>NC_054839.1:25523938-26136795 GCF_018345385.1 Vulpes lagopus
GCCTTCCAAGCAGAACTCTGCATTCTGGAATACTATTCTTGTGAAATCTACCTGGAACAGAACAACAAAGGGAATGGAAGGTCTGATGCATCCTACTACTCCATTTCTGCCTCCACAGAATGACAGTCTGCATGAGGAGATTTTGTGAGGATTCCCTGTGGCAGAAGGCAGTGAAGACACCCACTGTTCTAGAAAAAGTAGTCTTTACATACACAGGACAGAAAGCAAAACCAAACCTGAGAGCACTTGAAGTTAGTTTGGGGACATCCTTTCAGAAGGAAGTAGGCAGAAGTACCTAGGACGTACATAATGACTCCCTTCTTCATGAATGACTTTTAAAAAATTATTTCTCTATCTCTGCCACTTATTCCAATCTCCATCCTTGATTTGTATTAGCCAAAACTTTAAATGTTCAAATTTCTCAGTCTTAGTCCAAATTTATTTGGTTTCTCATTAGTCACCAAACCCAGAGAAGTCTATCTCAAAAATATTTCTTTGATACAAAACTTGCCTGGCTTCATGGCAGCATCTGGTCTAAGCCATGATGATGATTTCTTGTTTTGTTCTTTCTTCTATTGTCTCCTGCAATAGCTTTCTTGTTATGCATGTTCACTATGTTTTTTTTTTTTTTCCAGATGGTTCTCCACAAAGCATCCAGATAGTCCTTTCAATATAAGTATTAGCTCTTATTTTCTTGCATAAAATATTTCAGTGGCCTTCCTTGCTTTTAGGTTAAATATTCTAAATTCTTACATGGCATATAAAATCATGCCTAAATGTCACATCTAAGAACAACACCGTTTCCCTTACTCCTGTGCCCTGAACTGCAATCATAGTATTGGACTTTCTCATACATCCTAAGCTACTAAAGACCTCATTTCTTCACCTTTTTAATATCTTTTTAGATCTCAGCCAAGCAAGAAGTTTCCAGTTAGCCTTTAACAATCACTTCCTTCTTTTCATCTTGGATAATTTCTATAGGTCTTTTATAAATGATCTTAAATATCATATTTGTGGATGCTTTCCTCTGAACCCAAACTCAGACTATATTCCTCTGGTGTCTGTGTCTGTTAGCGTGTGTGCACGTGAGCGAGCATGCATGTGGGTATGTACTCCTTGTATCCTAGTTTTTCATGATGCTTATCTACTGTAAGTACGTGTATAATTATTATTTATGTCTATCTTACCCCACTTGGCCAAAACAATTATGGAAAGGGAGTGGATCCATCTGAATTTGATTTTGTACTTTTGAGAGCACAAAGCAGCCTTCCTCTTATCCGTTTTCTTCTCTCCATAACAGTATATTTTGGATCTAAAGATAGGTTTTAAAACAAGAATTCAGGTAAGTCATGAATTGGGTTTGAGAATAAATATAATAAAAATATCAAAACAGTAACAACAGACTAGTGAGCCAAAAGATGAAAGGATATGAATAAAATAAAAGTACCAGCCTAGAATACAGTGCTCTGGAAAACTAATGTACCAAGAGTGCCAATTATCTTTTCAGAAAATAAAAATTTGAAAAAAAAAACCCATATGGATTAAAACTTCATTTTCATTTATTAATAAAATGTACTTTTTGAAATGTTGCCCACCATTCCACTTTTAAAACACAGAAGTGCTTGTTCATGGCCGCTTATAGTCGTTTCCACATGCATGTGGCTTTTTTAATAATTACAATCAAGGTAGAGATTTATTTTGTCTACTGACTTTTTCACTCAACTTACCATAAATATTTTCCTACAATATTTACAATAATCATTTTAGTAAGGGGCATACTATTCTACTGAATTAGTGTAGATTTATGAACTGTTCCTGATTTCTATGCTTATTTTTCTTTCAATTTTTTTTCTGTTAAAAATAAGTCTATAGTAATAGCTAGCTTAATGGGCATATATTTTTCAAAGCCTTTAATATTTCTTTAAGTTTATCTTCCAAGAGAGATATTAATCTGAAAGTATGAACATGGATCTAAATGTAAATTTCAAAATGCTTTACATAAATCTTTTAAAAACCATGGAAGAGAGACAGCACAAAAATATATCAAAGTTGATGAAACATATGTAAGGGGAGAAAATATGGATTAAAGTCAGAGTACCTGGCCTAAATACCTAGGCTGTGTAAATTAACTATGTTCCTCCTTTATCTGCCCTCTCCCTTCCCCCACCTCTCATTCTCGCTTTCTTGCTTTTGTTATCTGCTGTTATTGTTGACAGACCGCAAAAGCATCCTAGTCTATGTGAAATTAGCTTTCCAAAAGGCAAAATTGCTGTTTGAGAAGATAACATTCAAAATGATTCCTGTGAATCAGATAGTCTATTGTGAGACAGACTGAATTATGCATTGAGTTGCCACAGATTGAATATTACTATTTCGAGAATTTTTTTTTCTCCCATACTTATAGGAGCCAATAAGTGGAAGGAATTTAAGGTTTCTCCTTTCTGACTGATTTTACCCCTTCCTGTCAGCCTTTCTTACCTCATTCTCTTTACCCGTTATCTTCCTAAATATAGGTACTTAAAACACAAATAATAAATCTTAATTGTTTTGTTGATGTTTAATTGTAAAGAAGAGCTTCATCAGGATAGCAAACTCATTTTGCATTTCAGAGGAACACATTAACTTTCAGCAGAAAATCCCCCATCTAAGACTTTGTTTTGCTACTGCTTTAATTTTCTTTAAACCTAATTTTCTTTTTTCTTTTCTTTTTTTTTCTTTCTGTTTGTTATGTAATGGAGCTTCTGAAAACACAGGCAATCTCTGCTCATTTTGCCTTGAGCTAGCATGGGGTTTGCTTTTTTTCTTTTTTTTTTTCTTCCTTTCTCGGGAAGTACAATTTCTGAGAAAAATTAATGGATACTTCAGAGCTATTTTACTCCAGCAAATGTAAAGAAAAAAGGAATACACAAAGAATAAAAAGCTTAGAAAATAATGGATGAATGGTTATAATGTATATTGGAATACCCAGAGTAAAACAATACAAAGTATAGATTTAAAAGGACCTACAGGCCCAACTTAAATATATTTTCTTTAAATAACATAATTCTCTAGAGTATGTCCCTACGTGTTTACAGAGACTCCAACTGCATTTCCACCGATCAGTTCAAAACTAAAACTTTTGAGATTATGAGAATAAGTGGAAGGATAAGTCCAAGGATAAGGCAGTTTTTTGTTTGGTTGGTTTTTTTTTTTTTTGTTTTTGTTTTTTTTTTTTTTTTTTTTTTTAGTATCTTTGCTAAATAATAATGTGGACAGTTTGGGAATCTTATAGAAAAAAATGGATAGATATCTCTGAATAGGCTTTGTATGTAGAATTTTCTACACAATATAAAGCATCATAAATGTTGACTGCAGGCTCAGCACAAAGTCATAAAAACTTATAGGCCTTTCTACCACATTCATCTTTTCAACCTCCCTCCACTCTAACCCCATGCCCAGCCCCCTCCACTCTCCATAAAACTTCCCAGATTGATCCCTGCTTCTTTCTACATTTTGGTTCCCACCAGAGCATCTATTATGTGAAATGTAACTTTGTCCCTTTTTTTGGCCAGACTATGAACAGATAAACAGATTAGGAAATATATTTTAAGAGATTAATTGTAAAAAAAAAAAAAAATCCCTCATTTGCTTGTAGGGACTAGCAAAAACCAAAGTCCCCAAACTGAAAGGGCATGCTAGAGGAAGGGGAGGATGGAACTCTCAGGCATAGGTTAAACCTGCTGTCTTCAGTGGAATTTCTCTGCAAGAAAAACTCAGTTCTACGCTTAAGGTCTTTCAACAGACTGAATGAGGCTCACCCAGATTAATTAGGATAATCTCACTTACTTAAAGTCAACTGACTGTGGAATTTAATTATACCTACAAAATGCCATCACCACAACACCTAGATTAATGTTTGAATGAGTAACTTAAGCCAATAATGTAGCAAGTTAAAAAATAAAATGGACAGCCACAGTCTGTGTCTTGTAAAATTGGCACACATACACACACATCTTAAACCAAATCTAATTCTCAAATAAAGAGAATAACAAAGTCATGCTTCCATAATAAATGACAGAGCTGTCTTGCATAAATCTTTTTTTTTTAAGATTTTATTTATTTATTCATGAGATATACAGAGAGAGAGGCAAAGACACAGACAGAGGGAGAAGCAGGCTCCATGCAAGGAGCCGAACGTGGGTCTCGATCCTGGGTCTTCAGGATCAGGCCCTGGGCCAAAGGCGGCACTAAACCGCTGAGCCACCCAGGCTGCCCTATCTTGCATAAATTTGAAAACAGGCTATCCTCTCCCTAGAAGAGAAGGAAAAGTCTTGAGGTAATGCTCATATTTCTCTTTGATATGTGTTAAAATATTGTTATATAAAATTAACTGTTATAAATACCTCTTACATTAGATGACAAGGGAATAAGAGAAGAAAACCTATCTAGCATGTGTATATATATATATATAAATGTATATATAAACACATTAGTAGGAAAGTATACATAACTATTACAATCCTCATTTCTGCAACGGATCACATAGTTGTACCAGAAATTTATGACTACTTTCTTCTCTACCGATTCCAATTTCATTCTTCAAGGGTCTGGGCCATTAGCAGTCCTGTCCAAATTGTATTTTTACACTGACTTCAGTCATAGGACATGATAGCACTAGGGGAATGTTCTGTATTTCAGATATACTCTTCCTCACTTCTATTGTGTAGTAACAACTCAATTCCCCCTTGGTAATCTGGATCAGTCAGCCCAGGCAATAGTATCACAGCTCTCATTATTGCTTATTAGTTCAGAGGCATGCAGAGCCCAACGTGGCCAGGAAGGCAGTCTCAGCTTCCATTTCAGTAGTGGTACTGTAGCATCTCCTTGTGGACCCATTCTTTCCTTTGGAACTAAGGACTCCAGGCCAACAAAATCTAAGGTCATGGGGACAGGACATCAAACGTTTGTTAGTGTAATGGGACCACTCCCATTTCCATTCTTTGATTCCTGGATCAACGAATGCTAGCCCTGAAAGAAACTGCACCATACAACAAGGCTAGAGCACATGCTAGGCTAGAGCACATGCAACACCCTGGAAGACCTTGCATAGGTCCCATAAGGTATTGCCATCTGTCTGGTACCATTACAGAGCCTTTAGAAGGATATTTTACTATTCATTTCTGGATGATGCAAACACAGTAAGACCAGGGATTTTCATGAGCATGGGCCCATCACCACACTTTATTTGTTATTCAGTGAATTCCTTGAATAGAAACAATGCTATGTGGAATACAATGAAGGTTGATCAGGCATTATATAAGTCCTGGGTAGTAGTGTTGGCAGAAGTATTTAGTGCAGTAAAGGTAAATCCATATCTAGAGTAACCATCTATTCCAGTAGAAGAAAAGTACTGCTATTTCTATGACAGAAACTGCCCAATGTAATCAGTCTATCACCAGCTAGCTGGCTGATCAGCTTGGGGATCCAGTTTTATTCTCAGCTTCTGGCACAACCAGACAGTTAGCTATAGGAAGACCAGGCTTGATGGGTATAAAAGTCTATTGCTAAAACTATGTAAAATATCCATCCCTACCACCATAGGCAATCTGCTCATGAGCCCAGTGGGTAATGACAGATGGCTAGGGAAAGAGGTTGACTTATATTCAAAGAAATGGGTACTCTTACCCACTTGATTTTAAAAATCTGAGGTCACCATTTCATGAGCACTCATATGGGGTGAAAGCATCTTCATATTCTTCTCTCATTCATAATGAAGTATGCACATGCTTCTTCCCCAAATCTTGTGACTAGTTTTCCCAGTCATGTCCTTCTAAATCCTGACCATCTGGCCAAAGCACTAACCATAGCTAAAGAGTGGCTATAGACTCATGTCTATGGTCATTGGATTTACTGGATTATATGTTACATATGTTAGGAGCAGTTTGCATGAAGGTCCAGACCTATTGCAGAGCCTTCTCTTATTCTGGGCCTCACTCAAAATGAACAGTTTTGGTCACTTAGTAAATGGTTTGAAGTAGCATAAACAAATTAAGAATGCTTCCATTTTCCACGGAGGCCCATTAGGTTTTACACTTCTTTTGTTGTAGGAAAGGCCAAATGCAGCTACTTATTCATCTTGGGAAGGATATTTTAATACTCTTAATATGCCCCATACCAATGGACCTCTAGAAATATAATCAAGATGACAGGATCCTGAATTATTTGTTGGATTTCTCAGTGTCTGACACACACTCTACTTGATATATTATTTAATATTAATATTGATATTTATATATTAAAATATTAAGTATAGTCTGCTTGCCAGGTCCAATCAGCAGAATATCAATAGAATGGACCAGAGTAATATCTTGTGGAAGGGAAAGGCAATCAAAATAACCCACGAGTTAAATTATGATTCAGGGATGGAGAGTTGATATCTGTCCTACCTGTGAAGTAGGACAGTGAAGCTAATAGTTTGCTTACCTTGCCACCTGAAAGAAGTACTTTTGGCAGTATAGCTATACCCCAGTTTTAGGGGATATCCTGATTTGCTTAAGCAATAAAATGTTCCACATGTGAAACAGCAGTTACAACTGGAATCTACCACCTGGTTAAGCTTATGAAAACCTACAGTCATTCTCCAAGATCTGTTTTCTGAACTGGTCAAATAAAGAAGTTGAATGGTGGATGGTAGGAATTACCACATCACATCCTTCAACTTCTTGATGAGGGCAATCCCTGCAATCCCCAGGAATGAAGCATTGCTTTAGCTTTACTACCCCACTTAGGTAAATGCAGTTCTAATAGCTTCCATTTGGTCTTTTCCACCATAATAATTATCACCTTATAGTCTGAGGAACCAAGATGGAAGTTCTGCCAGTTGCTGAGTATGTCTATTGCAAGAATATATTCTGGAACTGAGGAAATAACCACAGTGCATGTTTAGTAAACAACCAGACTGACTATAATGAGATGGATCTGAGCTAAAATTCCACTGATCACCTGATCTCTATAAGCCCTCATTCTGAATGGTGGACACGGTGATATTGTGTCCCCAGCAATTAATTTCAGTTCAAAGAAGTGTCTATCAATCCCCAAAAGTATTATTTTCTTTTCTCCAAAGCCGTCATCCTGGTAAGTGGCTGTAAGTCCTTTGTCTGAGAGAAAAATTAACAGTACGCACCTTTGGAAGTATTATAGGGTTCTTTCTTAGGTAGAGTTCTACATCTGTAAACTGGCTCAAGTCTGGGAGTTGACTAATGGGCCACGATTCAGTGTTTTACTGATTCAAGATGGACTTTTGTGCACCTGACCTACAACTCTTCTGCTTATACAGCTCAATTCAGAATTTAGCTTCCTTTCCTTTTATTTCTCTTTAAGGTCACCATATTCAACTCACCACAGACGTACTTCTCTAGGAGTTAGGTATTCTCACTGCTTCAACTCTACTTCTATCAAGTTAAAATATCCACCTTATCTTTGATGGTAAAATATCACTATCAGGCTTGTGCAATTCTGAGATTACATTATCCCCGTTGCTTTTAGGGAACCCAGTTAGATGGGAACAGTTCACTATAATTTAGGATTTATAGACAAAACAACCACAGGGCTTTTCAGGGATTTTGAGACCCTATTCACAAATCATTTTCTCTGTTTTAGTGACAGGCGTGTCCTCTGGACTATCCAGGACAGATTAAGCAGTTCTTCCTGATAAATTCACTCTAACATGCCTCTCTCCCTAAGCCTTTGGATATCTTCCTCTGAAATATGACAAGGCAGTTCTGGCATAGATTACATTAATGTTTCAGCTCTAGAACTAGCAAACTGTTGAACCATCTCTAATTCCTCAAGCTAAAGCACTAAATCCAGAATCTCTGCATAGTGTATCAATATCTAAAGATCCAACCTGATCCAACTTTGTGTTCCTTCTGCTATGATCTCCATCAATAGAACCCATTTCCATACATATTTTCCAGATTTCTCTCTGTATAAATTGGAAGAAGTATACCATTTTTCTATCGTGTAATACAGAGCTTCATGGATTACATCTTGTACCTCATCTTTGGGGTCTGCTGGAAATAGAGCTTGGTTCTAGGTCTAGCAGCAAATAGAGGTCATGGGTGTGGGTCTTGAGGAGATCATCAGCAGCTTGTGAACCTCAGGCCCACCCAATTGATCTAGGATAATATCCCTTACTTAAAGTCAACCAACAGCAAACTTTAATCACACCTACAAAGTATAGCAACACCTAAATTAGTGTTTGATTGAATAACTGGGAATTAGAATCTAGCCAAATTAACACAGTCTCCTTCCTCTTCATGTATTCCCTGAAGGCAGTCTCCTCAATCACTCAGTTCTTTTTGGAAGTGTAACCATGGGACAGTTTGTCTTTTCTTTCTTTAAAGAGAGGGGGAGAGAGAGAGAGAGAGAGAGAGAGAGAAGGAGTGGGGGAGGGGCAGAGGGAGAAGGAAGAGAATCTTAAGCAGGCTCCACACCCAGTGCCTGAGCCCAAATGAATGTAGGGCTCGATCTTACAACCCTAAGATTGTGACCTGACCTGAAATCAAGAGTCAGATGCTGAATCACCTGAGCCACCCAGGTACCCCAACACTATTTCTTTTCAATTGCTGCAGATACAAGATACAAAGTTTGAGTGCTGAAAATGTACGCTGTTTTGGGAAGAGCAAAGCATAAAATGACAAAATGCAGTATGAAGAATATATATATATGCAAAAAGAGGTATAGATGAATGGATCAGAAAGTGCTGACTGCTGGAGTAGTTTCTAGTTGTTCCTAAGATCCCAGCATACTTCTATCCTTGGATTGATAAGCCCTAGTATCCCTGCAATACATTCCTCCTTTGAGCTTATTTTAATTGGATTTCTGTTGCTTGAAATAAAAAAAAATATTCTATGAAGTTTTCAAACAAACTATTTGAGAGGAGAAAAAAAGCACTATTGAAAAATGGAACATAGTGAATAAAAAGCAAAGCAAGACATTTTGACAAAAAAAATAATAAGGGAATGCAATAGGATTTAAAGCCCAGACTGTCAAGTTAGAGAAAACTGTTTCAAACCATGCCAGCAGTGTGACTTTCCATTCATTAATTTAAAAAAAAATAAAAAATAAATAAAGTATCTCCCATGCATCAGACATCATCCTTGCCATGGAGTATATTAGGAATACATAATCCTTATGTGGAATTTAAAGAGTAATGAATTTTCCATATTTACTGTCCCCATGATCCTGTATGCAGACTGAGGTTTGATGTTAAATGCTTAACCAAAATCACAGGTAGAAAATAATTATACTATCTTCACAGACATGGTAAGGACACAAAATATTACATGTAAAAATTTTAACATGTCACTGGTCATAAAAGTTAGTACTTAACTGTTAGTTAACAAACAAATAGACTCATTTTTAACATTATTTTAGTTGATGTTTTCTCTGACATCATTTTCAGCTTAGGCCATCATGACTCTAGATTAAAGATAAAAGGTTACAGAATTATTTCAGGGGTTAGTAGCCACCAACACTATTTTCATTCTTTCTTCTTCCTAATGAAACACTCCAATTTTCATTTAAGGTAGTAATATGACTATTAGAAAATAATAGCTTTAAAGATTTTCTTGCAGGTTGGTAGGACCACATATTTAATTCTGATCACTGAGATAGATGTAAAAGCATTGAATAGTTTAAGAAGTCCTTCAATCAAATGTAGAACAGGCATTCTATAATGGGTCTTTTCTTCTGTTTTCCTCCCCTTTCTCAAAACTATTTTGAGATGGAGCTGCAGCAGCCATTCTGTAAACTTGCAGGAAATAACTCACTAAGGATGACAGAGCAGAAAGAAGAAGCCTTGGTCTTAGTTGACTGCACAGAGCTACTAAACTAATGGTCAACCACTTACCTCTGGGGTTCTTTAATGTGAAGAATAAATTGTATTGTGTTTCATCTTTGTAGTGTGGCTCTACTATAGCAGTAAAACATAATTTGTAACCGACACTGTGTTTTTTAGGAAGTACCAAATTAAGATCAATGTCAATAGACAAAGATTTCAAAACTCAAAGGAATAAGGACAAAATTCAGTTTTGAACAGTTACCGGTATATGCCTTCTCTTCTTAAAGCTTTTCTCTCAGTAAGCCTAGGTCCAGCTTGAAAAAGAATTTGCATTAAAGAAGGGTACATGCACTAAGATAATATCATATATATTTTTAGGAACAAATATAAAGTACTTGCTAAAAAAAACTGTTAGAAACCAACAAGATTAAAGAACATATGTCAATCAGAGATAAGGAATGACTTGTATCTAAAGGTTAAAATGTTTAAACCCTAAGAACTGGAAATACCCTGCCGGTACTGGTATGTTTCCTTGGCATTTATATTGTCATTTAAAATGTTCACAGCATGCAATATATTGGGTTTATTCTTCTTGCTTTATGGGAGATGGAAAAGAGTGAAAGGAGTAGAGAGAGAGAGAGAAAAAAAAAAGAGGTAACAGGGAACTAACACTTTATGATGGCATACAGAGAGTCTTGGGAAACAGGTATACAAATAAATTTATATATAATTATGTGTTATTTTCAGAAAAAAAAGATTTATTTGTGAAAGAGAGAGAGAAAAAGAAAGTGGTTGGGAGGAACAGAGGGAAAAGGAGAGAGAATCTCAAGCAGATTCCTCACTGAACACAGAGCCTGATAGATCAATCCCAGAACCCTGAGATCATGACCTGAGCTGAAACCAAGAGACAGACATTTAAATGACCGCAACACCAGGTAACCATATATATAATTTAAAAAAATATGTCAACATATATGTTCATATACTATGATGTAATGATAGAGACAGAAACAGCTTCACATTAAGCAGATATTGCACATGAAGAGCTGTTTTCCAACACTGAAATGTGAGAATTTGCTCAATACTCCATTTTCTGCTGCTTCATCTCCTTCCTCTTTCCCTTCTTCCATGACCCTTCCCCACATACACACATATCAGACAGTTCAACTTGAAATTTGAAAATTCCCTAGTTTCCTGGCAGTCAATGTCAAGTTGAAATCTTAAAAAAAGATGAATTCATACAATTATATCAGCTAAAGTAACTTATATAGGACAATTTCAAACCTCAGATAAACTACATCTGATTAAAAAAAAATCTAAATTAGAGGTGCCTGGCTGGCTCAATCAGAAGGGCATGCAACTTTTGATCTCAGGGTTGGGAGTTCGAGCCCCATGTTGGGGTTAAATAAAATTTTTTAAAAATCAAAGTTAAGGAATGAAAGCCTCAATATATATGTGAAAGGACAATATCACAATACCAAGAACTTAAACTGGAATTTTAAAGCTATAATTACCTTTTTATATTGTCTTCACTTTATCATATTAGATTCACTTTGGCACTGCTGGTGTGCCTCTTGAATGGGATTGCTCAATATTTTTCTATGTTGCCTCATCAGCCCACTCCTTCAGGAGCTTTTCCCCCAGGACCCAATAGTAAGAGCTCTTTCCTTTTTCTAAGGGTGAATTGCAGGGCCTAACACTACTAATGCCTTGGAGACCATTATTATCTCGTGGTTAATAAGGCATGTTGAATTCTCTGAGTTCATATCTCAGTCTTGAAATCTTAGTCACATTATATAAATTAAAATTCAGTTTCCCTTTTTTCGGAAAGTGGAGATAACAACATTACCATAATTTATAGGTCTTTAACCAGGATTAACAAAGAAAATATATGAGTGATGCACAGCACAGTGCCTGGCACAGAGCAGACATCCAGTAAATACCAATTCTTATTTCAGTCATGTTAATAGTAGTCACATAAATCTCTTAAAACAAATTAGATTGCAAACTTTCTTGGAGACAGGACACTTGTCCTCAATATACATCACCGTTAAAACTTAGCATATTGCCTTACATATAGGGAACATTCAGTATGTAATTGCGGAATGATACATCAGCTTAATTCAAATATTTATTGAACATCTACAGCGAATCATTGTTCTGAGAACAGAAAATATGGTGGCATATAAAAAAAGGAAAGAATTCCTTTAGGTTAAGTTAAAAAAAATTAAAACCAGAAATTCCTTATCTTTGGATTCAGATTGATCATGCCTATTTCAGTGACACTTCTCTACAAAATTTCTGCTTGAAATCTTCAGCTGTATCACAAAATAGATAACCTGTCTTTTCAGAATTGCAAATAGGCTCTGGACTAAATTGTGCCTGTTTTTTGAGAGCAAAGTCCACAAATATCAGTGTCGTAACACTGATGTATGTCAGTGTTCTTAAGGACTGCAATGTCAGAGTAATGATTTTGAAGTTTTGTTTGCACAGCATGCAGTAATCTAATGGCAGAACAGAAGGGTTCTTGGGAGGAATTGAGGGGATGTTTATTAGGACCAAGAGAACTACTTTGGCCACATAAACAGTAAACAGGGGCATGTGTGTATTCACACAGCCAGAAGAATCCCAATTTGGGGGCACTTGGGTAGCTCAATTGATTAAGTGTCTTACTTTGACTCAGTTTGTGATTTTTGCCACCACCCCCCTCCTCCTGCTCATATTCTCTCCTTCACTCTCAACTAAGATCTAAAAAGAAGAAGAAGAAGAAGAAGAAGAAGAAGAAGAAGAAGAAGACGACGACGACGACATGCCATTTTTGATCACTCCCTGATCAAAAACTTTCAGTGGTTTTCCATCAGAGTTCAAATGAAATCCAAATTTACCATATATGGTCCTTTGCTACTGCCTCAGTCTCATTCTCTACTGGTATTTTTTTTCCCCCTTCTTAGATATAAATCCCATCACAGAAAGGCTGTTATTCTGTTCATTGTTCCAATTCCTGAAACAATGCTTGACAAAATAAATGTAGAAGTTCTTAATTCATATTTGTTAAATAATGAATGATCAGAAAAAAACTGTGTTCCTTTCTCTAAAGTGAGGGCAGCCTATATACATGGCACCAGTTGACATCAATTAGTTTCAGAGTTTCAGGAACACTATGCATATTGAATTTACTTATTAAAGTATAGTTGATGTACACTATTCTGTTAGTTTTAGGTTTACAATATGGTGATTTGACATTTAAATACATTACAAAGTGATCACATGACAAGTCTAGTTACCATCACTATACAAAGTTATGACATTATTGACTATATTCCCAATGCTGTATATTATATTCCTGTGACTTGTTTTATAACTAAGTTTGCACATTGAGTTTAATAGCACTGGACATCAAAGAGGGGTACATTCGCCAGAGGGGGTATATAAAATGAGTCACTATAGAGCGTTACATGCTGTGTATTGTACAAACCCCCATCTGCAATATAAGATTGCATCCAGATGAAATAGATCTTTCTGGGGCTCAGATTCATCTGCCAACATATCAGGAGGCACAGTCTGGCAGACAAGCTCTGTAAATGTGTTACAGCTGGCTTCTGACAGGAATCTACAGCCTGGTGGTACCTGAAGCTACAAGACTACTGACTATCCTTTTTCTTCTATCACAGGAAGGCAGATTCTACTGTTTATTGAACAAGGAAGTGTAACACATAAGAGAAACTGCGTGCACCTCTTAACAGTGATACAATAAACTGATTTATCATCCAGGCTCTGGATTAGACATACCATTTATACAGAAAAGCTCATTTCTTTTGTTGTTGTTATGTTATCCAAGGTGGGGCCTGAACTCATAACCCTGAAATCAAGAGTCGTGTGCTCCACCCACTGAGCCAGCCAGGCACCCCTCCTTCACTTTTAAGCAAACTAAAACTTACCTAATCATTGTGCTCAGCAATAGGCCTGCCACATGAAAACCATTCAATAGATAGTACCCAGTAATATTTCCTAGATCCTTTTACATATTCCTTGGAAGAGTCTAGACAGTTTTCATTTATAACTTTTTCTAGCTTATATAACTGCACATGCACAGTTCTTTTCCTATTGCCTATTTTCCTTTTCATAGCAGTTACCTTAAAAAAAAAAGGCAGGCATTTAAACATTTTTTAAAATTATTTTTCCTTCTAAGAAAATTGGTAAATTAATTTTCAAATCTAGAATATTGGAAGAAAACATTGGTATGAAAATTGTTTTATGGTTAAACTACTGATTATTATCAAAGTAATTTAATGTCTAAAATAAGGCATTGACACATATTTTCTACTTGCAACTTGGATACATTTATACAGCAATCACCTTTGATATTCCAGGCCTGTCTTTTAGGTGTCCTTTTTTTTTCTCCTATGTTGGAAAACAAGATTTATTTGGTACGATAGGTTCTTAAACTTTTATTTCCTGTATCATAATCTGACATCCTATATTCCTCTTCACCCAAACTAGCTGAAACGTTTAGTTGTGACAGAATCAGATTTATTTCAGCAATGATCATTAACCTATCCTTTTGGATAGCTGCTGCAGTAAATTCAGGAGATTGACAGGAATGAGGACACTAGCATATTTGGAGATTAGATTTCAGTTAGTTAGAACTAGGATTTGTTAACTGGCATGTGCAATAAACCGGTTGGGATGTTGCTAAAAGAATATACAGGCAACAAAAAAATTGTTAACATTTATTAAATAATTATATTGGGGAAATGTACTATACCATGGAAACTGGGGTTTCTATTACACAAAATATGTTTAGTGTATTTTTATATATACAAATAAAAGTGTTTAAAGAAATCTCAAGAATTCTCAAAGAAGGGTCATCTAGATGGCTCAGTTGTTGAGCATCTGCCTTTGGCTCAGGTTGTGATCCTGAAGTCCTGGGATCGAGTCCCACATCGGGTTCCCCGCAGAGCCTATTTCTCCCTGTGCCTATGTCTCTGTACTTCTCTCAGTGTCTCTCATGAATAAATAAATAAAATCTAAAAAAAAAAGAATTTTCAAAGAATTCCAAACATATAAAAATACTTTAAATAATTAATGTAGTTTTTCCCCCTTTAATAAATTATGAGTCTATAATATATATCAAAAATATCAGATACTGTATATTAGGCATAATGTTAAATATACTTTTATAAGTAATATATACCTATTTATATTTTATATATGTAATTATGTAATTTTATATATTACATATATAATGATATACTATGTTCATTTGTATGTAGAAATACTAAGAGGTGAAACATCCTGAAGGAAATGATAGAACTAACATTTGAAAAGGCAATGAATATAAATGATTAAGGATAAATTTTTCCAAAGGCCATTATATCTAAAGTATAGTTTAAAAAAATCTTTGCATAAAATCATCTGGAAACACTGGTAGTCAGTAGCATCCAATTAAGCTTCTGTGACTATATGGAAGTGTTTTATGCATCACTATGTAGCTCAGTAGCATTTCTCCCCACTACATGTATATACATGACCCTCTTATGGCATATGATAAAGGTCTATTGAGTATTTTCTTTGTTCTACAGTACTTAAAAACACTCTACCCCTGATAAGCTAAAAGTAATCTAACATTCAATCTCTCATGATATCTCATCCACACCACATGCCACTGTGACTACTGTCTTTTATAGTCTCCCTAAGGATGACTTTCACTGCACATGTGGTAGAAGTAATATAAAGAAGTCCACACTACTGTGTGCACATGCATGTGTGTTTTACACCATATAACTCTTCCTCCTTGTTAGGTTAAGAAGTCACAGCAGAAGTGCAGTTAGAAATTAAAGAACTGGGCAGCCCGGGTGGCTCAGCGGTTTAGCGCCACCTCAGGCCCAGGGCGTAATCCTGGAGACCCGGGATCGAGTCCCAAGTCAGGCTCCCTGCATGGAGCCTGCTTCTCCCTCTGCCAGTGTCTCTGCCTCTCTCTCTCTCTCTCTCTTTCTCTCTCTCTGTCTCTCATGAATAGATAAACAAAATCTTAAAAAAAAATAAATTAATTAAAGAACTGAATTAGTCTTTTTGAATGATTAAAGCTAAGATTTATGTTTGAAATATACTTTCTGAACTATCCTTTTCTACTACAGAGATTAGCACATAAGTGCTCTCTCTAGATCAGAGTAAAAGGAAAATTACTGGAAACATTTAGAGTCCAGTTCTGGAGTGAACAGGAGGGAGAAAAGATAGAAGTTCAGTTTGAGGATATGAAATTAGGGGGAAACCAATGCTATATTTCCAAGCAGCAAGTCTTGACAGGAAGCAATTTTCAAAGATAAGAGTCAGAGAATGATGTGTAAAAAAACCAGGCCTGAGCTACCCCACAGGGACCCATGAGCCCCTGCTTGCTTAAATGCTTTCCCATATAGTTGAGAGTGGTGTGGATGGATAACTAGAAGGGCCTTCTGGCTGGAAAAAGAGAAGCCTTCAGGGAATATGCTGGACTGTGCATTAGGATCTAGAAAGAATGTGGACATCAGCAGAGACTAGCATGAACAATGATACAGCCTGAGAGAAATAAAAAGCTTCATCCAAGTTGAACACCAGAGAGGGCAATGTCTAAATGGGATTCTTTAAGAACTAGAGACGCATCTGGATGTTAGCAGTTCACTTTGCAGGTAAAGAGAATACTGGTGGAGGAATAAAGAAATGATACCAGAGAAATCACCCTAGAAAGAGAGAAGTCAGCAGTTGAGCTTAATTCAATTGGGGAAACTACAGGGCCTGCCTATGACACCTGATTTCAGATGATCCCTCCTGAGCAGCAAGGAAGTGGACAACTCCCATTGTCATTAGGCTGTCATTGATTCAGAGCCTTTCCCAGGTGTCAAGTTCTCAGCATCCCCAGTGTGCCATAATCATGGCAAAATGGACTCAAATTGATGAGCAGTCTCTGGCAGCATGAAAAAATCCCTCAGTAATAAAAGGGAGGTAATAGCAGTTGGAAGTTAGAACCTGTGTATTTTGAAGAGGCAAGAGTGAGAGCATAAGAATGGACATTGTCACTACCTGCTACAATGCACAGATCTGCAAGAACTGTACATAAATTCAGTCTATCCTGTCATTGATTCTTCTGGGGTAGTAACTGTTCACCATTACCCCTGGATGGATGAAAACATTCATTCAGATGGCAGTCATAATTTTACATCTGGTTGAAACATTATTGTGTCTCCTGGTAGAAGTATCCTTCCTGGAAACCAGGGTGCTACCCAGAAAGTGTTTATGTTGCAGATGGGAATTGCAATCTGGCCAGTTAGGTCATGAGGAGTCACAGTGATAAGGATCCACTGCTACATCTGCCGCTTGAGTCCTAGACATGTGTGATACCCGTATGGGACACAGCAACATAAAGTGACACACTTGAAGTACATTAGTCCAAACTGTGGGGTGCTTACCCCATGATACAGTCTATGATGCTGACAGCTTTGCCAAGTGTTTCACCTCCTTGTCAATGAGGGGTTTGACTTGTTAAAAGGCACGTAATATGGGTCATGATGATAAATCAGGCTGCCTATGAGCCCCAGTATATTGGTGCTATATAAGGATTCCAGTCAAGGAAGGCAAAAACCAAACCCAGAAAATGTGTTAATCCACATCAAAATGAATTCCAGACCCCAGTAAGGAATGAGTTTGACATAACTAACTTGTCACCAAGTATTTGAAAGATCAAGCAGGGGTAAAAGCTAGAGAAGCCTTGCTCAGAGATAACCCTTCCCACTGGGGTATATAAAATTCCCATCCATGATCATGATGGCTATGGCTTTATTTATATATTTATTTATTTATTTATTTATTTATTTATTTATTTATTTATTTATTTATTTATTTTAGGTACTAGAATAGCTGAGGACAGGGCCTGACCAAGCTGTCCCGTGTGGGTTTTTAGAGTCTCCTCCATGAAAGATCCTCTTGAATGGTAGATAATCCATCTCTATGCTCACTCCCATGAGACCAGCTACATGCTTTCTAGCCAGGCTACAGAGGCTCTACTTTCCAGTAGTTCTCCTGGCCTCTGCCTCTAAACAATGAGCCACAATGACCACACTTTATGAGTTCTCTCAGGCTACTCTCCCTCCATACCAAGCTGATATGCAGGTGTACCACCACTCCAAGCTCGGTCTACTGGGACGTTTTCTCCTCAACATGGTCTTGCAGGGCCACCTTTAAGTGATGCTTTGAGTAGCAGTGCACCATAGGATTGAATAAAGCCACCCGTAAACTATGTTTTTCTCCCTGCTTTTCAATCATCTGGTATATATAAAACATCACAGGGCTATGGTATGATCTAAAGGGTGAGTGCAACAGAGGCTAGTGGCATGGATATACAGGCCATGTTTCTATAAACTAATTTGTGTCCACCAGACCTTCTCAAGACAAAATATGTATACAGTTTCATTTGCATAGTGAGTTGATGCTTTGATAACCAAGCCTTATGATTTAACAGGTTGGCCACACCCAGCTCATGATGGGCAGCTCAGCTGCAGAGTTGCTTATTTTCCCACATTTAGAATTCAATCTATATTAGGATCCAATAGAATGTCAGGTTCTGTTTTTCACATGGGGAAGAATTTTCTGCTGCTGATGGCACAGATTTTCTTCAGAGATATGGACAAGTCTATGGGAACCATGGTCTAATTCCTTAGGGTCTAGGCAACCCTATCTACCCTGGGCATCTCTAGCAACCAGAGATCTGCTGGGCCATATAGTTTAACTGGTAGAGCTATAAATATCATAGCTTGAATCTTCTGCAAATCCTGCTCTTCCTCTGTGCCTCACTCAGAAGGGACAACTTTTCAAGTTACTATTAATAGTTTGGAGCCATCTTCCAAAGAAGTCCAGAATTGCTGTGCCTTCTTTGATGCAGATGCAAGGTGCATCTTTTTTTTTTTAATGGGATATAATGGAGACATATTAACACTATATCCTATAAATCAATGGGAATGATCCTAAACTCTACCACCCCCCTGGATGCAATATTGCTTCTGATCTTTTACTTCTACCTGAGTGAAGGGATGTAGTATAAGGGCTTCCACTTAAGTCTTCCCTTTTGTTCTTAGTCCACAGGTCTTGGAAAAAGTGTGAAAAATTCTTCCAACTTGAAGCATATCCATTCCGATTACATACTAAGGTAACAAAAGTGAACATGGGATGGATCAATGGCCCATTGGTCATTGAGAGATAGACTTGGATCAGGTTACCATTTACCTACTAGGTTCCATAGTAATGAAGGGAGCTGATAATGCTTAAGAAAGAGTGGAAGAGGTATTTATTATAAATTCTTAATGCAGAGATTCAGATATTCCCAACTTGGTTTAATGGTTTCAGTTGTGGTCATGAGAATATACTATGATATACAAAATATGTCAGGATTTTGTAGCTGATGGTATGTAAATCCACATGGGAGAAGGAATTCACAGGGATAAGCTCAATTAGTAACCTCCAAATTAGCTATTACAGCTAAACAAACAAACAAACAAACAACCACCACATTGGAGAATCCTCTTTGTACACACACTAATGCGCGCGCACACACACACACACACACACACACATCTATTTTAGATAACTGGTTGAGACTTGTAACAATTACTTTGCAAGAGTTGAAATAATATATTTGATAGTGGTAACTAACAGTATATTTAGGTCAGTATACATACATAAAAATTATATTCTAAATGACTACTAAAAATTACAAATTTTTAAATATAGTCAGCCCAACATGTTCATCCATAAATGAGAAGCTTATATCAAAATGCTATAGTCCCTCATGTGAAAGTCCTCCATTATTTTACACATAGGTCATAATGTTTTTCCTTGGAGTAGAAATTAAAGCTATGGGACTATCAAGTATATGTACTACTAATGTCTCTTACCTGTTCAGAATGAAAGGACTAGAACAATTGTTCTATTGAAAGCAAAATATCTTCTAATAACATGAAAACATTGGTGGATGCCTGGATAACTAGGCCTTACCGAGAAAGATTAGAGTCAAAAAATTTACACACACAAATAATGGAAAATAGCTTCTTTGTTCTGAAAATGTGTAATCCACTCTTTCTATACAAGAAAACAAAAACTGAAGGAATTCACCCAGTTAAACCGTAAGAGCAATAACAACAGCGAAACAACCTAGAAGCTAAAGAACTAATTTAGGGATTTACTCGTATTACTGAGTTATGAGCTTCTGGCATCTATAAGCTACTTCACTTTGGAAAATTAATTTCATGCTTGCCTACTCCTGTAAAACTCCTGACTGAAGGGTCTCATCTAGGTTTGGAATGGTCAAGGGAATGTCAAAACTGTGCTTAAAGACAGCTAAGGAAAAAGCTGTCAACATCACAGCAATGATTTTTTCTTTCTTTTTAAAAATAAACTATAAGTGCTAAATTAGAGCTTAGTTAAGGATATTAAATTAGGGATATTAGGTAGAAACTTTGGTTTATTAAGAGATGAGAAAACTTTTTCCCAAGAAGACAGAATCCAATTTTGAGTAAGAAGCTCTTCATGTATTTTTTAAGAAATAATTTCTTAAAATATAAAGCATAACACAGAATTGTTTAAGTTTACTTTAGACTTAGATTTCAAGTGAAGAACACTTTTTAAAATTTTCTGGATTAGGATTACCTATCATAATTCTACAACTGTTTTCCTATGTAGTCAATTCTGTTATTCTTTCAGATATATTTGATGAAAACAATTCCACCATAGAGAGCATTACTTTTCCTGATTTCACTTGGAAAAGCAGACATCTATAGATCTACATCAAAAAAAAAAAAAGAAATAAATGAGAAACTAAAAATAATGCTAGAATATTAAAAGAAATAGAGGAAAATGCTGGAGTATCTGTCTAAATACTGGAAAACATGAATCATGTATACTGGGTGGATATTTAGAAGTCTGCATAGTTCAGATGGATATGATACAATCTTTTTTGGGCTCACAAAGGAAATAAACAAGGTTTCTATGGGAGTGGAGAATTAAAATACAGAGTCAAGATTTGTAGAACTACAGCATCTGGCTGAGCTTTTGTCTATCAAAACCATTTTTATAATGCTTAGACTATAGAAGTACTGGATCCCGAGATGTGCCACTCAGACCCCAGTAAGGAAGACTTGATGATCACAGGAACGGGCGGGGCCTGGAGGTAGGGTGGGTGGCTGGGGGGTGGGTATTGGCCAGAGAAGTGGGGAACAACGGTCTCCAGCTTCCAGCTCCTTCAGGTCTAGCTCAGCTGCAGAGCTGCTTTGCCTGATGCCTCACCCTTAGAGCAGGAGTGATGGCAGAGGAAGACCACTTACATCATTGACTGAGCAAAGTGTGCATAAATACCCAATCATTTCAGGCTAACCTGGGATACTTCTATTGGGCAGTACTTACTGCAGGGCTCTCAAGTAGCTGGCTGATGCTTTATCACAGTTATAGCACTACTGGATTTCTCCCTCTGCACAATCCTGCTTCTATTCCTTTTCTTCTGAGGTGCCATTCCTTAATAAAGATTTTATACCCCAGATCCATTACAGTCTCTGTTTCTAGAAAATCCAAGCCTTAACACAAATATTCTGGTATATCTAAGGGTTTCCCTAGACTCATATCGGCCTATCACTATTTCTCCCTGGCCTCCATCCTGATTCTCTGATGGTCCACAGAAATAAATGGTTTGAGGGGGAAAAAAAGAAGTACACAGTATTCCCAACACGAAAAAGTTAAACAAGCAAACTTCCTGGAAGATTTGGTTTTGTACACAATAGTCATTCAAGTTATGCCTCATCTAGTTTATCTTTCTAAATGTCCACATCTGTTCCCAATCAGTTATTCTGCCTCAAGAACTTCTGTGGGTATTTTGGGATTAAAATGTTGTTTGCTGGATAGATTTCTACTTTTTCTCCTGCACACCAAAAGATCAGAGCTCCTCACAGAATACCACTGCTTATTTGATTCTACCTGGGGTAAATCCCTGTACTTTTCAATCACTCCTTGCTAGTGTCTTTTCTATGGCCTCCTATTTTCACACTCAGGAGGTATTATAAAGTTTGCTTCAGGTGAATTCACCAGAGATGAACTTTAAAGTTTTTCTGTCTTGGGTAGAGAACAAACCCCAAGGGCTTCTTATTGTACCAAAATTTCTTCTCAGTTTCTTATATTTTTCTTAGTGGTACTTCTCACCTGGATGTCTTAGGGACTCTTTGCTAAGGACTCTTCTGCTGAAAGCTTGTTTCATCTCTAATTTCAATTAGATGTTCACATCTGCATTTCTGGCCCGAAGGAAGCAGAGGACTTTATGCATATTCATAACAGCTTATTCTATATGATGCATACAAAGCCTCTGGTGCCAAGACTCCTACCTATGGATTGCCATTATTAAATCTCATCTCTCTGATCATCCACAGTTCTGGTCATTTGGGCCAATGTTTCAAATCTTTATGAATTTGCATTAGAGTTACCATTACATGTATTGTTACCTGCTAACCACTTTGCTTAGGGATCTACCTAAGTAGCATTTTTAGATAGGATATGTATATTCACACACACACACAGATAATTAAAATTCAAAATAGTCTTTTAGTTCGCTGGTGTGCTGGCCTAGTGGTATCTACTCATTGCCCATTTTTGCCAACAATGTATGTTTGTATTTCAAGAGAAATTTAAACTTATGAAAGTTTTATTTTCCCATTCTCATTCATCCACATGAGGAAGCCAAATTCCTGAAAAGTTAAATATTTCTCCCAAGGTCACACATTTAGTAGGTGAAGGAATCTCTGAGATAGGTTTTACTGACTCCAAATAACATGCACATAACCACTTCGTTGTTTTGTTTGCCTAAAAGTATTTGAATGAATGCAATCTCCACATTCCTTGTTACAACAGGAAGGTCAACATTAGCCTATAGGACTTTCCACCCCACCCCACCACTGACATTTAAAAAATGTATCTCTCTCCCTTAAGAAACTTCCATATATATGAACATTGTCAAAATGTAGGAGCTTTTTTGCAGCAAAATATTTGGTCATTGGACAGAAATCACCCCAATATTCAAATCGGTGAGGTTTATGATGTGAATAGGTTCCTCTTGTATTACACAGTGCACATCTGCAACTATACATAGTAGCCCTGATAACACGATAAGCTTTTAGTTTTAACCTAAAGCATTCAGCCAATATGTTTGATATATTCACTCTGACCCTACAGGAAACTATTTCAGCAAAAGGCGGGGAGGGAGGAGCTCATTTTTCAACACAGTTAATATTTCTTAAAAAAGAGTCTTGGGGTGTCTGGGTGGCTCAGTCGGTGCCTTTAGCTCAGGTCATGATCCCAGGGTCCTTGGATAGGACCGCACGTCATCAGGCTCCCCACTCAGCAGTGAGCCTGCTTCTCTCTCCTCTTCCTCCCCACTCACGCACACATGCTTGCTCCCTTGCTCTCTCACATGCTCTCTTGTTAGCTATATTGCTATCTGTCAGTATCTCTGTCTCTCTCTGAAATAAATAAAATCTTTAAAAAAGTTTTTAAGACCACTCCTAGCACAAAATACATGAAGAACATGGAGCCAGCAGCAGAGGAAATTCAGAGATATATACTATGTAAAGAAGGGATCTTTTTGTACTAATACATAACTAGAGGCAGAGATTCGGCAGCACATATTGGAGGAAGCTTATCTTCCTAAGAGATAATTCCTGAAGATATAAAACTTAGTGAATTTTCACAAATTGTAGATGTGGAAATCTAGAATTTTAATAAAATAAGAATACTCATTAGGAAGGGGACATATTATTGTACAGAAAAACAAGATGAACAAATCTGAAACAAAGCCAAGTGAGGAATTTGAATGGACCAAAATTAAAAAAAAAAAAAAAAAAAGGAAAATGTATCCTTTAGCTAAAGGCTTTTCATGAGCATTGGTATAATTGAATGTTAACATCAGCTCCACCAAATCTTTAGTTTTAATGCACAGATAACCTGTCAGGTAAATACATATGTGGTTTTCATTCACTGTCAAGGGTCTATGTAATTTAATCTTTTTACTTTGCTCACAAAATATGGAGTTAGATAAATCTGAGTTATTACAGTAGAGAAATATAAGCTGATGTACTCCATCTGACTACTATAGTTGATTCTGGAGTCAAAAATGTGCAGCTCAGATAAGACAAGCACATTTCCCATGACTAATTCTCCTTTATAACAAAATATTCTACTTTGAATGGGTTACATATACATAATTCAAAAACACGTCAATTTTCCCAGTCTGAACTAGAAGAACCCTTCTTAGAGCAGAGGATGGTTAGCAAAAACCGATGAGTATCTAGCAACTTCCAACTAACATACCCATGAAGACACAAGGAGAAAAACGCCTACAGCATCGAAACAGTAGGAGTGTGAAACCAGAATGGAAACTACCATCGATGCCTCATCTATGAAATCCATCTCTAAATTTGGAAAGTCCTTGTTCCGACCCAATTACTTTTATGCAGGTTAACAATGGTGAATAGAGAGTATTGGACTATCATTCCCTAGGTCTTTGATCTTTAAAAGATTTCTCTGATGACACTGACTCACATGTTTCTTAGAAAATATAGAAAACAGATAAACACCAGTAAGAAAACTAAACTTTCTCCACATTCTGCCGCTGGGAAACATAATGCATATCCTGTTTAATCCAATAGCTCATAACACATTTTAATTGAAGTTTATTTGATTCCACTAGAATTAAAATCCTACTAGACTTTAATGTTCTATCATGAAAACCTCCTATAACCACTTTACTTTTCAATGTTGTTTACTGCCCCCACCCTAGCGCTTAAAACAGTGCCTTAAAATTTTAAGTACCATATAGAATATGATATTGGTGTTCCTCCCTTATCCTATATCCTCACTGGCCAGATACTAGATACTCTCTGGATGTTTTATACTTTGAGTTTTTTGTAGAAATATGACTTTAGAGTATACAAAGGTCCACATGTGTGTTCAGGTATGTATTAAATGCTTGGATATGTATATATGGTACAAGGGAGAGAGGTTAGTGGAATCTGATATTCAAATTCTAGGATACTCACTCCAGAAAAACAGGCAACATTTCAATTTCTCATGGAAATGTAAATTGTAAAATTTCTGGAGGACAATTTGGTTATAGAAGAGAAAAAAAAAACTTTGCAAAGTAATACATGCACATGTTAAAATTCAATATAAAACAATTACAGTAGGGCAGCCTGGCTGGCTCAGCGGTTTAGCGCCACCTTCCACCCTGGGCATGATCCTGGAGACCTAGGATCGAGTCCCACATGAGGCTCCCTGCATGGGGCCTGCTCCTCCCTCTGCCCAAGTCTCTGCCTCTCTCTCTCTCTCTGCCTGTGTGTGTGTGTGTCAAAAATAAATAAAATCACAACTAACTAACTAAATAAATAAATAAAAACAATTACAGTAAGTGTATCTCTCAGCTTGAACTCCCAGGTCCCATGACACTATTCCTAATCTTTAACTAGATTTTACGTATGGATCTATAAAATTCTACATGCTGTTTTATAAAGGATATAAGCCCTAATACAAATGAGACCATAACATAGTATTCTTCAGACCTCGATCATTTTCATTCAAAAAAATGCATCTTGGGAATGGTTTCCTGATAAAGCATTCTGCACCCAATTCCCACACATGGAGAGAGGAGCTTTCCACACAGCCCCAAGCAATTCTCTAACATAGCTGGGTGTCTTAAAATTCAATTCAGTCCTGACGCGATCTACCGAAGATAGCATCAGATCCCACAGATAAAGGACTCCATCCCACAAGACTCTCCTTTCCTCACACTTCAGATGCCGGGCACATATCTGAGTTATCACCTGGGCTGCTGACCAACCAGCTAAAGTTCCAATAACTTCCCTCTTGTGTTTAATTAAGTTTGCTGGAGTAGCTCACAGAACTCAAAGAAATGTTTTACTTACTGGATTACTGTTTTATACTATGATGATATTACTCAGGAACAGCCAGATAGGCAGAGAGCGAGGTTTGGTGAAAGGGAACAGAACTTAATGCTCTCTCACTTAATCTCCCAAGTGTGCACCATCCCTGAAGCTCTCTGAAACCTGTCAGGGTTTTTCACGCAGGCTTCATTACATAGGCACAATTGTTTTAATCATTGCCTATTGATTCAACATCCAGCCCATTTCCTCTCCCTGGAAATTCGGGGGTGGAAGTGAAAGCTCCAACCCTCTGATCACATAGTTGCCTCCTTTGGCAACCAGCTCCCATCCTCAGGTGCTTACAAAAGTCACCTCACTAGCATAACTCCAGTTGTGGTCGAAGGGGTTTGCTATGAACAAGACACCCATTTTACCTTTATGGCTTTGAAGGAATTTCGGAGATCAAGGACAAGAAACCAAGTATTATAACAAAAGTTGACCCCATTGCTCTCACAGCTCAGAGAATTTCAAAGATTTTGAGGGCTGTGAGCCAGGAACCATGGACAAAGACCAAATATATAGGAGAAACATATTTTGGACATCTGAATGACCAAATACATGTTTCTTATTAATCACAAGATTACACATGACAACAAACATATCTACTTCATTATGAAAATTTCTGCCTGGCATTCCATTGCATGAATATACCATGTTAAACAGCAATGAAACCATTCTACTACTCTTCCTCTTCTTACACAAACAGTTCTAAAATGGGCACTCATTCTTGTACATGTCTTTGCTTCAGGTGTGGGTATATACATAGAATTTATATAAATGGAATTATCAAATCAAATTACATGTGAATTTTAATCTTTATATCAAACGGCTATTAAACATCACTACAGATAAATATTGTCACAAACTATTTAGGAAAGCACTCATGTTAATCCTACATGAGATTTTACCTTTTTTTTTTTTTTTTTTTTTTAGTTTTGTCAATCCCATTAGTGGAAAGAGCAGTTATAATTATTTCAATGTTTACTTACTAATTGGCTGTAATTTAAGGAACTATTTATGTTAGCTTTATATTGCTGCCAAAACAGATTAATGCAAAGTTATTGGCATAAAACAACACCCACCTATTACCTCATAGTTCTGTAGGTCAGAAATCCAAGTGTTCATCTGAGTCTTCTGCTGAAGTGCTCATGAAGATGAAATCAAAAGATTAGCAGGAAGCTTACCTTCCAAGAGAACTTGGAAGCTCATTCTGGTTGCTGGCTAAATTCAGTTCCTAATATAGTGGCAGAAATGTAGACCCCATTCCCCTCTGGCTGTCAGCTGGGGCTTAGGCTTTGTTTTTAGAAGCTGTCCATATTCCTTTTCATTGTTTCCTAGGTTGTTCTCTGGATATATTGCTGCTTTTAAAGGGTCCTGTGATTAGATTGAGCCCAGCTGAATCTTTTAGAACACCTACTGTATCTTAAAATTCATAGCCTTAACAAACTTTTTTTCCCCATGTAACTTACACGTTATAGGAATGAGGGCATTAACATCTTTATGTGAGAGGCATTCCATTATAAATATATGTATATATATTATACATATATATACATATATATATATATATGTATTTGTAAGTTCTCTAAATCTACAACAGGGAAAAATTTATGTCTACCTATTATTTTAGCCTCGTATTTCTCCTTCGAACTGCTGGATGGCAGGAAAAAGTATAGTATTTTATAGATCTTCAACAGGAAATAATTATAACCATAAATTACACACTAAGAATTAATCTTCCATGTGTAAAATCAACATAAATATGTTCACAGATGTGTACCTGGGAAAAAATACCCTAAAGATAAAAATACCAAAACATATTCTAAGAACTAACCATGAAGTAAAATTATGTATCAAGACATGGGAAATTTGTGGTAGTTAAATAATACATACTTTGTGCAATTTCCTACTATTTTTAGGTGTGTATAATAGTGTTAATAAATGTGTTATTTCCTAATACCTTAATAACATGTATCAGTAAAATGTATTCAGAGATGAAAACCTGGCAGCATAAAGTATTAGGGTATTGTCCTAAAATATAGTATTAGACATTGTGATAGGCAGCATAGTTCCTCCCACCCCCTAAAGATGTCTATGTCTCCATCACCAGAATCTGTAAATATGCTAGGGTACGTGACACAGAGGAGTTAGGGTTGTAGATTAAACTAAGGTTGTGGGGATGCCTGGATGGCTCAACGGTTTAGCACTTTACCTTTGGCCCAGCGCAAGGTCCTGGAATCCTGAGATCAAGTCCCACATTGGGCTCCCTGCATGGAGCCTGCTTGTGTTTCTGCCTCTCTCTCTCTCTCTCTCTCTCTTTCTCTCTCTCTCTCTCTGCGTCTCTCATGAATAAATAAATAAAATCTTAAAAAACAAAAAACTAAGTTTGCTAATCAACTGACCCTTAAATAGGAAGATTTGGGATTAGAGCCAGGTGGCCTCAATGTTTACAAAGTGTTCTTAGAAAGGGAAGAGGGAAACAGAAATGTAGATCAGGGTCATGTGGTATAATAAAGACTGATTCTGCTGTTGCTGGATTTCAAGATAAGTATACCATGAGGTAAGGAATGCAGGCAGCCTCTAGAAGAAAAGGCAATGGAAACCATTTTTCTTGGAGCCTCCACAGAGAAGTGTAGTTCACCCAACAGATTCATTTTATCCCAGTAACATCAGTGTTGGACTCTGACTCTCAATTCTAACTCTTAGAACTATAACACAATAAAGTTGGGTTATTTTAAGCCATAAAACTGTAGCATTACTAGCAGCAATAAAATGTTAATATAGGCATCAGTTAAAGCATATTTAAGAAGACTTTTAATGAGATGGAAAATAATTCCTTTATAAAGTTAGGGTAAACTGTAGCATTACTAGCAGCAATAAAATGTTAATATAGGCATCAGTTAAAGCATATTTAAGAAGACTTTTAATGAGATGGAAAATAATTCCTTTATAAAGTTAGGGTAAACTTCCAGGAAGCAAGATTATGGAATTATATATAGTTTGAAAAAAACAGCAACAGTAACAAACTTGCTGTTTGAAAATACTAGTACTTAATAGCAGTTAAGCTTTTATTTGAATGCTACATTTTTAGCTCCATGTGGCCACTAGAAAAGCAAAAACATGCCAATCCTTGGTTTAACCATTTATAAAATGTGGAAAGTTATTTCTACTTCATATGATTTTCATAGGTTTCCAGAAACTGATATATACATATATAGCCCAGTACATGACATTATGCACACTTGGTTAAGTGTTAGCAGGTAGCAAACCTCTATAGTTACCTTTATATGACCGGTTTCTTAAGATCAAGCAGTTACATTAAACATCCTCCTCACTACAGTATTAAACTAATTTTCAGAATACATGTAAATGAAGTTTGGTAACTCAAAAGAATATATAATTGACATGAGGTCAGATAGATGATGAAAGAAAAGTAAAATTTTCAGCCTGTATAGGGTAGGTGTTTGGTAGATATCACCATCATGCAGGGGGTAGAGTGTTCTGCTCAAGACTTGTTGACTTAAGTTTATTCGATTCATCATATTTTTTTTCTTTTGTCAACTTCTACCGTCTGATTCTGCAACAGTATTATTTCATGCATCTTCCAATGTCTTTCATGGCAAAGCAAAAGAGCTATGTATTTGGGAAGCAGGTATGAAACAGCCCAGAAAGAACCACTTGGAAGCTAATAATTGCCCTTACACATTGCAATGTCACACAACCAAAAACATAGACTAAGGGAATTGGATGGAACAGTATGTGACATCTGGTCTAACTTTCCTATTTTATGTATAAAGATAACGAGTCCCAGTAGCATAACCTGCTGAAGGATATACAATGCTTCAGACACTAAGAATAAATCCTAGATGTTCCTCCTCCTAGTAATGCACATTTTATGTTTCAATGTTTATTTATCACTTTATAACAAAACCACTTCCCTGGGTTTGTCCTCTTACTGTTGTGCTTTGCATTGAAAGCAAAAACTACTCAGTATCCTCCTTAGGGTAGAACTGTTTGCTGTTATTGTGCCTGTAAAGAAGAAGTTGACCCATGGGGCAGCAAGAGGCACATTGCTGCTGTCAATACAAAGGGCATTGGGGCAGCAGGTGAAAAGACTCAGCAATATGTAAAAATCCTTTACAGCAAAGTTCACCCAGGTGTTTCTTTCAAATTTCAACCTACTCCCTCCCACAGCTCCTTAAGAACAGGTGTGACCCATGGAACATCAGACTCAGCAGGGGTAAGGGAAAGGTCATACAGAGTTGAAAAGCAGCAGAAAATTTGAAAAATAAGCAAATTTAATAAATAGCATCTGTTTTCAATATGGGCTTCTGTTTAAACTTAACATTCTATCTTTAGTTCTGAAGGGAAAAAATGACTGACTAATCTTGATCTAGAAATTAGTGGCACAGATTATGAAAGATAGTAATTTCAAAGGTCAAAGACATTATTATAAATGAGTTATTTTAAAATTTATACATGTTATTTCATAAAATCATAGTCATGAGGATAAAATATATCAGTCTGTCACTTAGGCCAGTCTCATTTATTCTAATTATCTTGTTCTCAATTGGGGGGGGTTCTCATTAGGAATTATCGTTAAAAGTTCATAAGCTATTCTTGACAGTGAATAATGAGCAAATTGTCAGATTTAGCCCATGCTGACATTTCTGTTCTCTATTTGATGGTTGTTGACCTCATTAGGTGCACTTATAAAACAAGGCTTAAAAATCTAAAAAAGGTTAGAGACTTGAAAGTAAACTACTGTATAACCTGTCATTATCCCAGCCTCAAGGAAGCTGAGTTAGATGTACTAACATTCCCTAAGATGCTCAGAGAGAAAAAAATAATAATTAGTGAACAGAAATATTTATACAGATTTTAATTTTAATTATCCTTACCAAAGCATTGCCAGTTTATCAACTTTAAATAGGTCATATGCAGCACAGGTGGAACAAACATAGCATATATGGTGTTCAAAATATAACCAAGAGATGAAAGCCTATTTCTTCTAAAGGAGAATATCCTGCATATCTCTGAAATCTTTAACTCATTAGCTGGTTTCTAAGTACACTCAAGTGCTTTCAGTACTATTTTTCTCCCATTTTTAATAAATTCAGAAGACATTTTCTTTGGTATTAAAATCAAATAACTAGAGTTTTGTTTCTTTTTTTTTTTAAGATTTGATTTATTTATTCATGAGAGACACAGAGAGAGAGAGAGGCAGAGACACTGGCAGAGGGAGAAGCAAGCTCCATGCAGGCAGCCCGATGTGGGACTCGATCTGGGGACTCTGGGATCATGACCCAAGCCAAAGGCAGGGGCTAAACTTCTGAGCCACCCAGGCATCCCATAACTGGAGTATTGTATTTGGAAAAAGGATCTGTAATTTTAAAGAGAGGTTTTCTCTGACATGCCCAAATCAATGACTTTCCCATATCAAAGCCAGCCTTCTTTTTGGTTATTTTTAATGCATTTAAAATAAGTGAATATCAAGGTATTATGTGTTTATTTTCTAAAAAGGCAGCCTACTGGTTCTGTTACCTAAGGGAATTCTATACTGGTTAGATTTGAAGACTTCCCTACCTCTTGAGTATTTGCGGTGTTTACTTATCAATATGTACCATTGGAGAGAATACACAAGATCAAAGTTAAACACTGAAAAAGTTAAAACTAAAGCAGATTGGTAGGGCAGCAGGACTGTAAATAAGAAATAGTAATCATGGAAACTTAAAGGATACCCTCTTAGAGTAGAAATATAGCTCACTGTAAAGCTTCTGACATTTCCCTTCTTCTCTACACAATACAAAAAGGGGGGTGGGAAATATATGTTACATAGGTCTGTGTAAGCACATGAAAAATATATAATATAGAAAGACTGTGTCCACAAAGTAAGTCATCGTGAATACATTCTGGTTCTTACTTGCAACAAATAAGCCTAATTTTTAAGATGGCTGATTAATATTTTTCACTCTTTGGTGAGCATCAGGTTATCAAAGATAATCTAAGTGTCTTATCTTTAAGTATCATGATAGAAACAGAATTGTTATGGGTTAAATTGTATTCCCTAAGAATTCATATGGTGAAGTTCCAACCTCAACCCCCAGTACCTCAGAATGTGGACAGAGTTGAAAATAGGTTGTTGCACATATAATAAGTTAAGGTCGTACTGGAGCAGGTTGACCCCTTTGTCCAATATGACTGATGTCCTTATAAAAATAGGAAATGTGAAGAGACATATACAGAAGGAGGACACCATGTAAACATTAAGGCAGAGCTGGGAGTGAAGTATCTATAAGGTAAGTAATGCCAAATATTCTTATTTCACTTAGAAGGAATCAACTGGGGACACCTGAGTGACTCAGTGGTTGAGTGTCTGCCTTCGGCTTGGGTCATGATCCCAGAGTCCCCAGATGGAGTCCCACAAAGGGCTCCCTGCAGGGAAACCTGCTTCTCCCTCTGTGTTTCTGCCTCTCTCTCTCTCTCTGCATCTCTCATAAATAAATAAATAAAATGTTAAAAAAATAAAAGAAGGAATCAACTGGAACAGCCTCTTGAGGGATCCCTGGGTGGCGCAGCGGTTTGGCGCCTGCCTTTGGCCCAGGGCGCGATCCTGGAGACCCAGGATCGAATCCCACGTCGGGCTCCCGGTGCATGGAGCCTGCTTCTCCCTCTGCCTATGTCTTTGCCTCTATCTCTCTCTCTCTGTATGTGACTATCATAAATAAATAAAATTAAAAAAAAAAAAAACAGCCTCTTGATTTTGGACTTACAGCTTCTGGAACCGTGAGACAAAAAATTTGGTTGTATGAGCTTACTTTGTAGTACCATTTTTAATGGCAGCCCTTGAAATGTATTACATTTTGTGTCTGCATTATGTTCCCTTATGTTAGCACAGAGGTCTGAATAGGTGGCATATTTGTACATATACATGAAGAGAATAGAGACAACTGTCAGATTGCCTTGCACTTAGTGATAATAAGTAGATGTATACATGTGTCTTATTGAGCAAAAATAGGCAAGGAAAAGAAATTCATAGAAGCACATTAAAAGATAATATTCTCCCCTAATTAAACACTTAGAACACTATAACAGTAGGACACATTAATTTGTGGGAGGTACAGAAGTCATGCCCAGTTATATGTTCGTTATTTAACTACCATTTCATAACATGTATATAATTAAATACTGAGTTATGATAGCAGTTCAGTGGGAAGTGGCAGCCATTGGCTGAGTTTCTGCAAAAGCAATGAAATGTGTCAAAATAATTCAGATAGTGTTGTAGTAAGTCTATTACCTACATTCTCCATCAAATAAGCGTGATGTTTTTGCATGTAGCTTTCATTCTTCCAGATAAAAATATATGACCCTCTTCTCTATTATATATAAATCATTTCGAGTTTTAGGTCATTTGGAAGTGGGGAAGTCAATTAACTTAGGTCAGCAACACCGAAGTAGTGGCAGTGGGGAAAAAAGGGAGGTGAGAAACAACAGCAGTTCAGACTGACATGAAAATGCCAAATATAGATAAAGGTTTTCCTGGATGAAATATGTGAGAAACCAACAGCCAAAACCAAACACTGCAATGTAAGAATAACAATCGTGAATAGCCAACAAGATTCACTCATTCAGTCAACAAATATTTGTTCAGTATTTACTATGTGCCTGGTATTAAAACTGAACATTGGGAATATAAGAATACAAAACAGAGATTGTAATTATCTTCATGTTGGAAAAAGAAACATAACAAATTAGCAGTCAAATGTATATGATGATTTCTCTATAATCACTTTGAAGAAAATCAAGGTGTAATAGATGCTTTAGATGGGTTCATAAGGAAGAGATTTGTAAACTGACATGTAAGAAAAGGTAAGAAGTAACCTGAAGACGAAGGGAGAGCTTTCTGGATGGAGAGAAGAAAGAACAATAACAAAACACTGTGCTCTACAAGAGAAGTCTGTACTTCTTGTGAATCCCTGCACTGAAATTGAATGGCTTTTCTTGAATTAAAAGGATATTCATCTGAGTTGGAAAAATAGAGCTAGTAAGTAGCAGAGGCAAGATTTAAAACCAGGAGGTGTGACTTCACAGCCCATGGACCTAATACTCTTTTGTGGTACATCATTTGTACTTTTTATTTGGTTTATTTCATATTTAACCAAATACATGTAATTCCATAAAGAATTTTTTACGTTGTATATCATGTTGTGTTTTAAATCTATATGTCATCAACAAGATCATCTTCATAAAAACATGAAGAGTTATCTGTTTTTTAGCCTGTTCATGTTCTCATTTCCCAGTCCAAATGCAATAATTCTTATAAGTTTAAATAGTGGCAAGTCCTTTCAGACAAATTGATTGTAAATGCATCTCACAGGCAAAGCAGACATGAACTGGCTTTGATCCTTTGAAGAAAATACCGAAAGAAAAAGATTCTAAGTATAGAAGTGGAAGATTTAGAAAGGAGGCTTTATTGGGCTCAGCTTGAGGTGGGAAAATCACTGCATCATCCTTGGTCGAGGGAGGGGGAGGCAGGGGCGGTGGGGTGGTTTCTCATTCATTTCCTGGTATCAGACTTCATAGTTTTCTGACTCACTCTCCAAGTCCAAATCCTTCCTGGACTCCCTAGTCCTTTCCTTATGCCATTAATCACCCAGAAAAGAAACTTATTTTGAAAGAGTAACTTCATGTACTCCTTAGGTACTTATAAACCTTTATATTGAGCAAGACATGGAGGCAGGTGCTGAGATGGAGATCATGCCTTAAAGATCTTAGGTGACTGTTGAAAAGCCAGTTACACAAAGGCCTGGAACAGAACATAGAAATGAACTTTGCATTATCTAGATCAAGACAAATACAGCTTAACATCACTACTGTAAACATATAAAATATCCTTGAAATATTTTTAAAAGATTTTATTTATTCATGAGAGACACAGAGAGAGAGAGGCAGAGACATAGGCAGAGGGAGAAGCAGGCTCCCTGTGGGGAGCCCCAGGATCACAACCTGAGTAGAAGGCAGATGCTCAACCACTGAGCCACCCACACGTCCCGTCTCAAAATATTTTGTTGTTGAAAATTAAAATATCATATTTCAGTGCAATTTTCTATGGTTCCCTCACTAAAGGTGGAGGTTGCTATTTAAATATACTGAAAACGACTTCTGAGTAGAATGCATAGAAATACTGAAGCTCTACATCTGGCATGTGAGCATGCATAAACACACACACACACACACATACACCTCACACACACTTAAATAAACATCTTATCTCCATGGAAACTTCTATGTTTTTCACTATTTTTCCTTCTGAAATTATGAATATATGAAGTCTAATACCCCAAGAGCTGTGGCTGTCTTATTTTTGGATTTTATTAACTGCTCTATATTCTACATTTAATTTACATTTTTTTTTATTGTTGTTCTCCCAGCTTCTATAAATGAAATGTGAAGACCTATCTACCTTTAGTTTACAGGAGAGAAAAGAGAACCTTATTGAATTTTACTGTTGGTCTTAGGAAAAGTTAACAAGGTGAATTGATTGTGCCTATGAGAAGCTAAGAATTTATTGCTGTTATTATAAGATTCTCTAAATTTAAATGTGTTTCATCATTGGTTGTGAGTTTATATGTGGGAAGGCAGATGTTAGCAGTGTCTTAGTTCTTCCTATTCAGACCTGTATCACTTACATTTAGTTTGTTCAGTATAAGACAGTGAAGAGCCAAATTTCCTTAGTATAAACAAGAGAATAAATTCAAAACTTTCAAACAAGTTATAAACAATGAATGTCAAGAGCCTGATTAAAACTGGGTTGCATTTACTAGTAGTAGATAGAAATTATAAAAATATTATAGTGAACATTTATGTCCACATACTATATAGTCAAAAGTATTTCATCTTTTAAAAGCCTAAAGCTCTTTTATTTAGGCAATTTCTATTTCAATTTATTCTTTGATGTGTCAACCTAAGCTCTAGAGAATTTCTCCAATGAATGAATATCTTTGCATTGGAATATACTCTTTGAATAGAGATTGATGCTAGATTCATTCTGTCAGCATTTTACTGCTTGCAGAGAAAGGATAACCATGATTACAGTACATTTAATTGCATTAATACTGAGAAGAGGAAAAAAGGTCACTGAAAGAAGTCACATTTGAAACTTGCTTTTTATAGCTATTGCCTAAATTTTTTTTTCCTAAATATTTTTTTTAAATGAGTTTTTGGATGCATAGACTTGTAAACATGGATCTAGATGCCCTGGATTCTAATTTTCTTTCTTTTTTAAAGATTTTATTTATTTATTTGAGAGAGATAGAGTGATAGCAAGAGAGAGCATGAGTTGGGTGGCCATGAGTGGAGAGGGAGAAATAGGCTCCCGCTGAGCAGGGAGACCTATGTGGGGCATGATCCCTGAGCCAAAGCCAGATGCTTAACTGACTGAGCCACCCAGGCACCCCCTGGGTTCTAATTTTCTTTATCCTATTAACTCACATAGCTATCAATATAAGTATACAACTTCTCTAGCTTTAATGTTTTATTCTTTGAGATTAAAAAATATATATAATTTACTACATATGGATCTATGACAAGAGTAATATATTTTATAAACACTTTAACGCATGTAAGTGGATCAATACTTTGGAATATTAACAAGGTAAAGAAAATAAAGGCATCATTTTTCCTTTAAATATGAGAGTCAGCTGATTTGGGGGGGAAAGTCACTATAAATAAACATTTTAAAGGGTTCCTGAGTGGCTCAGTTGGTTGAGCATCCAACTTTTGGTTTTGGCTCAGGTCTTGGATGATCTCATGGGTCATGAGATAGAACCTGGCATGGAGCTCCATGCTCAGCTGGGAGTCTGTTTAAAGATTCTCTCCCTCTGTCCCTTCTTCCATGTGTACATGCTATCTCTCTCTAAAATAAATAAATAAATCTTAAAAATAAAAACATTTCTAGGAGTATTTCTCTAAAGTCTTTGTGTTGGAAACATATATAGATATACAGAGTTTTCCTTTGAAAAATATAACATTTGTATTATAGTGATAATCTCCTTATTGCTTGTGGATCCCAACCATCTCCTGTACACAGAATCTCTTCAGACCACATAGTGCTATTGTGTTACTACATGGACTGCAATTCATCAGTTGCAGCCTAGTTAGCAATGTCCTATAGGGGAAAAGCACCCAGGAAAACTTGTAAATTGCTCAGGTAACGCTAAAAGAAACAAGTAAAAGGGTTGAGGAGGAAGGCCAGATCATCCATGGTCATCAGTAAGACACATAATGAGGCACCCCATCAATGATTAAAGAAAATTAAGTAAGACTGGATTTTTGGTTTACAGGGAGGAGCAAGAATTTCAGACTTCAGGGTCACATAATTATTACAATTATCATTATCATTATTTATTTGTGGACTCTATGACTTAAATGGTTCCCTTTACAGCTGGGGGTTTCATTGCAAAAGCAGTGTAGATGGCTAAAAATACTGGGGAAGGGGATATTGAAGACAATCTAACATATCATGATTAGTTGAAGAATAAAAATAACTGACCAAAAAAAAAAAAAAGAAAAGGCAGACTGCTTTTCTAATACATTATCACCCATAAGCTTTTTGTTTATAACTACTACAATTTACCTTCCAGAAATGTACAAAGATAGAGGCACTGGAAGAGGAATAACAGTCCTATTCCTCACTCAAATCTATTTATCGATTTATACATATTTTATATGTTTGTATTTAAACATATTTTATATGTTTGTACCACTTTGCCTTTTATGGTGGCCAGGCAGGTAAAAGGCAGGTGGCTATTACTTCTGACCTAGTCATTTTATCAGCTACATACACCATGGCGAAAGTAAAACTGTAATGAGGTGACAGGAGTCAATCTTCTCCATTGCAGTGCTAGTTTGTAGCTAGTGACTACATGAGCCCTAAATAAACAGAATTCATTTCCTGGATTTCTAATTTCCTTTACTTTTTTTTTTCTCCTAAGATTTTTGCCCTCTTCATAATTTCCATAACCTAAAGCCATCATTAGTCACATGATTTCACGTTGAAGACTCTGAATTTTAATCGATAAAATAAAGATTTCTTATGAAATTTTAAAAATGATGAATATTCAAGAAATCAGTAAATTTGCTCATGGATCACTCCTTTCTTATTGGCAATAGAGGATGATGGACAAAAATAGTGAAGTGTAACAATGAAGCTATAGTATCTACATTAATGAATCTCTGCATTTTAGTACCATAGCAAAATAGAAGTTAGTTCACACTCATATCAAAGTCCAACATGGCTATTTCTGGTCAGCCAGTGGGGTGACAGTGTTATTAAAAAAATTCATGGACCCAGGTGAAAGAAGCACTATGAATCAATATTCAACTTGTGCAAGCAGAGACTTGTGTGAGAAGTTTTTTGAATAAAACCTAGGAGTTGTACACATCACTTTTGTTAAAATTCCATTGGCTGGAACTCCATGATATGACCTCTCCCAACTGCAAGGGATTCTGGGAGATATAATATATATGCTATATGCTATATGCTATATGCTCAGGAAAGAGAGGAGATGGACTTTCGGAAGAACGATCAGCCATATATTCCACAGTCAGTCCTTCTGATCAATGAGAATTGATGTGCAGCCTTCTTAAAATCTGCATATTCCCTCTAACCCAAAGGATAAAACCCAATATCCATACCAGTTACTGCTTGTATCACAAAGTGCATTATCTCAGTTGGAACACATTATTCAACTCCATATTTGGTACCTCATGGTCTGGGAGTTTATAAATTGAAAGATGAATTATTTGCCCCTTATCAAACCTCACAGCATGCATTGGTAAACCAGGGACAAGATAACCTCAGTAAAAATATCCTTTGGTAAAAACACAATACAGCAGGCGCTGCTCTCTGGCAATGATGGCTGAGTCTCCATCCTAGGAAAGGAGGGATTTTCTTGATCAGATTCAGGATCTCTGGCATTCTCTGTTGGCACTTGATTCCAATCTTTGGGAGTTTCTTCATGTCATAAATTCTTCCATGATTACATCTGAAGTGAGGAGTATGTCTCCTTGGGAGAGGGGTACTTCCTTTGTTGCAAAGATTTAAAGCCCTAGGGTTGTTTTAGAGCTGCAAACCATTTAGATGAGGCTTTTTTTTTTCTTTCTTAGCAATGTCATTCTTAAAGGGCTTAAGTTTCTGATCCATTTGCTGTCAGTTACCTGCTAGTAAACACATCAAAGTTCTTTTCTAGTTATAGTCTTTATGTCCCCCCCCCCTTTTTTTTCTTCTGGTCCTCATGCCTCTGAAACAATTTAGTTAGATGGAAAGTAAACCCCTGCTATAATTTTAGCAAAGAAATTCTATTTTGTCTTTGTCATTCCAGTCTTTTTTCTAGTATTATCTCTTCCTCTTTAGGATCTTGCTTTTGCTTTCCCCAAGCATGTGTGGCCCCAAATTTCTCACTACTTTCTCTTTCCACCTCTGTCGTGAAATTAGTCAATCCCTGACTTTTCTTTCTTTTTTTAACCCTTTGCTGAAACATCAAATTAAAGCTAACAAACATGAAGCCTCTCACTTTTTCCAAATGCTTCCCTAGAGCTACAGACTTAATTAAATAGGGCATGGTTTGCTTTCTAAATTACTGCAGATAGTAGACATTTTCTCAAATATTTTGTCACTATTTTCAATGTTTTAACCTGTAGTGGTTGTTATCCAGTCAACTGGAGCATAACCAATGGCAGCGCCTCACTTCTATTCATGAAATAACTTGACCAACACTCTCTGAAATCAATGCCAACAGTTGATGCACAACAGACTGCAAGTCTGTTTCATACATGTAACAGTTTAATGCCTGTGTAGTTGGATGTAGACCGATTGATTTTTTTTCCATGCAATTAATAATTTATTCCAGTTCTTTCTATTTTATGGCTCCAAATCCTCTAACTTAGGGCCTCTTCATTCAAACTATCCAGGCAGCAAAAAGAGAAAAGGAGAATGGAGAAGGCATAAATAATTCTTAAAAACTTTGGGCATGAGTAACACTGACCAGATTGCTTCTAATCACACTTCTTTGCTGAGGACTAGTGATAAGGCCACATAGAGGCTTACATAAGGGGGAGATGGGCTAGATGGGCTAGCCTCTGGCTCTATCTTTGCTATAGAAAAGGATATAATTCTGGGGGAAAATACGGTCTCCATCTGTGATGGGCTGAATTTTGTTCCCCTCACCCCCGATTTGTATATTGACCCTTACCACCCCAGTACTTCATAATGTGACTGTATTTGGAATTAGGGCCTTTAAGAGACAGTTAAGGTAAAATGAGGTCATTAGAGCACTCCTTAATTCAATCTGACTGGTGTCCATGTAAGAAGAAATTTGGACACAGAGGGACACAGATAAACATGGAAGACTGCATGGAAACACATGGAAAAGACAGGTGTGTACACTGAGCTGAGGAACAAGTTCTGGAATAAACCTCCATAGTCCTTAGAGAAAACCAACTTTGCTGACATCTTGATCTCATTCTTCTAGTCTGCAACACCGTGAGGAAATAAATTTCTGTTATTTGTCACCCAATTGGTAGAACTTTGCTATGGCAACTCTAGGAAACTAAATACATAAGTATATATAGTTATATACACAATTATATAATAATATAGGCAATATAGATGTATGTTTTATCATTGCAAAATATAAATATATATAAGTATGTATATTTTATGATTATATATATTATTATATACAATAATCAAAATAAGTATACATACCAATTATAATGAGAGTAGGTTGTATTCCTATTCTATAGGAAAAAAAGGGAAATGATCATTATCAGATAAAGTTTTAAAAATATTATATATATATTTCAAATACATATAGCAATGTACTAAAACACAAATTATTTTATATAAACATATACATGTAATATGCATAAAGCCTAACAACAGAACACTTCTCTTCTTTTACTCTTGGGCACCTATTTTCATATTTCACTCATATTTAAAAACATTATGCTTTTACCTGGCATGAGTCAACTATCTGTCGTAGAAAAGAAGATGATTGGCTGTCTCCCCCTCCCCTCCTTCTTCCCTTTCTCTCTCTCTGAGATCCACAAATCTCCATTGCAACAATCTCGAGCTCAAGATCTCCATGTGGTAAGTTGTATTCCCCATAAAGTCCATATGTGGTTTCTTTTATATTCACAATCTCTGAATTTATAAACTCAGAATTTTTAAGCTAATAACATCTAACACTTCTCATCTAAAATAATAAAAGAAAAAGAAAAAGCAGTGGCAGTGAGGTTGGCAGGGGGTGGAATACACAAAATGATGCCTAGAAGCCAAGGTCTTATTTTACTAACAGGTCATGAAATGACCTTAGTTATCCTTGGTAATAGAGATTAATCACTCTACCTAGCAAGGAAACTCCCTTTTCTGCTTCTTTTTTTTTTTTTTTTCTTTCACTGACACAAAAGTTCTCTAAATATACATGACGACTTTTCAATTCTTCAATTCTAAGTTGAATAAGACCATTTTGGGAAAGATTTCTTCCTTGGGAACCAATATACCTTGAACAGCATAGTCCAAAGTTAACTTGGTTTTTAGGTGCAACAGTGAGATAGTAAGAGGGGACACAGCCATTTCTACTCCTTGGTACCTTGACCTGTGCATTCTGCTTTTACAAAAATAGCATCATATCTTGGCCAGTGGTTTACACCGTCATAGGGTGCTTTCTCTGTAACATCACTATAAATAAGCATTTTAATGGGCATTTCACTATTCTTTCAAGACATCTTTTTATCAAAAAAGCATGGCTATCAGCAAGAATAGGCATGGCTTTCCCTAGTTATTTGTGCTGTGGTTCTCCTTTGGGGCTGTCCAAAGACTCCATATAGCATTCTCACAGTGACACTTGGAGCAATGCTGGATTTGCAGTGCCATAAGTACAAAATGGGACATTTTCTTGTGCTGTGGTCATTGCTGGAACTGGAACTACTGTGGAGACTTCTCTTTTACAAGGTCTCGGGAACACTAGTGGGTTTGCACATCAATTTAGTAAGACTCCTAATATAAGTTCTAGAGTAAATGGGTCAGCACAGCACACCTAAATATGGTATATATTGCCTCCAACACCCAAAAGGCCTACCAAGTATTGTACTTCTTTCCTAGTGGTAAGAAAAACAAGGTAAGCATCTTGGGTTTATTCAGAACCTTCTCCCCCAATAAAATCCCAGAAAATCCACTGTATTGACAGGTTCCTGAATATTTGTCATGTTGTCTCTCCTGCACTTTAGCACTGGGCCATGCATTTTACTTGGGCTTCTAGGGTACCCGATACCCCCAGCTCACCAGATCCCGTGACAGCATGTCATTTGCATAGTACACCAGTGTGATTTCATATGGGATGTCAAAAGCATCAAGGTCCTTGAGGACTATATAAGACACCATAGCAAACTGATCTAGTTCTGGGAACGAGAATTAAATTGGACTTCTATCCTTGCCACTGTTGATGAGATCCTTTCTGACTGGCATGGAAAGAATACATTTGCCAGATCCCAACAGCAGTCAGTTGCCAGAGACTTGCTAATTTATTAGCAAAAATGTCACCTCTCTGCCCTCAAATGTGATTACAATCACTACCTGACTGCAAGATCCATTCACCAGACATACTATATTAAAAGCTATATGATAAGAACATCATTTTTGTATCTCTTAAGATTTTGAAGATACTGCAGATCCCTGAAAATTTCCAAGAATGTGGTATTGCTTTACATTATGATTTTGCTATGGATGGATAGTCCCAGAGATTTCCACTTGATTGCTCCAATAATAGTACTCACTTCATGGGTCAAGAAGCTGAGGTACAGATTTTGCCGTTTAACAAGTATGTCTAGTGTAACTTCTCTTTGAAGAACTCAAGAGGTAACTTATGGGCTTACCAGGCCTTCTATGAGATAAACTTGAGCCCAAACTTGATATGTTAATTTCCCAAGGATTAGGGACCATTTAGAACAAATATCTAATAACCTCTAATTTTTTTTTTTTTTTTAGTATATCTGTTTTCTAGTACATAGTCACCCTGATAAATGGGCACAGTTCTCTTTAGGACAGGATGCATGAATCATACAAGAGTTGAAAGGTTGTTTCTTAAGAATGTTGGTTCCCAAACTATAGTGTGAATCTGTATCACCTGGAGGGCTTTTTAAAAGATGTATTTCTGAGCCATAAACCTGAATTTCTAACCTGGTAGCTCTGTGATATGCCCAAATGCATTTGCTTTTATAACAAGTTTCTAGGTAATACTGATGTTTCTGAACAAGGGACCATCCTTTGGTAACTCTTTCTTAAAAAATTAAAACTTGCCTTTGATTAGTGGGATTCTGAGTATATGAATTTCCTGAAATATGGAATTGAGGGAAAGCTCTTGGCTTTTGATTTGAAATTTTCAAGAAGAGAATAACTTAAATGTGTTTCCTACTCACCAGGACTTTATTTTTTCCTCATCATATAGCTAAATTGTACTTTAGTACACTGTCCATTCACTTTATTCCTGAAGACCCAATTTTCAATGAACCACATCAGTAATCTCTGTAATTCAAAATATACTGCTTACCACTTTGAGGGTAGTGTACTACCTTGACATGTCTGTGGAAAAGAGATTTTATTTGATTTTGAATAAATTGCTCATATGTGTCCACACAATGGCACTAAATAAAAAAAAAAATTGCCTCTATAACAAATGTCCTTAGTTATATCTAATATGCGCCCCTTCACAATTTTAATAAAGCAAAGAAAGCTCCCTTGCTTTTCTTCATTTTTTCTTACATAGAGGTATCAATTTAGCTCTTAAATTCCTTGAAAAACTTGGGGATTTAAATGTAGCAGTATAGATGTTAAAGCATATAATATGTTTTAAAAAGACTCCAAAATAAATTTAAGGTCTCCATAGTATGATTATATTATTAAGTTTATTAGAAAATATGCTGAGTTTTTTCAAGTTGATTTTATTTTCTTTTAAAAATTATAAATTTCATTATTAATTTTACAACATAAAAGAAAGCCTAACATTATGATTAAAAGCCAATATTTCTTGGGCTTAAAAGGGTTAATATAAAATTATAACTCAAAAAAATAAAATTATAACTCAAACTTAAAAATTATATATATTATAAATTATAAAATATATTCAGAAAATGAACAGGATGAATATATATTTCTTGATCAAAAGACTGATTTGTACTGCAGACATGATATTTGCCTCTCTATAATAATTCCATGTAAAACATTTGAAATTTCTAAAGAGAGTTATTTTACATCTGGAGCATAAGCATTTTCAGAGTTTTAAAGAAGGAAATTTATCATGTTCTTATAAAGGTGTTAGTAAAATAATTCTACAGAAAGTTTCATGTAAATACTCAATGTTAGTAAATGAGATTTCTAAAGTTACCTTTGTGATTTAAAGTTGTGTAAGTTAAGAGTGAATTGCCAAAAACCCTTAAAAAGAAACTTTAAAAACCTAGTAAGAAAGACCATCTTTCTGTATCTATCTTTAAGATAAACCTTCAAACACTAAAAAGTCATAACACCCTTGGGGGCTGTTTGACAGATAAGTAGAAGAGCTGCCAACTGCGGGGAATAGCACTTCAAAATAAGTTCTTGAAAAAAAAAAAAAAGTTCTTGAAAAACAAAGGTTTTAGAGGTATATGTCTACTTTTCTTAGAAGACCCCAATCTTGGGAATAATTCACACAATAAAAAGTAAAAATAAAACTAAAGGTAACCAAATATAAATCTAATGAAATTCATTTTAGTAAAGAAATGGAATGGAGCACATTAGACTTTCTAAATTACATTTGCTTCTTTGCAATCATTTCTGTATCAGATGGCACTAAACCTAGGTAACCTAATGTTTCCAAAAAACTAAATACTCATTACATGCAGCACTTTAAAACACAAAACCTATAATAGCCTAAAGCTCAAGGTGTTAAAACTTGACTTTCCAATTACTTCCATTTCCTCCAACACTTAAATCAATTTTTGGAGATGATTAGAGTGCCCAGAACTAACATATATATATTTCTTTTCTTATTCTAGCAGTTTATATAATCACTGTTTCTTCCTATCATTGCTACAATTTGGAAGGCAGTATTGATCTGGTTTTCATTCAGTATATTGAAGATTGATGAAACCCTATATTATAGATTCTACTTTTACCTGCAAGCACTATTTTCCCTTGTTATTACCAACACTAGCAGTCTTTTAGGGAACTAACCCACTCTATTCTACTACTGGAGGCATTGAAATATAATACTCACATTATCTGACCACTTAGGTACAAACACCATGTGGGCCAGTTGGGCTCTTATTTGGGATTTTTTTTTCCATTTGGAAACTCTTTTGGAAATGAAGTATTTGTGTCTGACATTTGCCTGCTGCCTGCCATCATGTCTCCAGGTGTAGAGGCAGCCTACCTGAAATAATGAAGACAACATGCAGAGAAGCAGAGTCTAGAGATGGAAAGAAAGGCACTGTGTGGTGTTTGAATCCATGATTCCAGTCAGCCCTGAGCCAAGAGCACTTGCTCTTTCTGAGGTTTTACCTAAGTTAGAGCTGCATTTTACTTGCAACCAAGAAAACAACCAGAAAGCCTCAAAGTGTTTATGTTTTAATTTAGCACTACATTAGTTTCCTATTTCTGCTGTTATAAAGTAATACAAATTTACTAAAAACAACAGAAATCAGTGATCTCATAGTTTGGGAGGTTAGGAGTTGGTAATTTGGTTTCGCCTGGCTAAAAACAAGATACTGGCAGTGCTGCATTTCTTTCTGGAAGCTCTATAGAGTGGAGATTTGTTTTCTTGTCTTTTACAGCTTCTAGAATTCTTTGGCTTGTTGCCCTATTTTATCTTCATAACCAGTAATAGCTGATCAAGTCTTTCTCACATTTCATCACATTGACCCTTCCGCCTTCCTTTTCCACATTTAAGAATGCTTTGATTACATGGGCAAACCAGACAATACAGGACAATCCCCCATCTCAGGGTCACCTGGTTATCAACTCTAATTTCATCTGCTGCTATAATTACCCATTGCCTGTAATATAAAATATTTACAGGTTCTAGAAATTAGGACATGAACATCTCTTTTTTTTAAGATTTTATTTATTTATTCATGAGAGATACAGAGAGAGAGGGAGAGACACAGGCAGAGTGAGAAGCAGGCTCCATGCAGGGAGCCCAACATGGGACTGGATCCCAGGACTCCAGGATCATGCCCTGGGCCAGAGGCAGGCGCCAGACCAGTGAGCCACCCAGGGATCCCCAGGACATGAACATCTTTTGAAGGCCATTACTCTACTTACCATAAGCATCAAACTTCAAGAGAGAGAGAGAAATATAAAAAATGATTTATATACATTTATACTTTTTTCACCATAAAATATTTTAAGATAAACCAGAAACAAATGTAATGCATTTTTAAAAAAGATTTGAGAGAGAGGGAAAGAAAGGGGGGAGGGGGAGAGGGAGAGTCTTCAGCAGACTCCATCCTGAATGCAGAACCTAAGGCAAGGCTCCATCTTATGACCTTGAGATCACAACCTGAGCTGAAATGGAGAGTAGGCCAATCAACTGACTGTGCTGCCCAGGCACCCCAAATGTAATTTTTTTTCATAATTTTTCTTATGAAAAATTATTGTGCTGGTTCACATTAGCCACTACTTTTATAAAATAAAAGGGTTACTTTTTTCTATATTCCTATGCATTGTTGCTAGTGGTATTTGTTTTCCCCTACATAATATGTAAAGTGTGTAGTATAAAATACTGACGGAAAATGTCAGGCATGGAACAAATGCTGGAGATTTTTTATTTCTGCCACTTATTCAAAGCTCAATTCCCTTTTAAAACATCCATCCATGTTATTCCATATTTGAATGGAATACTCCCAGTGATGGAGAACTCATTATTAGGGAGTTTCATGAATACTCAAACCTGTGAGCACTGAAGAATTCCCACATGACTCTGCTTCCATGACTTTTCATTATTTGTAATCTTTGCTGATGAAGAAAGGAATTTCTGCATTTCATGCTTGCATCTAATTTCTCACAGACCCAGCAGACTGTAGCCCCTGGGAACCAATGAGAAACATGGGCTCACTAAGAGGTTGTGAAATCACCAGCTCTGGTCTTGTAATTCCTTGCTCTGGCTTATGAGGGGAATGCAGAGGGGTTGAGGATGAGGCATTCTTACCTTGCAGTACAAGCAACTTGCATTAGTAACACCGTGGCTCACTATACAGCATAGGCATTCTCTTACCCTATTGTACCATGTGAAGCAGCATAGTTGACAATACATATTTTAAAAGGTCAAGCACATATGTCTTCTAGTGATTAATTTTGTTTCTGAGTCAGAACCTGTACAGTTAACAAAGAAAATGACTACTTTCTTTCTTAGTGATCATAATTATCAAATTACTATGTAAGACCTAAAGAATTAGCACAAAATTTTTCATTGTAATGTATCAGTAGGAAGGACATAAAAAAGAGGTTTTGTTATTTTTATTTATTTTTAATTTTTTTGGTTTTGTTATTTTTAAAATGATATATTGCTCTCATTTACTTCATAAATCCAACAATGGATAGATTCTAGAATATTTATAAATGTGTTTGCATATGATCAGGAATCCCAGAGTCTATTAAACCATGTACAGTGAAATAGACACCACTGCTTTGATACTACAAAATCAAATAAGAAGTAACATCACCACCATTTTGAAGTGTCTCCAGATCTAGCCAAATGTCACCTGAGGAACAAAATCAGTAACTAATTTAAGAGTAGTGTCTATACCAGCAATTGCACTACTAGGTATTTACCCCAAAGATACAAATGTAGTCATCCAAAGGGGCTGGCACCCTAATATTTATAGTAGCAATATCCACAATAGTCAAACTATGGAAAGAGCTCAGATGTCCATCGACAGATGAATGGATAAAGAAGATGTCTATCTATCTATCTATCTATCTATCTATCTATCTATCTACACAATGGAATGTTACTTAACCAAAAAGAAATCTTGCCATTTGCAATGACTTGAATGGAGCTAGAGGGTGTTATGCTAAGTGAAATAAGTCAATCAGAGAAAGACAATTACCATATGATTTCATTCATATGTGGGAAGAAGATCATAGGGGAAGGGAGGGAAAAATAAAACAAGATGAAATCAGAGAGTGAGACAAACCATAAGACTCTTAATCATAGGAAACAAATGAGGGTTGACAAGGGGAGAGGGGGCAGGGGTAGGGTAACTGGGGATGGACATTAAGGAGGGCATATGATGTAATGAGCACTGGGTGTTATATAAGACTGATGAATCACTGAACTCTACCTCTGAAACTAATATAGTATAATTAATTGCATTTTTTTTAAAGAATAGGATCTGTAGAAGATTTTGCTATAATGAAAAATTAGAAATAGTTTGATATAGACAAAATAAAGTACCCTAAATCTTATAATTCCTTATATTTTAATCACATAGAACTTTCTCTAATAGTTTCAGTTCTTTTGAACCAAGTCGTATGACCAAATCATAGATTGTTTCATCAATTATTTTTTATCAATTATTCAATCATTTCTAATAACCAAAGAGCCATCCTTCTTCTTTCTGTATAGCTCTAGAGAAATATGTGTATATTTTTTATGATTTTTTTAAAAAAAGTAATTACATAACATTTATTACATATATATTACGAGCCAAGAAATATGCTAAGTGGTTTGTATGGGAGGTTCCATTTAAGCTTCTTTATATCCTTATTTGTTAGGTCTAATTTCCTCTAATTTGGAATGCTGCTGAACCCCTGAAATAATTTATTTTTGAGAAGGTCTCACAACTTCTTAATGTAAGGATACAGCTTTATGCCAAGCCTGATCCATTTTAGAGTTGGCTAAATTTCTGCCTAGAATTTTCTTGATTGTACACATGTGTTCCTCTCCAATAATGAGCTCCATGAGGGATCTTCTTGATCAGCTTTCTTGCCTCTCTTGCTACCCCCAGCATCTTGCATGCAGGCCCCACTGAACTCAACTAATTTCTACTAGCCAGGAATTACTTTGCCTCATTTGATCTCTAGACCTCAGAAATAATGCTTTTTGCTTCAACCTCTTCACATTTCCACACCAGAGTTAAGGAACAGAACTCAATAGATTTTGACAGCACAGCTTGGTTATGTTGTAATTTTAATTTTGTGGTGCTCCCTACTGGTTGGCCTTTCTCTTCCATGCTACAGTTCTTGCTGTTTTTAATAAACTCACCTTGGTCTGCTGCTCGTTTTAATCAGCACATATGGAAAACACCAGGATTCTCATTTTTTAAAATCTAGTCATCTTGAAGGAAATTTAAGTAACCCATGTTAAAACCTGTGTTGAGACCCTTGGGGGAAATGTGTTGTAAGGTGAGCATGATATGGTTGCAGTGCTAAAATAATTACAAAAGAACTCATGTGGTACCAGACTGATTTGAGCAGTACCCTGTAGCTTCAAAATTCTGAACAAATTTAAGTAAAAATATCTTGCTAGGAAGGGAAAGGTACAAATCAATGTATCAGTGGCAATAAAATAATACCTGGCTGAAAGTGAATAGAACAATGAAAATGTGTAATATCTCACGATAAGAAGTTCAGAAGTGGGCAGAAGCAGGACTGGCTACTAGGCAGGATAATGTCCCCAAGGACCATTTCTTACACATTTCTTCTTTGCCTGCATTGTCTTGGTTACATCCTCTTCTTTAATTTTAAGATGGTGACAGCAACTTCATATATCACCAACTCCAAGCATCATAAAACTCATAAAACAGCATCCAAAAGCAGTAAAATATGCCCCCCAGATGTCCCCCATTTTTTTTATCATAGAGGACAATCCAGAAGACTATCCTTTATATCGTATTGGTTAAAAATTGGTTAGACACTATAAAACAATCTCTGGTAAAAGGGAATTGGATTAACATAGCTGGTTACATAATTGGTTTATTCATGAATCAATACCTTTATTAACTTCCCAGAGAACATCATTACCACATAACTAACAAAACTGAGATCCTGTTAGCAAAGCAGAAAAGGGAAAGATGGCTGTTGTTAGTTAACCATATTTTCCATGTTTAGTAAATTTAACTAATTTAAACCTAAAGTGTTTAGGCATTACGTATGTAAGCATTAAGATATAACTTTGCAAATCTTTAAAAAGAGGAGGGGGCACCTGGGTGGCTCAGTCAGTTTAGGGTCTGCCTTCAGCTCAGCTCGTGTTCCAATTGTCCTGAGATCAAGCCCCATGTCGGGCTCCCTGCTCAGTGCAGAGCCTGCTTCTCCCTCTCCCTCTGCTGCTCCCCCTGCTTGTGTTCTCTCTCAAATAAATAAATAAAAATCTTTAAAAAAATACAACTTTGGCTTGCAAATAGTGCTTCAAATTTGTTCTACTTCCATAATATTGGCTGGAAACAGTTCAGTGATGATAGATCATGAAGTAGAGTATCTTGGGATAATAAAATGATTGCTTTCTCACTCCCCAAAGTAGTAAACACACAGATACAACTTCACAGACCATCAGAAAATAAATAAATAAATGAATGCTTTGTGGAATTGGCTTCTAATTATAATCAGGAAGTGGAATCCTCTGCCCCATCCCAAACTAGACTGAATCATAACATTGAGGAGTACAGCCCAAGCATTAGTTTTGTTTTGTTGTTGTCGTCGTTGTTGTTGTTGTTGTTGTTGTTTTGGTTTAAGCATTAGCTTCCCAGATAATACTGTGGCCACCTGGGTTTGGAAAACACTGCTCTAGAGTAAAGGCACTTTGAGTTACTTTGGATTTGAAAATCCCAATGTGATAGAAAATGACATTTTTATGTGGTTTTTCAGTTTTAATCACTTCCAGCCCCAGACCCTGGAGACTTAAAATTTTCTCCTGCATTCTTCCTTGTTTTCTTCATCTGTCATCAACAACCTCCACAATAATTCCCTCTGCTCCCCTGATCCTTCCCATCCTCTCATCTCTGACACTCACTCTGAATTGCCTGTATTAGTTTTTTGCAATTTCCCTTGCATCTTGATAGAGTGCAAAGTCATATCCAACACCACCCCTAATTCCTTAGGCATGATGCAAAAAGAAAAAATCCAGCACAATTTGCTGATAGGTAAGGATCTGCTTCCTCCTTTGAGCTAATTCCACAGTGTTTAATATTGGAGTCAACAAGTAGAATGTATTTGAAAAGAGCTTTTGTGTAACGTTAGAATTTTTGAAGTTCTTACATTGTTTAGATATCACTGAAATAAGGTTTGAAGTTTATTATTTGATTCTAAAATGTGCATGTCCTACAAGTTTCCTTTTTTTAAAAGATTTTATTCATTTCTTTGACAGAGAGAGACAGAGACAGAGAGAAAAAGCAGGGGGAGCAGCAGGCAGAGGGAAAGTCAGGCTCCCTCTGAGTATGGAGCCAGATGTGAGGCAAGCCCAGGACACTGGGATTATGACCTGAGTCCAAGGTAGATGCTTAACTGACTGAGCCACCCAGGCGCCCTGGTCCCACAGTTTTAAAAATATTTTGAAAACATCAAAACAAATAGCACTCATCCATTGAATAATAACTATCTTAACCAGAGAGTCAGCATTGTATGTTTATCAACATGATCAGGACTATTGTTGTTGTTGTAGTTTTGTTTTAAGCATATCTTAAAACTATTGGAGCTAGGTTTAAATCCCAGTTGTTTACCATGTACTTAAACATGGTCAAGTTAATTCACCTCTCTGACTATATTTTGACAGTTACATCACCTCTTTCAATGGGTATATCACCTCTCAACATTGTTACGAATATCAAATAAGAGTTTATATTAGAACACTATAAACATTACTCCCTAATTATTTTTAGAGACAAAGAGGTGGTAATTTATGTAGAGCTATAGATGTATGTTATTCTTTCATATAGACACATGAACTGTTTTAAGAGAAGTAACATGAATGTGTCTCTTCAAATAGGTAAGTATCAGTTTGAAACTGACAAGGAATAAAAAGAGTTTAAAGTCTCATACCATCTATGTGTGACGATTGTCATCAAATATTTGAGTTTGTAAGTAGACAATTATTAATCTCATTTCCTCCCAGGAATCAGATTATTGATGCATTTGAATCATGCGAGAGTGGATGTTCAGCTTTTAGTCACTCACCCAAATAATGAAACCAACCCTGGATTTAACTCAAGCATAGATGAATAATGTTAATTCCTTACAATTATATTTTCTAAACAAAAAAACAAAAATATGTATTGCAATTTAGACCCATCACCATCTTTATAAAAGAGTTTATATCCATATCTGTAGCAATTAAATGTAAATTAAAGTAGTTACTAATTAATTGTGATTAATTAATTAATTGTTATATAATTAATACTCCTTTAATAAATAAATGTCATGATAAAAGGTAAATATAACTTAAAGAGGAAGAGTAAGAAAGTGTGATAAACTTTTGATTAGGTTGTATCACCAATCACCAGTTACCCTAATTTCAGTTCATTCAATATTGTCCAAAGGATAATTTTTTTCTTCTCTACAGTAAAACTGGTCAATGTAGTTTTTTTCATATTTTAACATACAGAAGCTTCAATATTGCTATTATAACATTTGTTTCTTTAACTAGATGTTACCTTTAGACAAAAGTGTAATGTTTATAGTTTTATTTCTGTATATTTTTGCAAACTCATAAACATTTAGTCTAATATGAGCATAATATATGGCTTCTTAGGGAACTGAAGAGAGCTCCAGCTTAGCTCCATGGCATCTGTGAAGGAGGGAGGTAGATGAGACTTGGATCAGAAGTAAAAGTGGATGTATTCTGGGGAGGTAGGAGGATGGGATTTTCAGCCCCAAACACTCTGTCCTCTTTTTCCTCACAGCAACACAATGGAACCTCTCAGCTTTGGGATCCCAGCAGTATGTGATGTATTTTCCATTGTAGCTTTTAGAAGGAGAGGAAAAGATATAAGTTGTCTGTCTCCAACCAGAAAATCTATTCTTAGAGTCTCCCTGCAGCAAGGATCATTTGGGCATCATCTCTCTGTCTGTGATTATTAGTAACACTTGCTTCAGTTTGTCTTGTTTGAAGACAGAGTGAAATGCCTTTGCCTGCTGGTTATAGTTCTGAGAAGACCCCAGGGTATGTTGGCTGAGAAACTGAGCAAGTCCCTAAATTCACAGTATTTTCAGATTGATAGAGAAAAACCTTTCCAGAAATTAAGAGAGAAGCATGTCTTACTGCTTGCCAGTACTTCCTCATCAGAGCTGCTTCTTCCATCTTAACTGCCACAACTCAGAAGTCTGGGAAGCCCCTGTTTGGCCATATCCAGAACTCTCATTGACACTAACTGACACACATTTATCCCACATTCTGGGTTTTCCCAGGTCCTATAAATATATTCTCTGGATTAGGGAGTTGATAAATGGCATCTGGTTTCTAAAGGGTGCCATGATCATTTATAAATAATATAAACCTGATTGGCCATAATCTCCCATTGAAACCATCAAAGTCCATAGAGAATTTTGGTTCCTTCCTATCAGGTGTGGTAATCTCTGATAAGACACTTCTCATGTTCTCCAACCAAAGGGAAGCCTTGAAGAACTAAGAGATTCTTTCTCACCTTCCCCTAAGTCTATAATGTCTCTGGAAAACAAAATGTGAACACAAAATTTCATGTTTGCACTGCTCCTAGATCCTCTTTTGATAATACCATATATTGTAACAATAGCATACCCTTCTCTAGATCCCTTCTGTTTACCTACCACATCTGTCCTGTATATCCATGCTATCATCCACCACATGAACTTCAGTGGATACCTAATATTACCTCATAGCATGTACCAAACATACAATAAGTTTTGGAAGGCTTTGGACAGTTGTATAGATCAAAATTCATCAACCAAATATGTAAGAGATTAGATGTCACTTTAAAATGATGGAGATTACCATCATTATAGGCTCTCTATTGATTTTTTCCCTAGACTCATAAATCAAATCTATATTATGCCCTCTAAGACCCTATTTATCCAACTATCAAGTTCCAATGTGTAAAATCAAAATACTCAGGAAAAAAATATTCTGTGCATCAAATAACTGAAAATGCCCTATTCTAGATGATATTGTCTTCTAAAGGAGAGATTATGTTCCACTCTCCTAAAAAAATAAGTAGTTTATTTCTAATTCCAGCCAGGGTTGACTTGGGTGGGTCACTGAACTGCAGTGTCTGCAAGGTAAGGTTTAGTTACATAGTAGCTTCTCACCCTTACTATAGAGCAGTTCTTCAAGGCTTTCAACTGAAAGGCTAGCATGTCTTGCTACTTAGATCTAAATGAGGGAAATTCATTTCTGCTCTTCAGAGATTTTAGTATGAACACATATTTTTTTGCCTCTTTCAGGTTTAAAACTTGCACATGCCATAAAGGAGAAACTGGCCTCCCAGTTCTGGACCAGAAACTGGTCTCCCATGATAAGATTTATTATTCCATTCCTGTGCAAATGCTAAAATCTCTGTTAGATTCTTATGCCCCACTGAAGGTCCAAGTCTAAAATCTCAGCCTTTGGCTATAAGGGATCCTAGGTAGAAAAGTGGCAAGTGACTATAGGATCCTCATTGTCTACTAGACCTTTACTCTCTGACTTACAGTTCATGTCTGTTTTATTTTTTTAACCCTTGTTTTTGGCAGTTCTTTGTTTTCTGAACTACTTGAGATGTGGAAGCTTGCATGCTACTTTAGAGAAGCTTTCAATCCAGCTGTTAACATTCTTTGCAGCTAGACTTCAGTAAATATCATGTTGGGAAAATCATTGTGACTTTGAGGATTATCAGATTTCCAGTTTTATCACTGCACTCCCGTACAACCAGTACAAGATATGCTGGGAACTGTTTCTGCTAGCAGAGAGCTTTGCCTGTGCCAAACCTCAATCCCTAACTTCTAGGCTACATCAGTCTCCTCCTGGGAAGAAATGTCTGCAATCCTCAGGTCACTTCTGAAAAGCATTCCCTGGAATGTCATCCAACCTAATTCTCTTTGCATGCATAGTTACCTGATAACTTTAATTATATGATTTCAATGTTTTACCTTTCCCAGGTGTCTTTAGTGGGAGTATCAATCTGTAACATACTACCTTCACTCAGGAATAGAAATCTTACCAATGAGTTAAGTAGGACAACCCAATGGATTTTCATCAATCTTACTCTCTATAGTATTTGACACCGTCTAGAAACCTCCTTTGCTCTAGTGATAACTTTATTTCCTCAAACTATTTTTTTCACCCTGTAACTAATTCTCTATTTATACTTGTTTAAGGGTAGCAGAAAATGGCCCCCCAAAATATGCTGCTTTGGTGTAATAACTATTTTGAAGGGTAGGTATTTGAAAAACAGTAAATGCTAAGGGCCTTTCTTTGAACTCCCATTATCTCTACCTAGACAGATCCCCAAAAGGAACTCAACTGTCATCAATCCCTTGCCCAGGAATTTCATCACTCAGGGAAGATTGATTCATTGCAAGAGAGGGTACTGGAAATCCACAGCACACCCAGATAAACTTGTCACAAACTATCATACCTCCCTTCTATTCTACAAGGCCAATTTATCTTTCCTAAAAAAATAATAATAAATAAATAATTATTCTACCCCAAGAGGCCTGCATCTTCACTCTTTTCCATATTAAGATGATAAGTAAGTGGGATGCTTGGGTGGCTCAGCAGTTGAGCATCTGCCTTTGGCTCAGGACATGATTCCAGAGTCCCAGGACCAAGTTCTGCATCAGGCTTTCTGCATGGAGCCTGCTTCTCCTCCCTCTTTCTGTGTCTCTGCCTCTCTCTGTGTCTCTCATGAATAAAAAAATAAAGATGGTATTTAATTTCGAAACTCCCAGGCATCTCAGAAAGTTACTCATTTTTCCCTCCATATCTCCCCATGCGTGCATGTGGTATACATGTTAGTAAAACTCTATTTGTTTTTTCTCTTTTTAAATCTACTTTTATCACAGTGGTCTCAGCCAGTAACTCAGAAGAATAGAAGGAAAATTACCCTCCCCCCAACTATCCAATAAAATTTTCTAGCCCTCACCCCTCTAACTCATTCTTCATACACTTTATCCTTATAGATTTTATTTTGTACCATGGCATGATTGTCCTTGAGGATGTTTATAACACCAAATCTACATGTTCCAACCATACATCCTTTTTTATATCTAGATTTTACTGAAAATGTATATTTCTAAACTCGACTCATCTTTCTTCTTAAATTTCATCCATTTCTCAAATCCTCTATGTCAGAGAATACCAAGCCCAGAAGAGTACTTAGTCATTACCCTATTTATTTCTAGCCTTCAGTTTCTTAGGATCCTACTCAGTCATTAATGTTTTGATTCATTTGATAAATAGGTATTAATGAAAACTCTAAATGTGTTAAATGTTGCTTCAAACAATCAAAACTGAACTAGAAAGAAGTATACATATTCCTTTAAAAAGAATAAGGGGCCTAAATTATGGCAATTATTTCTTAATTATTTCTTTTTCATTTCGGAGTCTCTATCTCTCTTGTGTGTGTGTTTTTTTTTGTTTTTGTTTTTGTTTTTGTTTTTTTTTTTGAGTCTCTATCTCTATGACTCAGGTCACAGGAGCCATAGGAACTTCTCTGTATTTATTCGGGATGTATCTCTTGCTTCCCTCACACATCTTATCAAGAATTCCAAGGTACTTTTCTAAATGTACATTACCACAAAATATATGTCCTAGAGGACAAAAGTGTCTAGTAGAGAGGAGAAGATGTACTTTGCAAACTAACGTAGTGAATCACAGATAGGGGAGTTGACTTAATAATAAAATACTATGAAAACATGTACTGATGCTCTTGTCATCCGAAAACTTCTGGAGGTTCCTATTCTTCAAAAGGATAGACAGTTATTAACAACATCAATAGGCTCAAAGCCAGTGTCAGCAACTGACTTAAATTTGGGGTAGCAAATGAAATATAAGTCATCAATATTTTTTATTAATCTACCAAAATCTACAAAATGCCCCAGCCTTTTCCACTTGTAAAACTAAAAATATATAAAATATGTGACAAGAATAATTTCATATATTCTTCATGGAAGTACAAATCCTTATAATATCTCTGGAGATGCAGCATTTTATTTTGATTTATTTTATTTCTGTAGCAAATTGGAACTCTAAAACTTTCCATGTAGAACATCCAATTAGCATGGACCTTATGCTATAGGGTAGAAGCTAACATGGGATTTGGCCACTTGAATTCCAAAGTAATGCTAAAAACTGGAGAAATAATCGTAGTGGTTTAAAAGTTCTATTGCTGCCAACACAAAGTGAATTTTATTAGAATATCTCTTATTACCTGGCACCCATTAGCTCGCTCCCAGATTGGCAGGTCAAGGTGGTAATTTAGGGTTCATGGGAACTAACATTCACTGGTTATTTTTCTCCATAGTTCAGCTATGCACATTACATATTATCATAATAATTCCATAGGAAAAAGGGAGGTTCCAAAACGTATCATGATGAAAAGTCTTGAATCATTCTGCCTGGATCTAAAGTCAGAAATTATCACCCTCATATAATACGACCCTGCTGAAGCAAACTAACCCCTTCAGCTTCAGTTACCTTGTCAATATAATAAATTTGTCAATCCCACTTAACCAATGGAGATTTTTCAATTAATGAAATGGTCTATACAAACACTTAACATACTATCTGACACAGAATAAACACTTAATACATGCCAGCAGGAATAGCAGTGGTCATTAATAATTATGTGAAAATGTGATAGTGACATGGAATCTAAGTTAAAAATTCTCCTTCACATATGCATTCCACTGACATTATCCACTTTCTTCAAAAAGCCAATCCCTTTTCTTTGCTAATCTCTTTGTCTGCACATCTTTTATTATAAATAATCAGGCAGTTTCATTTTCTACTTTCGGAAATAGTTTTTATGGAGGACAATTGAGCTGCAATTCTTTTAACCACATGTTTCTCTATTGTGAATGAAAGAATATATTTAGTGTTCAGTCCTTCTGGGTCAAAGATGGAGCTATTTCTTCCTCATCTAAATTTAGCATTTTCAGTCCAATGGGTCTCCTCTCAGCCCCCTATAACCAAAGTGTAATTTTCTCTTTCATTATAGGCATTGTTAACAATTTCATTTGATCCCAACGCTGTATTTATCTTGAGTTTTGCTCTACCTATAAAATGTCGTGGGCTAATTTTAGGACTGCACTGAAGGGTTGAAATGTGTTATTTCTAAATTTACTCTTGCAGCAAATTTTCATGAATAATAGAATTTAGTATTCTTCTCCATTATCTGGTTATAACCACTATTATAATGCAGTATTCTTAGAAAAGCCTTTACATTTTAAAATCTGTTATATAAAGTTCCCAAAAAGTGATATAAATACACATTCCAAGTTACTAACTGAAATCTACCTGAGATGACCTACTTTTATCATATTCTTAGTTTAAAAAAAGGTAATATCTATAAAATTTTATCTTTTGTAGAAATTACTGTAATATTCACTCATGTAGACATTTTACTCTAAATATACTTTCAAATGGTCTTGTGAATGCTACACACATACTTGAGATTTTGTAAGCCACACATCTTTCTGTGGACAGGAAAATGACTCTTTTCTCTCCATTTTCTCTTTTCTCATTCCTTTGGTCAACATATCATACATTTAAACCTATAATCAGAATTTTCTGCTGCCAGCACATCTCAGCAGAACAGTTGAAATATGCAAGAACCAGCCAAATTGAAAATACAATTCAAAAACAAGTCAAGGGGACTACTCAGAATGTGAATATGAGTCATTAGAAAAATCATTAGAGCCTTAATTTAGGCAATTATTCATTATTAGGTATCTGTAAAAATAATACTTAAAATAACAGTCCCAATAATTGTTAAAAAATAGTACTGTACCATACATGGACGTTTGCTTTCTGTTTCACTGGCATTGCAATTTGATGAAGGAAAGGATGGCTACCTTACTTACATCATACACAAATACACACATATGTGCATGCACACGCACACATAAACATGCAGATTGTATGATACCAATTGTTTATGCTTGAAAAAGCAAAAGTTTAAAACTTTAAGCACACAGTATAGGGTAATATATTACATATTGAAATAGCTCAGAATTTTTCTTTTTAAAGATTTATTTACTTATTTGAGAGAGAGAGACAGAGAGATTGAGAGAGAGAGAGAGAGAGAGAGAAGGGGTTGGGGAGAAAGGGAGAAGGAAAGAGAGAATCTTAAGCATTCTGAGCGTGGAGACCACTGTTGGGCTTGATCTCAGGAGCCTGAGATCATCACCTGAGCCAAAATCAAGAGCTGGATGCTCAACCTACCCAGGCACCCCAATAGCCTAGAATTTCTTAAAATAGTCAAGCATAAAGGAAAATATCCTATGTGTAACTACACTGAAATTGAAGATATCTATACATCAAAAGTCATCCTATAATACTAATAGAAGATATTTTCAATATGGAAACTTCTAAAGATAAGAAACCAAAATATATAAACTTCCCTACAGGTTAAAAGTACAATAAACACACAATGTGCAATTCACAATGAATATGAGAAAGAAATAAAGTACTAAAAATCATAAAAATATTGAACTTTACTAGAAATAAGAAACATGTGCATTAATAATCAACCTTACTAGAAATAAGAAAGGTGCAAAAAAGTAGCACAAAATATTTAATGCTTGTCTTCTGCAAATAGTTATAAAACTCAAGTTTTAAATGATAGCTCCTTTGTTTTATTTTATTTTATATTTTATTTTTATTTATTTTTTATTACTTTTGTTTAAGAGAGAATTTTTTTAAACATTTTATTTATTTATTCATGAGACACACACAGAGAGAGAGGCAGAGACACAGGCAGAGGGAGAAGCAGGCTCCATGCAGGAAGCCTTATGTGGGACTGGATCCCAGGACTCCAGGATCATGCCCTGGGCCAAAAGCAGGCGCCAAACCGCTGAGCCACCCAGGGATCCCCCAGCTCCTTTGTTTTAAAACCTAATTTATGCTCGCCTTATAGTCTACCAAACCATCTGGATAAAATAATTTACTTGGTTTCGTTACCATGGAGAACCTTCACTCCTGGAGGATAAATGTTTAAGTTGATATGATTATTATCAGAAAAAAAAATACTCAGTGAGATGAGTTTATGAAATTTTTCAAGATTCATTATCTGACCCATTATGCAGTCTTTCTTGGTAAATTATCTATGTGCATTTTAAAATAATGTATATTCTGTAGTGGTTGCACATGTTACACTACAAAAATTATTTAAGTCAAGTTGGTCGATAGTGTTCAAAACTATATGCTCTTGTTGATTTATTTGGATTCAAAGATTTTAATACATATTTTGTTCATATTTTAGAATATAGAGTCAACACAATGTTTTTCAGTTTATTAAGGATATTTTAATTTACAGGTTATTCCATATAAGTAAATCAATTTACCTACAAATGAAAAAAGAATAAGGAGGTGGAAATAAGCTTTTGGTCTCTGGGCTCATTCATGCAGCTATATACCATTAATCTACAGGCTTAGTGCTGGGCCCAGCTGGTTTTATTTATTCTTGGTCTAGTAGTTTCAAAAATTACACGGAGTGATGTTATAGTCTCCAGCTGTGGTTGTGAATTTGTCTATTTCTCCATTTAGATTTGTCAAATTTAGTCTATTTTTAAAGCTCTGATATTATCAACATACATATTTAGGGCTGTCATATTTTTCTGGTGAATCAAATTTTTGCCATTATGAAATGTTCTTCTTTGTCTCTGATAATACTCATTACAGCCCCGCCAACTTTCTTCTGCTTTCTCTTAGCATGGTATATGTTTTCCCTATACTTTTACTTATTACTTTTTTTGTCTCTTGGGTACAGAATAAAATCAGGGCTTGCTCTTTTATTCAGCCTGACAACTTTTGCCTTTTTTTTTTTTTTTTTTGAGTGCCTAATACACTTACCTTTAATTTAATCACAATATACTTGCTTTTAAAACATTATTATTATTATTATTATTATTATTATTATTATTATTATTTTTAGAGAGATATAAGGAGAGGGTGCACATGCATACCAGCTGGGGTGGAGGGGCAGAAGGAGGGGGAAAGAGAGAATTCTAAAAGGCTCAACCTCATGACTCTGAGATCACAGCCTGGACCAAATCAAGAGTAGGAAGCTTAACCAACTGATCCACTCCAGCACCTCTATAACTGTGTTTTCATTCTATTTCTTTTTTTTTTTCATTCTATTTCTTTTTAAGTCCATTTTCTTCCTAACTATTTCCTTTGAATTATTTAAATATATTTAACATTCTTTTTTTTTTTAATTTTTATTTATTTATGATAGTCACAGAGAGAGAGAGGCAGAGACATAGGCAGAGGGAGAAGCAGGCTCCATGCACCGGGAGCCTCATGTGGGATTCGATCCCGGGTCTCCAGGATCGCGCCCTGGGCCAAAGGCAAGTGCCAAACCACTGCGCCACCCAGGGATCCCTAAATATATTTAACATTCTATTTAGATTTGTTTCTATTTTTCTATCCCAACCTTTGGCTAAAGACATTTTAACCTTTGATCATAAAATTATGTATATCCTCATTCAGACTGTGTCCACTCCCTCCTTCCCACCTGCATAGTTTCCACTTCCTTCCACCTGAGCAGCAGCCCTCATCTCCAATCTTCAGCTTATACTTCACCTTCCTCAAGCAAAATTCTAGGGTATCTGAGCCTACATTACTTGTTTTCCTTTTCTTAAGGACCAAAGACTTTTACTTCTCTTTATACAATGCTTGCAAACAATTGAACTATACATTTTGTCCAGTCTCATAGATGTTTAAGGCAACATACCAAGCCAAGAACCAGTTACTATGTTATGAATGGAAGAAAAATATTCCAGGACCTACTTTTCAGAGGGATACTAATTATCAGTAGAAGAGGTTCTGAACCTACCTTAAAACCCAGACACTCACTGTAACTATCCTGGCCTGCTAGAGTTCTGTACAGCCCCTGCCCCCCCCCGCCCCATATAGTCCTATTCCATGGAGTGTGAGATACGTTGCATTATAAAGAACAAGTGCTAGAATATCTTCCATCACAATCAGGACTTTCTGCAGACCTCATTTTTTTTGTTTGTTTGTTTCCAGGTCACATCCAAGAGTAGACAGTAAAGAAGTTATAGAGGACGTCCATATATAGGAAATGTCAGGAAAACCAGGCATGATCCTGGAGACCTGGATCCAGTCCCACATCGGGCTCCCTGCATGGAGTCTGATTCTCCCTCTGCTTGTGTCTCTGCCTGTCTTTCTCTCTCCCTTTCCCTGTGTGTGTGTGTGTGTGTGTGTGTGTGTATCTCATGAATGAATAAATAAAATCTTGAAGAAAACAAAACAGAACCAAAACCAAAGGACATCCTTAAAGTGCTGTGTCTCTTCCTACAGGATGAGAGGTACAAGTGCATCTTGTTTCTCATTAGTTGAATATTAGAAATATCTTGTTTCTCATTAGTTGAATATTTACTTTATTTAAATTTAACATATATCAATATTCTTAGGATTAATTGTTCCAACTTACTATTTGTTTTTTTGTTTCATCTATCTTTAGTTCCATTTTTTTCCTTCTGTCCTGTTTACTGATTAGATCAATTATATTTCTTATTCTACTTTATCTCTTCTATTTGTATTTGAGATACACATTTTTGTTTTATTTATTAATATTTTATCAGTTGATAAGGGAATTAAAATATTCGTGATGTATTCATTCCACCTTATTATGAGTATTATATCACTTAGAGTATAATGTAGAATATAAATCAATTATACTCCATGACAACTTGACCTCTACTTCTTTTTTTTTTTTTTTAGATTTTTATTTATTTATTCATGAGAGACAGAAAGAGAAAGAGAGAGGCAGAGACATAGGCAGAAGGAGAAGCAGGCTCCATGCAGGGTGCCTGATGTGGGACTCGATCCCGGGTCCCCAGTATCACACCCGGGGCCGAAGGCAGCGCTAAACTGCTGAGCCAACCCAGGCTGCCCTTGACCTGTACTTCTTTTGTGACCCTGATACTTCTGTTGATTTCAAGAAAACTATTTCCTTTTTTTTTTTAAGATTGTATTTATTCATTTGAAATAGAGAGACAGAAGACGAGTGTGAGGGGCAGAGGGAAAGGGAGAAGCAGACTCCCTGCTGAGCAGGGAGCCCAAAACTATTTCCATTTCAGTATCCCTATCATCATCATCTCTGAGCTACAGAAATGCACTTAAGAATGTCTTAGCACTATAAGAATGTTACTTTCTCCTGACCAATTCATTAGTTTAAAAACTGGTTAAAAGTTCTTTTAAAAGAGTTTTTAGAAGATGGGTAAGCAGGTTCTACATGATATTTCCATTCCAATGCTCTCACCTCTCCGGCCATCATCTATTGTATGCCAGGGAGAAGCTGACATTTCAAGCTCATTAATTGTATGCCATCACTGAGTCCACATTCAATTTATCTTTAGCAGATTATTAAAACTATTCCCCTGGGATTCAGCCAAAATTTGAAATTCTAATTCTAATACTAATCCCTTGTAACCACTTCCATATTAATACAGTGATCCTATTGAGCCTTGTATTTCTCCTCCTTGGTACACCACCTTCAGTGTCTAATCTTATGTGTACTCTCCACTGACATTACCTGGTTAGAACTTGCCATTCTTTCAGTACATAGTTTTCACCTCCATGAGTATTCCTTGTAATTCTCATGTGAACTATGCTGAATGCCATAGAATGAATGTCTCCTCCCTCTGCACCATACCCCTGCCAAATTTATATGTTCAAATCCTAACTGCAATGTGGTAGTATTAGGAAGTAAGGCCTTGAGAGATAATTAGGTCATGAAGGCAGAATCATCATGAATGAGATTGGTACCATTATAAAAGAGATCTCTTGCACCTTCTACCATGTGAGGACACAGTGAGAAAAAAGCAGAAGGGGTTCCTTCAGCAGAACTTGACTATGCTGCCACTGGGATCTCAAACTTCCTGCCTCCAAAACTTTGAGAAATAAACTTCTGTTGTTTATAAGCCACACAGGCTATGATATTTTGTTATAGCAGCCCACATAGACTAAAATATTGGGTATCCAACTTAATTCATAGACACAGATGAAATATGTGGCAGTAGAATGTATCCTAAGGAGAATCACTGTCTTGAGTATAATGCTTCAAAGATTTAAGGCAGACCAAAACAGTTTCCCTAGATACATTTGAAAGAGTTTCCTGCCACAGTTACAGAATTGCAGATCGATTTGTGGTTATGATTTGTTTGTTTCATCCCTATCTACTCAGATATCTCTATTCCCTACTTCATCATCCCACTCCTCCTCCACTAGTGTATTTACTTACCATGAGAAACCAAGGAAGATTTCTGAATCTATGGAACCCTCAGAATAATTCCGTATGTGAATTTTGGTCACCATAACATCCATGTCTAACTGCAAGAGGAGAAATTAGAATGTGAAGAATCATCTGCCTAAAGTCTTAATGTTCAGACATAGAAATCGAACCCATGAGTTATATACACATACCATTTATGAGAACTAATTGACATGCAACGCTGCAGCACAAAAAAAACCCCAAGAAAATAGAGTCAAACTGGGCAACTACATGTAGCGTTCCCACTCTATTACTCTGAAGAAGGCAATAAACTATCACTTGGTCATGTATGTCTTTGGTAAATTCACAGAAATTATGCAATAATGCATTCTAAAATCATGAAAGTAGTTTAACAATAAAGAAAAAAGAAAGGATAACCCTGGAGATGGGTACATATCTCATTGATTAGGTTCATTTGTATTTCATATTTTATATCTTAGGTGATGTGTTAGTTTTCTATCACTGCTGTAGTTACAACAAACTTAGTGGCTTAACACAATCACAGATTTATTTACTCTCTCATACTTCTGGAGGTCTTTAGTCTCATCAAGGTGTTGGCAGTATTATGTTCCTTCTAGAGGAGTCAGGGAAATGATTTGTTTCCTTTACTTTTGCAGCTCCTAGATGTCTTCTGGATGCATTTCTTGGTCCATGGCCCCTTCTATCTTCTAAGTGTATCACTCCAGCCTCTGCTTCTATTGTCCCATCTCTTTCTCCTGCTTTGCTATTCTTGCCCCTTATATAGACCATTGTGATTATATCAAACACACCTGGATAATCTGGAATAACCATCCTACCTCAAGATTTTTTAATCTAATTTCATTTGTAAAAGTCCCTTATACTATGTAAGATAACACAGTCTTACGTAACATCTTTACTATGTAAGGTAACACATGAGAATTAGCATATAGATATCTTTGGGAGCCCATTTTCACCTAATACAAATAGCATGACATTTACATATAATTACTTTATGTTGTTATATACCTTCATTACAGTGTAACCATAAAGATGTGTACAGAAAATAGAAAATAATAATAAATAGAAAATAATAGAAATATAGAATAGAAATATAAAATATAGAAATAGAATAGAATATAGATATATATAGATATATATAGATATAGATATGTATAGATATAGATAGATATAGATATAGATAGATATAGATATATAGACATAAATATAGAATAGAAATAATAGAAAATAATAGAAAATCTAAATAAGTAGGTTTATAAATCAATGAAAGCTTTGAAAGAATTCTTTAAAAATGAAGAAAAAATAGAAACTGGCAAAGTAATATTGATCATACTGATGTTGAATTAGCTTTATCAAATATATTGTATTATATATATGTAGCTATTTAAAATTAATTTAATTTACTGGCTAAAATTTAATGTAAGCAGAATAAACATTGTGACATATTGTATAAATTCCACCCTTGTCCTACGGAAATCATCCGAAAGTTATCCAGAGCAAGTAAAGAAATGAAACCACAAACTCTATTTTCAGGACAAGTAAGAGCAAGCAAATATTCAAACTTTAAAAATAGGTGCGAGGACAATTTAATTGAATGTTAAATGAACTTTGGCTTCCTAGAATAAAGTACACTCAGTCATGATGTATTATTCTCTTTATAAATATTGCTGGATGCTGTTTGCTAAAATTTAATTAGAGAAGTTATATCCATGTTCTTGAATTATATTAAGCTACAGTTATCTTCTTACAGAGTCTTTGATTTGAAAAGCAAGGAATGCTGATGTAAAAAAATGAGCTGGGCAATTTTCCCTCCTTTTAATTTTTGAGAAGATTTTGAGTAGAACTGGTATTATTTTTTTTTCTTGAGTGTTTGCAAGAATGCACAAAGGGAGGACCATGTGAAGAAACACAGGGGAAAGCCCACATAAAAATGAGGGATTAGACTGATGCATTTTACAAGCCAAAGAACACCAAAGATTGCCAGCGAATTACTAAAAGCTAGAGGCAAGGAAAGATCCCCCTACAGGTTTCAGAAGGAGCATCATCCTGCAATACACCTTGACTTTGGATTTCTGGTCTCCATAATTAACACATTTCAGGGTCACCCAGTTATGCTACTATAACAATAGCCTTAGAAAATGAATATAGAAGGCAAATCATAAAAATAAAAGAAATATATGTTCAAAAGTGGTATATATTTATCCAAAGAGGAAGTATAAATATCACTTAATTTTATAAAATAATATCAATTTCATTCACAGTAGGAAAAATGCAAACTAAACTTGCATTCTATGCCACTTTTTACTTTCCAAATTGGCAAAAACCTCAATATATTATAGCATGCTTTGTTGGCAAGTATATAGGGAAATAGGCATTCTCATGGATTCTTGCAGGAAGTTTATAATACAAATCTATAGATATCATCTATGGCAATCTGTGCCACCAAAAACAACAACAACAACAGCAACAACAACAAACCACAACAGGTAGGGGAACACTTTGATCAAGAAATTCCACTTCCAAGAATTTATTCTACAGCTCTTCTGCACAGATATAAAATGAGTTAATTGTGAATTTTTCATTTTCAGCAAAATACTGGAAATTATTTAGTGCCTATCAACAGAGTACTGGTTTAATGAATCACTGTAAATCCACAAAAGGGCATAACATAGGGCTATAAAAAAATAAGAAAACTCCAAATGTGTTGAATGTAAAATGCTCTCCTAGATACATATTTAAGAGAAAAGTGCAAGATTAGAATAATGTGTATTGTTTCTTACTATTTATATGAGAAATAAGAAATCAGCAGTTTTTACATTTTTAAATGTTTGTATATATATTTTTATTTTTTATTTTTATTTTGTATATATATCTTTATTATATATGTATAACATTTTTCCAGAAGAAAAAAAATCATTAATAATATTTTTGGACTATATTAATTTATGTGGTTGAGGGACAAGAATATGAAAAGGAATCTTGAGGGAACCCTGGGTGGCTCAGTGGTTTAGTGCCTGCCTTCATGCCCAGGGTGTGATCCTGGAGTCTCAGAATCGAGTCCCACATCAGGCTCCCTGCATGGAGCCTGCTTCTCCCTCTGCCTGTGTCTCTGCCTCTCTCTCTCTCTCTCTGTCTTTCATAAGTAAATAAATAAAATCTTTAAACAAACAAAAAAATAATCTTGCCTTATTTTGTACATTTTGAATTTTGAATATTAATGATTTCTTTATTAAAAATTTAGAGAAAAAATAGGATTTGATATAATTTCAACATGATTTTATTAAACATGACATCATGTAGAGTTCTTTGGTTTAATTTTATTAATGTAACAAATACTTAAATGGTACTCTCTCTGTGCCAGTTACTGTTCTAAGACTTTTGGCCTCTTGTGGGTCTGGTTATTGGCAGTCTACCAGACTCACACAGTGTAAAGGTGGGCATTTATCCAAAGTAATTGATGCAGAGAATTTGAAAATAAGAGACATCTACTACTAGCGGCTAATAAGTATGAGGTATACTGTTTAATTTTAAAGGATTACAAAAGTGATTAAAGTCCAAATTTTACCTTGAAGTTCTCACAATCTAATTTATTACTGAAGTGAATATTTATAGCCTTAATTAGTAATGGCTGCTCTGTTCAGATTCTTTTACTTGACCTAACTTGTGAAATTGTGGTCTTTGGTTTATTATTTACTTACAGTAAATTATTAAAGTTCAAATTTTACTGGTTTTGTAAGTCCTCAAAGCAATAAACATCCCTGGTATTATATGTAGTTATCATTGTATAAGATTATAGGGGATGATTCTTTTTTGTTTTGTTTTGTTAAAGAATTCATTTATTTATTCATGAGAGACACAAAGAGAGAGACACATGAGAGACATAGGCAGACAGAGAAGCAGACTCTCTGTGGGGCATCCGATGAGAGACACGATACCAGGACTCTGGGATCACTACCTGAGCCAAAGGCAGATGCTCAACCACTGAGCCACGCGGGTGCCCCTATAGGGGATGATTATCAATGAGATTCTTGTATGTCTATATATTTTGTGAAAAAACATTAATGACTATATTGAAAGATATTTGTATAGTAAAAGGACTTGGAAGTTAGAGATCGTGTCTTCTTCTGGGATGGAAGGCAGATGTGTTTCCTAACCAGGATTATAAGACAGTATCTTCCTTCAGATCAAAGATTAGACAGTTACCCCTTCACAAACAGTTACCCTCTTATAACACGGGGGTTTCCTGTGATCAGGATTCTCCACCTGTAACACAAACCACCACATATGAAACATCCGGTGACCCTTCCTCTGAATCTCCCACTATGGGAACTAGGTGATCAGAGAAAGCAGACACAAAAATTAAGTTCATACTGCCTGCCATGCTTTTGTCCTTGACTCAGGAGTCACCAGTCTCCTGCTAACATCTATGAAACTGTGGCAAGCTAAATTGTTTGGTTGATTAAGGCAAAATTTCATACCCCCAAATATTTTTTTAGTGATTTTCAAATAAATGCTTTTCTTTTCTTTCTTTCTTATTATTTTTTTTCTTTTTGCAAGTGTACTTCTAGACACAAAACTTGGGCTCCTATTTGACAAATAATTATAGATTTTACCTATTTTTCTAATAAAGGATCTAGCAAACCTTAAAATTTTGTGTATAGTCATAAAAACATTAGAGATGCACACACACATATACATGTTAATACTTATTTCTTCAAAAAAATATGTATCTTTAAAAAGAAATAATCAACATAATTAAGGAACTGTACATATGCTTATCTTTCATATTCTCAAGCAACTGTACTAATTTGAAAAAAAAAAGTTGAAAGCCAAAAGAAGCATTTTTGCTTTTCAATCATTTATTTAAAAACTTACAGTGCTAAGGTAATTTGATTCACTGTATAGATTCTTATTCATAAGTCAATTTATGAATAAGAATAAAATCATTATAAAGCTATTTTGCTTATCTTGATGTTGTAAATCAAAGCCACATACATGTATATATGTATAAAATATATAATATGGGAGAATCTGCATTTTTAAAATATTTGCAGGTTTTAAGAAAGAATGCATGTTGCATTTTCATAATGTAATTCAGAGGTATGTTATAAAAGTTGCATATTTCATTTCCTAAACCTCCACTTTTAAGTAAGTAAAGTATTTTATAATACAATGTATCTGCAACAAGAAAAAACTATAGGAATTCTGTATGTCACAATTAAAATATTATGAAGATAAATATACTTTGTTTTATATTTTATTTTGGGAAAATATGTGAAAAATAATTTATTTCAGCACAGTATGATACATGGATGTGGCAACAAGTAAAAACAGATTGATATAAATATACTAAAGCCTAGTTTATCAGTTATTAAAATGATACAAGTCTTCCGTTTTATTATGAAGTTTATAAAGAAAAGGACTTACACTATACACAAAAAGATTTCTTTCCAAGAGCAATAGAGTGGAGAAAGGGAAAAGCCAAATATTTGATTTAAAAGGTGGTGTTGAGGAACATGATCTGGCCAGCCAGCCCATCCCTTATTAGGAGGCCCTAGTCGGCTTCCTTGTGACCTATAAATAGACATTCCATTTCTAAAGCAATCCTTCATTCCTGAAGGACCTAGTTATTTTTTCACTGAGACATGCTTTTATCTTTGCGGTCCCACTTCCAAAGCTTCTCATGTTGACAGATAAGGAGGTGGGGCTTTTGTTCTACCTCTCTTCTGCCCTCGAGGTGGTTTTCCAGGAGGAGTTGGCATTTATCCCTCTTGTCGGCTGACATTCTGAAATCAGATCTTAAGCCCTGAAAACTTCTAAAACAGGAAGTACCTATGAAAACCTATCCTCTCCCCTCTCCTCTGGGTGTCCCCTGCCCTGCCACCCACTTACACTGTGTGATGGCTCAGCTCTGTGAAGAAGCACTCGGCTTGATGTGTCTTCTGAAGTGGAGGAAGCAGAGTCTCCCATGATTTCAGGGAATTCAATGTCCTTGGTCACAGTTGCATGTTGTCCTGAATCCAGTCTAGGTAATTGGTAACCTTGGTATATATACCTGGACCGTCTTTCTGTCCACAGCCAATGTCTCAGCTGATGATGCCAACCAAGGTCACGCGGTTGTCCTTCATGCACACCAAGGGGCCACCTGAGTCTCCCTGGCAGGCGTCGTGCAGGTTTGCTTGGTTTCCACCACTCCGCGTGTCTCCGGCACACAGCATATTGCTCGTCATGGTTTTGTTAGACAAATGCCGCGATGTGCAGCGGCTCGATGTGTCCAGCCTGACACGAGCCTCCTTCAGCCGCTCAGAATAGAAAGGAGAAGACGCGTGGTGCTTGCCGCAGCCGGACAGCTCACCTTCTGCCCAGTGGTGGGGCAGCTGCAGGTCGGCCTCGGGGAGACAGGCGGTGCGGACAGCATCGCTCTCCTGGCACAGTGTAGCGGATCCGACTGCAGTTTCAGCAGCGCAATACCCTTGTTTTAAGAGTCGTCATCAGATTCCTATGGATGATGTACTTTTCTACTTCAGATTTCTGCTCCTCCTCTCCAGGGACCTCTCTGTATGTTCTGCCCAAGACCACCTTCAGGTGGTGGGGAGGAACCTCTCCTGGAAGCAGTGCGCAGCGGACAGGACCCAGCAGGAACTGATCAGTATCCCACCCCCCACCCACAAAACAAAACAAACAAACAAAACCTCTCTCCTGGTGACCTCCTGCACTTGACAGAGAGCGGCCTGCCAGGGGTGAGAGGTGATGTCTGCATAGAGCCCTCCCTTAACTGCTTGTAGTGTCTCAGACCACAGGTGGAGCCCTGGGGCACATCACAGTATCCCCGCGTCAGCCTGCGGTCCTTCAGCACATGCACCACGGCTTGGCATCCCCATCTGGGTTCCCACGGTAATTGTGGTTGCCCAGGCCCAGGTGTGTAGAACTTGCCTGCGAGGACCCTGGGATTCCACGGGAGCAGGAGGTACCAGATGTGGTGAGGCTGTAGGTGCCACGTATGCCAACCCTTTTCCAAAGTAGAAGTCCTCCTTTCTCTCCCTCGGGGCAGGCCGGCTGCGGCAGAACTCCGTGCTGTACTTCCCGGCCTGGACCACGTAGCACCAGGGCCTTAAGTCCCCATCGGGGTTTCTGCAATAATTGTGATTCCCGAGGCCCAGCCGGATGGCGTCGGGCTTCAGGGCCAGCGCGCTGCTGTTCCAGGGGGCACACTCGGCCCCGCCCTCCGCCGTGCTCCACGTGCCCCTGTAGGTGATGCCCTGGTCCTTGTAGCAGGTGGCACCGGCCTCTATTTCGCAGCGTCTCCCCCAGGAACCCTTCAGGACACTGGCACACGAAATCCGCGAAGCACAGAGCCTGCCGGCCCGGCCCGCCGCTGAAGCCCCCGGGCTCGCTGCAGCCTGTGACGGGCACCGGGTGGCCCCGCGGCCGCCCGCCCGCGCACCTGCAGGCCTCCACGCGGTTGCCCCGAGGCCCGGCCGCAGCCACGACTCCTTCGGGCCGTACAGCGTGGGGGGCTTCTGGTCTCTGCAGCTCCCTCTCTGTAAGATCTGCTCCTCTTCTGAATCGTGTGTGGATCTCCCGGCTGGGCAAGGTGAGGGCTGCTCCACAAAGCAGCAGCAGCATGCACACCAGCTTCTCCTTACTGTATTCATCGTTCCTTCAGTGTCCCTTGAATTCGCCACCGCTTGCCTATCTCGCCTCCCTGGGAGAGCCGATACATGCCTTTTAATATCTATTAGCTATTATTTATACTAAATTATATGTGATTTTTAAAGTTTTTCTATTCTTTTCATTATGCTTCTTTATTTTTTATTAATTAGAGCCAAACAAACAAAAATTATCTCTTGCCAGCCTAAAACATCATATACTTTTTATAATTTACAAAAGAGTTAAAGATAATCATTTGCTAATTTATTTTCTTATTGAAATAGGCAGAGAACTGATTATACTGTGAAACTTCCTAGAAGTATCCAAGAACAATGAATTTATTTTTTTTATTTTATTTTTTATTCATGAGGGACGCAGAGAGATAGGCAGAGACATAGGCAGAATGAGAAGCAGACTCCCTATGGGGAGCCGGATGAGTGACTGGATCCCAGGACCCCGGGATCAGGGCCTGAGCCAAAGGCAGACGCTCAACCACTGAACCACCCAGGCGTCCCAAGAATAATAATTTAAATAGGATGAAACAACTTTAAACTTATGTGAAAAAAATATTTATTTGATGGGGGTTATATGTTTCTGTCTCTAACTTGCTCAGAGGTAATCTGAGCAAGTCTCTATTATAAAAAATAGGGATACTATACAGTATAGGTTATTTTTCATCCTCATAAACCGGATGTTAAGGAAGTCATAAATCTTCACCTACATGCAGAGGGTACAATTAAAAAGGAAAGGAGAAGATCCTGAAGTTAATCTACTTTAGAATCTACTTTGTCAATAAACATATTATACGTATACTTTAATTTTATGTTATTGGAAATAAAAACTTAATATGCTGACACTAGCAAATTTAGACTTTTTTATAAAGATTTTATTTATTTGAGAGAGAGAGAGAGAGAGCATGAGCAGACTGGAGGGGAGCAGCAGAGGCAGAGGGAGAAGTTGACTCCCCAATGAGCAGGGAGCCCCATGTGGCTAGATCCCAGGACCCACCTCCCCTCCATCATGAGATCATGACCTGAGCTGAAGGCAGATGCTTAACCAATTGAGCCACACAGATGTCCCTAGATTTTTAAAAATTTTTACCAATGTAAGTAGTGAAGAAAGACTGCTATTAATTTTTTCCAGGTTTATTAAGGTATAATTGGGAAATAAAAATTGTGTATATTTAAGGTATTGAACATGATGCTTTGATATTCCTATACATTTTGAAATAAATGCTATAGTCAAGCCGACTAACATATCTCACATCTACCACTTCACATAGGTACCTGTTTGTATGTGTAGGGTGTGTGTCATGAGAACCCTTAACGTCTATTTTCAGCAAACTTCAGGTACACAGTATAGTATTAATAACTATAGTCATCAAGCTATATATTAGAGCCCTAGAACTTATTTATTTTATAACTATTATTTAATTTGAAAACAAGTTTATCTCTACATTATATATAACACACTTCAATAAATTGTGGACAATTTCTTTGGTTTGGAAAATTATCAGAATAGACTCTAACCAAGTATAAGTAAATGTCCTTTCAACAACTATGAATTTACCATTAACATAAATGTAAATGCTCAGTTTTGTGGAATGTAATTATTAGACTAGTTTGCTTGTATTCTTTAGATGTCTTTCCTGTAGTGATAGTTGTTCAAATTTGGTGAGTTATATTCCATAAACAAGGTCTGAGGGGAAGAATCTGAAACAATAATCTCAGAAACTCCATTCTTTAAGCTCCCAAGTGACAAAGTGTGGCATGGATGATGTGCAGAAAGCCTTTTTTTCTAGGTAATTATGCACTGAAACCAAAGCATTGTATACCTGGGGGGTAGATCACCTGAGAACAACCATGATCTGGGAGATAGAGTGACTTTGTAGTGGCCTCAAGAAATGATAGGAGGAATAAAAGAGAGGAAATACAGTAGGGAAAAAAATGGTAGACTAATGCTTGCTAAATTGAATATCTATATATGGGGTTGTTCATGAACCCTGAAGTCTCCATTGAGTAAAACTGTAGGGTATTATGTAAGAGCAAAGGTAAAGGCTTGGTTAATCAACATTAAATCAAGTATCTTGATTTTTTGCAAATGCCAAGATCCATCCCTTAGAGATTTAGATCCACTTGATCTGATTAGAGACAATGAATGGACAGTGATATATTAAAAAAACAAACAAACAAACAAAAAAACTCCTCGCATAATTCTAATGTTTAAACAGAATAATAGTAGTAACCAAATTTTCATTTATTGTGTAAAGAGAGCATTGGACCTGAATTAAGGAGACCTAAATTCTAAGGTTGAATAATATATCTACTAAATAAAATAAATTATAGGACTCTTTTCAGCAAGCCACTTCATATTTTACAGTATACATTTCTTTGGATGTAAAAAAAAAATGGTGTTTTATTATATGGCCCTTCTAGTCCTTTACACTTCAGAGATTTTGATAGTCTTAGTCCATTAAGTAAGATCAAAGAAAAATTCCATTTCACAGAGGTTTAATTTCCAGGAACAAAACAAAACACAATACACTTAAGAACATGTTTTGTTAAATTCTCATTCAATAATATTGTGTGTGACTCTCTAGGTACTACCTGAAAATAGCAAATATGCTTTTGAAATTTTAGGAGTATTTTATCACTATATCAGTATATAAAAATGAAAACTTATTTTGTTTTTGTAAAGTGAAACATGGACATCTACAAGGCTTTATTTTTAACTTTTTTTCCTTAAATAATCTGTCCTTGTTTTCTGTCTCTCAAATAGTTCTAAGTGCTTTACACATATTAACTTAGCCAATTCTCTGAGCATCTCCATGAGGTACATTTTCTTATCTACATTTTACAGATAAGAAATCTGAATTTCAGAGAATTTCATTAACTTGCCCAACATCATAACTTCTGATAAACAATACATGTTGACTAGTACAGAATTGTTAATTTTGGTAATAATATTTTAACTATTAATGTCTTAAATTATATATTACATCATCAGTGGTTTGGTCAAAAGAGTATATATGTATTTTCAAATAGTAAATTCATGAGGATGTTATGCTAATCAATATTTTAATTATAATTCTTATTGTATCTTTATATATTTGTTCTGTGGATATAAAATATGTATAATTAAGTTAGAAGTAAGCTACAAAGACATAAGTAAAAGAATTCTGGAACACTGCAATTTTCTAAATGCAAAAGATATATCCTTAGAAATATGTATATATACTGAAAAATTATTCTTTAATAATGTAATAATTATTATCATAATAATAAGTATCAATTTATTTTCCCCAAATATCTTTGAGTTTCTAACAAAAACACATCAGCATTGCATAAAGCCTACCAATAACTCAAAATGACTGAATTCAAAACTAATAGCTGACTACAAGGAGATAGCTATTAGTCATAAGTTATGCTCCCCCACAGAGGAGGAGAAAATGTTGTTAGTTAACATGTTAACTCTGAAGAACACTTTTTGCTAACACAAAGCCTTTTACCCTCTTTTTAAACAAGTGAATTTTGAGTCGCAGAATACTCTAGGAAAATGTTTTTTTCAGAACATTTCAGTATAAGCTGATTTGAGACTTTCAAATGACAAGTTTAAAAAAAAGATATTTTTCATTAGCTTACTTGGTTCTATGTTAATTCTCTATTTCCTCATACAGTTTTCATTTTTTTTCTTTTTAAAAATTTTTCAGATAGCTATTTAATGGTTTGTAAATGACAGAGAGTTTTTAAGTCTATTTAGTCAATAAGCTACATCTAGTTGCCTAGAATGTAGCAAATAGCTTATTTTAAAATAATCAGGTCAAAGAATAAAGAAAAAAAAAATCAGTGATGACATATGTTAACTGAGTACCTTCACAGGGATACGGGCCTTTAAAACAACTCTTGAAGGATAATCAGTTTAACAAAAGCTCTGCCAGCTATTTAAGACTGTATGTTAGGACAGCATTTTCTGTAAGATATTTCCTCATGTTAGATTCACTTGTAGAGGGAATTCTGCTGCTATGCTTCCCTCTAGAATCCTTGACCTTTAATTGAACTCCATTGAGTCACTACTATCAAATGCTTATTGCTATTTAGAACAAAGCTTATAGAGAATGCTAATATGGATCAAGGGAACTCCAAATACGGTATTTCACAATTATATTGTAAGTAAGCTGAAATAATGTAAAACAGCAATTTTATTTTAATAGAGAAAATTGTTAGAGACATTATATTAATTCTGTAATTACACAGTAATGTCATCTATATGTTTTGTGCTTTAAAAATAAAACCCTAATTACAATATTCACAAAAGCAAAGATGGCTATTCTAGTAAGTATTAGGAAGATAAAAAGTAATTTTAAGCTGACCTCTGGTTAACGAAACACTCTCAGATTTGAGAGTTCTGCTCAGCAAGTTTCCTTGCACCTTGATTTAGTGCACTGAAGAGATCTGTGACTAGACAATTGCTCACCACAAGACTCCCTAATTTGTTCCAAATTATCACAATTAAGGAAGGAGCTTTAAAGCTTCCATCATTGCACAAAAGCTGCATTTGGTCTCATAGTATTCTGCTTTGGTATTATAATTAGATAGTTTTAGGGTATTTCATTCTCTTTGAAAAATTAAAACTCAAATAATTGGTCAACTACTGCAAAGCTATATTTAAGATATTATTCTACTCTTGGATTATCAGGATATTGTAGTTTTGCTACAAAATTCACTCAGGATTGAAATTAATATTTTTAGTTTCCATTCAGACATTAAAGTAATTTAAAATAACACATTGCATTTCTAAATTGAAACAGCTGATCTTAGAAAACATTCTATGTTTAAGTCGAACATAAATCAAATAGCAAATTACATTTATAAATAGTTTCTAAAACAGATTTAGAGAGCAAAGAATGGGAAATTCATTAATAACTTTTAAATGTTTGTTAGTTTATCTCAGATGATACTGGATTAGTAACTTCACTTAAAAGAATTTATAATGGATGCCTGGGTGGCTCAGTGGTTGAGCATCTGCCTTTGGCTCAGGGTATAATCCTGGAGTCCAAGGATCAAGTCCCACGTTGGGCTCCCTGCATGGAGCCTGCTCCTCCCTATGCCTGTGTCTCTGCCTCTCTTTCTGCATCTCTCATGAAAAAATAAATAAAATCCTTTTTTTAAGAATTTATAATAGGAAAATAATCAGAGCAGTGCACAGAGGATGTTCAACATTATGTAGAAAATGCTCATAAAAGCCTTATTTATAACATGCAAAATGTAGAAATCTAAATGCCTCAAAACAAGTAAATGAAGTTAAATAAATTGTATTACAGAATACTATAGAGACAATATAAAAACAGTAACAATTCAGACTTGAAAAATGTTGTATAGAATAAAAATTTCCTTATGTACTTAAAAGGTAGTGAATATTAAATTTCATATATTCATAGAAAAATAAAAGAAACAGAAGAACAATGAATAATTTCTTTGCCTTGGGTTGTTAATGGATTTACTTTTTGTTTTTAATCTGTTTCCTTTCTTCTCTCTAAATCTTCAATATTCTTTGTGATTTAAAAATTTGAAAATACTCAAAATAGTTTATATTTTACCTTCTCTATATTGTTTTTAAACATAAAAAAGTGCTGATTTTAGGAACTAAAAACTTTAATCTATGACTGCTTATAACTTACAGAAGCAGTCATGCCTTCTACCTTTTAGGGCATTACTCCCAATATGTTTATGCCACATTTACATTTACAGATTGTCCACAACTTAAATTATAAAATTACTGATGGATTATGATGGTTTGCCAGTGGCCACAATTGCCAGATTTTTAATTTCTCAAGTTAACTAGCTTGTTTTAATATTAGCTTATAAAGTGCAATACATAAATGTTACTGTCAGCTCAAGATTTAGATTCTAGTTCTGTCACTTAATGTATAATACAGGAAAAATTAAATGAACTTTATAAAACCTCAGTTTTCTCATTTGTAATTTAGGAATAATTAATAAACCTACTATATAGTCTTTTATTGGTGTATATATATGTGAGAAAGAGGAAAAAAATACATTGGTTTATATACTAGTCAGGGTTCTCCAGAGAAACATAACCAACAGGAGGAATGTACATATAGAGGGAGTGAGAAAAAAAAAATCAGTTAATTTGTTTTCCTGATAGTGGAAAGTTGTTGAGTTGAAAATCTGATGAGGGGAGGCCAGCAGGCTGGAGACACAGGAAAGTGTCCAAAGGCAGAGCAGTTGGAGACCCAGGAAGAGCCAATGTTGCTGGTGAAGTTTGAAGACAGTCCTGAAAGAATTTTCTCTCTCAGGGGGAGGAGGGATTTCTTTCATTCAATTTAGGTTTTCAATCAACTAGACGAGGCCTACCAGTATGCAGAGGGCTTTACTTTGAGTAAAGCATATTTAAGCACTGATTTAAATATTAATTTTACTCGAAAACACCCTCACAGGAGCATATAGAATATCCGACCACATATCTAAGCATTATGGCTCAGCCAAACTGACACATGGAATTAACCATCCCAGCTCATGTGTCACGTGATTTCTAGTACACACTCTAGATATCGTTAATGTTAGCTTGTCAAACTATCTTGGTAAACAGCTTTATAACTGGTCTTGCTTCAGTAACCCTAACTAAAATTACATAGAGCTATTTTATATGTACTAGGACTATAAGAATATATAACCTAAAAAAGAGAAAATAGGAAGGAAGGAAGGAAGGAAGGAAGGAAGGAAGGAAGGAAGGAAGGAAAAGAAAGGAAAAAGAAAGAAAGAAGAGAAAGAAAAGCAAGAAAACAATTCACAGAAAAGTATAATTCTTTCAACCTTTGTCTAAATCTCTTCAAGTTTGGGGCGCCTGGGTAGCTCAGTGGTTGAGCACTTCAGCTCAGGGCGTGATCCCAGGGTCCTGGAATCGAGTCCCACATCAGGCTCCCTACTTGGAGCCTCCTTGTCCCTCTGCCTGTGTCTCTGCCTCTCTCTGTGTCTCTCATGAATAAATAAATAAAATCTTTAAAAATAAATAAATAAGTAAATTTCTTCAAGTTAAAGAAATAAACATCAGCAATGGTAAAAAAAAAACAAAACAAAAACCACTTGAATGTCTTTCATATTCAAAACCGTGTCATAACCTCTTTCAAAAGTTTTCTTTTTATTTTTTATTTTTACTTTTATTTTTTTTTAAAGTTTTCAAAAATAAATGCTTTCTTATATAATTTCAAAGGATAAGGTACAAAAAGAATTAGTTTGCCAAACCATGGTAGTAGAGCATGAGTAAAATTTGTCTTTCCTGTCTTCGCGAAGGTTTGCATTGTAGGAGCTCTGCCTGTCACTTGACATAAGTCAGACATCTGTGGTTACTCATCAACTCAGTGTTTTCCAGAATGCTAAACAACACAGATCTTTTCAAGAGATGCCACCTTCTTCAGAGCACACTTGAGCTTTTAATGTGTCATATACACTTCTGCTAGTTATTTGATGCTGAGATCTTCTGGTCTAGCAGACTGCAAAGTGCACCGGCAGTTTTTGTTTTTGAAATATTTACAAGCAGAAACTTATGTCCTTCAGGCAGGTTGCTCTCTAATTCTGCAGCAAAATTGCATTGCTGCAATTTCTCTTCATCATAACTGTGAGGAGCAAGTATTTCGAGGATCAGAAGTTCTCATTTTCTGTACATTCCTTAGGTACTGGTGCATATAGTAGCTTCCTGAGGAGCAGTTTATGAGAGGCCAATTTTCTGATATTTACATGTAAAATTCTTTCTTCTGTTTTTTACATTTCTTTTATAGTTTCCTAGGCTGTTGAGAATTCTGGTGCAATTCCCATTTTTGCTCCACTGCCATTTGTATTTGCTTCCTCCACCCATAGCCCCCAGATATAGCATCTTCTCTCACTTCAGGTGTTCTAATACTCTTAATGGAATTTCTTGAAATGGATTTTTCCCCCTGCTGTGTTCTGGGTTTCTGTCAATCTGGAAAACCATGACTCTCTACCTTGGGAAATTTTATTGTATTATCACAATGAACATTTTTATCTTTCCTTTTACTCTATCATTCTTTCTATAAATTCTACCATTATAATGCAAATGTTATACTTTTTAAAAAATTGATCCTACAAGACATGTCTCATTCATTATTCTCTTATATTTATTTTAATATCTTGGAAATTTCTTGAGGTTTAGTCTACAATTCTGTTACTAAAGTTCCTTTAATTTCAGACATGAACTTTCATGGGGATTGAGGCAAAAGTAAAAATGTAGACCATGGGATCCCTGGATGGCTCAGTAGTGTAGCTTCACCTTCCGCCCAGGGTGTGATCCTGGTGTCCCAGGATCAAGTCCCACATTGGGCTCCCTGCGTGGAGCCTGCTTCTCCCTCTGCCTGTCTCTGCCTCTCTCTCTTTCTGTGCTTCTCATGAATAAATAAACAAAATCTTTAAAAAAAATGGAGAGCCACATACCATATGCCTAAATATAAAAAAATTGTCAATCATGTTAACATACTCTGAAAAATGTGTTCTATTCTCCTTACTTAATAAAAAATACTTTTATGAAACCTGGGTGGCCACATTGAAATTTAGAATTCTTAAATCCCTTGGAATTCCATGCCAAGATACAATGGTATATAGGGATAATGCTGTTTCTCCGTACTACCTGACCCCCTTCTCAGCATATACCCACTTATTTTTTACACATTACAGTGCTTCACCATATCCATGCAAACATCTCTACTACCATAACTGAGTTCAATCTGTATTCTTTACAAAACGTTTCTCTCGGTCACCTTGGACCTAGTGGAGCATACATTGGTAGCATGGTCCATACTCAGAGGAAATCTAACAAACAGCCTTGAACTACCCAGAAAAGTAGTCCTATAGCCATTTGTACAAGGCATTTCAGAGTCCTAGTTACATGGAAGGTTGGAGTGGGGTTCTGGGTAGGCACAAACTTTACTCTTTGAAAAGTGTTATCTTGGAAAGAGCCAAAACCAACTAAAGCTAAAACAAAGTCTTCAAAAATAATATACAGTGTAGGGTGGCCTTCCTGGCATTACAGAAAAATTTTAAACAATAACTAAACTACTCCAGTCAAGCACTATATAAACACTTATGGACCCAGTACCATCCATAGCAGCCAAAGCAAGAAGGATGAATAGAGTTCCATCCTTCTGAAGCTATAAAGATAAGCCCCAACACACTTATCCTCCTCCAAGGTAGTATCAGAGGATAGGTACATAATGTTGGTAGATAATGAGCTCCCTGTCCCCAACCTACAATGTTAGTGCAGACCATGTGGAGAACCTGGATTTCTACCCCTACTTAGCAGTATGAAACTCTCCTCCCATTCCCCATGGTGACAGTGTCAGAAGCCTGGTGGGAAATCAGAATTTTTAGCCAGTGATAACGAGGCCACCCTAACTATGGTTTGACCCACATGATGAGCTGGAATTTCTATCTCAAGCCCATAGGAGCAAAAATAAGATGCCACCCAGCCACCTGCCACAATGTTAATGGAGGACAAGGTGTAAACCTGAACTTCTACCTCCATTTGACATAACAAGGCAGCAAGCTCCTTTTTACTACTAGAAGAGAATCAGAGAAAACCAGCTAAAACACATTTAAATAAAATCCAGAAAATCAGAATATAATATAAAAATGCTCATATTTCAATAGAAAATCACTTGTCATACCAAGAACCAAAATGATTTTAAGTCAACGGAAGAAAATAGCTATCAACATCCAGGTGGCAGATCTGAGGAATAATCTGTCAACCATTTTAAAGCACAAATGTAAAAAATGTTTCAATAACAATTATATTTAGAAATTTTAACCACCCTCTTAAAGCTTGATAGAAAAACTAGATAGAGGCACCTGGGTAGTTCAGTGGTTGAGTGTCTGACTTTGGCTCAGGTCATGATTCTGGGTTCCTGGGATCAAATCCTGCTCCCCCATGGGAGTCTGCTTCTCCCTCTGCCTATGTATCTGCCTTAGTCTCTGTCTCTTATGATTAAATAAATAAAATCTTAAAAAAAGAAAAATTATATACAAAAGGTAAGTACAAATACAGAAAAATTTAACGATACATTAACCAACATTATTTAGTCAACAAAACAGATCCAATAACATAAAACACATAACTTATTGGTCCTCACAAAAGAAATATCAATATAGACAATAACCTGGTCAGAAACAAACCTGAATAAATTTAAAGAACTGAAATCATATAGATTGAATTTTCTGAATTAAGTGGAAATAAATTAGAAATTCATAATATAAAAAAAATTGGAGATTCCACAAACACTTTGAAGCTATCCAACACATTTCTAAATAATCCGTTGGTCAAAGAGGAAATCACAAAGGAAATTTAAAAAAACATCGAATCAAGTGAAAATGACAACAACATAAAATTTGTGTGACTTGGCTAAGGCAGAGTTTAAAGGAAAATTTATAGAAATAAGTAGATACATTACAACAGATAGGAAGTATCATATTAATAAGCTAAGTATCTTTCTCAGTAATTTAGATAAAGAAGAGTGAAATAACCCAAAGCAAGCAGAATGATACTGGAAATCCTACTGAGTCCAGTAAGGCAAGAGATGGAAATAAAAGTCATAAAGCTCATTAAGAAAAAAAAAAAAAAAAACTTTACTCACAGATAATATGATTGTATAGAAAATCCTTAGGAACCCAGGAAAAAAGGAAATAAAAGATCTTCTAGAACTAGGAAGGTCACAAAATGCATGGACACATGTTTTAAAATTCAGATATATTCTATATACCAGTAATTGATATGTGGGAAACTACATTACAAATATAATTTATGATTGCTCAAAAATAATGAAATATTTATGTGTAAATGTAATAAAACATGTATAGGACTTATATGCTGCAAACTATACAATGCTGATGCAAGACATTTTAAAAAATCTAAGTAACTGGAGAGACATATAGTTGACTTTTGAACAACATGAGAATCAGGGACAACAGCCCCTCACAGTTGAAATCCATTTATTTTTTACTCCCCCCAAAACTTAACTACTAAAGCCTACTGTTGACCAGAAGCCTTACTGGTAACATAGGCAATTAACATAAATTTTTTGTGTTTTATGTATTATATACCGTATTCTTACAATCAAGTAAACTTGAGAAAAGAAAATGTTACTAAGAAAATCAGAAGAAAGAGAAAATCCACTTAGATTACTGTACTGTATTTATTGAAAAAAAATCCACAAATAAGTGGGCCTGCACAATTCAAAAATGACCCTTGTCATTCAAGAGTCAAGAGTACTAGGTTAATGGATTAGAATATTCAACATAGTAAAGATATAAACTGTCCCTGAATTGATCTACATGTCTAAGACAATTCTGGTAAAAATCCCAGAAAGTTTTCTTGACTATGTAGAAATCATTATTCTACAATTTATATGGAAATGCAAATTAATTAGAATACTTAAAATAATACTAAAAGAGAATAAAGTGGGGAGAATAAATCTACCCAATTTTAAGACTTATATAAAAGTTATATAAATCATGATTGTATGGTATTAATGGAGGGACAGACATATGGATCAATGAAACAGAATACCAACCAGAAATATTGGTTCCACATAAATATGCCCAACCAAGTTTTGCTAAACATGCCAACACAGCATATTTCTTTTTTTTTTTTTTCCAATTTTATTTTTACTTATTCATAGAGACACACAGAGAGAGAGGCAGAGACACAGGCAGAGGGAGAAGCAGGCATCATACAGAGAGCCTGACGTGGGACTCGATCCAGGGTCTCCAGGATCACGCCCTGGGCTGCAGGTGGTGCCAAACCGCTGTGCCACAGGGGCTGCCCATAAACATGCCAACACAATGGAGGAAAGACATCCTTTTGACAAATGGTATGGTAGAAACTAGATTTCTATAGTCAAACCCAAACCAAAACAAAATAAAACCCTTGACCTAAATCTCATACCTTATATAAAAATTACCTAAAATGGGTCAGGTGCTTAAGTAAAAAATCATAAAATTTTTAGAAGAAAGCCTAGGAGAAAATAGGTTATGAGGAGAGAAGAGTTTTTAGAGTTGACACTAAAAGCATGATCCTTTTAAAAAGAAAAAAAAAAAGGTAAATTGGGCCTCATCAACATTAAAATCTGTTGCTCTGCAAAAAAAAACATATTAAAATATCCTTATTAAGAGAAAAGATAAACTAGAGTGAAATGAAGATTTATGTTCAAAAAAATCCTGTGTACATGAATGCTTATAGAAGCTTTATCTGTAATAACCCCAAACTGTGTATCTATCTATCTATCTATCTATCTATCTATCTATCCACACAAAGATATAAAGTGTGGTCAAACCATACCATGGAATACTACTCAGACACAAAGGAATAGAACACAGATAGACCTAACAACTTGGATGACTCTCCAGAGAATTGAAAACTGAGTGAAAACAACAACAAAAACAAAGAAAGATGAGATACTATATGACTCCATTTATAGGGAATTCTTGAGATATATAAATTATAGAAATTGGGGGCAGCCCCGGTGGTGCAGCGGTTAAGCGCTGTCTTTAACCCAGGACCTGATCCGGGAGACCTGGGATCGAGTCCCATGTCGGGCTCCCTGAATGGAGCCTGCTTCTCCCTCTGCTCTGCCTCTGTCTCTGCCTTTCTCTTTCTCTCTCTCTCTCTCTCTCTCTCTCTCTCTCATGAATAAATAAATAAAATCTTTAAAAAATTATAGAAATTGGGAACAGATTAGTGGTTGCCAGGGGTTAAGTCAGGTCTGAAGGTGGGATGGGTGGATGCAGCTCTAAAACGGCAGTGTGAGGGTTCCTTGTTATAAACGGAAAGTTTGTGATACAGTGTTCTAATAGTTTTGCAAAATGTTCTGATTGGAAGAAATTGGACAAAGGATATACTGGATTTATCTGTATTGTTTCTTACAATAATTGTATATGGATCTTTAGTTATCTCAAAATAAAGAGTTAAATTTTAGTAGAATTGTGTCATAATATCCTCTCTTCCATTATCTTTACTCTTCATTTTAGTAGAGTTTCAGAGGGGAAGAAGTGAACATGCTCCATTTACCATCATTAACCAGAAACCTAGAGCGTTTATTTTATCAAAATCCACAGAATTTCTTTCTTGGTTTTTGGAAAATGTATGCCGTGTTGTCCAAAGTAATACTGAGAAAAAATGCAAAATTGATATTTGGAAACTTTATTATTATTGAACCTGTAGAGTATCTTTTAAAAATTCCAGAGTGAGGAGCACATGGGTGGCTCAGTCAATTAAGCATCTGCCTTTGGCTCAGATCATTATCCCAGGGTCCAGGGGTCAAGCACCCAAATCCGGCTCCCTGCTCAGCAGGGAGCCTGCTTCTCCCTCTCCCTCTGACATTCTCCCTGCTTGTCCTCTCTCTCTCAAATAAATAAATAATTTTTTAAAAGTCCCAGATTGATACTTTTAATACAGATTTTCAATTAGGCCTGAATAGTTAGTAAATCCAATTTCTATGTGACTTAGCCTAGCCTTCACTCCAAACTGAATTAATCCCAACCTACTTTGCAACTGAGGATAATGTTTTTCATTGCTTGATTTTACAGAATTGTTTGTTTCATTTAAAACAAAATAACATTGATCTTCACTAGAAATTGCAGAGTTAGGCACATCCAACTTCTTTCATTTTTAATGACAATGGCAATACAAACACATTTTCAAGAAAAAATGGAGAAATTGTTAAAAATATATTTTCCTCTCCATTACTGGATGGCTAGAAAATTCTCTTATAATATTAAATGTTAGAAGAATGTTCAAAATGACAATGAATTTATTCCAAAATGACAATGAATTTATCCCAAAACTAATATGAGCAAAAAGTGTCCTGAGCTCATGTACTGATATCTCCTATTCATTCCTTGCTTTTTATTTAGGTTGCAAGACTACATCTGAAATTATTTAAGTCATATTTTCTCAGTAATGAATATATGCTCAAATGCCCCTTTATTCAACTCCAAACTGAAACATTTAAAAGAAATAAAGTGCTCCAGTAACTTTAAATCATTTCCTATGACACAAGGCAATTTGGAACTATTGAAGCATTTTGTAAGTGTTTCTTTTTCAAAGTGTTCAATGTTTAGGGATTATAAAGTTATTTATTGCAATACTTTAGATTTATTAACATCATTTTAAAAGAAGGAGGGTTATGATATCTTATAAATCTATCAACTAAAATAGTATAAAATATATTTAATCAATATAAAGGCCATAAAGAAGCATATGCTGAATAAAAGAAGAACAGAAATGGAAAACAAGAACCGTCAACAATTTTGAGGTCAGGCTTTCAAGGACTATAAATTAAATTAAGAGACAGGAATAATAAACACATGATAGTTATTTAAAAATCCTATATATCTGGAATTTAAAATATAAAAATAAACAAATAACCCTTAATATGAAGAAGCATAACCCTTAGGCCAATTATAAGATACGTAGAGTTGAATGCCATTTGAAGAATACAGTTCAAAATGGGTAAAATGCCCTATTCTTGAGACTGAACTGGACCCAGTGATTCATTTCTTAATAATACAACATGGTAAAAGTTATATTATTTATGAGATTAATATAAAAAAGACAATGGCTTCCATACTCCCTGCCCTCTCTTGCTTGCTTACTCTGCTGAAGCAAGCTGCCATGTTGCAAACTGGCTCATGGATAGGCCAAAATAGCATAGAACTGAGGTCACCTTCCCATAAGCCACAAAGAACTAAATTTTGCCAGCAGCTATGCTGGCAGTTTTGGAGCAGATACTCCCTAGTAATGACTTCAGAAGAGACTGGGCCCACTCCTCACCCCACCCCACCGCGCAACCACTACCAGCTGGTCTTGAATCTCATGAGAAACTTTGAGCCACTATGCTCTGCAGGATTTCTGATCCATATAAACTTTGAGATAATGTTTACTGTTTTAAGCCATTAAGTGGGTTAATTTTTTAACATCAGTAGATAACTATTATACATAGGTATGACACTACCACAAGGAAATAAATAACTATATGAAAGTAAAAACACAAAAATTAAATTAATGCACTAGAATTTTCACGAACTAGGGGTGGTGGAAGGGGAGGCGGGTGGGGGGTGGGGGTGAATGGGTGACGGGCACTGAGGGGGGCACTTGACGGGATGAGCACTGGGTGTTATTCTGTATGCTGGTAAATTGAACACCAATAAAAAAATAAATTTATTTAAAAAACCCAAAAAAAAAAAAAAACCCCACCAAAGAGTAAACAGAAAAGCAGAAAGAAATGCAATAATAAAAATAAGATATAATTGAAATAAATAGCAACAGAAATTTTATTAATAAAGCTGAAAAGTGATACTTTGAAATATATTAGTAATCTAACATACTAACAAGAAATGTCAGCAAAAAGGTGTTTAAAATAAAAACGCAGAATAAAAGAGAGGAAAGCAATAATAGGTTGAAATGTGATAAAGAAATAATACAAATATTAATACCCAAATCAATTTGAAAAGTTAGGCAAGATGCATTAATTTATTGAAAAACACAAAATTGGAAAAGAAAAAAATGAAAAATGAATCATCTCATAAACACTAGTGAAATTTGAAATGCTGAAAATATCCAGGCCCAGGCAATATTATGGATGTGTTTTCCCAAGATTTTGAGGAATAGTATTTTGAAAGTTAATATTTTGTGTAGTATCTAACACAAGTAGCTTGAAACAGAAAAAGGGTTAAAGTTGATTAATTAATTTTATGGGAGTAACACAAACTTCATTCCAAAACTAGATAAACTAGATAAACAGACTACAAATAAAGATAATGTATATATTTTTAAAAATTATTAAATATTTATTATTAATTAATAACCAACAATAATTAAATCCATAATATTCATTAATTATTACAATAATTAATATGTAGGTTATATTGACCATTACTATATGTTAATATAATATCTTATAATTAATAAGATAATCATTAACGTGTAATTTTAAAATTTTCTCATTAAAGTGTATTATGTTTTAGTCCACTGTAAAACCATACTTCTTCAGTCATTTAATTTCTTTCCTGGACTTTTTTTCATAAAGCACACTTTCAAATCAAGTTCTTTCTTTCTTTTTTTTCTTTTTTTCCTTCTTTCTTCTTTTTTTTTTTTTAATTTTATTTTCCATTCATGAGACACCGAGAGAGAGAGAGAGAGAGGCAGAAACACAGTCAGAGGGGGAAACAGACTCCTTATGGGGAACACAATGGAAAGATCCAGCCCAGGATCCCGGGATCACGACCTGAGCCAAAGGCAGACAGAGGCTCAACCACTGAGCCACCCAGGCATGCCTCAAATCAAATTTCTATTAAATTTCTGAAAACATATCAGATAAAAACAAGATATTACTGTAAAGTAACATGGAAGCTAAATGGCTTTTTTTTTAAATGGGTTTTGTAAGGAAATACCCAGAATATTTTTATATTAGTTAAATCATCATTTTAAAGCTACCTATTAGGAAAAGACTTTTTTTGTTAGATTGATTGATTGATTATGAGAGAAGCTTTATTTATTTATGTATTAGATTTTTAAATTTCTTTTAAAGAATTTATTTTTTTATTCATGAGAGACAGAGAGAGGCAGAGACATAGGTAGAGAGAGGAGCAGGCTCCATGCAGGGAGCCTGATGTGAGACTCTATCCCGGGACTCCAGGATCGGGCCCTGGGAGGAAGACAGACGCTCAACTGCTGAGCCACCCACGTGTCCTGAGGAAAAGACTTTTTAAATAAAATGTTAGGAAAGCTTTCAAAAGGAAAAATTAAATTATGCATTAAAACAAAGTAAATATTCCTTTGGGAATGACTTGTCTAGAGAAATAAGTATTTTATTTGTTCTATTAAAGCAGGTATACACACACATCTGGTGTATATCTAATAATTTTATAAGGGTATAATATTATGAATGGGAAATCTATTATAAGTTTTCTCTGTAATTTCCAATTAGCTATATTATATATCGACCATTACAATAAGCCTAGATTGGACCTCAATTCTTGGATTAATTACACAACCTTTCAGATATTCTTTCAAGATAAATAGTGTGAAACTTATCTCAATTATATCCTGAGACACCCAGTGTTCACCCAGTGTTCGTTATTAACTTAGTGTAGAAGCTAGTGTCATAACACATTGTATTCTGTTTATATATGGCATATATAAATTGATCGAGTGCATATGGTTCTATGATGTTTTCTACTGTTGCAATTTAGATTTCAGAACAAGGAATTACATAGGCATAATCTTTGAAAGCTTACATCACATCAGGAAGGTTAATAGAATATTATTTATTTATTCATTCATTATAGAGGTTTTAAATGACTCTCTTTCCACCTCTTGAAAATTAAGAGATACATGTTTAGTAGAAAGGTATATAAAAAACCTTTGGGAAATAAGTAACTAATAGCTTTAATTTGTTTACTAACTATTCAGAAATTCACAGAGTTGTGTGTGCAAGGCATGACTCTACCTATTGTAAAGTTAGCAATTAACAAAACAAAGAAAAACTCCCTACCCTTAGTCTAATGGAATAGATAAACATAAAAAAATACATAAAAAAGTAAACATACTGTATAAAAATAAAAAAACACATTAAATGGGAAAATAAATCATAAAAGAGATTGAGTACTATAAAGATAAGATGTTCAATTTTAGCCCTGGAGGACTTCATTGAAAATGAGGCATTTGAGTAAAGACCAAATTTTGCCAGGTACAGAGTACTCTGTATATTTGAGGTATATAGTATTCCAAGCATAAAGAGGAAAAATACCAATTTTCTAAGGAAAAATACCTGTGTTGAGATACTTCAAAAAAGAATTCATGCATAGTCAAAAATACAAGGCAAGATATAACTAGTAAGGAGTTGCCATTAATTAAGACTGGATATCTGTAGGAATGGGTTTTGAAAAAAAAAAATCAGGAATCCAGTTTGGATCATAGCAGGTTTGGGATGTCTAGTAGATACACACATAGAAATGTAGAGTAAGAAATGAATATAGAAGTCTGGCGTTCTTGGCTGGGTGTGTAACTTTTAGTGTTTCAAAATACCAGTTGTGTTGCAGTGTGATGGTACTCATCTAGACTGGATTAAATCTCAAAGACAGTGGGTAGAAGCAAAAGAAGCCAAAGTATTAAAAGAATATGATAAGAAGAAAAGTATGAGATTGTTATGCCCTGAAGTCAAATTTAAAAAGTATATTCAGAAGAAAGGAGTGAGAGACAGAGCAAATGCTTCTCGGAGGAATGAGAATCAATCATTGGCTGGAGCTGCATGGAGCCACAGCTGTTTCCAGGGTTGGGGCTTGTAATTTATATTATCCAACAATCTAAATCCTTGCATTTAGAATTAGGTACAATGTTATATATTTATTTAGAATGAGAAAAGATTTTGCATCAAATTACAGACTTCTCTTTTTTTTAAGGTTTATTTATTTTAGAGAGAGAGCAGCACATGGAGTAGAGGTGGAGAGGGAAAGAGAATCTGAGGTCTGAGTCCCTGCTGAGCACAGAGTGGGATTTAGGGCTCAATCCCAGAACCATGAGATCATGACCTGAGCCAAATCAAGAGCCAGCAGCTTAACTGCCTCAGCCACCCAGGGACCCCAGATTAAAGACTTCTTTAGAGAGGTGGCATATATGACAAATAGTAAAAAATCCAGGGGAAAATAATACAGTGTTTTTTAAGTAACTGCCTGATGCAAGTGTGCAATATATATTTTCCTGTACAATTTTGGCTACATAATCTTTGTTCACTTCTTTATATGCTGAGGATATTGCAAGATCATTTCTGAAGAGAAAAAGACATCAGTTTTTTCTCCAGCAGGTTGGTCTTTTTTTTTTTTTATCACTTAGTAAGGTTTCTTTCACAAATTTTGACATCAAAATTCATAGGTTTCTGTGGAAATATAGTAAGATTTTGGCATTGAAACTTCTGCCAGTCTTCTTTCATTTTGTATTTTTTCCTCTTATTAGTAACATGTGAATTTGTATAGGATCAGTAATTCCTAATCTTAACTTGAAATTAAGGGGAAAATAATTCAAATAAATTAAGTTGTCAGTATAGTCTATCGATAACCTAATTCTTAATTAAATTATTCTCATGTAACGTTCATTGAGTTATTGATAAATATTTGAAATATTATCCCTGGAATACTTATTTTTCCAGGCAATTTTATTGCAGGGTAGAGCCACCATACTCTTCAAGATATGGTGTGTGAGATAGATTCAGATTCAATCCAATAAATGGAGATTCATTAAAATTTTACCTCACATACAGATGTATTTACTACTTATGTTATGGCCCAACAAACATGGTTTCTGATAAATTCTGTTTTTTCAGAAGTCACACAGGAAAAAGAAAGTACAATGTATATATACTTGTTTGTACTGCATTATCAAGTATATTCCTGACAGGTGACAACATTCATTTTGACTAGGCATCCATGAGAACTAAGACATGGCTTACAAAGCTCCATATTTGATGATTGGATGAATTTTCCACAGTCTAGCATCTGGCACTGTATATTTCAAGACATATCTTGTATGTTGCCTACATACTTCCAGATACCAAGTGCAGAAGCTACATTCACCTGCATGTTCATGTCACAATTCCAGGTGATTTACATAGAAGGTGAGAAGTATTCCTAGAAAGTATTCTTATCCTACTTTGGCCAGAAATAACCAACTGTATACAAAAGCAAGTATAAACAATATGAATATATCCTATTAAACCAAAATTTAGTGTATCTCCAAATCAACTTGCCCTTGGCTGGGTGGATTCCCCAAACACCCAGGATTGTTATCCCCTCACTCAAGGAGAAGTATGAAGGAAAGAGGTATTGTTCCTAACTATGTGAGGTAAAATATTTTACTTTTCCAAAATTTTTTTAAACATACTTACACCAGCATCCCTCCCAAATAGAGAGATAGAAATGACCAATGAAAGTGAGAGGTTCCAAACCTTAAGCATAATGGTCGCAGTAAATCTATCCTGGCGTGAAGTTTTTACAATGTTGATAAAACAATTTGGTGGAAGTGTGAGGGGCAAAGCCAAACGGGAATGGGTTTAAGAAAGAATGCGAGGCAGAATTTGGCTGTCATAGAGGAGGAAGGCATTGTAAATGGAATGTAGAGATGCCTTTGAGATAGTTCTGATTTTTTTCTTTGTAACTGAATTCTGGTTAAAAATTAAGTTATATTTTATTAAAGTAATATTTAAAATAATATATTTAAAGGAAGAGAGAAAAATATAGTTTGACAGGATAAATCAGGAAGTAAGCCACATTGATTCAACAAGTATTCCTAAATAACTACTGAACTAGCAGGAATTACTGCAGTCTAGAGACAATGATGATTGTCTAGGCATGCCTTCTGGACCTTATATCCTATTGGTTAACACACATATGCACCAAGTAAACTGGTACATAACTCATTAGGATATGTAATAAGTTATAAGTTATGCTGAGGATGTAAACTGTATAGTAGAGTAGAGACACAGTGTAATTAGTGGTAGTAACAGAGATGATATTAAATTAGCAACTGCGGTATTATGAAAGGCCTTTCTCAGAAGGTGGCATTTAAGCTTAACTAGGAAAGGTGAAAAGGAGCCATCAGAGGGGAAATCCGTGAGGCCCTCTGTGTAGAACAGAATACAAATACAAAGGCTCCAAGATAAGAAGAGTATACTTTCCATGCTCAGAAAGAAGTGAAACACAAGCAGACTATCGCCAGAAAGCTAACAGTCATACCAGACCGCACCCTCTCCCTCATCCTCCATATTGCCAAGTTTAGTCTGCACTGTCTACTCTAATAGCTAATAGTCATATTATAAAATTAAAATTAATTGAAATGAATATAACAATTGAATACTTAGTTCTACTAGTATCATTTGAAGTTCTTAATAGGCATAGATGTCTAATAGCTACTTTACTAGCAAATGTAAGTAAAGAATATTTCAACCTCCCCCAGAAAATTTTACTTGTAGAACATAGTATGTACTTCCAAGAGTGGACCATTATTTTTTCTGGAGTAAATTTGGTCCAATTACATTTATGGAAAAAAAACATTTTAGGACTTGCCATGAATATGTACATGCACTCACCATTCTTTACTTTCTATAGAATAAGATGATTTAAAAATCAGAACTATTTTAATTAATAATGATGCCTTTTTTTGACTAATTGCGTACATTGGAACAAATGGATTTTAAAGTATTTCTTGTTTATTGGATAATGCTTTAGAATAGAGAGGTGCTTTCCTTTTGATCCTGCTCAGATGAAGTTATACAAGGATTATTGACCATCGCAAACTGGTAGAAATGGAGTCAGTTCATGAGGATTTGGTACGTGACAAGCATCTCATACATTCCCACTCTTCATACACACAAAGTATAGTTGTGTATGATGAGAAATTGCTTGAACTGTTGGAAAAGGAACAGAGCTGAATCCAACAAAAACAATATTGAGTATGATCAAAAATAATACTGAATATCACCTATGAATATTCAAGATAGATAAAGGAGCCGAAGAAAAATATTTTAATAGGGAGTGTTTTTAGGTATTGTGAAAGTACTATTTCATTGTTTACAAGAACTATATGTATATACAGCACTATGTAAGATCTAGCTCAGAAATGGAAGTCACTCTTGGTTTGGGCAATGTTCATAATTTTTCTTTCATTTCAATGTGCTCCATCATTACCTTAAGAAAGAATCTCATCTTCTTTCTCTAGGCAATTCCATTTGCCACCATTGATCTTTGAAAACTGCCTATTTCATCCTCTTCTGTCTTCTGCTGATGTTTCTACTTTGTTTAAAACATTTTTATGGCTGTCCATCAACTGACATTAGTATCAATATTTAACACTTCCAAATTTTCTGGTGTATTCTTATACTTCCTATGTCATCTCCGTCTCTAACTGGGTATTTTTCAGTTATTTGCCCACATTTGATCAATGTTTCTGTGTACTTTTAACAGCTTTATTCTCCAGTTCTAATGCTGTATTCATTATTTGCCAAATGAGCGCTAACATAACCTCCTCTGTGAAGTCCTTGAAATCAGTGCCTGCCCCACTAGGAGCAAGGAAAATCATGGCCTCATTTGTGTTGCCAAGGATTCTTTGGAGGGTGGATTTTTTTTTTGGGGGGGGGGTTCTCATTGCACAGTGTTATACATACATATAATTTTTCTAATATATGATGAACTACAAAAGAACAGTGCCTTTAAATTTTGAGTTTATTTAAAATTTTTTGCTACACATTTAGAAACTGCTCAGTAAACATCTCTTGAACATTATCAATGGATGAAGAAACAGAAGTTTGAGGAATAACATGAAAGTTACAGGTTTTTGTAAACATCACCTGCAAACCTTAAAAAAAAAAAAAAAGACCTCTCAGAGGCATCTGGGTGGCTCAGTTGGTTAAGCATCTGACTCTTGATCTCATCTGAGGTCTTGATCTGAGGGTTGTGAGTTCTAGTCCTGTGTTGGGCTCCACACTGAGTGTAGAGTTTATTAAAAAAAAAAAAAAAAGTCTATCAACCATACAACATACAACTCAGGTGAAAAAATAATTTAAAAAACAGGTAATTGAGGCAACTTATTTATTATAGTAGTGTCTGAGTAATGATTTTTCTTTAATGAATTTTACCATGTCCTTGTCATAAAATTATTGGGTAAATAAAATATTCCAAAGACCAATGGTTCCAACTATTTCCTGTATTCATTGGTTTTGAAAATAAAAACCATATTATAGATATAGTATGATTTTTCTTTAGTTAATACATTTTGTCACATTTATTTAAAATATACTCTGTGATTTTGAATTAGTATGTGTTAATTTTTATTACATATACACACATGGCATACTTTTGCCTTGTTTGACCACAACATTTAAAAGTCAACACTCTGACAGCTGAAATAGAAGTCTTTATTTTATGACAAAATTGCATAGCTATAATTAAAAGTTTGTAAACATTAATATTCTACCACTGTCAAAGCCATCAATACAATAATGAAATTTAAATTAGAGATTAATGGATTTAGACACTAAACTATATAAAAATGATAAACTGTATATTAAATATTTTTAGCACATTCTATTGAAATATCTAGAAAAGCCTATTAACAATGCATATCATATGATCAGATTTGCTAATGGCTACTATTTCAAATAAGATTTTCACTTTTTACTATGATGCTATCTGAAGAGTACATACTCTGGAATTGTATCTAATTTCCTGGATGAGGTAACTTATAAATAGGAACCAAAATAAAATTTATTAGGTAAGCAGAAAAGATAGTAATTGTGAACAGATAATAAAAATGTTAAATCACAATTTCCTCTTATTCCACCCCCTTCCTTAGGTCTCCAGCATCTTTATCTTTTCTCTTCTCAAGAGAATAAAAATTCCTTTAAAAAGGGGCTTTTTACTTTTTTATCATCAATATTTTCTTTAGAATAAAATTAAGTATAGGTACTGTACTAACGTTTATTTCTTCTGATGTTTATTAACCTTGGATCATTGATAAATATAAACATGACAAATTCAGAATGTATAAATTAGGATGCTTTTGATTTTGAGTAGATGTCCAGGTTATTCACTTTAAAAATCTTGTTCTATACTTCACCTCAGTGATCCACTACTTTAATTTTTGTGTCTCACATCTTTTCCTAACCAATAATTACACTGATACCAAATTCCAGTATCAGTTGTTCTATTCCATAGAATTCATTTTTTAAACAGCATCCTCATTTCTAAAACTCTTTAACTCCAACAGGATCTCCAATCCTATGAAGCTGAAACATTTTCAATTTCTGTACCACCAACCCTGCTAATCTCATTATTCCCTAGTATAACTGAGCCCACGATCTATCAAATAAAGAATCCATTGTATATATTATCAACTCTTTTGCCTTACTCGGTCCCCACATGACCCAGCAAAATCCTTACCCTATTTAGATTCAACTTTATCTACTTTATTGATGTATCAGAAAAGTTTCTCAAAGCTGAGGAAATTCATACAGCCATGCAGAGGGGATTCGCTCTAAAATTCTCTGCTACATGACCTTCTACCACATTTCCCTTGTGAATTTATTATTCAATTTTAAGTATGTATTCTATATCTACTCTTCCTCCTTGATTCTTTCTCTATCTTTACTCCATCCTGATTATCTTTTAAGTTCACACACACACACACACACACACACACATCAATGAGAAAGATTTTCATTTCCTTTTAAAACTATATCAGCTACAAGCATGCACTGTCTCCCCTCTTGGATACAATGCATTTGTACTCCAAGACACTGTTCTGGAAATTATTCCCTTCCTCTTTTTAAACTAATGTTCATTTCTATGAGAGCATTTTCATCAAAATAAAAATCTTCTGGAAAATTTCTTCTTTATTAACAAAAAATCTATTTCTTTTATTACAGTTTAGGAAAACAGAAGTGTCATACCTATATTACTAAGCCCACTTCACTTATTATTATTCCTTGAATCTACTTCAAGAGTCTTATATATATTGATGTCTCTATTGAAAATGTTCCCATTGAGTTTACGGATACAATTTATTTTGTCATGGCAAATGGTCTTTATCTTTGTTGATTTCCAAGCAGTACTTGATGCAATTAATCTCAACTTCCTACTTGAAATACTGTTCATCTAGATTCTGGGAAATCACAATTTACTGATATTTATTTATTTATTTATTTCATAGCTTGTCGCTCTTTTCAGGCTTCTTTGATGAATATGCTTCCTTTTTCCTACTTCAAGCTATTGACTACCACAAGAGCTCAGTTCTAGAAACTCTTCTCTTTTAACTACGTCTACTGTCATTACCTAGGTAAGCCATAACACAGCAGTGGATTTAAATTCCACTTATAAGTTGAACAGTTCTTTTTTTTTTTTTTTTGGTCAATCTTCTGACCAAAATTCTTTCAGAAATGCTAGAGAACCAAGCATGAATATCCTACTGCTTTCTTGATAACTTTATATAGATAGAGGCATAGTAGACATCTCAGGTATAAGATGAAAATGAGACCAAAATTAAACTCTTAATTTATCTCACCTAAAATCTTTCCATTATCAATATTCTAATTTTAGCTCTCATCATTCAGTAATTCATCTCCCCCTAAAAATGTCCCTTCCCTGTTACTTATGAGACCAAAATTGTTAGAATTAAACTTAACTACTGATTTGTAGCTTATCCTACATATCTGAGTTATAAGGATACAATTCATCCAGATTCTCATCATTTCTTACTACCTCTGTTACTACTACTCTGGTCCAAGTCACCCTCAATGCTTTTCTGGAATAGTCTTAAATAATTGCTTTGCTATCTTGTCCTTGTTTCTACTCCTTTTCAACAATTCCTGCTTGAAACAGTATCAGTTCATGTCAATGCTCTAAACAAAACACCTTAAATGGGATCTCTTAGATTTTAAAGAAAATGCAAGTATCTATATGGCTTCCTGTGATCTATATAGCCTAGTATTACGTCTCTGATCCTTACTGTCATTTTAAGATGTTCAAGTTGTACTTGTCTCCTTGTTAATCCTTGCACATTCTAAGTATGCTCACAACTCAGTGTTATACATTTTTTATTTCCTCTGGAAAGCGCTTTGCTACATACCTTAAATAATTGTATCCTTACTTTCTTCAGATGATACCACAGAGAAGCCTTCTACATAACTATCTAAAATATCACCTCTTGGGATCCCTGGGTGGCGCAGCGGTTTGGCGCCTGCCTTTGGCCTAGGGCGCGATCCTGGAGACCTGGGATCGAATCCACATCAGGCTCCCGGTGCATGGAGCCTGCTTCTGCCTCTGCCTCTCTCTCTCTCTCCCTCTCTCTCTCTCTCTGTGACTATCATAAATAAATAAAAATTTAAAAAAAAATAAAATATCACCTCTTATCTTTCTATGTGCTTAATCTAATTTATGTCCTTTGCCTTCTTCATTGCTCTTATCATTGCCTCGGCTTATATTTCATATTTGCTAATTGCTAATGTCCTGAAACAGACAGAGAACTCCATGAAGGCAGAGAATTTATCTTCAGCACAGATAAAAGTAGGCACATAGTAAATGTTCAATAAATGTTCCTAATCAATGAATGAAAAATTGCTTTCATCTATGAAGAAAATTTTAAATTTATATATCTGGATTTTTTTGAAGTTCCATGAGAAGTTGGATTATGGCTCGTATTAGTTGGAGTTTGATGGAAGAAGTAAAATTACTATGAGTAATATTGAATAAAAAATATCAAGATAGAACTTTGCAGTTCTTTGGTCATTTCTCTTTGTACATCCTCAGGACCTCTGTATGTGTTCTTTCTATGTGGGCTAATTTGGGTTTTCTCACAGTATGATGGCTTCAGTGAAGTAGGAGCTTTTCTTTTGTTAACTCAGGATTCCAAAGCAAAAGGGGTAGTGAGACAAGCAGAAGTTGCACTACCTTTTATGACATAATCTCAAAAATATTTACCTTCACCTCTATAACATTCTCTTTGTTGCAAGTTGAGTCACAGGTCAACCCAGGTACAAATGGGAAGATAATTAGACTTCTCTATTGATAGGGCAATAGTAAAGTCACTTAGCAGGAGACCATGGGGCAACAAGTCTATTGTTGCACTAATCTTTTGAAAATATAATCTTCCAGCATTCACCCTCTTGCCACAATAAGTCACATCACTCTCACATGCAATACACATTCATTCCTTCTCCTACGTCCATCAAAGCCTTATCCTATTATGGATTCATAATAGGAAGTCTGGAAGTCATATTTGTTTATAAGACCACATGAGCATATATTCCTCTGGTACAAGTTTTTCTATATCAGTCTTATTTAGAAGACCTGGGAACTAAATAGACAAGTTATGTATCTCCCTCCTGCCACTTCATCTTTACTCCAAAACACTGAATAATGTCGCAGGGATGGAATAACCACTATAGACATTCACATTCAAAAAGTGGAAAAAGAGAAGCACACAGTGGTCAATGCCCATAGCACCTCCGAAATCTAGCAGGACATGTGTTGCTAGTTTCTTAATTATGGCTCAGTCCTATTCTTTGGTAATTTTTGCCTGTATGTATAGAATCTGCACTTTTGAGTCAACTTTGTGGTTTTCATAAGAAAACTGAGTTTGCAACTGAATTGACTTTTTACTATGTTTCCTGCCATAAATATTTGGGAATCCAAAGGCCTCTTTTCATTTTGTTTATTTTTTTTATCACTTATAATGATGACTGTAGGTATCCTCTACCCAGAAAAAAAAGTCTTAAAAATGTGTTTGTTTTTTTGTTTTTGTTTTTGTTTTTGTTTTTAGTGAATTGTATTGGAATGTATTCAATCAGAAAAAAATACCCAAAAATCTGAGACAAATACTTCCCTAATTTAGGCTCTGAATGAAGCTGATATAAGGTAATGTTTTTCAATTTCTTGTAATCCCTATTGTGTAAGAGAAAAACAAAGGATTTTACAATCCCACTCTGGGGTTTTGGGGGGTTTGTTGCTGTTTTTGTTGTTGTTGCTTTGTTTACACTAGGGTTCATGCTTACTTGCAGAACTCTTTGCTGGCTAAAAGGATTATTCTGAGCCCAGGGCACCTGGGTGGCCCAGTTAGTTAAGCGTCTGCCTTTAGCACAGGTCACAATTCCAGGGTCCTGGGATCAAATCCCACATTGGGCTCCCTGTTCAGCTCCCTCTCCTCTGCTGCCCCACATGTTTGTACTCTCTCTCTCCCTGTCAAATAAATAAATAAAATCTTAAAAGAAGATTATTCTGAGCCCTTTATATTTCCTCCAAATTCACTCCAATATAAAATAACTAATTCTTTATACTTACTTTCCTTACTCATTTTGTTATAAACTATCTTCAAGTGATAGCCTGGACATTCTGCCTAGAAGTATGTCCTTAGCAAGATCATCAAATCATTAGGTACATCCTATTTTTCCAGGTTAGCATGGATGACAATTTAGCTGCATTTTCTGGCACTATAACATGGGTCTCTTTTCAATAACCTTCCAAAAACGATTTCCTCACTCTTTTTTTTTAAAGATTTTTTATTTTTATTTATTCATAGAGACACACAGAGAGAGGTAGAGAGAGGCAGAGACACAGGCAGAGGGAGAAGCAGGCTCCATGGAGGGAGCCATGGGACTTGTTCCCCGGTCTCCAGGATCATGCCCTGGGCTGCAAGCGGAGCTAAACCCCTGCGGCACCCAGGCTGCCACTCCTCACTCTTTTTAAATGCCTTGCTGACAACGTCTTCAAATTCTTTTAAACTTCTGCATTTATTCTGATGAAGGTGCTACCTCCTTCAATTAACTGTCTCCTCAAAGGCCTTCCAGCTTTGATCTAATACCCAGTTCAAAAGCCAATGTCATATTTTAAAGTTGTTTTTAGGGTACATAAAAACATACCCTTTCCTGTGATTAATTAACTATGAGACCCAGCTCCTGCAGATGAACTAGAGATCTGTCAGCAGGGTAAGTAAGATTTTTTTTTTTTAATTTTTAAAGGAAAAAAACAAAGTCATCACACTTATTTTTCTGCTTAAGATTTTAATGGAAAAATAAAATAACTAGAACTAAAATGTCTTCACTATATTTTGAAGGAAAATTGTCACGGAAAAAGAGAAATAAGTGAATTTCTTGATGATGTCTTTGAACTGTTTAATGACTCAATTTTGGAATAACTCCACATTGAGTGCCTTGGATGAGCTGATAGATATTAAATAGAAACAAATATCCTCTGCACCAGACACAGATCTCTGTGCTACATGTATAAAAAAGGATGATTCCACACAAATAGGTCCTTCATGAGGAATAAAGAGGATGCTTTTAGGACTTTCCTGTCAAGTATCTGCTTAAAAGCTTATAATTCTCTATTTCCTCTAAGAATAATTGGCTTTAACTACAGGTTGAAGTTATTTAGCTCTTCATATGGAATTTGGTCTATACTGTTAGGACTATTCTTGGTGCCTCAGACTAAACAGTTTATGATTCATTCATATTTCATTTATAAATACTTTAAAAACTACATTACTTAACATAAAAAACCCTTAATTGCTCTGCGTGAATAGTTTAGGGATCAAGATTACTTCAGAAAGTGGCAAAATATGGAAAGGGCCAAACACTAGGGAGTTTGGCCATTCATTGAATGGAGTAAAGTGCCCTCTTGAATAAAATACTCTAAAATTACCAAAAACAAGAGTAAAAAATTGTTATTTATATCAATCTCATCTTATCTGAAGAAAGGAAAGGAAAGCAAGAAGAGGAGATACATTGGATACTTTTTATTTTACTTCAAAGCTTTTCAGTTCAGCATGGCAATGACATCAACTTTTCTCAGGTGACTATATTTTCACCAAGTTGAACCATATAGCTCTCACTTTCAGCCTAGATTTGCTAACACTTACGTGTGGAGTTAAACCCTACAGTGCCAACCAATGTGATCATGTACCCTTGTATTACATTTCCGTTCCCTATATATATGATGGATACTTATATATATAATATGTATGTATGTATACTTTATTTTTATAGCAATTTTAGATTCAACACAAAACGGGGTGGCAGGTAGAGAGTTCCCATGTTCCCCTGAACCCACACAGGTGCAGCCTTTCCCACTATTAACATTTCCCATCACAGTGGTATATTTGTTACAACTGATGAGCCTGCATTGACTCATCATCATCACCCAAAGTCCATAGTTCATATTCTGTTTCACTCTTGATGTCATATATTCAGTTGGTTTTGACAAAAGTATAATGACATGTATCTATAATTACAGAATGTAGAATCTAGTCTCACTGCCCTAAAAATCTGCTGTGTTCCACCTGTACTTCCTTCCCATTAGCTCCTAGCAGCCACTGGTTTTTTACTGCCTCCGTAATTGTGCCTTTTCCAAAAGTTGTATAGTTGGAATCATACAAGATGTGGCCTTTAAAGATAGGCTTCTTTCACTTAGTAGTATGTATTTAAGTTTACGCTTCTTCCCTGTCTTTTCATGTCTTGATAACTGATTTTGAAAGCAGACCCTCACGGTAGAATTCTGGAACTGGATCACTCATGAGTTAGATAGCAATATTGTTTATTGCCAATGGTAAGCAATGTAGTGGTAGCCTCTGATACACAGGAACATCACATCTCAAATTGAGATTAATTGCAGGAAGAAAGTGAAGCATATGCATTAGCATTACAGTTAGTAAGACATTCACTGGCTATCCATCAGGAAAAGATTCAGATGGAAAGTGAAGCATTGGTTTATATGGCCGCAGTGGCATATAATTCTGATAATTACAAGGATTATGAGTTGATCAGCTTTCCATTCAAGATTCTACAGACCATAAAATAAAATAAGCCCAAGTTAGCTAACTGCCAATCCAAATAATGCTGTGACAATCTAATTACTTTTATGATCACATGTAAAAACACCCTTATCCCCTGCAGCTATACAGCAGGTTACAGAAAATCAGGTTTGGGATTTAAATATGAGGTCAAGGGATCCCTGGGTAGCGCGCAGTGGTTTAGCGCCTGCCTTTGGCCCAGGGCGTGATCCTGGAGACCCGGGATCAAATCCCACATTGGGCTCCCAGTGCATGGGGCCTGCTTCTCCCTCTGCCTCTCTCTCTCTCTCTCTGTGACTATCATAAATAAATAAATAAAAATTAAAAAAATGAATAAAAAATAAATAAATATGAGGTCAAATGACTACAAAGGTGCTGCAAGCGCAGTGCCAACATTTGGCCTGTGCTCAAATCAGGGCTGTGAGTAGAAAACTAGTGGGACTCTGGGACAAAGGTAGCAACATATGAATGGATGCAATTGAGAACCATGTACCTCCAGATTCCCACGACCTCTGTAGACCAAAGAAAGATGTCTTTCACATCTTCTTAGCCATCATTTCCCTCAAACACTATTCTAGCCATCAGCCTATAGAAACTGAAATAGCAGAGCACATCACCTGATATGGACCAGTTATTTGTCCCGGTATTCCTCTGACACCTTAGAAGGAGACACCTATAGGAAACACTGGGGATTTGAGCTTGCACAAGCTAAGCACTATAGAGATTGAATATCTAGGCTACTCTTGACCAAAGGGGGAGGGAGTCAGAGAATTAAGAGTACTCTCAAAAATTCCCTTCCTCTTCCAGACTTTAGGTGGACTATTGTGAATTTCATTCTACAGGGCACCTTAAAAGATTCCAGATAGATTGAGCCCCAGCTACTCATGTTGATGGACCAGCTTGATAACATACTCTTTTTTTTTTTTAAGATTTTATTTATTTATTCATGAAAGACACACAGAGAGAGAAGCAGGCTCCAAGCAGGGAGCCCGATTGGGATTCAGTCCCGGGACTCCAGGATCATGTTCTGGGTGGAAGGCAGGCACTAAACCACTGAACCACCGAAGGATCCCCAATAACACATGTGTATTGACTCATTCTGTCTAATATTTTTTAGTTCTCTACTCCTGGTCCCTGGATTTTTCTAAATAAACAATTTGTATAAAAGACTTTAGCTTAGGCTTTAAATTTCTGGAAAAATCCAGGAATAGATGCAGACCAAATGTTCAAGACAGTTGATAGTTTATTGAATCTATTAGTAATAGGAATTAATTCACTAATCAAAAAAGTACCTCATATTTAGAAACCCAGAAATGTCTCTCTCTCTCTCTTTTTTAACCATGGTCCATCTGCTTAGTGTTTGACTTGTCAAATAAAAATTAATTTCTTTAGTCTCTGGGACTATATTTAATTATTATAGCATCTAGATAAACACTCTGCCTCTTTGCTCAGTAAGCAAAGTTTTGGGAGCTCTTCCTAATAAAGATGTTGTTTGTCCTTCCAATTTATGTTGCAAAGTGTTGCTGCAAATTAAATTTACCAAAGTTCCAGTCTTTTATTATATAGAAGTCACTTGCATGTTTTCAAAGAAAACTAGATAAATTAAAGATGATTCAGAAAAGAGTAACACAAATAGTTCAAAAAATGAAGAATGGGACATGGAGTAAAGGCAATAAATACATCTGTAACTCCAAGACAACAAAGACTGAATAAGGTCTAATTTCTCTGTATTCAAGAAATATCATAGACATCTAAAACTAACATAATTCAGTTTTTTTAGAAGTTTGTTTAGAAGTTGGATGATATCATTTGTTTTTACTGGGAAATAGACTGCAATCTTCCTTTATGGTCAATCTTCCTTTATGGTCAATACTCTCAAATTTCTGGTTTTAATTTTAAAACAAAATTTAAACTACAACATTTTTGAAAAAAATTAATCTGAAAACATCATTTCAGCAGAAAAAAAATAATCTAAACAGAATCTTAAATTTGTGATAAGATAAAATGTGTTATTAAAATAAGACAATTGATACTAAATCTTCAGTGTTTATAATTTTAAAGTATTAAGTAGAAAATGCTGATATTTTAATGCTTTCTTATTACATTATTACTATAAAATAACACAGTATTATAAGTTCTTAGTAAAATGTGAAGAATGGTTTGTAGCATAACAAATCTAATAATAGAGTATTAATTGAATGACATGATAACTTTACCTTTTTTTTTTTTTGAAGTTTTTATTTATTTTTTCATGAGAGACACAGAGAAAGAGGCAGAGACATAGGCAGCAGGAGAAGCAGGCTCCCTGCAGGGAGCCCTATGTAGGACTCCATCCCAGGACCATGGGATCACTACCTGAGCCAAAGGCAGACGCTTAACCACTGAACCACCTAGGTGCTGCAACTTCTCCAACTTTTTATGGAACACTTCATTTAATTCATTTCACAACTGATACAGATAAATTGTTTTAAAAATTCGAAAAACTATTGAAACAGAAACACTTGTCAGGTAAATAATTTTGCATAATCACTAAAATATGAGAAATATTAAGAAGTGAAGAAAAAAATCAAGCAACAACCTAGTATATATACTCAAGGTATCTTTGTCATATATATAAAGGTATTTTACACCATATATATCAAATTAATGTGAATTACAATAAAACAAGAGCAAATTGAAGAATACCCTGAACTAGCAAATACAACAAAAGCTCTATAGTTCTCTAGGCCCAAGAGGGCATTATCATTTACATAATGTGCTACTGAGTCAATAACAAGGGCCATTTTGATCTCTCAGAAAATGTGGAGAAAAATAAGGTAAAGGAAGGGTACATAGGAAAATAGAAAATAACAGCATCCATAAAACAGATTGTGCATTGATCATGGGAATTTCAATTACTGGGAAAATGTCTTGTGTAATAGCTCTGGAGTCAATAAAGTAGAATGCATAGTCTTAGGAGGAATGCTGGACGATTTTCACACACCATTTGTTATGAAACATCAACAGCAAAGTAAAAACAAGAACTCTTCAATAGAATTCTTCTCAACAAAATGAGTCATCATGAAATTCCTAGAGTCTGGGGATCACTGAACTTTAAAATATTTTCAGTTTCTATTGAAGTAGACAATGTCTGCTGTATTTAATAAACTATGTAAACTGGGCAGCCCGGGTGGCTCAGCAGTTTAGCACTGCCTTCAGCCGAGGGTGTGATCCCCACATCTGGCTCCCTGTATGGAGCCTGCTTCTCCCTCTGCCTGTGTCTCTGCCTCTCTCTCTCTCTTTCTTTCTCTCTCTCATGGACAAATAAATAAAATCTAAAAAAAAAACAAAAAAACAAAAACAAAACTGTGTAAACTATCACAGCTTCTAACCCAGGAGGCAAAAGGTTACTCTCATGCATCAAACTTAACAATTATATATAACATGACCCACACTTCTGGATATTTTTTTCTCTGAATTAATTTCTTACAATTAATCCTAAGCCTAAATATGTTGATCATAATTCAAATACCTTTTTGAAACATCCACATACTAGATAATTCCCACATTTTTTCTGTTTTAAAGTTTAATTCATATGAAAAGTGTAACATTACATTATGAGAGATTACTATCTAATGTAATTTAAATTTGGAACAAAAATGACATACATTTTCTTCATGCTAAATCCAAAACTAAGTATTAAAGTGCATTAGTGCTAGTATGAAAAAAATTAGAAGTTTTCAAAGAGCCAAAGCTACTAACGTATTCAGGTAAAAACTATTTTTTTGTGTGGGTGTGAAGAACTCTGATATAACTATGTAAATAAATATATGCACTTCGTTTTTAGTGAAGAAAATGTAAAATCTTAAGTTCTATTATTTTGCTTTACAAAATCAAATACCAATTTGAAATATCTCAGCAATGTAAGCAAATATAAATGGCAGAAATAATAATAATGATAATAATAATAATAGATTAAACATAACTATTTTTAAATTTTGCACTCTGATATAATAAAATTATATTTTACATAAAGAACATATTGTTATTACTTTTCTTAAATATTTATTTATCTATTTGAGAGAGCATAGTGGGGAGGGGCATAGGGAGAAGGAAAGAGAATCTTTTTTTTTTTTTTTTTTTTTTAGGAAAGAGAATCTTTTTTTTTTTTTTTTAATTTTTATTTATTTATGATAGGAACACAGTGAGACAGAGGCAGAGACATACAGGCAGAGGGAGAAGCAGGCTCCATACACCGGGAGCCCGACGTGGGATTCGATCCCGGATCTCCAGGATCGCACCCTCGGCCAAAGGCAGGCGCCAAACCGCTGCGCCACCCGGGGATCCCTAGGAAAGAGAATCTTAAGCAGGCTTCCTGCCTAGTGTGGAGCCTGACAAGGGATTTGATCTCACCCTGATATCACGCCCTGAGCCAAATCCAAGAGTCAGATGCTTAACTGACTGTGTCCTCCACGTGCCCTGAGAACATTTCTATGATTTTTCATATAAGAAACTAAAATAAAACTTAATGCAAAATTAATGAATTCCGTGAAAATCATATTTCTTTTTAACTGAATTACCTGATCATCTCAGTGTAAATGACTGATCTGCAAATACAATAGACTAAATTTAGTATCATTACTATTGGCATTAAAATCTACAGATGGAATTATATATTTGAACAGTGATTATTATATATATAAGTACATATGAATTACATTTTTGAATGCTAAGCAACATGTGTACTAACATTCCTTTATGCACTTTTTCTAAACACTAATTTTGAATAGAAAATAATGAACATTATAGGATACCCATTTTGACATTTTACTGATACTTTTATATACCATATTTTAAACTCTGATATAAGGATAATAGTGAAGATTCAATACAAAAATAATTCAAACCAAACAAAAATTTGCATCTATTGAGATGGTCATATAATTGTTAGTCTTCATTTTGCAAAACAAAAATTTTTGTTTGTGGAATTGAGCCCCACGTCCAACTCTGTGCTTAGCAAGGAGTCTGCTTGAAGATTTTGAAGATTTTCTCCCTCTACTTCTCCCCCTATTTGTGTACACATGCTCTCTTTCTCACTGTCAAATAAATAAATAAATAAATAAATAAATAAATAAATAAATAACAAATTAAGTAAGTAAATAAGTAAGTAAGTAAGTAAATAAATAAATAAATAAATAAATAAATATTTTTAAAAAAGAAAGAAAAACCCACAGCTAACATCACTGACTCAATGATGAAAAACTGAGAACTTTCCTGAGATCTGAACAAGACAAGAATGTCCATTCCCACCACTCTTATTCAACATGGTACTAGAAGTTCTAGCCACAGCAAGCAGACAGAAAAAGAAATAAGGGTAGCAAGGCAGCCCGGGTGACTCAGCGGTTTAGCGCCGCCTTCAGTCCAGGGTGTGATGCTGGAGACCGGGATCAAGTCCCATGTCAGGCTCCCTGCATGGAGGAGCCTGCTTCTCCCTCTGCCTGTGTCTCTGCCTCTCTCTCTCTTTCTCTGTCTCTGTTTCTGTGTGTTTCTCATAAATAAATAAATAAAATCTTTTTTAAAAAAGGCATCCAGTTTGGTCAGTAAGAAATAAAACTGTCACTATTTGCAGACGATATGATGTTATACACAGAAGCTCTTAACATCAAAAAGTTATTAGAATAAATGAATTCAGTAAAATTTCAGGATACAAAATTAATACAGAGAAACCTATTGTGTTTTCATATACTATTTTTTTAAGTAGCAGAAAGAGAAATTAAGGAAACAATTCCATTTACAATTGTACCAAAGAGAATAGAATATTTAGAAATGAACTTGACCAAGGTGATGAAAACCTGTACTCTGAAAGCTATAGAACAGTGATGAAAGAATTTGAAGACAACACACAATAAAGGAAAGATATTCCATGTTCATAGATTAAAAGAATTAATATTTTAAAATGTCCATACTACTTAAAGCAATCTACAGATTAAATGCAATCCCTATAAGAATATCAGTATTTTTTACAGAACCAGAAAAAAATAATACTAAAATCTATATGAAAATACAAAAGACTCCAAATAGCCAAAGAAATCTTGAGAAAGGGGAACAAAGATAGAGGTATCTAATTTCAGATTTCAAGACATATTACAAAGCTATAATAATGCAAACAGTATGGTATGCACAAAAATAGATACATAGATCAATCAAACAAAATAGAGAGCCCAGAAATAAACCCATGCTTATGTGGTCAGTTAATCTGTGACAAAGAAGTAAGAATATACCATGGAGAAAACATAGTATCTTTAATAAATGGTTCTGGGGAAATGGGAAAAAAAAAAAAAAGAAAAGGAACAAGGTCACAACACTACTTGGTGTACAAATGAACAAGTTCACTTTCTTACACCATACACAAAAACAAACCCAAATGGATTAAAGACCTAAATATGAGGCTTGAAACCATAAAACTTAAAGAAGTAAAGCAAAGAAAGTAATCTCTTTAACATTGGCCCTAACAACATTTTTCTACACCACATTTTCTCAGGCAAGAGAGCCAAAAGAAAAACAAAACTTCTGGGACTATACCAAAATAAAAAGGTTTTGCACAACAAAGAAAACCATCGATAAAACAAAAAAAGCAATGTCCTGAATGGGAGAAGATATTTACAAGAGATATATGCAATAAGGGGTTAATATCCAAAGTACGTAAAGAACTTATACAACTCAACACTAAAAAATAATAATAATAGTAATAACAAAAATCTAATTAAAAAATGGGCAGAGGACTTGAATAGTTTTTACCAAAGAAGACATAGAGATGGCCAATAGACACATGGAAAGGTGCTAACCAATATCACTAATCATTAGGGAAATGAAAATCAAAACTATAATGAGTTGTCATCTTACACAACTCAGAATGGCTAGTATCAAAAAGATAAGAAATAACAAGTGTTGTGAGTATGTGGAGAAAAGGAGCCCTCATGCACTGTTGGGGGGAATGTAAATTAGTGAAGCCATGGTGGAAAATAGTATGGAAATTCTCCAAAAATTAAAAATACAAATACCATAAGATTAGTTATCCCACTCTGGCTATTACTCAAAGAAAATAAAACACTAATTCAAAAAGATAAATGGACTTCTATGTTTATTGCAATATTATTTACAATAGCCAATATATAGAAGCAACCTGAGTCCATTGATAGATGAATAGTTGAAGAAGTTTTATATATATATATATATATATATATATATATATATACATATACATATATATAATATATATATACCATGTACATATGTGTGTGGGTATGTATGATGGAATATTACTCAGCCACAAAAAAATGAGACCTTGCCATTTGTGACAACATGGATGGACCTAGAGGGTATTATGCTGAATGAAATAATTTACAGAGAAAGACAAATATATGATTTCACTTACATGTGAAATCTAAAAAACAAAACAAATGTAAACAAAAGAAAGCAGAAACAGATCCATAAATACAGAGTACTGGTGGCTGCTGTGGGTGAAGGGTGAAGGGGAATGGGAAGTACAGGTTTCAAAAAAAAAAAAAGGAAAAAAGAAAAATTGTATATAAGATAATAGGACCATATTCATAGGGTTTTATGATAATTCAATGAGATAATATGCAGTAATTTTAATATTTTATTGAATAGGTATTATATGGCAGGTGCTGTGTTGATAAATGTTTAATAAAAAAAATTGTTTCAACTGTTTTCCTATCAGGCATCAAATGACAGTATATCAAAAGTCTGAAGTTTGAAAAATAATTGGAGTAAGAATATCTATCTGGCAAAAAAAATGCTAGAAAGAAAGCCCTTAAGTCAACTCATCAAGAAATGGAAGGTATAGATGAACCAATAGAATAATCAAAGGACAGTGAGAATTGTGGCAAAAGATTTTGTGTACTGTTGTCCCAGAACTCTTAATAATAGTATTAATAATAATGAGGAAGAGGAGAAGGGTAAATATAATAATGCAAAAGATGATAATGACATAGCAATAATAAAGTGCTCATTATTGTTTTGCATTGCAATAGCCTTGAAATACTAAGAAGAATTGTAAGTGGTTTGATTATATTAACAAAAAATATCAGGACTTTAGAAGGTTTTCTTATATCTCAAGAAATACATAGGTAGAACTAATAAGAACACTAATGGTACTTTGAACTTCTAGTACTAAAAGAGAAAAAAAAATCTGCTATAATATATGAGTGGAAAGTACAGAAAGTATGTGTGTACTAGAAGGATAAACAGAATTCTGTATTAGTTACTTGTCATCCAGAATAATGATGAAAATCTAAAATAACCAGAACTTACTATACTTGCTTTGATTACAAATCATTCATAATTATGATGGATCACCAGTGAATGGGGTTCAGGTTGTATATTCTCCTTTCAAATATGGTACACAGTAGAAAATATTATTTTTCAGATGTAGTCATGTCATCAGACTAGAGTTATTAGTTCAATTTTTCAAGATATGACTCTATCATAAAATTTGCCTAAATTCATGTTCACATTACATTGTTGGCTCATAATGGAAATAAATGTCAACCATTCTCCATGGAATTACTTAATCAAACTCCTTCAAGAATCACTATTAATTTTTCATCTGTGATTTCATCTTGCTGCCATGCCCTCCACTGTGTACTTATGGAAATGAACTTTTTCTCTTCTAGAAATGTGCTACTATAGAAATTTGAACATACATATATATTTTAAAGGTTTTATTTATTTATTCATGAGAGACACAGAAAGAGAGACAGAGATATAGGCAGAAGGAGAAGCAGGCTCCCCTAGGGAGCCTGATGCAGGACTCAATCCCAGAACCCTAGGATCACAACCTGAACCAAAGGCAGACACTAAACCACTGAACCACCCAGGCTCCCTGAACCTACATATTTTTTAAAAGATTTTATTTATTTATTTGAGAGAGAAAGAGAGAACAAGCAGGGAGGAGGGGCAGTGGGAGAGAGAGAGAAGCAGATTCCCCACTGAGCAGGGAGCCAGACTCTGGACTCAATCCCAGGACACTCAGATCATGACCTGAGCTGAAGACAGACGCTTCATCACTATTTATCATGATTTATCAGCATACACATTCAGCTAGACCATGATCATTTTTGGTCAATTCCATGTACCCAGCTTGTAGTTCACACATACTGAATTGAATGTGTTATTTAAGTACTGACTCCAATTGTTTAATAATCTGATCAAGTAAAAATCCTTGTAGTTAAATATGTTCAATTTTTGAGAAAAAATATTAAAGGTGTAAGTAATTTTAGGTTTAGTGTGGCCTGGATGGCTCAGTAGTTTAAGCTTCCGACTCTTAGTTTATGGCTCAGGTCATGATATCAGAGTCCAGAGATTGAGCTCTGCATAAGCCCCCTGTGCTGGGCAAGAAACCTGCTTGACTCTCTCCTTCCGTTTCCCTCTGTACCTTCCTCCTCCTTGACCCCAACCCCACGTCCATGCGTATGTGCTCTTTTAAAAATAAATATATAAATAAATAAATAAATAAATAAATAAATAAATATGAATTTTAGTTATATCAAACAGTATTAGAGTCTATTATAAAGAAAAAACATATTTACAAGAACAGGAGCACTCTTATTGTCAAAATACTGACATCTGTATGTGATAGCTTTAACAACACTGGATATAGCTATCTTTTAAATTTTATTTATTATTTATTTATGTATGTATGTATGTATTTATTTATTTTAATGGATTTTATTTATTTATTCATGAGCGAGAGAGAGAGAGAGAGAGCGAGAGGCAGAGACACAGGCAGAGGGAGAAGCAGGCTCCATGCAAGCAGCCTGACATGGGACTCGATCCCCGATCCCCAGGATCACACCCGGGCTGCAGGCGGCGCTAAACCGCTGCGCCACCGGGGCTGGCCTGCATATACGTTTAATTAGTAATTCGATTTTTATTATTTAAATTCAGATCTCTGATTTTTCTTCCATGATAGCTGCTTTTGGTTCATAAATTTTCATTACACATGATTATTTCTAGTTAATGTTTTCTTGAGCTTGATGCATTTTTGAACAATTTTGTAGTGTTAATGTACTTTAAATCCAAATAATTTCTAAAACTTAAAAATTATTGATTTTTGACAATTTTATGAAGGGAGCATGATGCCTGGGACTCGATCCCAGGTCTCCAGAATCACACCCCAGGCCGAAGGCAGCACCAAACTGCTGGGCCACCAGGGCTGCCTCTTTTATAATTTTAAAAATGAAATTAATGACTCTAGAATTCCTATTTCTAAGACTATTTAAAATAAAACATATCATTTTTCAGCCACAACTGATCAAACTCTTCTTCATCTTTTCCCAGGCATTAAAAAACATGCCAAAAGTCCATCATCAATTATAAGTCTTAACCTAGATTTGGGTTTTCACATTATTGGCTGGGGGAGTGAACTGCTTGACAGATGTGGTAAAGCCACATGAGTCTCCCTGTGGCAGTCATTCTAGTGGAAATAATGATTATATAAGCAAAAAACACCTGTCTTGACTATTCAATGTTCACAACTTCCACACTGTTCTCTCTTCACGTTATAATTACTTGGAGCTTACAGGGATAGGGTTTATAGATAATACCTTTGAAAGAGAAAAGTTTCCAATGTCAAAAGGCTAAGTTTTGCTTTGGTGGAGATGTCTTCTCTGTTGATCAATAGGTACTCAATAAGCAAAAAATCGTAGCTGGAAAGGAAGAAACTGGTCCAAATCAGTTACTCTTTAACACTATTAAACAACTGAAGAGATTTTAAAGTTGTCAGTTATTGGGTCAATACATTAATAGCATTTTTAAGCTCTAGAAAAATACAAAAACAACTGATCTTGAAAAGGTTCAGTATAAATTAGTAAAAAAAAAAAAATCTGGTTATTTAACCCAATCCATTTCTCAACTACTTCAACAAATACTTGCTTTGTTTTCCAGATATACAAATAAATAGGGACATATTCAAACAAATATAGCCTAGGGTTTCCCACCAACAAATCCTAACCAGAATAAATGCTAAAGGATTGTGACTTAGTTGAGTACAAAGTGGTTCTAAGGTGGAAGGTTCTGTTCTCTGTCAATAATGAATGATCAAGACAAGTAATTGTTTTTGGATAAATATAAAAAAATACTGATCATATGTATTGGTTTCTTAGGACTGCCATAACAAAGTACCACAAACCAGGTGACTTAAAACAATAGAAATGTATTTTTTCACCGTTCTGGAGGCCAGAAGCATAAAATTAAGAGGTTAGCAAGGACATGGTCCCTCTGAAGACTAGGGAAGCAAACTCCCTGGCCCCTTCTGAACTTCTGGTGGTTGTCAGCATTCTTGGTATTCCTTGGCTTGCAGCTCTATCACCAATTTCTGCCTCATTATTTACATAGCTTCCTTCCTTGTGTGTGACTGTGTGTCTCTGTGTATTCTTATTAAGGAAGCCAGGTATACTGAATTTAGGGACCACTTCAATCCGTTATGACCTCACCTTTCCCAATTACACTTCCAAAGAGCCTATTTCCAAATGAGGTTGCATTCATAGGTACCTATTTTTCTTTTTCTCTTAAATTTAATCTATTTCAGATAACATTTTCCAGGTAAAAGTTTAACTCCCATAAAACATGGCACTTACTTTGGCAAATTTACCATCTTCTTAGCTCTAAAATCTGATCTGTCAGTAAGGAAGACTGTTCCTTTGCATTAACTAATCTTACCAAAGCTGATATATATATGTGTTTTATATATAAAACAAGGGTGCTGGTGTAATTATTGATAGGATGATTATAGCTGCTGTTGGGACTGGATTTTCTGAGTGATACATTATCTACATGGAAGGCAAATGAAAATTATGAAAGGCTGTTTTATGATCATAAAATAAGAGCAGGAAATAGACAACAAAAATGTCTGCTCTCTGTCTCTCTCTGCCTCTGCCTCTTTCTCCGGCTTAGAAATTCAGAAATCTTGAGGGATGTTAATCATCTTCTCTGATCACTGACTCTTGATAACACTGAGTAATTCCATTTTCATATAGATTTTTGATATTCAATATAGGATTTACATATTTAAATTGGAGACCTATGTATTCTTCTCAGAGTTGTTAAAAAGTATATGATAAATTATATAATATAAAGCCCATAAGCATTCATAGGCGTAAATAGGACTTAATAAAACCTACTGTATCAGTGTGAAATGGAGTTAAAAATATAGATATGTAATCTATTTATTATGCCTTCTTAGAAGTGTTTAGAATTCATTGGAACTACTGGAAATGACTAGCATCTTCTATAGGACATAGTAGTTTGTGTTTATTAATTGTCATGCTTTATGTATATACAGACATATATGCATATATCTATACCATGTATATGTGCATATATACAAATATACACAAATATATTTTCATGCACACATTCCATTAAGATTTTATTATCGAAACATACCATGTTTTTAGCAACTCAGGAATGCAAACACTACTTATCTCCATTTAAGACATATTTTATTTTAATATACTGAACTTCTCCAACATCCAAACTATTTGTTTATAATGTATGTAGATACTTCATAGTTGGTCTTTGCAGTTCTTATTATTTACGATAGGAATTCTGAATGTATTTTATTCATGTATCTTGCACTGTTTTGAATTAACTGCTAATGATGTAGAGTAGATATTTAAGGATAAGCACTTGTTGAGAATACAACATGTTGCATGATCATGGGTACAGCTATGCTGGGTTATCTGTACTAAATAAATCCAGAGACTGTCTAAAGAATATATGCTGGTACTATATGGTGTCATTCTCTTTTGATCCAAAATGCTGATTTTCATTTTTGTGGGAAAATCTTCAAAGAAAATTGAAAAATTTACCATCTCAAACTATATATATATATTTTAAAGTCCACCAGTAATGATAGTAATTACAGATACGTATTTAGTATGTATAACAGACTGACATTAAAAAGAATCTTCTTGGGCAGCCCGGTGGTGCAGATTTTAGCACTGCCTGCAGCCCAGGGCGTGATCCTGGAGACCTTGGATCGAGTCCCACATCAGGCTCTCTGCGTGGAGCCTGCTTCTCCCTCTGCCTGTGTCTCTGCCTCTCTCTCTCTCTCTGTGTCTCTCTCATGAATAAATAAATAAAATCTTAAAAAAAAAAGAGAGAATCTTCTTGTATGATATTTTACATCACATCAGATATTTACATATAATTAATGTTGTCCTTCTGTGTGTTTTAGGAATTGGCTATACTGGCAACCAAAATATCAACAAAGTCTAGTTGAGCCATTATCTGATTATGGTTGCATGAAAGATCCTGAGCCAAAACCAGCTACCCAAGTCTTGACTTGAATCCCTGACCCATGGAAACTATGATAAAAAATGAAATTGTTGTGGTTGTTCTAAGCCACTAAAATCTGGAGTGACTTGTTATGCAGCTGTAGGTAATGGGAATGAATCAGATTCAAACCCAATGTGGTAAAAGCTGATTTCCACATTGTAAAGTATCAGTCCATCTTCTTGTTGGTAGTATACTTTTTCAGTAAAACACCTGATTGAAAGTATTTTTTTTTTAAGAGTGCTCTCTTTCTCTGTCCTGCTTGCTCTCTCTCTCTCCCTCTCTCTCTCTCTCTCTCTCAGCCAAGGATGCATGGTTGAATTCAGACATGGGGCAAACAGTCCCTCCACTGTATTTTAGTCCTAAGTATAGCATGACTTAGATATTAGATATTAGTCATATAACTGAGGTTTGGAGTTATTAATTAATTTAGAAGTGAAAACCACATACTTCATGCATTATGGAGATGGGAATCAAATTCATGGATCTCTTACTCAAAATACTATGTCAGTATTTTTAATGAAGTTTTTAGGATTTCTCAAATACTAGTCATTTATACATCTTACTCATATATTTTTACTGTGTTCTAAGTACCACTTCTGCTCTTATTTAATTAGTAATTTTCTTAATTGAATTACTTTGAAAATTTAGTCTGTTCTAAAACACATCAATGATATTACAAGTTCGATATATTTGCAATAAATGTTATTGGAAAGTAATTACGAACTTACGCTTCTAAATATAATTGACTAATTAGTATCAAATGGTGCTCCTGCTGTAAACAACTATAAAATTTGACAAATAGGGATCCCTGGGTGGCGCAGCTGTTTGGCGCCTGCCTTTGGCCCGGGGCGCGATCCTGGAGACCCGGGATCGAATCCCACGTCGGGCTCCCGGTGCATGGAGCCTGCTTCTCCCTCTGCCTGTGTCTCTGCCTCTCTCTCTCTCTCTCACTGTGTGCCTATCATAAAAAAAAAAAAAAAAAAAAAAAAAAATTTGACAAATAGATGAAGCAACTGTTCTTTGACAAATAGATGAAGCATCCACTACATGGCAAACAATCAAGAATGCAATTGTTTAAAAAGGGAAATACATGAGGGACTTCCACATTTTCCCTGGCTTCTGTCTGTGGGGAAGTCTTCTTTTCACAGTGTAGAGAGCTGGAGTCAACACAGAACATGCAGTTCTCAGTGGCCTGAGAAAGCAGGCTTCAAAGTTCATCACTACTCTGTAGCTGAGTTTGTGGGCCAAGGCCCTGGAGAAAAGAGAGCTGAGCAGAGCAGGTGATGGACCATACTTGTGGAAGTTCACTGAGGTTCTCCAGATAAAGACTAAGCTTCACCTGCAGGAGGCAGACTCTGTAAGACCCAGCATGTTTTAATTGCTGCATGCCTGAGATGTGAATAAAGACAGTAATTCAGGGTTAGAGATACAGGGAGGGGGAATTCCAACCTAGTCAGATGACATGGACCTCACTCATTTTTCAGTCATTCATCTGAGAACCCAGAGAGGCATAATTTTGGAGTCTATTAACACAACCTGGATAAAGAAACATGCCCCAGAACTAAGGCCAAAAATGAAATTTATCATTCCTCAAAAAAAAAAAAATCTTCATGTAAATAAATAAAACAAGTATGCAAGGCCAAGAATATCTGCCAGTTGTGTATTTGATTGCTAAAACAAAATTCACCACCCTTTAAATGGAGACAACATAGTGGGGACTTCCTATGACCCTATAACCTATTGCCATTTGTGTCCAGCATACAACACAAAGCTGTCAGGCATGGACTTTGTGAGCTATTAAAAAGTTATGACAGAACCAAAGAAATCCAAATTTTGCAATTTGCAAGAATCAATACAAATGAGAATAAATTGGCAATCAAGAATGTCCACAAATCTAAAAAATTATCAAATACATTTAAACTAAATAATACTAAATGAGCAATTGATCAAAGTAGAAATCACAAAGGAAGTCGAACTATGTTTTGTTAGTAATTCGAATGATTGCAAAATATCAGGATTTGGGAGTCACAGCTTAACAGGTCCTAGGGTGAAATTACATAGTGGTAAATGATTGGTAAGCAGAGAAGGTAAAGAAGACAGAGAGGAAAAGGAAAAAAAGGAGAAACAGAAAGAGGAAAGAAGGAGGAGAAGAAGGTGAAGCGGAGGGAGGGAGAAGAGAAATGAAGGAAAGGGGAAAGGTGGACAATGTGAAAGGAATAAAAACTAATGATTTTATTTCACCTGAAGAAGCTAGAAAGAGAGGTGGCTGTGTAGTGGCAGAGTTGGTTAAGCATCTAACTCTTGGTTTTGGCTCAGATTGTGATCTCAGGGTTCTGAGATTGAGCCCTGAATCAGGCTTGTGCTCATTTTGGACTCCACTTAAAAGACTCTCTGGCCCTCGCCCCCAAATTAATAAACAAATATTTTAAAAAAAAGAACCTAGAAAGGGGAGAGAAAATTATACCCAAAGCAAGTAGAATGAATGAAACTATAAGAGTAGGAACTCCCAACCCCCAAATCACATTGTAGAGTTGTTGGAAAGATTGATAAGTTGTTAAATTTCTTTTAAGAAAATTAGGCAAGAACATAGGAAATATAATCTGCCAGTATCAGGAATGAAGAGGAGACAATCCTTTAGATTTTACAGATATTTAGGACAGAATAAGGTACTATTATAAACAACTTATGCTGGTGTATTTTATAAATTAAATGAAATACACAAGCTGCTTTGAAAAATAGCTTAATGATGTTAAGAAGGGGCAGAAAGAGGTATATAATATATATTACATACAACACATTTTAGATGAATAGACGACCATTTCCACAAAGTAAAACTTCATATGGTTTCACTGATAAATGATATCACAAATTTAAGAAACCAATAATATGAATCTTATGATGTGGTTATACGACTTTGCTCATTTTTTTTTTCCAGTTAACATAGTGCTTTTGTTGTTGCTATTATTTTGATTTTAAGTAATGATGAATCTCTGGGATAAGCCACATTTGGTTATGAAGTATTATCCTTCTTTAATTTGCACTGGATCCAATTTTCTCATAGTCTGTTGAAAGACTTCTGCATATATGTTTTTCAGGTATATTCGTCTGCCATTTTTTCTTGTAAGTTCTTTATCATTTTAATAGTAGGGTTGATACTGGGCTGATATGACTCTCCAAAGGCCAGCTACAAAATAACTCCTTCTATTATAAACGAATAGTTTGGGTAATAAAGATAGTCAAACCTTAAATGAAGCAAGTAGTATTTCAGATTCCTAGTTTTGCTAAAAACATAAGGTTTCTTTATGATAAAATTTTAATAGAATGTGTGTGTGTGTATTTAGTTTTCTTTAGAACATTGATGTCATTATTAAATAGTAATGTGATAATATCAGAGAGTTAAGCTAAACTGCAGATTTATACCTTTGTCTAGTTCTTATGCTAGCTATGTAATTGACATTAGTGACAACCATAAAATATAGCTTGAAAATAGCTAGTTTTATTTTTTGAAAGACAGACAAGAGTCTCAGATATATTTATATTTACTTATTTGATAGACATATTAAGCTTATTCACGGCAATTTTTTTTAATTCAAATAACACTTGACATTAAAGAAATACAAAAAGGTCATTCTTGTATATTATAGCCTAACAATGACCAAGATGTTTTCCATGCTGTGTGCATTTTTATCAACTTAATTCTGAAAATATATCCTATCTAAAATTATACAATTATCAGATTAAATAGATATTAGTTTCCAGTTACCATTTTTGTTCTGTGTAGTAGCAAATATTTCAAAATTTTTCAAGTGAGGCATTATGTTTTTTTTTTTGAGGTAGTATATGAATATACCCTTTACAGTTTAAAATAGACAATTAAAATTTCTGTTTTTCGCAGCTGATACTAGTCATTGCAGCAAAATCATAATTCTCACAGTGGCTAAAATCAAAGACAATGATAGTTATGTTTCATTGTAAATATTCCAAATACATATTCTGCTATATATAGATCCAAAATGAACAAGTATTGAGTGAAAAATTAATTTGCTCATGACTAGAAAGGATTTAAAATAATGAATTTTTATAACTTCTGTTTAATTATATTAAATTAATATAAAAACATCATCAGGGGATCCCTGGGCAGCTTAGCGGTTTAGTGCCTGCCTTTGGCCCAGGGCATGATCCTGGAGTCCCAGGATCGAGTTCCATGCAGAGTCTCCCTGCATGGAGTCTGCTTCTCCCTCTGCTTGTGTCTCTGCCTCTCTCTCACTCTGTGTCTCTCATAAATAAATAAAAATAAAATCTGTTAAAAAAATTATAAAGTCTTAGGATGTGATAAAAATTTAGTAGCTGAAAATTCTATAGATATAAGGCCTTTATTTTATTCCAACAATTGATTGGCTATAAGGTTTTATTTCTAGGCTTATAGCTGTACAATGGCATACGAAAGAACGATACATAAACAACACACACACATATACCTGCATATCTCTGTCTGTTTATATGGATATATATACAAATTTTATAAATTTTTACACACATATATGCACAGAGATATATGTATATGTATAATTATGGATATGTGTATATACATATAATATACATACATATACACAAATATATATGTTATTACATTTTTACATCCCAGAATTTGCTGAGTATTGTTTTACACACACAGGTAGTTACAAAAATATAGATATATTGGTTTGCATGGGTTTATACATATGCAAATATTCTCTAGCTCTACCCACAGAGATGAACTAGAAGCAGTGAAACTGTAGTAGCAATGATCACAACGACTACCATCTTGGTTTCTAAATACCATTTTTCAGTGAAAAGGATTAGAACCAGTTGAGTCCAGTGCTTGGGGAAGCAAAGAAGGAACAATCTGAACACCAGAATAAATAGCATGACTTGTGATTATAGCCCAAAGAAACAAATATCCATGAGTCTATGCTGACATATACAAATAACAAAATTAATATAAGAAACAATTGAAATTGAAAAAAATTCAATTATTAAATGGAAAATGAACAGGGAAGTAGAAATTTATTGTTTGAGATGTCACATCAGAAATAATTGTTTTTGGAAATATCCACTTTCTACAAAATAAATGATCATTGCTTTGCAAATATGACAATGTTATGAAAAATAAACAAACCAAAGACTGAGTAATTGTCACAGATTGGAGGAGACTAAGGAGACATGGTGGGATCCCTGGGTGGCGCAGCGGTTTGGCGCCTGCCTTTGGCCCAGGGCGCGATCCTGGAGACCCAGGATTGAATCCCACGTCAGGCTCCCGGTGCATGGAGCCTGCTTCTCCCTCTGCCTGTGTCTCTGCCTCTCTCTCTGTGTGTGACTATCATAAATAACTAAAAATTAAAAAAAAAAAAAAAAGACATGGCAATTCAGCGGGAAATCTGGTTGAAGGCCTAATGCAAGTCTCTATTATTTTTGTAATCTACTTTTATATTAAATTACCTCAAAATAAAAAAAGAGTGAAATAAATGAAATAAATGGAAGAATTGCAAGACAAAGTCTTTCTACAACTTTAAATATTTAAATTTAAACAAACATTTTTAAATATTTAAAAATCATACATTGAGTGACAAAAAAAGGAATAAAAACGTAATAGTTAATATTTCCTTGTGAAAATTAAAACAACTATTTCTTTTTTTTAAGATTTTATTTATTTATTCTTGAGAGACAGAGAGAGAGAGAGAGAGAGAGAGAGAGGCAGAGACACAGGCAGAGGGAGAAACAGGCTCCATGCAGGGAGCATGACGTGGGACTCGATCCTGGGTCTCCAGGATCACACCCTGGGCCGAAGGCAGTGCTAGATGGCTGAGCCACCTGGGCTGCCCAAAACAGCTATTTCTTTATATTATGTTAGGAATAGAAGAATGACAAATTATTCTTCAATCAGAAGAAACTGTTTACCTAAACCACCCTATTATTTTTAAATACATAAATTTCTTTAGTAGCTGTTTTTTTGTCTGAGTCCCTCATGTACCCTTCTATAATATATTCTGTATGCTTACTAAAGGAATGGGCATGTGGCCAAGCCAAGGTCAAAATAATTACTCAATATCCCTAGCCATAATTATACCAAAAAGAATCTCTCACTGAAATAATTGAATCTCTTTCCTCTCAATTTGGGGGCCTCTAAGGCTGTAAATCCAAATTATTTTGTAGAGCTGGTGGGCCTTCTAGTGTAAGGGTACATATTGTCAGGCAAACATAAGAAAATTAACAGAAGATACCAGCACTACCTCTACTCCCCACTCTTTTATGTTGGGAGGTTGGGGTGAAAGATGGCTGGTATTGTAAGCCAATAAATTTCTCCTTCCTTTTTTTGAGATAGCTTCTCTAATATTGAATTAGATTTTGGTCTTTGCTTATTCTGTTCTAATATCATGCTCATATTTCATGCTCAGTTTAGCATGCTAAAAAACTTGCTTGTAAGTTTCAATTTTTGTCTAGTTTCCCAGAATAAGAGTGCCCCTTTCACTTTCAAAAGTATCCTAGTTAGCTGGATAAATCAATCAATTACGATTTTCATAGGGTATATGAAACACTAAATTATCTAGAATTTTGGAATCTTAAAATGGTAAGGGCATTTATAAAAGTTATTCCAACATATTTTGGAACTTGTGAATCTGGTGCAGTATTAAGCTTTGGACAGTGATGGTACTCCATATACTTGAAGTTGTTCCAAATCACTATACTACGTTAAGTTTCCCAGATCATTTTGGATATGCCAAGTTGTTATGCTCTGATTTAATTTCTAAATATACAGGAGGAGGCCTTATTTCCAAGCTATGATATGGTTTCCAATAACCTATGACTAGCCAGATTTTCAGGCTGTGATGATGCCATTTCCAAATACCTTTAGGCATGCCAAAATTGTATCTTCTGATTTAATTCCCAAGTAGTTAAGAATATGCCAGACTGTTAGACTCCAAAGCCATTGTCAGAACAATTCATTTCTTGGGAGAGAAAGATCTCATATGAATAGACTACTTTAGTTTGTAGTCTTGTATCATGCATATACTTGCTTTTTTTTTTTTTTTTTCCGAAGAAACTACCATGTCTTTGTGTTTATTATTGACAATCTTTTTACCAATTCCAAAAGTAATAGTTTAAATAACACAAGGGTATATTTATCTAAGTTAATTACTAAGAAAATTTTTAATTAAAAAATTCCAAAATTAATCTATCATTTTCCTATCTCCTACCAAACTTGCGGCCTTGTGGCCTTTTAAATTAACAAGATAGGTACTCTCACTTTCCAAAATGTTGTATCAAGGTACTTGGCTTTTATAGAAGACATACATTGTACCTTCTCACTAACTGAAGAAGATATTCACTTTCATGAAGAAAAAAATTACCACAGATCTAAGAGACAGGATTTTGGTTGACTTACTATTTTTTGGTTGTTTGTTTCATTATATCTGGTTACTGCATTTATAATATTTTTTTAAAGATTTTATTTATTTATTAATGAGAAGCACACACACAGAGAGAGAGAGAGAGAGAGGCAGAGAAACAGGCAGAGAGAGAAGCAGTCTCCATGCAGGGAGCCCAATGTGGGACTCAATCCCAGGACTCTGGGATCACGCCCTGGGCTGAAGGCAGCGCTAAACTGCTGAGCCACCGGGGCTGCCTGGATGTCTGATTTAAGAGAAGCCAATTAGATTATTTTTTCCTAAATTTGAGAAATTGGTTTTAGCTATTTTAAATAGCCCACTAAGAGCACTGAATTTTTAAGGTGATAGAAACTTGGGGGTTGAGGCATGTGTTTAAAAGAGTCACGCTTGGTCAATGTGCTTTGTCTAGCATGGGAGTAGAAGGAGGAGCTGACACCCAGAAAGCAGCAATGAGGGGCCTTGATTTTGAACTTTCTATTTCCTTGTTATGGTCCCAGCAGGGTCTGAATTTTCTCCTTGCTACTGAGACCTAAGAGATATCCTTTATCTGTAAAATATGTGGATTCTGTAGATAAAATTAACTAACTCTTGTTAAAAATAAATAGGAACAACTTGAACTAGAGAATCTAGATTCATGAACTGAACTTACAAGTTAAAGCAAATAGATTATGAAGTACCTAATTTGCAATAGATGTAATATCAATGGAAAGAGAAGAGTGGGAAGATATTCAAACATGTTTTGGGAGAAAGCTCAGGGATTTCTGATGGATTAATTGTAGAGGTTCAGCACATACAACAAATTAAGGAACATTACTAGTTTTTAGCTTAAAAAAACTACATAGTGTTGCCATTTGCTACCATATAGGAGATGAGGCAAAACCAGATTGTGGTGATGATCACTAATTATTTTTTACTATATTTAGTTTTATATGCTCTTTAGACCTCCAATATCTCAGGCAGGGAGGCAAATGCATGAGTCTAGAGAGGTCAATACTAGAAATATTAATGTGGGAAAAATCAATATCAACATCAGAATGTACAGCTTTAGGAATAAATAAAATGTCCTAGAGAGAAGGTATAAGCAGAATAAAAAAGCAGAAGTCCATGCTTGAATCATGCAGTAGAGCACATGATGGATATTGACAGAGTGGTCACTTAGACAAGAGAAAAATCATTCAGAAAAGTGTGGTATCATAGTACTGGAAACACTAAAGTGTGTTAACAAAGAAATTGTGATTTTATTTTTGTGATAAATACCTGAAGATACAAGGCCTAGAGCATAAGGACAGGCAACAGGAAGACTGTCAGTGACTTCTCTCTTGGCAGTTAAGTGGAATTGATAGTATATCATTTCAGGTAGAGGTGTTTATAAAGAAAATTTTTGATTTGAAGGAAATTAGACAAATGGCTAGATAACTGGAGTAAGATGAACTATTGAAGGCTTTTTAATTAAATGCTAGACCATGTTTGCAGGTCAATGGTAATGATCAATAGAGAGAGAAAAATTCTACTTGATAATATCACAGATAATGGATAGCTCTGTAAGTAAAGTCCATGAGAATGAGACGGATCTAATAATTCAGAGCATAATTATTGGTGAGAAGAACACCAAGTCCACTGCAGTAGAGAAATGTGGAGAGTATAAATATAGACATTGGCAGGTCGGTAAGTGACTAAAAGAAGGGAAGTGATTAAATATTTTCAGTAACAGGTAGTTAAGAGTAAGCATCAAAACTCAAACTGTCCTGAATCCAAATCCTATCTTTTTTTTAAGATTTTATTTATTTATTCATGAGAGACACAGAGAAAGAGAGAGGCAGAGACACAGGCAGAGGGAGAAGCAGGCTTCAAGCAGGGAGCCTGACATGGGACTCAATCCCGGGTCTCCAGGATCACGTCCTGGGCCGAAGGTGATGCTAAACCACTGGACCACCGGGGCTGCCCTCCTATCTGTTTTATTAAAATGTCATTCAACCTTTAAATCACTTATTGACCATCTACTATTATGCTGATCACTGATGTAGTTGCTGAAGAAACAGAACTGAACAAGAAAGAGAAAGTTCCAGCTTCCATTTATTTTATATTACATATCATAGGATGATGAGTTATGGCAGAAAAATAACAATAGGCATGTTGCAATGGATGGGGTAAATGGAAATAAGCTCTGATGCAGTATTCTGAGCCAAGCCTTGAATATATTGAGGAAGCTAAATATGAGAATATATAGGAGAAAAGCATTCTTGACACGGGAAACAATAAATAAAAAGACAGTAATGACAAAATGCCATGCTTGAGAAACTGCAACCAAATGTTTAATAATAATAATTAAAATATTACTGTCATAAAATTGAAAGCTATTATAAAGATTAAATTCCTTAACTTATGCAAAGCCCTTAGCAAATGAGACACAGTAAACATTCAATAAATAATGAATACTATATTTTCAACTCACATAGATGTTTTACTATGACTGGATAGCATATAAAGTAGAATGTAGGTTTTTAAAAAAAATTATGACAATTTAGAGTCTTTATTACAAGAGTGCTATTATTGCTGAAAATCTGCTTTTAGAATTTCATCCATAGTTTATAAAGTACAAATATCTACATGCTATGCATTTTTCCTCTCTGTTCAAGATTAAACTCAGATGTCAACTCCTAGAAAATATTTTGCATATCTTCCTTCCCAAAGTAAGAAACTCCATTATCTTTTTTTCTGTTCTTTAAAAGCACTTCCTTTTTAGAATTTCATACATTGCTATATTTCTTGATTTACCATAAGCCTGTGAGGACTTTTGTGGCATTTATTCCTTCAACAAATAATTATGAAGCATCTAATATATACTAGACATTGTTTTAAAGCATAGGAGACAGCAATGAGTAAGACAGAAAAGTTCCCTGACCTTATTAGGCTCTTATTCTAGTTTTCAAGGTGACTAATAAATATCAAAGCAACTAACTAATTAAAATTAGTATCAAGTAGTGATATGTTCTGCTAATAATAGCAAACTCTTCTAATGTTTTACACTGTGCAAATGCTGTTCTTGTGAATTTGATTTTCATGAAGGAATTAAAGCAGAATAATGTTGCAAGGAATGACTGAGATGAACTTAAGGTATGGGGTAATGTTTCCTAATTGCACTTGAACTATTAGCAAAAGATCACTCCTAGTCACATAGAAGCATTAAATAAACTTTGAAGAATGCAGAAAGGAGGGAGGGAAGGAAGGAGTAAGGAAGAGAAAGAGGAAGAAAGGAGACAGATGATGGGTTATAATGTTAACAAAATTTACATATCCTGCACTGTAAGTAAAGGAGGTCTAAAAATTCAGGAAACTTTTTTGATCCTGTGTTGTGGGAGAAGAGCTGTTAGCTCATCCTTCAGGCAGAATAGTCAGAGATTTATAAAATTAGCTTCCTTTTATTCCCAGGAAGTTGAGTTATAATATTCATAGTAAAAAGATTCTTATTATCAGTTGCAGAATCATGTATATTTGAAGGACAATAATACTAGTTTAAAATGCCTGCTAGAACATTATCTGAGAATGATTGTGTTTGGCTGTGAGTGTCTGGTTCTGCCCTATTTGGAATATTATAGAGTTATTGGGCCATAAGTATTCAGAAACATCTCAAGAACAGTCTCAACTAATAATATCTCCTCATAATTCCTCCCCATTTGTCTGTGGGTGATTTGATGTCTATTCTCAGGGAAGAATTGATAGGAGCCTAGGTTTTGGTTTATGAAATCATTTTAAAAGTTTCTTTCTCTGAGCCAAATTTGGAGTCAGTATTTGATTGAATTCAATTGCTTAAGGGTATAATATTTGCTGAAATAAAATCTCTAGATTCTGCTAGCTGTATGCCATGTGTCTTCCTTTAATTTTCTCTGGGACTTCAAAAGTGCAATACTTCTAGGGAATGGCTCATGTTAATCTGTAACAGATCCCCCAACAGTTTTAGAGTCTCCAAATTCAGTAAGACATTAAGCATTTTCAAGAGTCCCTTGTCATCTCTCCCTTTTCCATGAAGTATATTTCAAACTTTTATCATTCTCATCTAGTTCACTATCTCATCACCTGATTCTCCAAAGACCCAACCTCCCATTTCACGTAGATAATAGAATTTATCAGGAAGAGCTATCTGAACTTTTTGCCTCCTTCTACTGTCAATCATCACATGTAAAAATCATTCTTTCTTCCCCCCCTGCCCTCCAATTGCTATTTTGCCTTCCCTGTCATGGTCAATACCTATGCTGAGAGGGGCTGCATGTCTATTTTTCATCTGTATCAGTTATCTAGTCCTGTGTAACCAACTATCCCAAAATTTAAGGCTTAAAACAACAACCATTTATTTCACTCATGATTTTGCAGGTCAGCAATTTGGACTGGTCTCAGGTGGGTAGTTGTTCTGATCCAGGCCCCATCATTCATACATCTGCTGTCAGCTAGAGGGTAATAGCTGAGCTGGCTGGTTTATGGTGTCTTGTCTGGGAAAGCTGGAATAGATGAGGTCTCTCTCATGTGTTATTCTCCAGCTGGCTTGTCTGGGCTTGTTCACAGGGCATCAGAGTTCCACAGGCAGCCAGACGGCAAGCTTAATGCACAAGCAATTTTCAAGGCTGCTCTCCCTCATGTTTGCTACTGTCACTTTGGCCAAAACAAATTTTAAAGCCACCTATATTCATGGGGTAAGAAAGATGCCAGCTCTTAATAGGAGGAGTTACAAAGTCTCATTTTGAGAATAGAGATACAGAGAAAGGAAAAATATCTTCACAATTTATCATGATAATCCATAACATTCAGGGGCAAGATAAGACCCAACTAGATAACCCAAACACAGCACAGATAATTTCACCCACTCATAAAGGTGGGCTTTGACTACCCCTTTAATTGTTTTAGTTTAGGAGCATAGGGTATCTATACTTTACTCCACATTGGACATTTATCAAAAAAATTATCATTAGATTACTTATTTACTCCTTTGGAATTAAAAACTGTCTTACTCTCCCTGGCTTCTAGTAGAGTACTGGATACAACATAGAAACTAAAAGTATATCATTTATGTATTTATTCTTTATTGAGCTTTAACTACAGTCTTGCTCTTTTATAATTGTATCATATTTACACAGTATTTCCATCTCTATCTTCCACTCTATTTACATATTTCTCTCTGTGCAATCTTTTATTATTTGTAAAATCAAGCTTCCTTCTCACCGGACAAGTAGTGGGAAGACTATGGGTAAGGTTAGAACAGACCTCTGTTCAAATGATAGACTGCATTAGCACCGGTTGTATGTAACTATGGGAAACTACTTGCTTTCTTAAGATTATCTTTCACATGCACCAAATAGGATAATCATAATGACACTTCAGGATTGTTCTGAAGATTAGAAGAATTTGGGAAATATTAATTTTAGGGATATAGAGTGCTGATTCAGGAGGTTTGTAATAATGAAAACTTAAACCAAGAAGTCACAATATAAATGTCATTGATCTTGTTGGAACATGAAGTCACTTTTAAATAATTTAAGTAGTACTTTAAATTTTATATAAATATATGATTATGTAATGCCATGAATTGTCATGGATTTCTTATATTAGATACGGTAATATAGTGGTCACTTGGGACTAACATCCTCAACACTCCCAAAAAGGGTTTTAGACAAAATGAAAAGCAGTGACATAATGCATATAGCAGTGTCTTGTAAAAATTAAAATCTATATTTGGATGTTACAATTACTTCCCATCACAAAGACTGTTTAAAATAGTGGCCCAGAGGTTCCAGAAAGCATACTGTTTAGAAAACCTTTACCCACCTTAAAAATTCAGTCTCTTAATTCCATAGATACTATATTTTCTAAATATATATTTGAAAGTATTATATAAGGATTAAGAGCCTAGTTCCAGAAAGTTGAAATATTTAAACTTCTTCAGTTTGATTACTACAAAACTAAATATTCTTTTCTTGGGACCAGGCACACTTTGGAAACGTTAAAACTTTTCAGGTTCCTAGTCATGAATTAGCTTCACGAGGAGTTTCAGCTGTTTTTTTTTTTTTTTTCTAGCTTTTTCCCAGGAAAAAGAAAGGAAACAGATATATGGCTTTTCAAAGACTTTTCCCTTCCTCTTGGAACCCCTGAGTGTCATGAGAGCCAATGATCTTTAAACTCTTATCCTGAGTCAGTTTGATAGTTTGGAATATCTGGTCTTGAAAGACATTGGGTTGGTTGTTAAAATACAAATTTCAGTGCTTTCTCCTCTACTACTGAGATTAAATCTGTATGATTTAGACTTTGGATTTGTATATTCAACATGTTTCTTAGAGACTCTTCCAACAACAAAATTTGGATGTTCAGCTCTACATAGGTGGACTATCCAGCTTGCACAATACATGGCTCATGGCCAGCCTAGAGCTGCTATCATTAGCAACTGTGTTCTCAGGCAAGTCTTCTGCCCAAGAAAAACATTGCCCTTGCTCATGACCCACCCTGCTCAAGTCATCCCATTCTTGTCCATCCTGATTCCATTCATCCTACTTGTAATTTCCATGCAGATACTGATAAGCTAGGAAGAGTGTCTGGTAAAGAGCAGGTACCATGGTACTCATGGTCACAAAAGGTCCTTAGAGGACCATGTCAGAGAGCCAAGGAAAATATAGACACTACATAGAGTGATGTGGATACCTCAGACACTTCTGTCTCTTCAACTCTTTCTGCCAAGTCTACTGAGGACATTCCTGACAGGAATAACTGATGGTAAGGCATCACTGATATTTAGGTCAGAATAATCATTAGTCATTTGATGTATGAAATATTGAATTTAGCATGGGAAATATGGTCTGGGGGTGTTAATAAATAACGTGAGAATGTGTGAGGTTGCATTAAATTTGAAGTTATTAAAATCAATATTATTCCTCAAACAGAGAAAAAATTAAATTTTGGGTTCTTACATATGTCATTAAGATGCAAGTCACGTTATTTTAAAACTACATTGCAGAGGGGCTAAAAGACTAGATTTATCTCGAAGCCTTGTGACTAAAATTTCAACCTCACTTTGCTTAAGGACTCTGATATGAAGCAAGAACAGAGGAGTTCTAATAAACCACACAGTGTATTGTGATATTGTGAGATATTAGACACTACACCAGAATATCTGAGACACTGAGTTATGCCATTGTCTTGCATTTATGCCAAGCCATGAGAAAACCATAGAGTGTAAATGAAAAGTGCCAAATCAATGTATAGCATACATTATAATGAGCAATCAAAATTACCATGAGAGTTTATTTTAATAATAGGATTAATTTGTCATCAAACAATCTGAGGCTGTAATTGTGTTCATTGAAATTATGGTGACTCTTCCCCTCTTGGGCCTTAATAAAATAAAGAAAAATGAAGTTATTAAAGTCAGCTTCTAAGGTTACCACAGAGACACATTCTCAACCCAGGCCCATGTAGTTTTAATGACAATAACTTATTTATTATTACTCCTTTCTAGGAAAATCAGTTTGTAAGAACCAAGAAAGAAAGAAAAAAAGCCCCCCCAAATTATCTTTACAGAGAAGTAGTTTATACTTAATTATACTTATCTCAAGATTAATTCCTGTAAAAATTATTTTTAGTAGTCATGTATAATTCTGTCCTTTTATTTCATTTCCTTGATCTGCACTAGCTCATAACAGGTTGGCATGATATTATTATATGATTGAAAGGTAATAATCAAGGCAAAAGTATCAAATTTTCATGTTCTTTCCTCTTCTGATTTTAACAGTAGAGAGAAAGGCAGAAGAAACAAAAAAGCCTTTTAAATTATTTTAAAATATCATTCTTACATAATCTATATCATAAAATTCTAACAAATGAGCTACCTTTTAAAATAATCTAGCTCTATGGTAATGTGTGGCTTTTCTAATTAAATTTGCATTTTCACAAAAAAAACATTGCTTTTTTTCAAGTTATTAGACTTTGCATTATTCAGTAATTTTTTAGAGGGTGACTTTTTAGAGATCTAATAAATGCACTAGAAGATTATTGTACATAGCAGCAAGCATCATATAACCAGTACTTTGTATTTTAGTCAGCTCAAAGAAGGTAAAATCAAAAGAAGTAATGATATTATATTTCAAGTATGTGATGGATAGAAATGCATTAGTAAAAAAAATACTCCACTTGCAAACACTGGAGTACATATGGAACATAGTGGATATTTATCTGGGAAAACATATTTTTAGTAAAAACTGGAGTGTTCAAGGTATTATTTTTGCAACTTAGTATCATTTTGTGACTTGTATCATTTCTGAAAGTAGCCAGATAGATTTAGAGATGTGCTTTTAGGACTTCTGGGTCAGATCTTTGAAGGTCAGTAAGTTTTGGTGTTCTTTATAAATCCCTTTATATGTGAATTCTGTGGTAGGCAGAATTCAAAGATGTTCTGCAAGAGTCCCCTGATGTACATGCACTGTGTGATCCCCTCCTCTTAAACATAGATGGAACTCAACCCTGATGGGTAGCTGCTGCCTTAGTAAAATTATGTTATGTGATGAAACTCATGGGGGAGTCATAACACTGACTGTATTATATCATACAGAATTCTATCCCAGCTGACTGGAGAAAGGCTCTCTTATTGGCCTTGAAGAATCAAACTGCCACGTTGTGGAAAGGCCAAATCAATGGCAGAGAATAGCTAGTGTTCTCTAGTAGCTGAGCACAGATACCAGCTGACACTCATCGAGAAAGCAGGGACCTTAGTCTAACAACCACAAGGAATTGAAATCTTCCAACAACATCTTCCAACAACAGGGAAGCTGAGAAGAGGAAGGCTGTAATGAGACTGCAGCCCTGGGTAGTACTGATTGCAACCTGATGGTATCCTGGGGCTGAGGACTCATATAACATGCACCCAGAGCTGCTGCATGAGTAACATGAGGTAAGGTATTTATATATTCTAAACTGCTAAACGTGTGATAATTTGTTATGTAACAATAAAAATAAAAACAAGCACATTCCTTTTTGCAGATCTTATAGAAAGACAGAGTAGACAGTCTAGTATTCTAATAACATAGGTACCTATTTCTTTTTTTTAAACATGTATTGATTGATTGATTGATTGATTTTAGAGAGAGAGCAGAGGAGAGGAACAGAAGGAGAGAGAGAGAGAGAGAATATCATGCAGACTGCACACTGAATGCTGAGTGCAGAGCCTGCAGTGGGGCTTGATCCCAGGATCCTGAGATCATGACCTGAGCTGAAACCAAGAACACTAACCGACTGAGCCACCCAGGTGCCCCAATACCTATTTCTTTAACAAAGAAGTATTGAGACTCGTATTTTCGTAATTTACTTTCATGACCATTCATTAAACTACTAATTCACTATTTTGCTCATAAATAAGTATGGAGGATCTCTCTTATATTCAGAATTTGGGATACAGCTTTACAAAGGATGCTTCACATTACACATTTCCCAACATTCATAAAACCTGTACTGCAGCTAAGTGGGCCTTTTGTAAACAAACTTGGGCTTTAAGACCAATTTCAACACACATCATTAATAATGGGAAAAATGTGTGTTTACTAATATTTACCAATATTGGCTAGTATTGAATAGCACTATTTGCACATTATCACTTTTTTTTTTTCCTTTTGGAAAGTTGTTTTCTAGCTCCAAGTTATAGGTGGCCATACACAATGCCTCTTTAAAGTATGTAAGAATCATCTGGGGATGTTGTTAAAATGTGGGTCCTGTCTCAGTAGGTTAGATGTAGGCTTTGGGTTCTATGTTTCTAACAAGCTTGTAGGTAATACAGATGCCACTGGTCTAAAAGTAGGGTGTACATGACCTCTGCTGGTTTCTGCTAAGATCAAGGAAGACACCAAGATAAAATTTATGGTAGGTACACTTTGATGTGGCCTCATCTCCACAAAATGTCTATAGCCAAATAAATATTTTCTTCTCAAAGAAATGTATATAGCTATAATAAATGTGGGTCTCTCATTTGTTTTATTGTCTTTCCTTAAGCTTAGATGAAATAATCTATGAATTTTTACTTTGAGACATTGAGCATTTACAGAAACCCATCATGTTCTTGGTTAAGAAAACAAAATACTGGGAAGCCTGGGTGGCTCAGTGGTTGAATGTCTGCCTTCAGCCCAGGGCGTGATCCTGGAGACTTGGAAATGAGTCCCACATCGGGCTCATGGAGCCTGCTTCTCTCTCTGCCTATGTCTCTGCCTCTCTTTTTCTGTGTCTCTCGTGAATAAATAAATAAAATCTTTAAAATAAATCTTTCTTTATAAAAGAAAAAAAAGGAAAACAAAATGTTACTAAGATGTTTATGCACTTGCTTTTTTTATATTTAATACATCTTCAAAGTTAAAACTGACATCAGTTTTGAACCATAGCTTACACATTTTGAAAATATTCAGAAGAAATAACAGGCATAGGTAACACAACCACAAAAAAAAAAAAAAAAAAGAGAAGAAAACTAGATATGACAGTCTATTTGGGCTAAATATCAATTGAGAAGTTTAACCATTTTTTTTCATTTCACACGTTTATATATTTTCTTTTAATAAAATAATGAAATAATACAATAAAACAAAGCTGTTCTAGGAATATTTCTAGTAAGATAGATTTCCTTTACTAGATTACTTAGAACAATTTGTCATTAAATAACAAGTAAGGTTAAATAACTAAATATAATTTAAAAAACATACAAAAAACTAAAGGAGTACTTGGGAGAATATTAATTTGAGAATCAAAAAGGAGGTTTTAAATACAGAAGAAAGAAAATAATGGAAAGGCAAGTAAAATAATTTTGGGATCATTTTCGGATTTTTCATTACTAATGCATAGAAATGCAATTGGTTTTGGTATCTCGATCTTATGTCCCATGAACTTGTTGACCTCATTAGTTTTAGGTTTTTTAAAATGGATTACTTAGGGGTGCCTGGGTGACTCAGTGGGTTAAGCATCTGCCTTTGGCTCAGGTCATGATCCCAAGACTCTGCACATCTGGCTCCCTGCTTGGTGGGGAGTCTGCTTCTTCCTCTGCTCCAGCTCCTGCTCATACTTTTGCTCTCTCCCTCTTGCACTCTCTGATCATGTGATCAGCAAAACAAATAAATAAACAAACAAAAATCACCTTTAAAGTTCTTTCTTTCCAATCTGGCTGGAAGTTTTTTGTTTTTTTTCCTTTTACCTTCCTGATAATAGGCACTAGAACTTCGAATATCATGAGGAATGGGATGGTGAGAGCCAATATGCTTTCTTTCTGATCTTATTAGCAACCCATAAGTCTTTCACCATTAAGACTGCTATTATCTCCAAACTTTTTGTAAATATCTTTTTTTAGATTGAGAGGTTAATCTTTTAACCCTAGTTTGCTTAGTATTTTTATTAAGAATCTGTGCTGACCTTTAAAATGTTTTTAAGCAACTATCTTGATCATCGAGTTATTCTTTTGTTCTTTATTTTATTTAATATGAAGAAAAATGGCACTAGATGAATGCTAGGATCTAGAAAGAAATGGTTGCCACTAAGATTGATAACATGTAAGTAAACAGAATTATATTTCATTTGAGCCACCTGTTAAATTCTTTTTTTTTTCCTTTTTCTTTTTCTTTTTCTTTCTTTTTTTTTTCTTTTTTTTTTTTTTTTAGGATGGAGAAGAACTGAGAGGGAAGGTAAAAAAAGAAAGACTTTTAAACAGGCTCCACACCCACAATAGAGCCCTAAGTGGGGCTTGATCTCACAACCCTGAGATCATGACCTGAGCTGAAATCAAGAGTCGATGATACTTAATCAACTGACCTACCAGGTGTCACTACCACTTGTTAAATTCTTTAAAGGCCAACTAAACATTTAGAGCAATAACAAACATATAATTCTATATTCTGTGTCATGATATTAAGGGAATAGGCAATCAACTAAGTATGATAATGACAAAGGAAAGAACTGTGTACATGACAATATATGATACGTCTGTTTACTTATGCAAGAGGTGCTATACTGTCAGTTGGAGGTAGACTATGATAATTAAAGGTAGATATTGTAAATCTAGAATAGTCACTAAAATATAAAAATGGCAAAACTTCAATCCAAGAAAGTAGATAAAACAGAATTCTAAAACAAATACTTGGTCAAGCAAAATGAATCAAAAAAAGGAAGAATAAAGTAATAAAGATTGGAGGGACCCAGTACACAATAAAGAGCGGGATTGCAGACTTGAACTTTACATGATGTACTAGGCATTTCAATAAAAGACAGAAGATATCAGCCTAATAATAAAGCTATGTATTATCTACAAGAGACACACTCTGTATACATAATAACAAACAAGTTGAAAGTAGATGGATGAAAGAACTACACCAAATAAACAGTATTCATAAAAAAGGCAGGTAAAACAATATTATCAGCCAATATAGATTCTAAGACAAATAGCACTATCAAAGGTAGAGGAAGATTGTATAATGATAAGAAAATCAATGACAAAGAAGAGATAATTATCATAAATGGTGATAGGCCTAATAACAGAGCATCACTTTACATATAATTGACAGCCCAAAATGAACATACAGAAAACAAACAAAAAAACACCCTATTGTATCTATTACTCTATCTATCCTTATATCTATATAAAAACTGGATTCAGAATGAAGAGATTTTGAAACTCACTAGTAATCTTAAAATTAAATAACACATGAAATATATTTATGCACCTAAGAACAGAAAAAAAGAGAAGTTTGCACTTCCAAAGGATTGTGAATAGGTGATCTAGAAACTATCACGCACTACTGATGGAAATGTAGCCAGATACAGCATTAATAGGAAACATGTTGGGCGTTCTTAGTAAAATTAAACATTTTATATGCTGATGATCCTGCAATCCCATTCCTGGCACTGGTACACATCTTTTAGAAATTCTTATGGACAATTACAAAGAAAATTCATGGAGATGGTTATTGGAGACACTTTTAATAAAATTATGTGTCTATAAATTGATTGGTTCATTGGTTCATTGATTGAATCATATGGATTTTAACAAAGCTACAATATTCAGGAAGGGAATTAAAACAATAAAATGTTGTAGATGCAAATTTTGTAGTAATCATTGTAGTTAGAAGCAATCAAACATAATTATGTGCAGCAATATAAGCAGAACTTAAAACTGCTATGTTGAATGAGAAAAAGTAATAAAAATGCTACACAAGATTTATAGCATGGGACAAATACACAAAACAACATCCCACGGAATACAGGAGAATATAAATTAATGATTTACATTAAACAGGTAGGAGGAAGGTTTGGAGATGAAAGAAGAGTAGAAACAGGGATCAGGGTAAAGGGCAATCCAAGCAAGACAAATGCAACATTAAACCAGTAAGCCTTTGATGATCAAAACAATTCTTTTAGGAATTGATTAACAGAACTATGCAACTGATTTATTGGAAAAAGGGAAAGAAATGTAAATTTTAAAAACCTTTAAATCTGCTTTTCTAGGTGCATGGAAACTGCAGCATTTTGCAATACACTGAAATAAAAAAGCAAGTGAGAATAACAAGGTGAATCCCTTCTCCATGGGTTCTATGAAGACTCCATGAGACTATCTCCATAAGACTATCTTAAGTATGTCATGTGACAGGAGAACCTGACATAAAAGTTTAGTGAGAGCCTGTGAGTGTTCCTTTATGCAGCATAGTTAATGATCAAATGTAAATGATCTATATTTACCTATCATAAAAGTATTCCACATATAATAGGTGTTATTATAGACAAAAATACATGTAAATAGAAGTGTTTAATATTTTCTTTTCAACTCAAACCCAAAAGATTATCTTGTATATTTCCTGGATGTGCTGGCTCCTTTTTGAATACTCTCATTAATGGATGCTTATGACAAGATAGAATATAAAAAGGTGACCTTACAGATTAAAAAATGTTTCACATTTTCACGGTGGTAATGGACAGGATGCAAATATGTTTTTTTTTCCCGTAATTAAGACTCAGTCTATATCTAATGCTTACATCAAGGAAGAAAAAATTATAAAGTTACATAAATATTTGCTTTTCTAAATTCTTTTACATTTATTAGTTATATATATTCATATATATGCATATGTACAAGTACACATATATGTATATGCACATATCTTTTCCAGTTAAGAGTAATATAAAATATTATAAAGATTGAAAAGACTTGACTGTATGTTAAGCTCTCCAAATTGCTAGTTTGTGACATTTTCCATATTGATAAACTGCAATTTTGTCATGAATAAATTTGATCATGGATAATAATGATGATGATATATCTCCCTCCCTCAGGTAAAGAGTAGGAGAGAACAGATTTCTGTGGCCCATAATTTGCACATCTGATTTCAGATATGTCTAAGGCAAGGAAGATTCTGTGAACTTTTCAATTACATTCGTTAATACATTTTTTTGTCCCATCATCATTTTTCTTGGTCATGATTTAGAACTGAGATTCCAGGTTAATACATAAAATCTTCATTCATACTCAGAAATGTAAGTGACATTAAAAAGAAAAAAAAAGAAATGTAAGTAACATTTTAAAGAAATGTAAACAATATATAAAAGTACTTTCAAAAAATTTGCTGATAGAAGTTAACTGATTCAAATAGTCTACTTTCCATGTGATGATTTCCTAAAATTTCGCAAAACACTTTACTCCTGTACTCATTACTTCATTCACTTCCAAGTGATGAAAGAAAAAACAACACTCATCTAGAGACAACGCTCATCACTTAAGGTAGGAAAATGCTAACAACTTACAAAGGTAAGTATTTTTGTCTTCTTTAATTCCAGCTATTTATGCAGAAATAATAAAGTCACCATATGAAAGCCATGTGATTTATTAGGATATAACTTACAAATTTGCACACATATTTATATTCTTTCCCTCTCTCTGCTTTAGCTTTTATTTATTTATTTTTAAAAATTTATTTATTGATTTGAGAGAGAGAAAGAGGAGCAGGAGGAGCAGAGGGAGAGAGAATCTTCAAGCCAAAAGAGAAGATAGTTCAATAGGAGCCTGCCTTGGGGCTCCATCCCAGGATTATGACCTGAGCCACCCCGAGAGTCCCACTTTGTTTTAGCTTTTAGATGAATTCCCTCAGATTTTTTAGTTACAAAATTGGAGAGCATTTCAGGTAGTGACCTACATTTTTGACATTTTCATACATTTAACTATCTAACTTTAGCTGTCGAACTTCATGTACGACATTTGCCATATAGTTTTGTTTTTTAAAGCCAAGAATCACTTAGCATATCTTTAAAAATAAATAATTTTCTACAGCCCCCCAAAGCATTACATTACCAAAGAAAAACACGTGTCAAAATGATTGTGTTTAGTAAGACTGTCTGAACCCCCTAGATGCAGACTGTAGTATTTTTGCTGCTAGCAAAGGATGTAAGACTATACCGCACATTATTGATGTTCTGTAACCAATAAAAGTTATTTCTTATGACCCTAAAAAAAAAAAGTACAACGTGGAACGCCTAGGTGGCTCAGCTGGTTAAGCTTCTTCCTTCCACTCAGGTCGTGGTCCCAAGGTCCTGGGACCAAGTCCCACATTGGGCTCCCTGATGAGCAGGGAGCCTGCTTCTCCCACTCCGCCCCTGCTCATGTTCTCTCTCTTATTTCTCTCTCTCAAATAAATAATAAAAGTTTAAAAATAAAAAAACAAAAAATACAACAAAGCAACACAAAACAACAGCTTTATGTTCCAATACAGCTCAAAGTTTCTTCCTCCATCCTAGCTCAGATGGAACCATAACCTGATAGCCCTGACATCGATGAAGTAAAAGGGGAAAATAGTTTTTTTTTTTTCATCTTAATTTTCACTCATTTGTTATCTTCTCTTTTGGCTTCTCAGGATCAATGGAGTTAATGATGGTGAATAAGACAGATGGAGAGAACAGGGGCCAAAAGCCTTTTTACTTAACGTTTTCTGTAGTTATCCTTTGGCTGCTGAGTGACTTTTGCCCTTTTATGCAGTTTGAAAACTGTTTACTTCTCTCTTCCAACCATGTCATTGTCAGCTGTTCCAGCTAGCCTGGACCCTTTACAGGTCTCTAAGGGAGAAGTAGGCATCTCTTTCCTGTCCTACAAACTGTAGAAGCATACAGGGCATGCTCCTTTATAACTCGCTGCTCTATCTTTGAATACAGAGGGAGGTAGAGGGAAGCCTTTGAAGGTTTATATCTGGGGAATGTGAATCAACTCTGCATTCTTGCAAGAACTCCTCTGACTTTACAAATGGCTTCATTTGAGCCTTCTTCATTTGATTCTGGAGGGGTCAAATGTATTACTTCCACCACAAAAGAGATAGAGAAATACCCCAGAACTCCTAGGAATTATCATCAATGAATATCTTCATTGACTAGTTTCCAGCTGTCTCCTAGCCTAGAGAGAAAGATGGTTGGGACTGTCATTAATATAAACTAATAACATATTCCTCTACAAGTAATCAAATTCCTAAATATCAGTCACTTTAAAAGTAGGTAGTTATTTGAGTTTATTTTCTCATCTTGCAGGAGGTCTGATTAGTGGAGGAAAGGTCCCAATAAACACTTTTTTAATTCTTCCAAGAATTAAAGAATTTTTTCCAACTTTTAGGGTTGAGCAAAAATTATTTAACAATGGTAAAGTTTCATGACTTTGAGTCTTGAAAAGGAACTATTTCCCAAGTTATTTTGTTCAGTATGTGTTTGTTTTAGGAACATGTCAAGGACTAAATATTTATATAATGTTGGAAGCTAGGGACAACCTAGGTATAGTAGAAAGAAATTTCTGCACATGACTTTATTTCAATATGAAAGTATAAAAAATAAATTATAATTAAAGGAATATATGAAAATACCAAATTATCAAATTATGTATGTCTTTGATTCATTCTTATTTTTTTTCCTTAACTGTGAGAAACAGTAAAAGAAATTTCTCCACATCTTAAAAACTGAAAAATAGGACACCTTTTCAGAGAGAACCAAAATAAAAATGTCAGAGGACATCAAGTTGATCGTCAGCCCAGCTAGATTGTTTCTTATAACTGGGTCACATTTCAGGGCATGTAGTTGATTCCTTTTTTGATAGATAAATTTCTTGGTTTCTCTATGTACATACATTTTTAAACAAAATCCTGCACCACTATGTGGCATCCATAACACTTCTCTATGAGCTCTACACTTTTTTTCAGTGGCAAAATATAAGGTTATATGCTATAATAAAAAGTAGTATGAAAAATATATAAACCATAGGCTACTCCCTATTTAAATGTTTGTTTTGCCTGCACTATTATCGCTGTCTTTCCTTATTTAGCTTAGTTTACCCAACAAAGTGTTTTGAAATTCAATTTATGATCCCCTTCATTAAAAAACACTATATATAGGAAAGAAAAGATGCAGGGAGAGTAAAATGATAATACACATTCTGCGACACAGCTTGGCATATAAGGTGTGTATTAGAAGGACTGTAGGTTCAACACTGCGGAAGGAAAATGGAAAGAAGTAAAGGCAGGCAGAGAGATGCTGGGAAACAATTCAACTGCAAGAGCAGTCTCTTCTAATGTTTTCCAATCCCGTGGAGAAACTCTGAAACCAGAATGTCTTTCAGGTTTGTCCAGAGTTGAGCCAACATGACCAGGGCTCTACACCAAACAAGAAGAGTGCTAGACACACTGCCAGTGAGACAAATGCTGGAAGGACCAAGAGGTAAAGGCTGTCTGCTGACAGCAATCCCCAAAAGTCCATCTTTGGAGTATCTGAGCTATGCATTTCAGGCCAAGTGACTATGTTTATTATTTGATTAAGTTGGCAGCACACTCTTTCCTCCTGCTTCCACAGTTTTTTGTTTGCTTTTTTCACTGAAATATGTTTAGTTAGAGGGGATTAAGCTGGGGGCCAAGATTCAGGGAAACTAACAAACAATGGTGAAGTACCCTGGTACCACCAACAATTGGAAGAATTATTACCCAGGGGCTCAAGGAACAAGGTGTGGAGGTTATAGCTTGGACCAGAAGAGGCCATGTGGTCTTGAGTGAAGAACATGACCATCACCTTTCAGCAGCTTGTCAGGCAGGGAGCTGTGGGAAGAGCTATTCTGTCCTCTCTCTGCTCTGCCCCCGATCTCCTTCCAAAGCAACCAATGAGTGAACCCAACAAAGAAGAGGACAAGGGAGCCTACTGGTGTTGTCTTAAAATCTGCTTCCTGAAGCTCATAGATGTGTGGAAAATGGTGGAGCATATATTTGAAGTGGCAAATGGAGAATCTAGTACACATCTCTTTCCATGAAATCCGAGATTCAGAATCTATATCAGAATAGTCTCTGTGTCCACAAGAATGGGGCATCAAATAATAGATGAGGCAGTCAATAATATATAGTCAATTAATGTTTAATCACTGGATGGATGGCATGTCTTATTTATTTTTATTTGTAAACATTGTGTGGAATTTGGTAGCCTAGTACATTTTCTCAAATATCCTAAGAATGCCATAGCATCACAGGAAAAGATCTCAAAGGCCCACTCTGGTACACCAAGAAAAACCTTTTGCATATCCCTCTACTGCCTAACCCCATCCACCTGAACTAAGAATCAGTTTTCCTCAAAACAAAGATAATAGAGTATTTATTAGACCGATGGAAGAACAACAACTTTCTCAAGTAATCAAAGAAAACACACAGGAAAAGAATCAGCCATACAATGTGAGCAAATTTCTACCAATGAAACAGGACCAAATTACAATAGAGGAAAACTATATACTACATTAAAATTGACAATAAATTCAAATCTAGATAATTATTTCAAATATATAAGAAAAACCCCTAAGACATAATAGCGACTAATCACTATTATCACTACTGGCTACCATGTCTTGAGCACTTTCTACACACCACACCCTGAACTTAAGTGACTACACACACACACACACACACACACACACAATTTTATATAATTTTACATATTAAATTATTCATCAGAATCATGCTTTAATCAAAATACTCATTTTAGACTGTGGAAAATGAAGCGCACTTATTTGAATTAGGATTCATAACTAGATCTGGCTGGACAAATACAATTCTCATTATATAAAACATAGTTAGCTAACATATGGAAACATTCTCACTAATTGTTGCCGGTAGAACTGCCTTACTATGGGAGTGAATTATATACTTATTAAATTACTTACTTTTTTTTATAACTGGCATTGCTGGTTGGTGGGGAGGGGCAGAGAAAAGTGCAGTTGTATAGTCAATGCTGTAACACTTTGAGGAGACAAACCAGAAGAATGCATCAGGAACTTTGTTTGCAACCTCGGCTTCCATTATCATATGCCCTACACATGTGGCCAGGGAAATAACAAAGGAGCAAAGAGAGACTCATATTGTTTGGGTAATTTTCTTGATCTCCTCTATCTTACTCCATAAACTGAGGCTTCTTATTGTGCTGCAATTTACTGAGTTATACTACAGTTTTAAGAGATTTATTTTAAATTTTATTTTTTTCATGATTAACCCAATATACAAACTATAAGCTACTCTCACAAGATAGAACAACAACAACAACAACAAAAAACAAAAAACAAAACTTCTAGTCTTTTGAGTTCAGGACTTTCAAAGAAATAAAATATATAATGCTACACCACCAACAGAGAGTGCATGGAAGACACATATCTAACTGTATGGCTGGAAGGGCCTTATGCACTTCTGAAGATTATCAGCAATATGAATTCCACCAACTTTTGTCTTTCTTTCTTTCTTTTTGGAAATTGAGGTATATATGGGCATAGGTTATATTAGCTTCAGATATACAACATAATGATTCAATATTTGGATGTGTTGCAAATGATCACCACATTAAGTCTAGTTAACATCTGTCATCAAATAGGTATAAAAGTCTTTTTTCTTGTGATGAGAACCCTTAAGATACTGTTTTAGCAACAATAAAATATGCAATACAGTATTATTAACTACAGTCACCATGTTGTTACCTTACATTTCCAGGACCGGGTTTTATTTAGATCTTGCATATGAGTGGTATCTTGAATATGGTATTTATCTTTCTCCATTTGGCTGAATTCATTTAGCATGAAGCCCTCAAGTTTCATCCATGTAGTCACAAATGGCAAGATTTCATTGAAAGACATTTCTTGAATCAGTTTTCTCTTGAATGTTTTATCTAAATTTGATAATTAAACCATTGTGTCAAATCCATATACCCAGCACAGGTTTTTTTACAAAATATTTATGAGAAGAATTTTTTTTTCACAAATTACTTTTGGCAGACTTATACATTACAGTGGACACTCATTAATTTGACTTTTATTATGGGGCTTCTATGGTGTAGAAGGTGAAAAAAAGGAGCATGATATCCACATTCATAAAGCCTGCATTGTTAAATTAATACATATTAACCAACTCACATAAATAAATATAAATTATTCATGGTGACCATGGCTATTAAGGTGGAATGTTGTGAGGTCATATAATGATGGGAATTAATAAATATAATCAATAAGGTCAATGAAGCCTCTCCTTTTAGTGGTGACATGGTTGGGAAAATTGTTCATTCTCTAAATCAATTTAATTCTGTTCCAATCATATGGTCAGATTAGTGGGATTTCAGTTTGCTAGAGCTGAAAGCTCTGGTTTCTTGAATTAACCCTTTAGTCAATGGGAATCCCAGAGCTATTGCTTAATGGGATTCTATTACTTTACAGAGGCACTTAACTGTGATTTAGGGAAGAGTTTATTCTTCCATTCAGATCCTAAAACCTGTGTCTTTTTTTTTTGTTTGTTTGTTTGTTTGTTTGTTTTGTTCTTGTCTTGATTGAAATGTTCCTGTCTTGAGGGAAGCTTCTCCAAATTCTCATGATCCCTTTAGTCTTCAAGACATACAGACTGCTCCATCTCAGGAAAAATGTACCTGTCTTCTACATTCTTAGGTTTTATTCAACAAAGACCACTTACTTATACTTTGAGGACAAGGGACACCCAGGTTGCTGTGTATAACACCACATTTTTCCTTTGGGATGGAGGCAGGGATTGAGAGACTTAAAAAAAAAAAAAAAACAAGCAAAAAAACAAAAAACAAAACCTCACTTCTAAATTTTTACCATCTTTCTTTCAATTATTTGAAATAATGGAAATAAAACATACATGGATTTTTCAATAAATTATTTTGCCACAAATTCATTCAACATTAATCCTAAATATTTATTTCGGTGCTGACAATGTGTTAAAAATACCAGAAAAAACTTAGCTACAACAATACAGAAGAATCTCTGTCCTGTTAGAGTTTACACTTCAGTGAGAAAATATCTGTATCCCTTTGGAAGTTAACCAAAAACAGAAACAACTTCCCCATGTTGTTTATCAGAAATAATGAGTAACATAATGATTAAATATTTTAAGGACATCTTTTAAAAGCCAATAACTTTCCCACAACAGAATTAGAACCTGGCTTTTTGTTTAAGTTATTTAGAATTTAATTTATTTGACTTCTAATTGACTTTCCCCTTTGTTAGTCTTCCTTTTATTATTAAAACAATTAATTTCTTGCCTCTTCTATTTAGTTGGGTCCAAATTGCTCTCTCTTTAAATGTTTTGCTTTGTTTTTTAATTGGTTTCTTGGTTCTCATCAGCTTTCAGGAAGGTTCGCTTTAGTTACATTTATGTTCAAGGAAGGATAAAGGAGGCTTGCTATAGAAACAGTCTTAAATTCAATTTTAAAAATCCAAATTATTTCTGGTTTACACTTTGTTACTTTCCTTCTACTTCACATATCTTTGTTTTCTTTTTTTTATATCTTTGTTTTCTTATTAAATTCCCTCTTCATTTTTTTCTTCTCTGTTTTTGCTTTCTGATGTCAATAACGGCTTTATTTACCACTTTCCCCAAAAAGATGCAAAGTAATGGAATTCTTTTGCCTAGACTATCTTTGTCCATATGTAAACAAAACAAACAACCTGTTTTAAAACACAGTCAAATAAGATGTAGCAAAAGTCATTGTAGAGGTATAAATCCTATTTTGATGGGCATGGAATAGCAAGTAATCAATGTGATTTCTTGCGAAGCAGATCTGTGGTTTGAACTCATAATGTACCACAGAGATAAAGCTAGTTAGAAATTTATGATGTAGGAAGCCACCTGTAAGAACCTGGATGAATACAGAAAAATCAAGCAACAATACAAGTAAAGGTAGTTTCTGGTGAATTAGTAAATATTTTTGTGCATTAAGATTAGGACTTTCTAAGAGAAAAAATACTTACATTTCCATCATGAGAACATTCCTTTTAATAATTTATAATAGCTTATTTGCTTTTCTGTGCCTCTTATTAGACAGAAGCTCTGTACGAACAGATATATTTTAATTTTGTTTCCTTTTAACTCCAATATGTTGCACACTACCTGGTACCTTGCAGACTTGTATTAAATTTTGATAAGACAAGGGATAATGAATAGTGATAGCGGTGTCTCCTCCACTGGATGTAGCAAATAAAATACAATTTTTAAGGGGAGTTGTAGGAAAATAATAAAGCAGACTTATAGTAATTATATCAAAGAGATAGATCAAAATCTCTTTGTCAAAATCCCTTTTGTCAAAATTATTGTGTCAAAAATCACTTTGTGTGGTTTCTGAGTTATACAAGTTTTTTAGCATAGTGGCACACACAGCCTTCCCTAAATCCCTACCAGAGTATGCTTAACCTGAGAATGGCTGCTCTCTGTTGGCGTTTCCATCCTGGAGAGCAGAATTCGGGGATGCTCCCTATAGGAATCTGCATTTCAGTGAAAACATCTCTTTGAGACAGAAATCTCAAAGTCAGAAAAAAATAGAAAATAAATATTTCTGCCACAAAAATATAGGACTATTTTCTTAATGCCTGGTCTAACTTAAAATGGACTGGAAAAGCAATATTTTGGACTGGAAAAGCAAAATCCATACTAAATAAAGACACAGAAGGACACACAGGTATCTAATATAAAAACAAGTATTTACAATTCTAGAAAGGCCATCTTATGGCGATTGAACATCTCAGAAACCAATGCAGGGCTTTAGTTTGTTTTTACCTTTCGCTGGAGATGTCTGAACTGCAGGGGAGAAGAAAGATATGTCCAAAACACTATTTGAATAACAAAGAGAATACAGATAGAACCTGTTTCCTTTCTAATCACAACATGAAGAATTCACAATGGCTTTGTGCCTTGTCAATGGCTTTGTGCCTTGCTTTTGTTATAATAACACCTATCCCAGTAGTATCAATTTCAAGAGCTCTAAACCAGAATACTGCTCACAAAAAGTAATAGGAATCAAATGGCCTGTTTCTGTGAATGTGATCCTATTTCAGATGAGATAACAGGGGGAATGCTGACATCTATGATGAAAGTCCAGTGAACAAAGGCTCTCATGAGTGTGATTTATGCTAGCTGAGACTGTTGTGGTGCCTGTCCTCATTCAGTCATACAACTGGATGGGAAAAACCTCACTTTCTCTTAAAGTTTTTGGAGAGAAAAAAACCGAAACAAAATAACAAAGTTTGAGAAAGCAAATATTGCTATCAACTGTTACAATGAGTTTCCTTAGTTGGGCAATGAATGGGGACTTCATATCAAATATCAAGAGACACATCAAATGTGAGAGGAAATAACACTCTTTCTTGTGATTCAGCTGTTTCCTCAGTTAGTTCGTTCTTTAGGTAGCCAGCCTGCCTGCAAAAAGGATTCCTTATGTTTTATCTTCTCCCCTGTAGAAAAGGGATGCTTGCCCCAGTTGGCCAAGTCTTGTGATGGTTCAGTTATGGCTGTGGTGGGATTGAAAACTTCGGAAATGGAGGAAGGTAAAGACATAGAAATCCTAACATGACTTGGAAGAGACTAGCTAACTAGAGTTTGCACTATCCTGTGGAGACCGAGTAGAACATGCATTCCTTTAGAGGATAGCAGCATTACTTTCCAGAAACACATTTTTCCTATTTGAAGTTTAAGTAGGGTTTCAGTTATTCACTCAAGAATTTTTGAACACCTTGTGCTTGGATATATATAATTTAGTATCTTTTGAAACTCTACTAAGAGCTATTCCTAATATGAATGTGGTTGATTACATCTTTTTAAAATAATTTTCTTTATTCAAATTTTATAAAATAATTTTTATTACTTTTAGTAGAGAATAAGTGGTTATTCTTTTAAATATCGCCTTGTCTAAAACTCATCTACTTGGCTTCGTATCATATTTTTAATAACTGATCATTTTATGATAGTTTGGTTATAATCTTTGCAGTGTCAGTTTAAAAAAATTCTTAGTAGAAAAGATAGAGAGCACTAAGATATGTAATTTGGATAGATTTTTGGATAAGTTTATTATTTGAGAAATGAACTATATTTTCTGACAAAGTTTAAGGAAAAATATCAAAAAAGGCTTAAAAGGAAGTTAGGTCTTCAGACTACAGATTTTTATTTATAAAATTAGAAACAAAATTGTGCTACATTTACTATATAAATTTTAAGCTATATAACTACTATGTATATATACACAAAATATATATTTGTGTGTGTGTGTGTATATATATATATATATATAGTTTCTATATTAAATAAATTCTAAATTTTAAGTAAGCATTTTATTCCTAACAGCAACATGAAAGGATTCAGTATCCTTGGTATATCTATGTAAAATATCAACCATACAATGTAAATTTATTCAGCATTGTTGATGTTTATGTCTTGTATTGTCATATCAGGATGGGTCTGTTTCATACAGTATCTGAAATGTTGGGACAAGAGCTCCAGATTAGAGTCCTCCTGTATAGAATATGTTTATTATATCTAGTATTCAAAAATTAAGGCTTTTTCTTATTACTCAATTAATGTCATTGAGATTTCATACTTTATATGAATTCAATTATGAAACATATGAAATATAACTTTTAAGAATGTGTACAGTCAAAGCTTTTCAAACTCATTAAATAAATTCTCTTTTGGTTAAATAAAACACACATTAGGAAAATGTATATCATTTACTCTTGCTTGAAATCCCTCTAACTCACCAATAATTGTTTTTAAGTTTGAAGTTCCCCACCAAGAATATTATCAGAAAAATATATATATAAATATAAAAAGAGACTTAACCTCAACAGCATTTTTTCAATAATCCCAGAAGCAGTTTCTTTTTTAAAATGAGATAGAAATCTTGATTTTATGAAAAAATAAATCATGTCAAGAATAGGGATGCTAATATCTAACTGCCCTTTATTCAGTTTAATAGTATTTAATATTAGAGAACTTTGAAATTTTATTTGTCATCTTTAATTGCAAGTTCATTGGTTATGTCACAGACAGAACAGATCATCCTTGTTTGTGACGGTGTCCATGGTGCTGACTCAGGATCTTAACTAAGAGTTCAGTGCCAGCTTTTTTCCAGTCAGCTTGCTACACCGCATATGTCTGAATTGTACTGGTTGGACAGTTCTGAATGTTCAAGCTGTAAACCCTTAAGGCAGGGATTATTTCCATGGAAAACTGCATAACACAGTATGCTTTACCAGCACAAAGCAATCAATATCAGTATGTCTTCAAATGGAAACCAGCTTGGTTTCTGCACATCACATACAAAGAAGCAAATATACCCCAATGCATTTCGTCTATTCATCTTTTTGTACCTCCTTATGCCTTCAGCTTCTCATACAGAAAAGCTATTTAAAGCTCATTTCATTGTCTGATGTAAATTCTGATAAGACATGGGGCATGGTTATAAAATGAGTACAAATTAACCTTTATTTTTAGGTTGCCCCAGAGTATATTGCTGTGTCCAAAAAAACTCCATTGAAAAACAAAGGACAGCTGAGTAATTATTGGCTAATTAAGTACTTTCTTATTCTCATCACATTATGTGTGAGTCCAGAGTTCCTGGGAGATAGCCAATTATGACACATTTTCAAGTCTAGGAATTATGACAAAATGACATTACATGCAAATCTGAGGGAAATATTGTTCAGCATTAATGCAATATGTGCTATGTCAATGCCATCATGTTTTAGGATAGCTTTGCAATGAGTTCATTGCAAAACCAAGTGAAAGTATATATGTATAAATCTCTTCCTGGGAATGACATTAAAATATACTCTTATTATAGAACCTATTGTTATCTTTTTCAATTAATTGAACTCCAGCGTATAGATGGAGAGGGACAGAATTTCATTATTTACAAAAGAGAAAAAACCTAAAAGCCTAGCCATCATTGTGCTGGTTGTTTTATTTCACATATGCTTTTCTATGGTTCTCTCCCTCATTTATGCTGACACTCTATTACCAAAAGGAGAAGTGCTAAGGCTGTCATAGACAGAGGTTTGCTTTTTTTCTCTGAGCTTTTTCCTTGAAGTTATGATTTTTCCATTAGTCTTTAAATAGGTAGCATCTGTTAATGCCTATCTTTCACGTGTTTTAGATGTTTAGGTGAATTAGAAAGTAATGTAAGAGAATATCTTACTTCCTCTCTAAATCAGCAAATTGTCAGTTCTCAATTGGTATTTTCAAATTTCTGGGATTCTGAAAAAATACTAAATTAATATACAGTATTAAATACTAAGTCTTAGCAGTTTAGGATTAGAATTAGAATATTAAGTCTATCCCCTTTAATATATTTGCATAATGGTTTTTAGAAAATCTCTTTTATTCATATCCATTGTAGCAGGACATATGAAAAGCAAACCAAACAAGTGTCTTTACAAATTGATAAGTATGGCCCATAATTCATTGCCCATAATAGTGTTGGCCTCCTCAATGAATAGAGCACAAGTCATTGTTGGATAAGTAAGCAGTGGAAGCAGCTACCCTTAGAACCTAGTCTCTAACCCTGGTGAAACCAACTCTTGTGCCAACATGAGTTGACCATGTTTTCTAAAATTAGTTAGGAAAATAAATGCTATGATGTATATTTCATCTTTACTTGGGGAAGAAATCACATTCTACCCAGATATCCCTTTTCTATCCCTGAAAGAACACAATTGTTTTTGTGTTCTTTTGAAATTCTAAATATAATTAAATATATCCTTTATGTGCTTTACACAGTGCTGGTGATATTTGAAGGATAATACATGTTTAAAAATTAAATGTAGGGAATAGGTACCATGGCTTAAAATTTAGTTTCATAAATAAGAAGGGGCAATTATATTAACTTTTTCTAATCTTTTCAGAAAACCTCAGAATTTCATTTTATTTGAGCTACATAAAACACATAGTATTTCCATTAATGTGGATATTTTATTTCATAGCTATATAGTTTCTCAGTATCTTCTGCCATGGATAAAAATTTCAAATCTGGATCTGGTCTCTTCTCCACTCCTGCCTTAACAGGATTGGGAGAGATTCTCTGAGCCTACTGATTCCACTCAATATTCATTCCAGCACATCCTGTCATTTCAGAGCCAGAGACTGTGCCAGCTGTGTCTCATGCACAGAATTTAACCAGCTGAAAAGATAAAATTGAGAAAGATAAATAGCAATGACCCAAAAATAAGGTTGAGTCAAAACATGCATAAGGGACACCTCGGTGGCTCAGTTGGTTAAGCATCCTACTCTTGATTTTAGCTCAGATCACGATCTCAAAGTTATGAGATTGAGCCCCACATCAAGCCCCATGTTCACTGGGAGTCTGCATGAGATTCTCTCCCCCATTCCCTCCATGTTCTCTCTCTCCCTAAAATAAATAAATCTTTAAAAAAAACCAACCAAACAAAAATGCATAATGGATACCATTAAAATATTTGACATTAGTAATATTTGACATTAGTGACTTTGCAATCTCTTTTTCCATTCCAATGTTTAGGATAACTGGCATTATACAGATATCAGCTTATCTCATGGTGAAAATCACAAGATACCTATGATTTGGGAGACAAATCAACCTAGCTATGGTGTTTATTTTTATAATATGACATTTTTATTTGAGAACTATATCATTAACATACATAAACAGTGTTAGCAGAAAACCAATCATGTGATGGAAGACTTGCAGCATTCATAAAAATGAATCAGCTATTAAGCTATGAATCAGCTTATAAAAAATTAGCTATACTTAATAGTAATAAAGAAATTTTTTTAAATGATGCAGATTATAAAGATAAGCTTTTCTGTTTTTAAAGGAGTGCAGAGGCGGAAGGAAAGAGAGAATCTTAAGCAGATTCCATGCCCACTGTAGAGCCTGAAGCAGGGTTCAATCTCACAACCCTGAGATCATGACCTGAGCCAAAATCAAGAGTTGGATGCTTTACTAACTGAGCCACCCCTTTGCCCCAAGATGATCATGTTTTTATAGAGTTAAACAGACAAACATTTTTAAGACTCCATAAAATTTATGGATGGAGGAGAGGAGTAATTGCCCAACACCAGCAAGTTTCAAATTGACTTAATGACTGGGATACAAAATAAGGAATGAGAGATGTGAAATTCAGAAGGCATCTGATTTAGATCAAAAGACCATGACCAAATATTTTAGAAGTCAGAGACAATTAGAGCAGTGAAAGTTATTGGTCCAGACACAGTTCCCCCTATGTGTCAAATTCCAATAATATTTATAGCTTCCTTTTAAGCAGTTCCATTAACATTACTTAAAATTTTTGAGATTTCAAGAATGTATCAGATGCTAAGTGTTTATACAATATCTATACATTTCTTCCTCCTGCATGCAATTCCTTACACAATTATGTTTGGTACACTACTTTCAGTAAAGGAGGGCTCTTCCATTAAATCTAGAATAAGCTATTTCTAAACTAATTGGGAAATGTTTACTTCAATTTCCTCCATTCTCATCCTTCATTGTAAGGATGGACCTATAACACAATTTTAATTTTGAGTATGAAGAAGTATTTTTATTTGAATATTATTGCACCCAAAAGAGAGGTAGGTAAAAACAAAAACAAAAACAAAAAACCCCCACACAAAACAAACAAAACAAAACACTACTCTTTTGTCTGTATTGAATTTAGTGGTGTAGTGATTATTAATGTTGTGACCTTTTTGACCATGAAGGAATAAGCCTAAAGACAAAAAGCCAATAGGCAAGAATAGAAGAGCAGGATGAAATAAATAACATCACTCCATATTGTCACAAATGGCAGGACTTCCTTATTTTTTATAGCTGAATAATATTAGGTGATAACTACATTTTGTGAATAAGTAAATTTGACTCTTCCAGAATTATAATAAATTATAATATACCTTCCTATGTAGAGACCTTTCCTAATTTGGCAGGCTATAACAAACTACATGTGGATTGAATAAAATGCAATAAAATAATTAATCTTATCAAAATATACTTATAAGAAGTAAGTCAACATGAAGCTTTCGGTCTAATATCTATATTATCTTTCTTGAGACTTAGTGTACACATAGTACTTTAAAGCATTCCTAGAAGGTAGTATTATAGAAAGCAATAGGACTGTGTCCTTTCTATAAGTGTAAAACTCATGTTTTGTTGTTGTTGTTCTAAGAGCAGACAAAATAAATAGGAACAATTCCTTTACAATTTTGTTACAACAGTGATTTTTTTGACATGTACATTAACATTGGGATCATTATTACTTCATTACTTCATATGAAAGCCCTTAGCTATTTATACATATTCAGTTTATTAAATAAACCCTCCCAAATTGAAAAGCATGGGCATTATATGTATGCATTTTGTGAAAAGAGGTCTCAACAATCTACACTTGAATGGAAACTTTCATGATAAAGTTTTGTAAAGCTTTTACAATTTCCAGGAAAAAAAAAATAGGAAAAGTAATAGTGGGATACTTATATTGAAGAAAAACTTATCTATTCTGTAGCAAAAACGAAGTGTTCAACCGGGATAACCATCAAAATCATATTTTTCTTTAATGCTATGAATCTTCTAAATTCATTATGTTCCATTTCTTAAAAGCAAAGAAATTTTGAAATGACTCGATGCTAATACAATAGTTTTGTGAGCTTAATGGTTTTTTTTGAGCAATAGTTTGCTCACCTGTAAAACAGAGTTGGTAGAATGCCAATTCTATTGGGTCTATATGAGTATCAAATAAGATTGTACATGATCTTTTTTTTATTTTTTAATGAGTTTTTAATTCCACCATATTTAACATACAGTATTATATTAGTTTTAGGTTACTATTTTTTTTTTGAAAGAGAGAGGGGAGGGGAGAAAAGGAGAGGGAGAGAAAGAATCCTGACAAGGCTCCAAGCCCAGTGAGGAGTCCAACATGAGGCTCCATCTCTAGACCCTGAAGTCATGAGTTGAAATGAGAGTTGGATGTTTAACCAACTGAGCCACCCCAGGTATACACTTTTAAACCAAAGGCTGAAAGATGACTGGAAGTATCCAAATGAACATAGGGGGAAAAATGAAGAAATAGACGTTTCAGTTACAGAAAATAGCTGTGCCAAAAAGTAGAAGTAGAGCAATAACAAATTTGGAAAACAAGATGGTCAATGTATTAAGAATGTAAAGTATTGTATTTAGAAAAGCAAATGGAAAGATAGACAGATACCAGTTTATGAAGGAACTTAATTTTCACTCAGATGACATTTGACTTGCTTTAAAATTTGTTAAAAGGAAAATGAGATTTTGACTTTTTCTCTAAAAAGTTATTTCCACAAGCGCTCTTTTCAAAATTTCAGATAAGTTTTTATAGTTAAGTCTCAAAAACACTAACCTAAGCTAAAGGATAGAGGAATTAGAACTAGAGAGTGATTTTGGACAGCAGGAAGATCAACCCTGGATCCACTAAAAACAGCAAGAATGACACAGGGACATGCAAAAGAAGAGACGAAGAAGCTGCACAGCCAGCCTTGCTTGAGACTCCGTAAATACGAACAATGAATAGCAATAAGTGAGGTGAGACAGTATTACACTCAGATGTTATTCCTGGAATTTCAGTTCAGGAAATGAAGCTGAGAATTAGGTCTGCAAAAATAAGCACATTTAAAATTGGATTTTTTTCTTATACTAACTGAAAAAAATCACAACTTGTATATTAAAACACACACACACACACACACACACACACACACACACACATTGATCTTCCTGGGGTTATGTGCCAATAAACCCATTGTAAGTTGAAAATATCTTGAGTTAAAAGTGCATTTAATAGATTTCATCTATTGAACACCAGAGCTTAGCCTACCACAAATGTGCTCAGAACACCTACATTAGCCTCCAGTTAGGCACAATCATCTAATGCAAAGCCTATTTTATAAAAAGTGTTGAATATCTCATGTGATTTATTAACACTGTACTGAAAGTGAAAAATGGAATGGTTGTAAGGTACAGAATGATTCTATGTGCGCTACCTGTTTACTCTCATGACTGTGTGGCTACTGGGAGCTATGGCAGTAGCTATGGCAGTAGCCCAACACCACAAGAGAGGATCTACCATATATTGCCAGCCTAGAAAAAAAAATCAAAATTAAAAACTTAAAATATGTTTTTTTACTGAATGCATATCACTTTTGCAGTATCATAAAGTCAAAATAAATGTAGGTTGCATCATCGTAAGTTGGGGATTGTCTGTATATATCTATAAAGTAAGTTTTATATTAATATAAGATTTTGAGTTATATACTAGTACCTTGATATTTTCAGACAACTGAGTGTCTACTAAAGGAAATTCTTGGGGATTATAATTCATTTTCAGTTTCCTCATTTTTTTTCCTGAAAATAGACATCAAATTTTCATAAGTCTGATAGCTCTACATTTTAGCCAAGTCCCTTAAACATTTTATTTCCTCTTTTAAGCTTAGGAAATTTCCCTGGCAGCTGCTTTAAAGTCTCAGCTCTCTTGCATGTCCTCCACAAAAGTTGCCATCCTGAAAAAACTTGTTCAGATAACAAAGTAGCCAAGAATGTTTTCTTTATTCTTATTTTTTTCTATTTTGGGTTTATTTTTCTCTACTGAGAAAATCAGTCACTAAATGCTGGTGGTATATTCCATAGATGTAAAACAATTTTAATGACACTGAAATATGATATTTTCTGGCACAAAAAGCAAGTATAAAATTAAACTTCAAGACGTATTCCAGAGATGTTGATGTGATCTATTTATGACATAGGGAAAAAAATATAAAGGATTTTAAACCATTTATTACTACAGTAATTTGTAGTTGACTACAGAGGATTAATCTTAGACTTTCGGAAAAATAGTAAGAAGAAACTTCAAATGATATTCATACTAGATGGCACAGTACTTGATACTTGTAATTCGCTTTTTTTTTTTTTCATTTTTTCCCCCAGAAGTTACAGGTTTTATCTTTAACTTCTTCGGAAAAATTAGTAGGATAGGAAAAATAGTAAGACATAGAAATACATATTATCTTATTTTTCCATTTACATGGTATAACATTTAAAATATTTTAAAATTCTTCTCTTGGGACTCCTGAGTGGCTCAGTGGTTGAGCGTCTGCCTTCAGCTCAGGGCATAATGCCAGGGTTCTGGGATCGAGTCCTGCATTGGGCTCCCTACAGGGAGCCTGATCTCCCTCTGCCTATGTCTCTGCTTCTCTCTCTATCTCTGTATCTCTCATGAATAAATACATGCAATATTTTTAAAAGATAAAAATAAAAAAAAGTAAAATAAAATTATTCTCCAGGATTGCTGATGTTGCTTGTTGTTGAGGTGGGCCAGTGTGTGCCCGTGGTGGGGTGGAATTGTATGCAGTTATCATTTGTTTAGTGACTTGTCCAAACAATTTTTGCAAGGACTGTATTCCTTACCTGTATGATCATTTAAGTCTTTGGTTTCATTACCTTTGCAATCAGCCAGTGACCCGGCAGGGTATGTGTGTGTGTGTTTTATATTGCCTTGAATATAAAAACAATGACTAGCCCCTGCACTGGTCCTTCAGAGACCAGCAGGCAAATAAAAAAACACCCACCCACCTTAATCCTTGGAGAACAAAGTTCTTATGCCCAACTGCCACCAGTAAGCCAAACCAAGCACAGTAACCAGAAATTCCATCTACCAATTCCATAGGTGCCTGTTATGGGACTGGAGGAAGAGAGCTGGTAGCGGCTACACAATGCAAAATCCACCAAAATCTCCAACCTTTTAAAACTTTTTCTTCATTGAGCACCCCTTTCAATGCCGTCAGTGGTCAACTATACTCCAGAGTTCTATGGTGTTTGATTCTCAATATTCTTGACAATTCATATATACATATATATTTTTTTTTGGTTGCCAGGATTGATTTCTAAACTTCATACTCTGAAATCTTTCAAGAGGGTATTCCTGGTGTAAATATATATTTTAATGACATATCTAATCCCTTTCATTGGTACAATTTGATTTTCCTTATTAATTTTCTCTACAGATAATTCAAAAATATTTAATTTTCAGTGTTTAATTCTATTATTTTACTAATTACATATTTAACATTTTCATTGCAAAAATTATTCATGTTGTTATTCTTTTTTATTTCCTTATCATGTATATATTATATATACATATATTTAAAATTTATGTGTGTCTCTTCCAGTTTTAATGAGTTATAATTGACACTTAACAGTATGTAAATTTAAGACATACACGGTGATAATTTGGTACACTTATTATTGCAAAATAATTACAAAAATTGGGTTGGTTAACACCTCTAATCACCTCACATAATTACAGCTTGTTTGGAGTGGTGAAATGTTTAAAATCCACCTTCTTAGTAACTTTCAAGTATAAAACACAGTATTGTTTTTTTTTTTCAAATTATTTAAGCTCTGATTAGTTAATATATAGTGTAATATTGGTTTCAGGAATAGAATTTAGTGATTCATCACTTCCGATAACACACAGCACTCAATATAGCATAAAATATAGTATTATTTACCATAGTCACCATGCTGCATATTAGATATCCAGAATTTATCTTATAACTGGAGGTTTGTATCCTTTGACAACATCTCATTTTCAAACCCTCCATCCCCCAGAAACCACCATTTTACATTCATAAATTCAGCTTTTTTAGATTCAACATATGTGAGATCATATAGCATTTGTCTTTCTCTTACTTATTTCACTTAGCATAATGCTTTTGCAATACAGCCATGTTGTCACAAACAGTAAAATTTCCTTATTTTTCATATCTAAATAATATTCTGTTGTTAAATATCTTATTTCTTCTTCATCAATTCATCTGTCAAAATTAGGTTATATGCATTTAGGTTATATGCATATCTTGGCTATTATAAATAATGCTGCAAAGAATATAGGAGTGCAGACATCTCTTCAAGATCTGGGTTTCTTATCCTTTTTTTAGATAAATAATCAGAAGTCGGATTGATACCACTGAATTGTTTTCTTGTGTTTTCTCATAGCTCAATGAGTTTCCTTGAAACAACTATTTTGAATTCTTTATTGAGTAAATCACGAATGCCCATGTCTTTGAGTTTGGTTATTATAAGATTATTGTGATCTTTTTCTGGTGTATGTTTCCCTGATTTTTCATGTTCCTTAAAGTGCCTCCAGTCTCCACTGTATGACTTAAGAAGAAAAATATCTTCCATTAGTATGCTAGTGATTCTGACGTTACTCTCAGACCTTCAAAGGATCAACCTGCACCACATTTTCTCTCTCTTATTGCAGAATTCTTAAGCTTGTATGCTTTCTTATGATTCTGCAATTAACTAGGCTGGGTAACAGCTTCCTTTTTCTTTCCCTCAAGGGCAGTACTAAATATTCAAGTTTCTCTCTCAAGTTTCTCTCTCTCTCTAAATATTCAAGTGGTCTCTCTCTCATCTGCAGATTCAGGCTGGTTTTCTGCAAGTGCTCACTAACCATCTGCCATATCTTGCTCTTTCTACTATCATGAGTACACAGGAGCTATCAGTAGGGCATGATAGTTCATGCATGTCCCATGAGGCATTTGGGGGATTTACAAGAGAAGTGGCACAGCAGCTCACGTTCAGGCCTCTTGATGAAATCCGTAATGCAGTTAGTAGGGTCCATATCCCTTTGATACCTTCTCTTCCAAGCCCTGATTGCTATTCTCCAAGCTGCTCAGCATCCCTGTGTTATGCACCATGACTGAGTGCTCTGAGTCAGATGAGAAAGATAAAAGTGCTTTCAGCAGTATCCTACACAGCTAATGAAGCTGGACACTCACTCACATTCTGTCATGTTCTCCCATGGGCATCCCTGGGCACTAAGCTGTATTGCTTTGGAGGTTGGATAACAAGTAAAAGCAAGTTGTTTTTAACCTTCTCCAATGATTCCAATATCAGATTTTTTGCTTCAACAATATGAAAATTAGTCCACTGGACTACTGTATTAAAAAAAAAATATCTCTTGAATAGGATAAATGGATAAGTCAGTTGTTCTCCAGGGTCTCCTGGACTGTAGCCTGGAGGGGCTAGAGCTGGTTCATGGGCCACTTCAGGATCAACAGCCTAGACCAAAGTCTCTATACCCAGTATACAATGCATGGGTGGACAAAACTTCTGGATCCCTTGACACATGATGCTGAATCCTACAGCTCTTACAAAGGCACGTTTATCTATGGATGGATGCTAAATTGTTTCTGAGAAAAGCATACTAATGAGAGATACTTTATTCACCACATTCACTAATGTCTCTCCTTAGTCATATTTTTCCATGAAATTTTTTCATCCAGTTTTATTATCCACAAGGAAAAACTAAGCAACGTTGTTTAATTCTCAAAAAAAAAAATTAGAATAGCTTATCTCTTCATTTATAATGATTATAATCTTTGTATTATTAATCATCTTTGTCCTTGAGAAACTTGTAATCTTATTACAAAAACAAATGTAACATAGTATGGAAAGTCCTAGACACAGGAATTAGAAAACAAAAAGAAATATAAGGCATCCAAATAAGTAAGGAAGAATTAAATTCTCAGTGTTTGATGATGACATGATACAATATAGAGAAAACCCTAAAAAGCTTCCACCAAAACTATTAGAACTGAAGAATGAATTTAGTAAAGTCAAGGATATAAAATCAATGTACAGAAATCTGTTGCATTTCTGTACTCTAATAATGAAGTAGCAGAAAGCAATAATTAAGTAATAATTTTATTTATAATTGTATTTATAATTGTACCCAAAACAATTAACATATCTAGGAATAAACTTAACCAAAGAGGTAAAACCTTCTATTCTTAAACTTATAAAACATTGATGAAAAAAACTGAAGATGATACAAAGAAATGGAGAGACCCTCCATGTTTGTGGGTTAGAAGAATAAATGCTGTTAAAATGTCTATACCACCCAAGGCAATCTACAGATTTAATGCAACCCCTATTAAAATACCAACAGCATTTTTCATAGAACTAGAACAACCATAGCATTTGTATGGAACCACAAAAGATCTCAAATTGCCAAAGCATTCTTTTTTTAGATTTTTTTAAATTTATTTGAGAGAAAGTGAAAGAAAGAGAGCACAAGCAGGAAGAGTGGCAGAGGTAGAGAGAGAAGCAAGCTCTCTGCTCAGCAGGGAAATGGGGTTTGATTCAAGAACCCTGGGATCAAAACCTGAGCAGAAGGCAGCTACTTAACTGACTGAGCCACCCAGGCTCCCCTGGCTAAAGCATTCTTGAAAAAACAAAATAAACAAAACTGGAGGTATCACAATTCCAGACTTCAAGTTATATTACAAAGCAGTAATAATTAAAACAGTATGGTACTGGGATAAACATAGACACCTAGGTCAATGGAAGAGAACAGGAAACTCAGAAATAAGCCCACAATTATATGGTTAATTAAATCTTCAACAAAGGAGGAATGAATATAATGAGAAAAAGACCGTGTCTTTAATAAATGGTGTTGGGGAAACTGGACAGCCACATTCAAGATTCTAAAACTGGACCACTTTCCTTCACCATATGCAAAAATAAATTCAAATGGGTCCAAGATCTAAATGTTAACCTGAAACCATAAAAATCCTTGATGAGAACATAGGTAGTAATTTATCTAACATCAGCCATAGCAACATTTTTCTGCATATGACTTCTGAGGCAAAGGAAATAAAAGCAAAATAAACTATTTGGGACTATATCAAAGCAAAAATGTTTTGCACAGAGAATGAAACTAAAAGGCAACCTACTGATGGGAGAACATATCTGCGAATGACATATCTGTTACAGGGTTAGCATCCAGAATATATAATGAACTGACACAACTTAATACCCAGAAAACAATAATCCATTTTTAAAATGGGCAGAAGACATGAACCAACATCTCTCCAAATAAGATGTACAGTTGGCCAATGGACACATGAACAGATACTCAACATTTCTCATCATCAGGGAAATGCAAATCAAAAGTACAATGAGATATCATCTTAAACCTAGCTGACTGGCTACAATCAAAAACACAAGAATCAAGTATTGGTGAGGATGTGGAGAGAAAGGAACCCTCTTGCACTGTTGGTGGGAATGCAAACTGGTGCAGCCATTATGGAAACCAGTATGGAGGTTCCTCAGGAAATTAGAAATAGAGCTACCCTACAATTAGCAATTGCACTATTATAAGCCTCACTCTCCACCTGCAAAATCAACCAACCAACCAAAAAACTCCACTAATTTGAAAGGATACATGCACCCTTATGCTACAGTATTTGTAGTAGCCAAATTATGAAAGCAATCCAAGTGTCCATCCACCGATGAATGGAGAGGTGTGGTATATAATATATACAATGATATATTATTCAGCCATAAAAAAGAATGAAATTTTGCTATTTGCTACAACACGGAGAGCTAGAGAGCATAATGGTAAGCAAAAAAAGTCAGCCAGATAAAAATAAATACCATATAATCTCTACTCATATGTGAATTTAAGAAATAACATATGAAAAACAAAGAAATAAAACATATGAGCAAAGAAAAAAAAAAGGAGAGAGAGAGAAAAACAAACTAAAAAACATACTCTTAACTATAGAGAGTAAACTGATGGTTACCAGAGGGCAAGTGGGTGGGATGGTGGAAAAAATAACCCCAGGAGTGGTAATTTGAAGGAATATTTAGAGTTTGTTGCTGTTGTTGTTTTATATTTTGATAATGGTCATTTTGTAACTGTATAAAATAAGCTCATTGGAAGAATCAGACAAATTCACTTCATTTATATATAGACTTTTCCCAAAAATGCATATTTAAGAAAATTAAATTTTACCCTTTATAACTATCTTCAAGAAAAAGTTATAACCTAGTCAAATGTTGAGTCACATAAATAAAAAAAATATCACTTTTGTCTCAAAAACTGAAATTAGGTGATATATGGCCACATAGCAAAATTGAACAGTTAAGTGCAGAGAAAAAAAATTGCAAAACTCAATTGTGCTATAGATTGCAGTCATCAGCTATATACTTCTTTCTTAAACTATTTTAAAGTAAGAAGCACATTCACTGCAAATTACATCAAATTTGACCTTGCTTTTGATAGCATTAGAACTTGAATTTCTAGTACAAAAAAAATTATTCAAAAGAATAAAAATGTTCCTTTTGGAATTCTTTAATGCCCTAGAAATATATTCCTACAATTTGAAAGCAAATGAATTAATACTAACTCTATTATAGTAGCTTTATTTTCTAAAAACATTTTTATTTCTTATTTATTAAAGTCAACAAAGTGTAAACTTTGATGTCATTTTATAAACATAAATAATTTTGCAATGATTTCTGGTAGTAATTAGTATAAAACGGACCCATGTAAAACAATCTGGTAGAGATCTTTAGGTTTTCATTATGGGTCTTTGCAAGCAGTTTATTCAACATAGATAAACTAAGATTTCTTTCAAAGTAGATAGTAAAAATAAATAGCAAAACAGTACAATTTGTCCTAATCACCTGAAATGCAAAAGGAAAACAGAGATATCTATACTGTAATACGAATAGTATGCATGCTTTTTATTTCCCATTACATTATTAAAATAGACTGGCCCATTCAAACGCAGAGATGTCAAGGACAGTAAAATATAGTGGAGACTTCCATTAACAAGGCAGGAAACCACAAATGTTGGAGAGGATGGGGAGAAAAGGGAACCCTCTTATACTGTTGGTGGGAATGTGAACTGGTGCAGCCACTCTGGAAAACTGTGTGGAGGTTCCTCAAAGAGTTAAAAATAGACCTGCCCTACGACCCAGCAATTGCACTGTTGGGGATTTACCCCAAAGATTCAGATGCAATGAAACGTCGGGACACCTGCACCCCGATGTTTCTATCAGCAATGGCCACAATAGCCAAACTGTGGAAGGAGCCTCGGTGTCCATCGAAAGATGAATGGATAAAGAAGATGTGGTTTATGTATACAATGGAATATTACTCAGCAATTAGAAACGACAAATACCCACCATTTGCTTCAACGTGGATGGAACTGGAGGGTATTATGCTGAGTGAAATAAGTCAATCGGAGAAGGACAAACAGTGTATGTTCTCATTCATTTGGGGAATATAAATAATAGTGAAAGGGAATATAAAGGAAGGGAAAAGAAATGTTGGGAAATATCAGGAAGGGAGACAGAACATAAAGACTCCTAACTCGGGGAAACGAACTAGGGGTGGTGGAAGGGGAGGAGGGCGGGTGTTGGAGGGGAATGGGTGATGGGCACTGAGGTGGACACTTGACGGGATGAGCACTGGGTGTTTTTCTGTATGTTGGTAAATTGAACACCAATAAAAATTAATTAAAAAAAATAAAAAATAAATAAAAGTTTCTGCTTCTGAAGAATCAGAATTAGTATGAATTAGAATTAATGTAAAATTCATGTCCAGGTTGTTAATGAAACAAATTTGTCACATGGTCATACCCTATTTTCTGGAAGACCTCATACCACAATTCTCTGAAACAATGAGAAAAAAAAATGGTATAAAAAAGCAAAGGACAGTTGTCCCTAGCCCAGAGAACTGAAATTCAGCTTCTGTTTATATTAGATGGAAAACTTCTATAAGTAATAGGTACAAATTTAAGAAAAATATCCAAATATTGCCTACAGTATAGTTTTTCAAAATGTCTTCATAGGTAGAAATAATTTAAAAGTTCTATTGGTGATGAAAGCTAAATATTGATAAAGTGAGATATTTATGTACAATATAATATTCTCTATATCTAAAAACATAAAGAAAAACACTGTGGAATAAATTCAAGATTAAAATATTTGTAAAGGTAATCATATTTGAATTTTGAAAACTATTACAAAGTTAGCAAATTAAAATTATTCTCTAGAGTTATTCACCAGTAAGTATTCACTAGTTTTGTGTTTGTGTACTATATGCTTAACATTGTGAGGTTTTGTTTTGTTTTGTTTTGTTTTTGTTTTTGTTATTTTTTAAGCAAAAGTGATATAATTCCTAGTCATAAAGCTCACAATGCAGACTGAGTAAGTAGAAATGAATGAACAGTCTTAAGGTAAAAAAATATATGTTGATATCAAAGTTTGACTCTGGTATACACACATTAGTTGAAAAAATGTAATGTATTTGTGTTTTCTATAAGTAATTCTAATTTACTAATTTATAAAAAGACAGTTATAATTGAAGGTGCTAAAACTTCCAATCCTGGTAAAAATGTAGATGTTACAAAGCACTGAGGCTTCAACTTTAATAATAAAAAACTTGATTAGGGATCCCTGGGTGGCTGGGGTCCCTGGGTTGCTCAGTGGTTTGGCACCTGCCTTCTTCCCAGGGCATGATCCTGGAGTCCCGGGATCAAGTCCCACATCAGGCCCCCTGCATGGAGCCTGCTTCACTCTCTGCCTGTGCCTTTGCCTCTCTTTCTCTCTCTTTCTCTCTCTCTCTCTCTCTCTCTCTCTCTCTCTCTGTGTGTGTCTCTCATGAATAAATAAAATCTTAAAAAAAATAAAAAGCTTGATTAACCACAAAATTATATTTATTTAATTCCACAAAAAGACAAGAAGTACTAAATTCTAGCAAAACACAAGTCCATCATAGAAGAAAAGACTCATCTCTGATAGAGTGAAAATAAAAAGACAAAACCATCATTGATGGCCATAAAGGGAATGCAAGACAGGAGTTGAGTGAGTCTTTATAAGACCTGTAAGACATCAATAAGTGTATGGATTAGTATACAGAGGGCTGAAAGCAAAGAAGATTTGAGAAAGAGTTCCCTAAAGGATTTAGTATCTTCTTTAACCCATGCTGAAAGTAGTGTGAGATTGTTGAAAGTTGAGACATCCCAGATATTCACTGAATACCCTGCTGTATAACACACTGAAGGTTAGCAGGGGGAAAACAGGGAAGATAAATTATACATAGTGCATATAACCAGGAGTTAGAATTGAGGACAAAGAAAATTTTCTGGTGCTATAAAAAGCTGCCAAATAGACTGTAAAACTAATAAAACACTGAAATGTTTCAGAATGCTAGGAAATTGGCTATAAAACTTGAATAATTCTGTGGCTTTCTCTGTAGATGTTTTGGTCCCAACATCAAAATACTTGAAGCCAATGGATGGTGACCTGAAAATACTAAACATATAACAAGCCTCACACCCAATTTTATTAAACATTAGGTTCACTCAGTTCTTCATACAATTTTCTTAACAGAAAAAAAAAAAAAAACTGTGCCCTTTCCTGGGGTAAATATTACTTACTTGAACCTCTATTGTGATTTTAAGTAAAATGTCAAGAATATACCAAAAAATTTTAAGACACGCATCAAAGCAAGCAATTATAAACTATGTGCAACTGTGAAAAGAGTAAATAGAAGAAACTGGAAGATGACATAACTGTTGGAATTTTCAGACAGGGAACTAAATAAAACTATGATAAAAATGTTTTAAAATGAAGTAGAAAAAGTGAGTAACACATGTAATTAATGATGAATTTCAGCAGAAAAGTGAGATATGCAGAAAAAGCAAATGCTAGAAAAGGACAGTACCAGAAACTAAATATTTTTGTAATGGGTTTAAGAACAGACTAGATTTACAGGATAAATAGTAACTTGAATGCATGGTGATAAAATTTATCCAAACAATAACAAAAAGACAAAAATATTGGTTTGGAGGAGAAGGAACATAAATTCAGATATATTTTACTCCTGGTCTTACAGAAAACAAACAACAAAAATTAAAACATTTTTGCTTTTCAGTAGTTCTCTTAGAAGAGACAAATCTCAAAAAGTTTTTTTTTTTTTTCACATACCTACATTTAAAATTGAAGATTGTAGAGTATTTTTTTTCCTTAAAGGTGAAAAATCAATATACTTAGCTTATATTCTTCCAATACAGAATTCTATTTTCCTTTTTATCATGAAATTCTTATTAATATTCACTTCTTATATGTCCTTAAAGAAATATAAGATAACTAATAATTGCCAATTACTTAATTTAGAAAAATCTATTTCTGTTATTTGAGGAAATAAGTCATATATCCCAATATGATACATTCCATTTCCCTTTAGAATAATTTTAGAGATAATATCTTGTTTTATCCTTTTCCTTTTAATCATGGTTTATTTGCTTTAATGTATGAAGTATGTCATTACATCCCTGTTTCATATTCAAAGAAAATTATAATAATTATTGGTAGTAAAGACCTAAGTAACAGTAGTAAAGACCTAATGAGGTAATGGTAGACTTAATACATGCTATTCAAGGGGATCCCTGGGTGGTGCAGCGGTTTGGACCTGGGCGCGGTCCTGGAGACCCGGGATCGAATCCCACGTTGGGCTCCCGGTGCATGGAGCCTGCTTCTCCCTCTGCCTGTGTCTCTGCCTCTCTCTCTCTCTGTGTATCATAAATAAATAAAAATTTTTAAAAAATAGATGCTATTCAAGAAATATCTAACAATGTCATCTACTTATTTCCTTTCAACTGCATCATGTTTCAAAATCAGAAAAAGAAAAAAAGTAATGCATCATTTTTCTTGCCAAGTTACTATGAATAAAATAAAGGCTTTTCCATGATTTATCCAAAATTATCTGTGAAAGTGACAGATCAGTGAAATATTATTCAAACAAATTTCTCCCATACTTATGTTACTGCTGATAGTGTGTATAGTTTCACATAGCCTTCAACTCCATTTATATATTCAAATCAGTAGGAAAGGTAAATTCTGTAGAAAAAGTCTAATATTTAAAGACATTTCAAAACTGTCATTATAAATAGAATCCATACATGGTCCCTTAAAAACAAACTTGTTTATAATTGTATGCAATGTATAATTAAATTACAAGCATGGTGATATAAAAGTACGGAAATTATTCCCTATGCCCAGAGGAATTACTTTTCCTTTTGGTGATAAGGGGATTAGTCAGGTTTCAAAATATATGTTTCTCTATGATTATCCAGTGGTCAGAAACTCTCTTTCACAAATTGAACATCCCCTAGGGAATAAAAACAGCAACATCCAAAGAAAATTATGTCAAGATATTTCAAGAGGCACAACATAAATATAGATACTTATGGTTTGTATAGTTTGTCAAAGATCCTACAATGTTCTAAAAAAGCTTTTATATTTTCCTTTTCAGTTCCTTTCTACACTTTTAGGTCACTTTTCTGTATATTAATTTTCTTTGGTTTTGCCCTACTATTTTGTAAACACCTTAAGGTACACAGAATTTAAGGTGTTTTGCATGTGTAAAAACAGCCTCACAAAAAGCTAACCTTAATTCAGTGCCTACTACGTAAGACATTATTCAGGTGTTTGTATAAATTAAATATTTTAATCCAATAAATGTATTCCAGATTAATAATAATGATCCCATTTTATAGATTAAAAAAATAGAAAATGTCAAAGAATTGAATTTAATTAATTTCAAAGAATTAGTTTAATTTAATTAATTCTTCTAATTTCAAAGAATTTAAACATCTTCTTCATGGTTATTGTACTACTGAGTGGCAGAAACAGAATTTGAATTTCAATATATGTGTTTCTAAAGTCTTTTGGGGAAAAAAAAAAACTCAAAACTTTGAGTAACATAGGAGGAGTATCCTGGGAAGATTACTAGGACTATCTCCTCACCTAGACAATAATTGTGGTGGAAAAATCTATCTGATATAACTTTTAGAACTCTAGAGCCTACTGAAGACTTGCTAGTGTTAGAGGAAAGCTTAAAGAGCAAAATGCAGTTAATTTCTGTCAATTTTGGGGATCCCTGGGTGGCGCAGTGGTTTGGCGCCTGCCTTTGGCCCAGGGCGCCATCCTGGAGACCCGGGATCGAATCCCACGTCGGGCTCCCGGTGCATGGAGCCTGCTTCTCCCTCTGCCTGTGTCTCTGGCTCTGTCTCTGCCTGTGTCTCTGGATCTGTCTCTCCTTCTATCTCTCAAGAATAAAAAAAAAAGTCTTTAAAAAAAAAAACCACTTAAAAAAAAAATTTCTGTCAATTTTAGCTCTAAGATCTACAGCAGCTCCCATCTCCTATCTCCCAGCCCTGTGGCAGAAGGCTGTGCACATTACAGGAGAAAAGAGAGAGAGAGAGAGAGAGAGAGACTGTTCTTTAAACATTAAGGATCTATACTTTGATCATTCTCTACAGCTTCTGACTTCAGGAGTGCAAAGAGGTGTGTGGCCATTGTTATAGTACTTTCCCCTCCAGCTGAAGTGATTTCCCAGGTGATTTAAAGGCTTTTAAATCATCACCCTTCATTTTTCTCTTTTTCCCTTTTCAGGAGCCGGACTTCAAAGACTAGGGTATTCAAAAGCAACTGCTTATAAATGCGAAATTGGAATGTCATCACACATGCCCAGGGAAAAGAGCAGACTTTGAAAATATCAACTAAATTAAAAAAATCTTAGTCAAACTGATCAAGGCTAAAAGAGAAGAAACACAAATTATCAATATCATGATATACCTAGATTAAATTACTACAGATTTTACAGGCATTAAAATAGTAAGGGAATGTTATGGGCCATTGTATAGGAGTAAATTTAATAATTTAGAGAAAATGTATAAACTTCCTGGAAGACAAAACCTTCAAAAGCTCATTCAAGAAGAAATAGATTAAATAAATAGCCAGGTATCTATTACTGAACTTAAATTTATAGCTTAAAATTTTCCCAAGAAGAAAACTTCAGGCCCAGTTGGCTTCACAAATAAATGCCACTAAACTTTAGAAAGAACTATTAGCTCACTATATACAAAAATTAAGTCAAACTAGATCATAGATCTCATGGAAAACCTTAAAATCTACAATGTCTAGACAAAAACAAGTGAAAATCATTTTGAAGTTAGGTTAGGCACAGATTTATTAGATCTGACACTATAAACACAATCATTAAAAAACATACAGATAATTATATTTCATTAAAATTCAAAACCACTGTTCTTCAAAAGACACTGCTCTCATAATAGAAAGATAAGGAAAATTGGAAGAAATTATTTGTAAACCATATGCTTGATATGCGATGGGAATTCAAAATTTAAAAACAAAAAAAAAAACCCATAGCTCAATAATAAGAGAAGGAAAAACAGCTCAATCTAAAAAGGATGGACAAAAGATTCAAACAGGTATTTCATCTAAAAAGTTGTATGGAGAATTAATAAGCAAATCAGCAAATTCTCAACACAAAAATTGTTAGGAATATCCAAACTCAACAATGAAATGTTACTACACACCTCTTGAAATGGCTAATTTTTTTTTTTAAGTAAACATAAAAAAGTGTAGAGTTTAGTATCAGCAGCTGCATCATCCTATACTGTTGGGCAGAATATAAAATGGAGGAACCATTTCAGAAAGCATTTCTTTAAGTTAAGCATGCATCTGTTATTCCACTCCTACTCCAAGTATGAATAAAAGTATATGTCAAAGCAAGTACTTTCACTCAAATGTTTTGTATGTAATAGTCAAAAATGGAAAACACCAGATATGTGTCAACCTGGAAACAGATGAACATTGTATATCTTTACAATGGAACACTATTCCCCAAAGACAGGAATGAACAGACACAAAATAAATGAATCATCACTAGTTTTGCTGAGTGAAAGAAGCTAATACCCTCCATATCATGCATACTCTATCATTCCATTTATATAAAATTATAGAAAATATGAGCTAATCCATAATAGTAGAAAGCAGATCAATAGTTAACTGGAGATAGAAGAAGGACAAACAAAGGTGGGAGGATGTAGATGTAAAGGAACAAAAGGAAACTTCTGGGGGATGGGTTATTATCTTGATTGTGGTGATGTTTTTATAAATAAGTATATATGCCAGATCCTTTCAAACTGTACACTTTAAACATGTGCAGCTTATTGTATATCAATTATGTCTCAATAAAACTGTTAAAAATTTCAAAACAATTTATGTGCATATTAATAGTGGTGATATAACAGGTAAACAGGTATATACTAATCCATCAAAGTACCCATTCTACTCTTAATTAAAGATGATCGGGGTACCTTGGTGGCTCAGTCAATTAAGTGTCCCACTCTTGATTTTGGCTCGGGTCATGATGTAAGGGTTGTGAGATCAAGCCCTGTGTTGGGCTCCCTGCTTAAACCTGCTTAAGATTTTCTTTCTCCCTCTGCCCTCTCCCCATCCATTCATACTCTGCCTCTCTCTCTCTGTCTTACTGTCTCTCTCTTTCTCTCAAAAAAAAAAAAATGTTCATGTTCTTCTACAAAGATCTGTTTCCTATAAAAAAGCAATAATGTATGATAAAATGAGACCTGCGGAATACAAAAATATAAATTCTGGTTCTAATCTGACAATATTTAGTAGGAGATCCTAAATCATTAACTTTGTTTTTCAGATTCCTTTTTTAAAATTTGTGCATAGAGCTACTTAGTATTTTTATATAATTTAACACTGTAATCATGTAGAAGTCTGCCATGTACTGATATGAATTTTAGCATTTACTACTATAGTGTAAGAAATTTCATTTCAATGTCTCTCTGTATTCAATCCAGATTATGGGTGTGTGTTTATATATATGTGTGTGTATATACATATACACATACACATTTTATATATGTAATTATGTATAATAAAAAAGATACACATCAAATATAAAATTTATCCTTATTTTCTGTAAGTGCAACTTAGGATATCATGCAAGAGTGATTTCTAGTTGTAATGCAAATGCCTAAAAAAAACAACTAATTATTTATTTTTTAACTTTCCTTGTGTATTTATTTAGCTACATTTCTGGCAGCTGTGCATGGATATTAGCTAGGTACTTTAATTGCAGTCATAAAACAAAATCACATTTCCAAATCTTCACAAGAGACAGAAAGAGACAAAGTACACCACATGGCTAGTACTGAAAACTTTTTTCACAGAAAAACTGAAAGTATCCAAAGAATAATTTAATTAGCATCATCTTTAAATTTAATTTATTTTTTAAATATTTTATTTATTTATTTGAGAGAAAGCCCACACAGGAGCAGGGGGAAGGGGTAGAGGGAGAAGAAGAAGCCGACTCCTCAAGGAGCAGGGAGTCCCTACCAATGGCTTGATCCCAGGACCATGGAGTCATGACCCGAGCTGAAAGCAGAGGCTTAACCAAGTAAGCCATCAAGTGCTGCAGAACCATTTTTTTTTAATTTCATATTCATTGGCACTGTTTTATGAATGGGGATTCTATCACTTTAGTTTTATCTGGACATGGCCAAGGTTTCTGTCTGTTATCTTATTATTCATAGTGTATTATATCTAAATGAGAGTACAATGACATCAATTTAGAGTATTTTAGAAACTGACAATCCACACTAGTATAGCATCAACTCTCTTATTGGTCTTTTGAAAGAAAAATAAAAAGAGAAAGAAAAAACTTTGTCAAAGGTGATCTCTAAAGGTGACAGTATTTAGAATTACATCCCATTAAAGGATATTTTCTTTCTTTTTAAAAAAATATTTTATTTATTTATTCATGAGAGACACAGAGAGAGAGGGAGAGGCAGAGACACAGGCAGAGGGAGAAGCAGGCTTCATGCAGGGACTGGATGCTGGGTCTCCAGGATCACACCCTGGGCTGAAGGCGGCCTTAAACTGCCAAGCCACCTGATATATCCTAAAGGATATTTTCAACTCAATTTTATAATGTGTCATATAAAGATATGAAAGATTGTTGGAAAGTTCTATTTTTTAAGATTTTATTTATTTATTCATGAGAGACACAGAGAGAGAGGTAGAAAAAGAAGCAGGCTCCATTCAGGGAGCCAATGTGAGACTCGATCCCATGGACTCCTAGATCACGCTCTGAGCCAAAGACAGACAGATGCTAAACCGCTGAGCCACCCAGGCATCCCAGAAAGTTCTATTTTGAATGTGGAACGTTATACTCAAATGTCAAATCAACATACACTGGGAAATGTATTTCTCCATGAGATTAAATGTACTTAACAATTCAATTATGTTAAACTTATTACCTTACTTTGATATTTTGGCTAAGGCAGTACATGGATACATTATATACGTATAGTACACTCTTATTTTTTGAGAAACATAAGATATAGCTAAATCAAATTAAAAATAAAAAAAAAACTTTTATTACAAGGACATGTAAAAACATCTCAACCAACCTAACTTATAGTTTAATTTATAATTTAATAAAAATACACATTAGTAATTTTTAAAAATAATAATTAAAAAGTAAACTTTTTAGGCTTTCAAGAGCTTTTAAAATAAAGTCACTGACATACATTGTCTTTTCCCATTATAGGGCATGATGATTTTAGAATATTACTGACCTTTATCATGCATTTTTAACAAATTCATTTTCTAAGAAATAAAGTGACATTTAAAATCTCCATGCATTTAAAAAACAATAGGAGTCAAATACATTTGCATAAAGCAACATTCTCTAATAAAGTTCGAAACTAAACTTAGAAATCCTTCCATTTTAAATATGCCCATGAATCACTAAGCAAACCAATTTGTAAGAAGAAAAAAAAAAACATGTAATTTCACAACCCCGTTTTGCCAAAGCCTTTTAAAATAATTAAGGAAACTTTGAATATGTATGCTTTTCCACCTGCAGAAGTTATATTTCAACATTAGGCTAGAAGTTAGAAATAAAAATTGTATTTATTTATTCATGAGAAACACACAGAGAGAGGCAGAGACATACACTGAGGGAGAAGCAGGCTCCCTGAGGGGATCCAGGATACCCTGATCAGGACCTGAGCTAAAGGTAGATGCTCAACCACTGAGCCACCCAGGCATCCCCAAAGTGTTCTATATTCTTATGCAGGAAAAACAACACATTCGTAGTCACCAAAACTTCAGATTTCTATTTTTCATGTCTATGAATATTATTCTAGAATTTTCTAAAACCTACATAATCAAAATTTGATCTAAAAGCATGTACTGTTATTGAACTTTGATGTGCACATAGTATCTTTGAATATTGAAATGTGAACAACTTTTGGCCAAACCACAGTCATTAAGATCATTAAGAAGACACAGCTCATGTTGCTCACTTCTAAAAAGTTTTTCCTGAATCCTCACCCAGCGAAATTTCAGCTAAACCTACTCTACAGCACTCCATGAACTTGAACTCACACCAATGATCCAATCACTACCTGAAACTCTTGAGGACACTCTTCAGACCACAGGTTATTCCTTTTGCTATGTAGCAACCTGCTAGTGTATGGGATTGTTTATGATATAATAATGTCTTCCCACAGCTTCACTCAGTGCTTGTGGAAAAGTTGGAGCTCAATAAATATCTGATAAACTAATACTGCCTGTACTATGGATATAATAATTAAAATTATGTTTTCTTAAGGTTTATAAGAAATCCAAAGTAGTCCAATAAGCTTGGAAATAAAAAAATAAATACTTGCTAAATGTAATGCTTCAAACAGCTGATTACAGTGGTTCTTAATTAAGCAAAACCTCCCTAATTAATTCCATTTCACATTTCCATACTTAGGTACATAATTTGCAAAGCGTAATTTGCTTTTGTTTATATCTTTCTTTTATAAAATGTCTACGTATTATTTCTTGTGACACATAGGTTTATTCTTTAACTTGACAGCTAGTTACCTAAGATTAGGGTTTATCTTTGTGACTGAGCAGTTGTTATATAAGTGTTGACCTGCTAGACAACAGCATATTGGACAAAGTCAGGCATGAAGAAATTATGTCAAATAAATGTATGTATCCAAAAATGTGAACCGTCCACATAATTCAGGACAAAACAAGTCAAGTTTCTGTAGTTGTTTGTTTATAGAGACTAAACAGTACATAGGAGAAAGAAGAGTGATAGTACCTTAGTTTCTAAAATAACATTTAATTCCCAGTTTTCTTTTCTGCTTTGCAATGATGTGGATTCTGTATGAATTTGACATACATTAATTTCTTCAAACATTTTTGATTGTATAATATATGCCAGATACTCTGTCAACCTCTTCAAGTTAAATATGAGAAGACATGGACTTTACCCTTTAGAAACTCAACTGTGCAGTGACTTGCAAGTTTAAAATCATCTGCCATACTGATGTTCTTATTGAATTTCACAAGCCTTGCTATGAATTATATAATAAGAAGAGCTTCATGGAGTTGTTCAGAGTCTCATGCCTGTGAAATATTTGGAATGGAAATAAAGAGCAAACTCTTCTCCCATTTCTGCTTTATATCCCTATAGATTTCTGGCTTTAAAGATCATTTCTCATCTTGAAATCTGTACTACATTCTATTTACCACCAACTTTAATCATATTCAAATTTGATTTGCTAGTACTTAACTATTACCATGTAAGTACCATGTATATAAACACCAGCTTTTAAAAATATAAAAAAGCAGAACATCAGCTGAATAGTTTTTTTTATGTAAGTACTATATTTCATAGCATACTTGATTAAAAATATAAAACTATTCACTAGCCATGTAATAACATTTTTTAGCTGAGGAGCAGCCTTGTCTTTACAAGTTTGGATCTTAAATTATTTGGAAGTAGTTACAAGGGGTATTGCTTTGTAAACTCATTTTATTTCAAAGTTAGAGTTTATCGTGTCATAACAGTTTCCTAGGATTCTTATGCAGAATTTACACCTAAAATACCTTGGAGAAACTACAAAATATTTTCACTTGTGCCTTTGGGTAACACTACTGTTACCAAACACTGATGAATGTGCCCAGCATTAACAATAAAGTAATAAGGGCTCCCAGCCTAGTAGTCACTTCTCTAACAATAATTCATGAGTAAAAACAACTCAAAAGCACTACACAGAGGCTATAGGTAATTTTTTCAATCTCAAAGAATAATAATAAAAAAAACGATTTACATACATGATTTTTTCCCCAAAGATCACTTGTTCCTATATTAGAATTTTAAGTAACATAGTGATTTTCTTTGAATGCAATATACTCTCATCCTTACATCAGAAGTTGAATAAGAGAGCAGGTATTAAATAAAAGGCAAGGAGAGAGCACAAGCTGCTTTTAGAAAGCATGACCAAATCCAAAAGAGCAGAAAAAAGTTATCTCCACTACTTTTGAAATAGGAAAATAGTTTGGATCTATAGATTGCAAAGAAAAAAAAAAAAACACAAAGAAAAAAAGAAAAAAAAGGAAGAAAAAAACCTATGCTCCTCATTAGCACCAATGAACATCACTGCATGATTATAACTCAAGTTAATATTTGTTGATATGACCTTGAGCCATCATGAAAAAGCATATCATGTTTAATTTATTCTACTGAGATATGGAGAACTGTCTCTCCTTTCAAAAATATGTCACTAAAATATTCCACCTTGGTATCTTTTTCAAATTTCTAGCACATCAAGAGAAAAAAAATTACTTTTGTAGAACATTTCATTTTGTCATAATCTCAGTAGGTAGTATATTGGGTTCTTTCATCTGACACACAGAAAACACATCTCCTCAACACTATGATGAGATACAATTGCCCTTTACATATTTCTTGAATTGTATGCTTGATTAAATTTTAAGATCCGCACTAAACAGTTAATACACCCATATAATCAACTTACTGCCGTTTTTAGTGGCTGTGGTAAGGACAAGTGTCTGAAAACTCTCTATAGTGAGTTCAAATATGAATTCCACCTTTCTTCTAAATGAGATCTATTAACAAGGTGCAGAAATATACTCCATAATATGTCCACTGAATAAGAATAATGTTCTTCATTATTCTTCCATATTCTTATGTACTAATGTATTTCATTGATAGCAAGGATCCACACATTTGTGTGAGTTCTCTTAATGGATGCATATACATTTGATATGTTGCTTAAATATTTACCATTACTTGCAAATTTCCCCAATACAACTCCAATAGTTAGCATACACTCATTGTCATGGCACAATGCTTACATATTTCATATCTTTTATGCAACAGTTTTGTAGTTGTACCACATTCTCTAATTCTCAAGAGATTTTTTTGGCATATATTTTATTTGCTTAACAATTTTATTTCATTTTATATAAATAATTTTTGTTGTTTACAGGGTCATTTTTTAAGTGTCATAGCTTACTATCCACTGAACACCTATTCATAACCATGGATTTTTATTCATTTTTGGTACTTCAAAAATAATGTACAAAAGACAATAAGATTAATATAAGTTCAAGAAATAATATAACAGGAAACACATATCTGGGAGAGCTTGGAGTAAACACAAATACATGACAATGCAGCATTGAGTGTGGAGGAGAAGAAAACCGGGAACAGAACGATGAGATCTCCAACATTTGTGAGAACAACATGAGAACAACAGTGAATTGGCAGACTTTGATTCAGCTGTTAAGGTGCACAGAAATCACTACTGTGCCCTAATAAGCGAAAAGCTGAACAAAATAAACAAAACTAAACAGTTCTCCCTGGATACATAAGAGAAGGAGGATTTAGTGTAAACTGCTGTCCCTGAGACTGGAGAGACAGGTGAATACAGGGAGTCAAGTCATACCCGAATGAAGAATCAGGGGTAGAAACTGCTGCAGGAACCAACTCCTGGGAGGAAAACTGCAACTGTAATCACTGGACTGTTGGAGGCTCAGTGAGGAAATCTCTGAGAGTTAAGAACTCCAGGGGGACTCAGTCAGAGAAGCACACCCTCCATACTGTGAGATTGACATCCAGGAAATTGTCCAGATTCCCACAGTATTTACTGGGGAGAAAATTCCTCTCCTACTTCCTTCCAGTAGGGGGAGGAGAAAAAGAACCACTTTGAAATAAGCCAGAACATTCTCTCCTTAACAAGATCTTCTCTCAAGGGAAATTAATCTACCAGAGCCTAATCTGTGTATTATCACAGATTGGGATATTAGGCTGTGTATTAGGCTGTGTATTATCATCTAACTGACCTGGGGGAAGGGAAATACCCAACTGGGGCCTGCTTTTGCCTTCCACCTAGGAGAAGAAAACTATCCAACTCTTCTTACTCTAGCCATCCGGTCTCACCTAAGGGGTAGGAAAAAAACTGAAAAACTCTTGTAAAGTTCACAGTCTAGAAACATAGGCACATTAAATGACTGACTTAATAACAGGAATAGGAACACTCTCCTTCCTCCCACCCCTCACCCCCACATTACTAATGGGCTATTTGCAGAAGCTCCTTTTACTCAGTACATTATGTCCCGCTATCAAGAAAAAAATTATAAGGCATACCACAAGACAGAAAACACAATTTGAAGAGACAGAGCAAGCATCAGAACCAGACATGTCAGCGATGTTAAAATTAGCAGAGTGGGAATTTAAAATACCTATGATTGATATGCCAAGGGATCTGATGCATAAAATAGATAGCATACAAGAACAGATGGGCAATGTAAGCAGAGAAATGGAAATCCTAAGAAAATACTTAAAGTATTAGAGAGACAAAAAAACGCTCTAACAGAAATGAACAATGCTTTTGATGGGCTTACTAGTAGACTGGACATTGCCGAGGAAAGAGTTTCTGAGCTAGAGGACACATCATTAAAGAAACCTTGAAAGCTGAAAACAAAGACTGAAAAAAAAAAAAAAAAAAAAAAAAACAGAACAGAATATTCAAGGACTCTGGGACAATTAAAAAAGGGGAAAACATATGTAATGGCAAAATAAATTGGCAAAAATGAGCCATAGTTTAGAGGGAAGCCAGAATAAGGAGCCATAGAGATCAAAACAATAATATCAAAGAAGTACAAATGCCTGAGTGGCTCTGCAGTTGGGGAGCATCTGCCTTTGGCTCAGAGTGTGATCTGGGTCCAGGGATTGAATCCCATATCAGGCTCCCTGCAAGGAGCCTGCTTCTCCTTCTGCCTATGTCTCTGCCTCTCATGAATGAATAAATAAAATCTTTAAAATACATACATACATACATACATACATAAGTAAGTAAATACATAAGAAAAACTGGCAGTGGTGACAAGAGGTCAATCAGAATAAGCCATAAAGATATCTGTGAGAGAAAATGACAGAGAACATATTGATGTCCTGAAGAAGTTTATTTTGGAAAAGCAGTGAACAGAAATGTCAGATTACAATGCGATGAAGACTGGTTAGAAGAGAAGAAATGGTGGCACCAAGTGTAGCCCTTGGTACACCAAGGGTATGTATCACCAAGGGTATGACTGATTTTCCCTGAACAGTTTTTCCATCTGAAAGAATTTACTTTGTACTACCATAATAACACTTTGAAGGGCTTTAAGTAAATATGTGCAAAGGGGAAACTCTTTATTTTATTTATTTATTTTTTAAAGATTTTATTTATTTATTTATTTATGAGAGACACAGAGACACAGGCAGAGGGAGAAGCAGGCTCCATGCAGGGAGCCTGATGTGGGACTGGATCCCAGGACTCCAGGATCACTCCCTGAGGCAAAGGCAGGTGCCAAACTGCTGCAGTGATTCCCCAGAGGAAACTCTTTAATTCTTCCTATTGTGATGGAGATTTAATTACCTTTTATTCATTTCATACATTTAAAAAATAGTATTTGAAGTTGAAAAACCATTAATACCTCAAAATTTCTGGATCCCCTCTATGACTTCTTTTCTCTGCTTGAAGAAAGCCAGTTTGTTTTCTGAGATCATATCTTATTTGAATTATCTATCTTTTAAATGAAGCTTCCAGAAACTGACATATAATACCACTCTTTCTCTTCTAGGTGTTTAGAGTTCTATGGTCTACATGCTGTATTATCTCAGTCAATAGTTTTATCAATGTTTTACTATTGCCTAACATGGGTTATCCTGAATCCATCCTCTAAAATAATTTCCTTGAGGTCTGACTGTTGATATTTAACTCAAGGCCATAGATTTACTCATTTTTTAATTATACTCATATTTTTATTATATGATTTCCTCCTGAACTCCTCAGGAGCCATACTCAACATTATCAACCTTAGAATGTGGTCATGGGAAACAGAGGAATATGATAATGGACAAAGCAGAAATTACATTGAGGAGCATCAAAGCATGGGATATTCTAAGATGTAATGATAAAAATGATGGGTTTACCAAGCAAGTTGGAAGAGCGAGTGATAGAAGTCAGAAAATAAAGTATTTGAATTTTTTTCTACTGTATATTTGAATTTGTGATTTCTCAGTTGGGGCTGGAGTAGAAGCAAACATTGTTTTCTATTTGATAATTTAAATTCTATAATAGTTGCAAAATATAGGCTGCCACTATGTTAGGAAAGGGGCATTAAAAATATGCAATCAATAAGCATAACTTCACCATCATAGTCACAAACTAGGAGACCATTGCCCTTTCTCTTATTCTGTTATAATGTGCATTATATTCTTCTCTGTTAAGGCAACTTTGATCCACTTTACTGTTAAATACTAGTTAACAGATGCAAAGTGTTTCTTCTTACCAAATAAAATTTCCATACTTCAATAAATTTTCTTCTTGACTAGTAAATAAATGCACTTTAACTTTTTTTCACATCAACTAAATATATGAAATTAATATCTGAAAAAATACATTTCAAAAAATGAAACAGAAATTCTCTTTCTTTGATGGTATTTTAATAAGCTTTTTAAAAAATATATTGGCATTTATTTACTTTTAAAGATTTTATCCACTTATTCATGAGAGACACACAGAGAGAGGCAGAGACATAAGCAGAAGGAGAAGCAGGCTCCCTGTGGGGAGCTTTATGCAGGACTCTCTCCCAGAACCATGGGAACATGACCTGACCCAAAGGCAGATGCTCAACCACTGAGCCACCCAGGTGCCCAAAATATAGGTATTTAATATTTCCACCAAATTACTGATGCCCTTGTGACTCAGAAAATACATTGGTTTTATCTTGGAAATACCAATGATGTTCACTAAGTACATTTTAATGTCCACCACACACTGCATTATATTAGCATACTGTATTACATTAATATTGAAAAATGGACATACATACAGTAATTGATATTTGCCTCTGAGAATTCTTAAACATTTTAGAAACGTGGTTGTATGTGTTAAGTTTATTTTATTTTTTTGTGTTAACTTTATGTTATACATTTACTATCACAGTGCTACAGTTTCCTAACTTGGGAAAAATTTTTAAATAAATTTATATTGGCAAATAGTTACTGAACTTCAAGAAAGTTGTGCTGGCCAAATTCTATTTATTGTCTCATATTCACTCTAGAAGCTTCTTTCTGCTCACTGTCTAGGAAAACTGACCTAAATAATTGTATCAACAGTTTTTTCCATCCTGGGCCTTCTTGATTTGATTAAAGGTAAATCTGTTAAGAGATTAGAACAAGGAAGTAAGAGTGAGTGCAGAGTACTTTCTTATCTTTCTCCTGCAGGGTCACCTGGGTTTGGCTTTGTCCCTCATTTGAAGGTTCCCTCCTTTGGGGTAGATAACAACCTTCTCCCTCTTTTCGGGAGAATTAAATCTCTGTTAATGTTAATCTCCAGGCTACCACCTTATCCCTTATATTTCCCCCACAGCTTTGCATATTCATTTGAAATATTTCCATTTATTACATCCTTTTCAAGTTATACCAATTTTAATGTGCCAACAATTTCCATCTGGAAATTGACTAATATAAGGATATACTTTCAAAGATAATTATACTAATTTGTTGTATATTGCAAAACTGTGGTAGAATAATATTAGGTAATCAATTTTCTGAACATATGAAAACACTGACATCTTCAAATTTCATTATTTTTTACAGTATAATTTTCATCCCACCCACCGCCAGGCACTTATGAGATTCAGTACATTCTTACTTAAACTTTAATACTGAGTTACCAGTGATTAGACACACATAAGTAAATGTGTAATGGACCTCAACTACATCAATAACAGTGACATTTTTTAAAAAGGAAAAATACTAAGAATGATTTATTTAGGAGAATATATGATAGTCAAATGTTATTTTAACAGGTTAAATCTGGGACTTGAAAAATTTCCCACTTGTATTAATTATTTTTCTCTAAGATTTACTCCCTTTCCTCTTAATACTGTCAACTGAATAACCAAAACTGGAAATAAAGGTGTGAATCTAGAAACCTTCTTGTTCAGTTCTCTGAATCCATTTTTTTCACTAAGATCTAAGTTGTGAACAATGTAACATTTCTCTTATGTGTCTCTTTATATGCACCATGACTACCAATGAAGTGGGCTAAGCTCTATCTCCCAAATGAAATATTACAACATTAATCTTAATTATGTTCCTGTCATGCAATAGTTGTTTAAATAAATGTTGAAATTAGTTAATTGGCTATCTTCATATAGATCCCTGTGGAAGATAATACTTGAGCCATGACTAGAAAGAAGTGAGATATTTACACCTATGGACTCCAGAGGAAGAATTAATAGTCAGTAAAATGGCCCTATTGTGGGAATGCACCTGGCATTCTAAGGGAACATAGGAGAGCCCAGTGTGTGACATCTGATTACCTAACAGAGAGGACAGTAGATGGGGAGTTCAGATGGCAGATCCTACCACTTAGGGGCACACACAGATTTACATTTACCACTTCCACTAACATTCTATTTATAACTTATTTACATGTTTAAAAATAGGTTAAATTTAGGCTACTGTAGTCTCTATCTAAATGGCCTTTTACCAAGATACAATCCTTTTACTATGGACGCACTGAACACCAGGAGTCACAGTCTCTAGCAAAATATTTATCTAGAAATAAATAATTTCTATCATAATTTGTGTGCATATGTATGAAAGAGAGAGAGACAAGGACAGGGATAGAGGCAAAGGGACAGAGATGGATTTTATATTAAATTTGAATTAATCTGTAGTGGTTGAAGTCACAGAGGTAGGGAATAACTGCCAATTCATCTGTCAGTTTTTGTCAGATTCACTACATCAGTGATTGTGTATGTTCCAAATAACATGACAATTTATTATATGATATTATACAAAATCTTGAGAAATTGAACCACAACTTTTGGAAATCATTTTAAAAAATCACATCTGAAATAAAAAATCATTTCAGAAAATGATAGCTGACAAAATAAGACTGTAGACAAGTAGCTATATATGAAATTGTATTTTAAAAGTATGGAATAGTTTATTATTTACTATTTACTTTTCATGAGTCAGGCTTTGCTTCATGATAATGAATTGTATGTGGCTTGTGTTTTAGGGAGAGTTCAATGGGACAAACTTAAGTGAATCATCAAGAATATGTAATAAAATCTCCAAAAGCGTATTATGTTATGCATAAAATTAACTGCCAAAAAGAAGTATAAAGCACCAGATGGCCAACAAGAAAAGATGGAATTTAGACAATCACGTCTGTTATTGATTTGGAGATAAAATTTTAATCTAAACTTGCATAAAAGGTGCACAAATATGGCTGACAAAGATTTTCTAAAGTTTTTGAGACTTTCCTTATAGAAGGAAAATTTTATACGCAAAAAAGAAATAGTGATTAGTGATAATATTACATGCATAAAGTCATCCTGAGTTCATGTTCTAAAATTTAAGAACTTATAAATTAGAAAATTTGAGAAAAACAAAAAACATACATCTATCAATCAGATGTTGTCCCTGAAGCTGATTTTTTAATGTAATAGAAATCCTCAGTAAGTTTGAACACATAACAATGAAAATCTCTCATTATACAAAATCTCAATGATATACACACTTCAAACATTTAAAATAACCATATTTGACAGCTCTGAGACAATAATCTCAAAAAAGATGATGTATTAATTAGTTATTACTGCATAGCAAGCCACACCTGAATGTGGTGGCTCTAAAAATGAACTTTTATTATTATTAATAAGTGACAAGCCCAATAAGCTAAACTGATGGTTGTAGTGGTTCTTCTGGCTTCAGCTGTGATCACTCATGCATTAGGGTTAAGACAGTAAGAATTTTGCAGGCTAGCCATTTACAATGGCATCACTACAGGTGTGGAAGTTGGCTTGCTGTCAGCCAGTTGGCCTTGTTCTCATGGCATGGTATATATCCTAGGGAGCAGTATAAAATATGCAAGGCCTTTAGGGCCTAGACTCACATGACTCATTGATATTTTACCACTTCTGACTCATCATATTGGTCAAAGCAAACTATAAGGTTAACCCAGATTCATTTGTGGTGTGAAACAGATTCCATTTAATGTAACTATAAAGTCAGATGAAATGGAGCATGAGACATAAGGAGGGGGACAACTTCAGAAACCAATTTACTATGCTCTGTCCCATGGTCCCCACAATTCATGTTTCTCACACTTGCAAAATATACTCAGTTTACATCAACAGTATCTAAGAAGATGTCCAGTCATGGCATCAAGTTTAAAATCCAAAATCCTATGATCTACATCAGTACAGATGAAATTGTTTAGATACATCATTTTTTTGACCTGGGGACCTAAGATTTATTTATTTTTTAAAAGATTTTGTTTATTCATGAAAGACACAGAGAGAGAGGTATAGACACTGGCAGAGGGAGAAGCAGGTTCGATCTCCAGACCTAGATCACGCCCTGAGTGGAAGGCAGGTGCTCAACCACTGAGCACCCGGGCATCCCAGGGACCTATGATTTAAAGAGAAAATTGATCTGTCATCCAACAGCCCAAGATATAATGATACAGAGACAGGATAACCACAACAGATATTAATTTATCATGGAGGAGAATGAGGGACATGAGGCAGTCACTATGGATCCATAGAAATTCTGAAATGCACTTGAGTATATATTGCCAGGTTAGTTTTTCCTTGTGGAATATTCTTTTTTTTTCCCCAAAAAAATTTTAAGACAACCTCTTGCATGTCAGTAGTTCTCTAGTTCTTGGACATCAAAATCAAGCTAACTGAAGAGTTCAACATTAAAATAAGTAGAAATTTAACATCTATAGAAATCTGTAATCAGAGTGGCCTCTACCTGGACTGAGTATTAAAAAAATGTTTAAGGGCACCTGGATAGCTCAGTGGTTGAGTATCTGCCTTTGGCTCAGGTCATGATCCCGGGGTGCTGGGATCGAGTTCTGCATTAGGTTTCCCTTGGGGTGCCTGCTTCTCCCTCCACCTATATCTCTGCCTCTTTCTCTGTGTCTCTCATGAATAAATAAATAAAATCTTTTAAAAAAAAGTTTAGTGTTCACCTTAACACTATAAATTTGTGTAAAGTCAAGAAAAGATAAATTTAAGTGGTTTTACATTGCTAGAACTTATGGGTTATAGACAAAATGATATGACACTGAAATGAATGACTCTATTTTGACATTATGACACTCTAGCCTGTGAGATCTGGAGCATCATATACTCAGAAGCACAGTGATAGTTTTAATATAGAGTTTTAAGATTTCAAGTTTTGAATAGAAGCATATCAGCAAACAAGAATGAAAGTTGATTTAGTATTGTTACAGATCCTTTGGGATATTCTTTGCTTATTGTCCTCATTAGTCACTTTTGAAAAAATTGCTTATGCCAAAAGATAGCCTTCTCAAGTTGGTTTCTATTCATAGAAACTTAGGTAAGAAGAGATCTTTTTTATAGCCTAAATCATTTCCAGTCCCTTTTAGCCCTACTGGACGCTGGGCTCCTTATCATCAAAACTCGTTTAATAAATTTGTGGGCTTCCTATGTGTCTGATTATCATTATTTCTATTTGATAAAAGCCAAACCCACAAGGAGCAAGCTCAAGAATTTTGAGAGTTCTCTCTCTCTCTCTCTCTCTCTCTCTCTCTTCCTGCATTAATTTTGTGACATGTAATGACTATAAGGTAGCTATAGTTATCTGAAATGTTTAGGTATAGAGGTTCATCATTAGGGGCACCAGGCTGGCTCAGTCACGGAGCATGCAACTCTTGATCTTGAGGTTGTAGGTTCAAGCCCCATGTTGTGTGTAGAGATTACTTAAAAACAAAATTTAAAAAAGTTTCATAGTTATAATTATCTGTTTTGAGAAATTATTATTCTTTTCAGAATAACTCTCCCATGGAAAAACTTGAAAAATTAAAAATTAAAAAAGTAAAATAAACAAAATATAGTTAATAAAAGTTTCTAGAAAATATTGGAGACAAAAAAGCTTATGCAGCAAGAGGCTAGAGAGAAAAAAGTTCTAAGATATGGACCTTTTATTTTGTACTACTTTCTTCTCAAGGCATTTGCAAACTGTTAAGCGGTAACTAAGATATTAAAAGGCAGAAATTTTAATAAACTCTGGAGACTAAGGTGAAAACTTTTACTTCAATAGATACCTAAAAAGAGTCCAAGGAAGCACCCTGGATTTTTCAGTTGGGGAAATTTAGAAGTAAGACTGAATTGCAAATTTAACAACCATCCCAAAGTCTGAAATCCAGATTAAATCATTTATATCCTGATTGATTTTAGGTGTTTTGTTTTTCCCTAGTTCTATAGCAGATGATCCCCCCCCCCCCAAAAAAAAAGTCCTTCCTGGATATAGAAAATCATATCCTGTGTCCTAAGTGTTTCGGTGTAATTATGCATTTGCCTTTAGTCTTGAATCAGAAAACAACAACAACAACATGCCAATGTACAAGAATTGACTAAGGAAAAAAAAATAAATGAAACATGTAAAACATTCAGACATTCTGATCCAGATATTAGAGTTATCAAATAAGAATTTTGAAATAATTGTATTTAATATGTTCAGCAAAGTTAATGACAGTGTAGGGTATTGTAAAAGACAACTGAAAACTATGAAATAATCAAGCAAAATTTATAGAAGTGAAAAAAATATTAAGATTCCAATTGATGGGACTCTGAATCAGCTAGACGGCCACCTTCACCACTGCATAAAAGATGATGAAAGAAGTAAGACAGGACTCATGACATAGAAGAAAATGAAGACATTCTCCACACCCTTACATTCCACTAAAAGCAGGCTACCTTTAGTTTACTGAAATGCATTGCATCATCCTTTGAAAGCTAGAAATTTGTCAGCATGATAGAGATGGTGCTTGCCACCTCATTCACTAAATGATTACATGTAAATACTATTTAACTTGTGTATTTTGATGTATCTTAATTTAACAAACTTTATTTGTAAAATCATATGATAAATATCTAGGATTAACATTAACAAAGCAAGATGATATGCGTGGGATTTCAAAACATACACTCTGGAGAGTTAGATGTGTTTTACTTTGAATTCTACAATGTAACATTAAAGTGGTTTAAAAATATACTCATGAAATTCTAAGTCAGAAGTTCATGTTTATGATCTCATTTACAATTTAAAATATTGATAATTCACATACTTACTGTATATAAGGTATTATAAATTATTGTTTTATAGAGGGAAAATAGTCATACCAGTATTTTACATTAAGTAGGGATTAATAATAAATGTATAAATACATGACTAATATCAAACCATCTCAGTGAATGATTTATTAATATTCTTATTATAAGGGCAAATTTAATGTGGGTGGAAGTAGCACACAGCAATTCATTCTGAAAGAAGAATGAATAAGTCAATATTGATGGAACAGAAGAATCAGAATGATGACTATTTGGAGATAAACCTAAAAAGAACAAGGAACCTGTTTTCCAAAGAGTCCAGAATGTCTGACTAGGAGTTGTTTTGTTTGGCTAACTCCTATGTATCTTTTCTATCTTAGTTTTGACATCATTATTTTCCAGAAATAATTAACTGATTATCCCTAGCTCCAGAGATTTTTAAAATTTGGATTTCTAACAGCTTACTCAAAATTAAGGTAACTCAAAATTGCATTTGTAATTTTTCTATGTCACCAGTCCTACTTATCATGCTTTAAATTTGTGTCATTATTTTGTAGCCACCCTGTTTATTCCCATGTTTCACACTAATAACCCAAAGTCACTGCTACTACCACACTCATTTATTCTCTAAATTCAGTATATTCCAGATCTAGTCTATTAATTCTCTTTCTTCTGAAATATATTTACTTGTCTCTATTTCTGTTTTGCTCCCCAAAACTACATTCTAAACCATGACTGTTCACATTTTATCTTAATACACTCCTTTCTCTTCTTCCTGCTTGTAGCATCAACTTCTCTGTATTTCCAGCATAATCTACTTAAGTGTATATCCACATGTTTTACTCCCATCTTGACACCCTTTGGTGAATTTCCATGCACTTAGAATTCTTACCATGGCCTAAAACACTATTTGTGATAAGGCTCCTGATCATGTCTCCAATTTTTTTTTTTTAAGATTTTATTTATTTATTCATGAGAGATACAGAGAGAGAGAGAGAGAGAAAGAGAGAGAGAGGGAGAGGCAGAGACACAGGCAGAGGAAGAAGCAGGCTCCACGCAGGGATCCTGACGTGGGACTCCCTCCTGGGCCTTCAGGACCACGCCCTGGGCCCAAGGCAGGCACGAAACCTCTGAGCCACCCAAGGATCTCCTCCAATCTTATTTTTTAGATTATTTTTTCTTATTTGTTTTCTACCTACTCCTATGCTCTTTAGATCAATGCCCATACATTATGCCCTTCAGATAATTTAGGATTTAGGTTAGCATCCTAGTTTATATCTTTATGTACTTTTTTCCTTATTTCTGTCAATTTCTTCTCTCTGCCTCTTTCCTTGTCTCTTCCTCTCTATGTCTCTGTGTATGTATGTATACATATATTATTATTCCACAAGAATCTGTGTGAGATATATGTCTATTATGTTCTGATAGCTGTCTTTTTTTCATTAATTATGCTAGGCATTTATGGAACTCACTTGGCATAAAAATGTATGCCTCCTTTCAGTTCTTCAAAAATTACATTTTAAAAACAATTACCTATTTTTAAAGGTTACTAGATGGTAAAAATAGCTAATCTATAAATAAATAAGAATCTCACTTACAGTAAATATTTTTCCAATAACACTGGGTTGTAGAAAACACTAGGATTTATGAGGAAATATTAATTTAATAATTTATTAATTTAAATTAATAGCATGGCATATTATGAACTAAAATTGAGAGCAATAGTAAGATGTATTTCTAGACATGCAAGGATTGAGATATTTTTTATTAACACTTTCTTATGAACTCTGTTAAGAGCCAGAATGAAAACAAAAACCATGAAAAGGTCATGGTAAAGTTCTCCTTCCAAAAAAATAAAATCCAAGACATGAACTAAATATGTTAGTCTTATGAAAGTATGAGTTGAGAGTTATACCCCAGACCTAGAAACGTATATGTTCAAGTTTCAGAGAAAAGTCACTGGGACCCACAAAAATCTACTTCTAGAGTATAAATGGATCAGTGTCCTCGATGGAATAAGGACTGTAGAAGTCCCAGAAGACATTCCTTTCTGTAAAGCCCTGAGAAATACATAGGTGAAGATATCAGTCTCCTTTTGATAAATTCTGTGGTTGTTCTCAGCTCTAAGCTAGGTATAACCACAGGGAATATTGCCATTGAAGTGTATTCCCTGATTTCAGTGAGGATTATGGGATCCTGGGTTAGCAAAGACCAAATGCCACTGTTAACTTCCAAGGACATGGTGAGAACATCAACATAAAAGTAGCAGGAGCATATCCATCTCAGAATGTCTTGGCCAGTATATATCTTATGTAATGGTAAATTGTATAAAGTATCCAAAGCAGATGGAGAGCTAGAGGACTGCTTGATCAGTATAATGAGAAAGACCTATGTCTCGTGGTCAAAAACTTTGCAATATTTGCCATAAAAGAGTGTCATGGACTCTTGTCTTGAGCCAAAATCAAGAGTCCTACACTTAACCAACTGAGCCACCCAGGCACCTCTGAATGTACATATCTATTTATTTATTTATTTATTTATTTATTTATTTACTTAATTACTTATTACTTTTTAAAAGATTTTATTTATTCATAAGAGACAGAGAAAGAGGCAGAGACATAGGCACAGGGAGAAGTGGGGAAGGGGGAGAAGCTTCCCACAGGAAGCCCAATGCGGAACTTGATCCCAGAACCCTCAGGATCACGCCCTGAGCCAAAGACAGATGCTCAACCACTAAGCCACGCAGGCATCCCTAAATGTACACTTTTAAAGAGTAAATTTTATAGTATATGAATTATATCTCAATTTAAAACTATTTGAAAATAATCGAGGGGAAAGAAAATGTAACTATAACTATTCTTCAGAGTTGAAATTCTAAATTCGCTCCTTCCTCATGAGAATCTTTTAGAAACATTTTTCTCTATTTTCCAAATAATAAACAAATGGCTTCTTTGTTTTTCCAAGCTTACACAGATAGGAAATGTTAAAGCCTAGTTTTAAATCCAGACAATTGGACTTCACATAATCCCATAGGTATGAGATAAAGTCTTTTTCCTGCCAGCTCCTCACTTAAGCATATCTAATAAATGTTATGTGGGTCGTGGTCTTTATTAACAATATTTCTATCATCTTTCTCAAAATTACCTTATGCCTCCTTTTCAGCACCAATCATATATAACGTGCTCTGGGAAACCATAATCAAATCCAAAGAAATAAAGTTTTTTCACCTGCAAACTCAATTGACTTCCTATTTGGATATTAATCATGAATTTTTTTTTATGATTTTACTTATTTATTTGAGAGAGAGAGAGAACACAAACAGGGGGAGCTGCAGGCAAAAGGAGAGGGAGAAGCAGGCTCCCTGCTGAGCAGAGAGCCTGACGCAGGGCTGGATCCTAGGACCTTGGGATAAAGACCTGAGCTGAAGGCAGATGCTTAACCAACTGAGCCACCCAGGTGCCCCTCATGAATTTTTAAAATCATTAATATTTTTAAATAACTGTCTATAAAATCTTAATATTTTATATATATTGGCAACTCTTTGGGTAATTTGTTGTCTATGCCATTCTCTTTATGTCACTTTGAACTTTCAATATAGGCATGACTGGTAGTAAATATAACAGACTATTAAATAGGCTCTTGTAAGAAAAACTTTTAACATAAGTTTTGCCATGGAAGTTAATGGTAGCGGAAACTTCCCTTCTTTTATATCAGTTAAGAAACAGCAGCTGTTCATAGAAGTAGCTGTGATATATAAAAAGAATTATTCCTATAAATCAGGTTTTTTTTAAACCAGGTTTGATTTCACATCCTAATACGTACAGTATAACCTGTAATCTATTAGTATATAGTTTGAAGTAAAAGTCCATTAGAATTTTAGATGGATAATATAGGGATTAAAATGTTGCTATAAGGAGGGCCTAGATGGCTCAGTTGGTCACGTATCAGCCTTCAGCTGCTCCAGTCATGATCCCAGGGTTCTGAGGTCAAACCTCAAGTCAGGCTTCCTGCTCAGTGCAGAGCCTGTTTCTCCCTCTACCCCTGCTCATGTTCTCTCTCATTCTCTCTCAAACAAATAAATAAAATCTTTTTAAAAATGTTGCTATAAGAGCAAATGCATCATGCCCTCTGAATCACTGGCTGTATATCACTCATTATATTTGCCAAACTCATACAATTTGGCACATTTGATACTAATAAAAATAGAAATCCTCCATAGAACTCTAAAGCTTTCACTAATCTTTGCACTTTTAGCACTTGACCTATGGTTTGATATCCAATCAATAATTACTAGTATCCATTTATGGTTGAACATTATAAACAGTATTAGCCTTTTCTCTATTATTACTACTTCAAATTGAAAGAGGATATTTAAAAATATCTGCCATGTACATCATGAAAATAATGAACAGAAAAGCATTTTCTTCTTTGTTTTAACTGCTTTTAAAAAGGGAAAAATCATATAGAAATACAGACCTATTAAAAAAAAAAAAAGAAATACAGACCTAGAAGTCATTTTTGAAATAATTTTATCAATTTGAAATCTACATTTTCTAAGTAGTTAGAGAAACTATGTGATATACTGTCAAACAAAATATTTGCCCTTCATCTGAAATTCAATTGCAGAAAGAGCATAATAATAAAATAATGCAGAAATTTCCAAGTTTTTTTTAATAAGAGTTTAAAACATCATCTAAGTAACTTAAAATTTATTTTCTCATTATAATAAGTAATCCTTTATATCTGCCTATTGATGCACAATTGTCTTTGTTCTCACTTGTTTCAATATATTCAAGTTGTGCAATGGTGTAAATTCCTTTCAGCTTCAAAAATTTATTTTAGAATATATTGTAGTGCAGGAATGCTGGTAAAAATTTCTTCAATATTTATTCATTCTTTATTTCTTTCTTTCTTTCTTTCTTTCTTTATTTATTTATAATGTCTTCAAATGGTAGAACAATTGAAAATTTTAAATTATTTATATTCCATTTCCCTCTATTATATTTTTTTTGTTGTTTCTTTTCTAAAGATCTTATTTATTTATTCATGATAGACATAGAGAGAGAGAGGCAGAGACACAGGCAGAGGGAGAAGCAGGCTCCATGCAGGGAGCCCGACGCGGGACTCGATCCCCGGACTCCAGGGTCGTGTGCTGGGCCAAAGGCAGGTGCTAAACCACTGAGTCACCCAGGGATCCCCTATTAATTCTTTACTTACATATCTTTCCTATTTTAATGATTACTCTAGAAGTAGCTATATATAATCTTGAATTATATAAGTCTAGTATAAATTAATACATTAACCATCAGCAGATAATGCAAGGGACTTAGGAAATCTTCATCAACTCCCAAATATGTATTTTGACTTAATATAAGCCATTGCTTCTAACAATATAACAACCCTGGGAAATAAGGTAGGAGTCAGATTCTTGTATAAGCAAATTAGAACAAATCTCTAATCCAGTTGACTGTTTAACCAATGCATGCCATGAGAAGAAAGAAAATAATAAATAATAATTTCTCTTCAGAGAAGGAAAAATGGTCAAACTCAGAAAGGAAGTAGCAAAACAGTAGGAGAAAAATAATTATGAGACAGGAAAAAAAACACAACATAAGGAATGGTAAGAAGAAGAAATAATATATCTTATCTCTGTATAAAAATATTTTATATTCTACCTATATTCAGATATTTACTTGGAAAATGACACTCATATGCTTATATATAAACAGAAATACATTTTCATTATATGCATAAACAGAAGTCTAAATTTACAATATTCATGTTGTAGCATTCATAGTATGATTTTCCTGAGAATGCAAAAAAAATGATCAACACAAAGCTTACATAAGGTAAGTTATATGAAAAAATCATCTTTAAAGAAAAAAAGAAAAATTCATCCCTCAAATTTACAAAGATGTAATCCTAGAATTAAGATATGGATACAATAGATAACATTAAAATCACCAAAAACTCTACAGTATCTTGACAAGATGTTGCAGTAGTGAATTCAAACCTCAAAGTAGACTTAAAAACCAAAGTTGAAATATATTTGTAATAATGAAAAAGAAATATACCATATTGTACTTTTCTAAAATATTTTGAAATGTTTCTTTATTAAAACTTTATTTATTTTGGGGGGTGCCTGGGTGACTCAGTCAGTTAAGCATCTGTCTCTTGATTTCATCTCAGGTTATGATCCCAAGGTCATGAGAGCAAGTCCTGCATCAGGCTCTGTGCTCAGCAGGGAGTCTGAGTTTTTCTCTCCCTCTCCCTTTGTCCCTTCCCCCTGCTCTCTATTTCTCACTCTAACATAAATGAATCCATCTTTAAAAAGATGGATTCATTTTGTTAGTTTCTGATGTAGTAAAGAGGAGGATTTATTTGATCCTTGTGATCCAATTTCCAAAAGTGCAAATTACAATTTAGAACAAAAAGTGTGAGGTTTCTGTTATTATGCCATGTGGGCTCATATTCAAGGGAATCAGTGATTGTACTATTTTCCTCTTTAGATATCCTTTCTTATATCATCGGAGTTGGAAGCCCTGAATATACATTTCACAGACTATTCAGGAAGAATTTCTGTTTAGAATCCTATCATGCAGTTTCATTAAAAGATTAAAAGACGGAAGAGAAAGGAAAACCATTTTTTTTAAAGATTTTATTTATTTATTCATGAGAGACAGAGAAAGAGAGAGAGAGAGAAAGAGAGAGAGAGGCAGAGACACAGGCAGAGGGAGGAGCAGGCTCCATGCAGGGAGCCAGACGTGGGACTCGATCAAGGGTCTCCAGGATCAGGCCCGGGGTGAAGGCAGCACTAAACCGCTGAGCCACCCAGGCCACCCTGCTGAGCCACCCAGGCCGCCTGGAAAACCATTTTTGAATCCAACCACCTCTCACCCTCTGCACTGCTACCATGTAGTTCTAGCCACTCTTCTCTCTCACTTGAATTACCATACTTTATGTCTCCCTTCTACTTTTATCTTCCATGGTCTACAATTAACCTGACAGTCAGCCAAAGTGATTTTTAAAATAAAGAAAACTGCTTTCCTTCTTAAATCAAGACCCCATGGCTTTCAGTTTAACAAAGTCTAACCTAAAGTCCTCATAATCTCCTGAAATATTTTCCTGTCCAATGACCTGACTTCCTCTTCTACTGCTCTTGCTCAGTCCCACTATCACCACAATGCCCTCTTGTTCATTCTCTTTTGTAAGCATGGAGGAAACCTGAACTCTCTGCTTCTCTAATAGCTTTTAGCATCATTTATCACTTTCATTTTTTTAAGGTTATATTTACTTATTCATAAGAGACACAGAGAGAAGCAGAGACATAGACAAAAGGAGAAGGAGGCTCCTCATAGGGAGACCGATGCAGAACTCAGTCTCTGAACCCGGGATCACGCCCTGGGCGGAAGGCAGACATTCAACTGCTGAGCCACCCAGGCATCCCTCATTTATCACTTTCAAATTCCCAGCGCCAATATCTATTTTCAGGTCCTCAAGTGTGTTGCCTGGATTATGGTAAATCTTCTATTTCCCTTCTAATCTCTAATCTTTTGCTATTCCAGTGAAATTTACACCTTACTGACCAGAATGTTCTTCCAAAATTTTAAATCCGATCTTGTTAAACTATTTGAAAAGCTACAATTTGTACTATTTGTTAAGCTACATTTGAAAAAAGGCTTTCAGCATATTTACAATTGAGTCTCTTCAGCTCTATCACATTTCTATGATCATTATACTGATTTCTTCATTAACAGAATGAATTCTGCAATATCAAATTTCAAGATTTTTGTGTAAATTATTGCTGTAGCTAAAAGCCTTTCTTATTTCTCAATTTCTATCCTGTTCTCACTTTGGCACAGATCAATTTACTAATTAACTGATCTAAGGAGCCTTTCTGAGTTATCCCATACTTCTGAGACGCATTTAAATTTTTGTTGATGGTATTTACAATGATCTCCCTGGAAAACAGGGACTGTGTATTTCTGTTTTTGTTTTTAAATCATAACTCTCAATATTACTTACAGCTATGCTTAGAAAATAAATGGCCTATAAATAATATGTCTTGCTGTCACTTTCCCCATTAGCTTCATGGCGATAATAATATTTAGCCTGTCTGCCTTGCAGCATTTGTTAGATTTAAGCAAGATGCATGTGATACACTTTCTCAACTGGTAACCATGATGAAAATATGTTAGTGTTATTCACTGAGAAGTCTCTTTCCAAAAAGTAAGTTTATTGATATTGGAAAGCTAGAACAGGAAAAAAAAAAGTTAATTTAAAGTGAATTTTCTCTTGAATTAGTATAAAGATATTTAATATCTTCTGCTATGAACATAGAGCAAAAAGAATGTATTATTAGTGGATTTTTTTATTGACAAGTCAAAATAGCACCCCTGGTGCTTTTATCTGAAAAAGTCATAATTTTTCATGAGATAATATGGGAAAAATGAGGTTAACTATATAGTCTAAAGGCAAGGAAGGCAATGTGTCCAAAATGTCATCACTTTAACTGCCTTCAACACAAGTATCCAAGACTAAGCCACTCCATCTCTTGAAATGTGCAATTATAATAGTTTTTTTTTAATGTATATATCATGAATGCTAATCCATATTGTATTGTATTTTTCAAGTATATTATTTTTCTTTGTTTATTTATAGTTTAATCATTAATATATTCAACTTTTAATTTTTAATTTGTTCATTTCTTATTGAGATATAATTGATATATAATACATCATTTTCATTATATTAGTTTACAACATAATGATTCAATATTTGCATATATTGTATATATTTTGATATGTTGCCTTTTCATTTTGTTAATGGTTTGTTGATAGTTTCCTATGAATTATTGGAAAAGACTAAACCAAAACTATGAAATAAATTTTTTTTTAACGATTTTATTTATTTATTCATGAAAGACACAAAGAGAGAGGCAGAAGGAGATAGAGAGAGGGAGAAGCAGGGTCCATGCAGGAAGCCAGATGTGGGACTTGATCCTGGGACTCTGGGATCACAACCTGAGCCAAAAGCAGACACTCAACCACTGAGCCACCCAGCCATTCCTCAGGTGAAAAATATTTGCGATCCCAAATCTATTGAAGCAAATAGAACCTCTATAATTACTCCAAAATAAGAACTTTAGACACAGATGTCCTTTCTAGTGAATTCATTGAAACATTAAAAAAGGGGGGAGGAATAGAAAAGATATAGTCTGTGTGTGCAATTATGTGATGGAATATTACTGAGCCATAAAAAATAATGGAATCTTACCATTTGTCACAAGATGGATGAAACTAGGGGGTATCATGCTTACTAAAATAAGTCATAGAAATCACAAATACCATGTGATTTCACTTACATGTGGAATCTGAAAAACAAAACAAATGAACAAACAAAACAGACACTTAAATACAGAGAACAAATTACTATCTTAAAACAAAGACTGGAAAAATATTATACATATGTGGCCTATATATTATATGTATTTAATCTCCTTATACATAGAGATTTCTTTTGGCTTTCCAGTTGTATTCCCTATCTCTCCTTAATCAATAGTTGTTAGGGAGAATTGTTCTTTAACAAGAGTGTAATGTATTCATTGTGGATCTCGAGAATCTATTATGACATGTCTGCCCCTCCAATTATCAGAAGTTTGGCTGTTTAATCTATGAAGTATTTATCAACTGGAGTTTATTTCTATTATATTTCCTTGCATCTGGGGTTGTTGATAGTTTTAAAGGAAAATATGACTTTTAAAATTAATTCAATGATTTATTACTACGAGGGAGTGAAAATATTTCATACCCTTCTATATACTAATCATAAATTTTTCCAAATCCATTTTTAACATTCTGAATTTACTTTTCTTTAAATTATTAAAAGGATGACAATTAACAAGTCATCAAAAGAAAACTTACCAATACCATAGTGTTTTGATTACTTTACCTTTGTAGTATAATGTGAAATCAAGACTATGATGCTTCCTGCTGTGTTTTCCTTTTCAAAATTGCTTTTGCTATTTTGGATCTTTTGTGGTTCCATACAAATTTTATGATTCTTTTTCTGGCTCTGTGAAAATTGTGTGATGCATAAAAATATTGAATCATAATGATGTACACCTGAAACTAGTAAGATATTGTATGTTGATTATATTTCAATAAAAAGGGGAGAAAAAAAAACTTACCAAGTGTTTAATTGAATTTCTCTCAAAAATATTCAAATGATAAGACTACAAAAATTATATGTTTTGGCGAATTTATAATTTGAGAAAATGAACACACAATATCTAAAGATGTTTCTTGCTCCATAACAAATTGAAGATAATATGGAAAGGCTTTAAGATTTTGTTTTGTTCTCTGCAGTTTGTTCGGAGATGGCAGTAATGTTTAAGGAAAAAGAAAAAAAAATCTTTTCAGAAGAGCAATTATTATTTCCCATACTGTGTTTATAGTATAATCCATGAGTTTGTGGGGGGAGGGGCAAGCTAGTATAACTGAAAAATTGTTTAAAATTTTTTGTTGGTTTAAAACATTGGTCTCTTAGATATGCATCACTCAGTCACAGATATTTTGCTGTTACAATCACGGTGAGGGAAGCTTTAAAGTGTGAACAATATGCTGTCATTGGCCCAAGGGAATCTGCCTCCCCTATAAAGTGAAAATGGGATATGGGAATTGAGTTCCGTTGCCAGCATTAACAACACTCTCTCAGAAACCTCTTCTTCAGGAGCAATATATTTAACTTCCACCTGCAGAGAGAAGCCTTTAACCTACTGCAGCAGGAGATCTAGGTTTTCACCCCTATTCTTCCCCAAGATAAAATGCATTCAGGCTGGGCCATCTACCTAATCATGTGTCTTGGTTGCCCTAGAGCATACAAAGTCAAAGGAATTTTCTTCCTAGATTCACAATGCTGTTTCAAGGAGAAAAGAAGCATATTTGATTTGATAGAGATATTTAAACACTTTATAATATATTAGTAAGGAACTTAAGTATTCCAGTTGTCCTTTATCATCTCTGCCTCATATTTTTCCTTCAACTGTTTATCAGATGAATTATATGGACCTGTGGGCATGACCTCTAATGAAGTTGAGAGACATCCAAAAGTAGCAAGGTAAAACATTCTGCTTATAGGAACCACATCCTGAGCAAAGATGGATGTGGATATTTTGTTCTAAAGTCACCATTCCATCATGTCCTTCCAAACTTAAAAAAAAAAATCAGTAGTTTCCCCTTAATGCCATCAGATCAGAGCAAGGAATCTTTAACTTATTATTTAAGACCATTAAGGAAGGAACTCCTGTATTATTTTCCACATTATCTACTAATGCATAGCGCTATAAAATGGCCATTTTATTAAAACTGGAACTGATAGTTACTCATGCACATAATTTCATCTAAAAGTCATGTCTTCCCATATTCCAAAACTGTACTTCTTCTGGGAAGTTGCCATTAACCACCTCACTCTATGTCATTATAGATTTGTCCTGAACTTTTATGGTATTCAATCAAGTCTCTTTTCCTTCCTTGTTTTGTTATTTAAATATCTATGGCAAGTACACTTAACACACACACACACACACACACACACACACACAGCCTTATAAATCTATAGTAAAGAAGCAGGTTGTATTTCTTTCCAGTAAGTGAATATTAAAATTATTAAACTGCTATTTTTTACCAAAATCTTAGACAGGGTTGGGTTAGGTTAACCCTTACTCTAACCCTAATCCTAATTCTCATGATCATAGGTAATTGCATCTCATCCTTTGAATAAGGAAATCAAATCTTGGAAAGCTGATATGCCTAGCAAATTTGCAAAGATATTTAAATGTCAGAACCAGGATTCCAGATATTTAGGTCTATTTAATTTCCAAAACCTTCTCTTTCAAGCTTCATTGTAGTCCAGCCCATTTTGTTTCTCAACTGAATTTTTTGTTACCAGTGTCTTTAGTGGCTTCTGTATAATTTTAATACTTCATTGGCTACAAATAGCATATACCTACAATGGATGCTCAATAAATATTTGTAGAATGATTTCTACTTTCATGTCGGTTTTTTCCAAGCATCCTAGAAGGAATTAAAGAGAAAACCCAAACTGCAGATTATCAACTTTATGTGGAAACTTATGTTATCCTTTTCTTTTGTTGAGCAAAAATAGGAAGAACTAAATTATTTTCTAAATAATGTAGAAAATAAACCAACTTGTCAATATACAGAACACAGCTTTAAGATCATCTTCAACTGGGTGCCTGTGTGGCTCAGTGGTTGGTGTCTGTCTTTGGCTCAGGTTGTGATCTTGGGGTCCTGGGATCAAGTCCCACATCAGGCTCCCTGCAGGAAACCTGTTTCTTCTTCTGCCTAGGTCTCTGCCTCTCAAAGTCTCTGTCTTTCATGAATAAATAAATAAGATATATTTAAAAAAAAAAGATAATCTTCAACTGACAGGGACCATCTGAATTCAAGACCATTGATGAAGGAATAAAGTATGACTACTACTAGACAAAACTTAGGATTATAGGAAAATGCAAATTCAATGAAGATCTCCAGCAGGCATCCCAGCATGATATGAGTTGGATGATTAAATGCATTTTTCAGCTGATACAACATATGGGAACTGTAACAGATGGAAACTATAGAGATAAGCCAAAAAGACAAGGCTGCTACGCTACCTTTAAGTAAAATCAGTATGGCATTATCTTGGTGAATTTTTAGGTTCCATAAGAGCAAAGAGCAGATTTTTTTGTGTGTTTTATCCATGCACCTATTCCATGCTTCTCAAACGGTATCTGGAATAACTGAATTATTGAATTTACTAGGCTCAAAATTAACCACTGATAATCAATCATGCTAAGAGAAAAAAATTACATTAACCAAATTTAATTTAATTTTTTTTTTTTTTTTTTTTTTTAAGAACAAAAAAGTCAGTAACTGACATAGGAGCCAGAATATATGTGTCTGCAGATATAGTGAATTCTCTTCCTTAGGTAGCCCTATATAGGATTCCAATTCTTTTGTAAGTATAAGTTTGTGTGCATGGGCAATCCAGAGACATTGGCAAATAGGCTAGATCAATTAAATGTTTAGTGATTTTGAACTAAAATGGCATAATGTAATCAATTCCACAACAAACATGGACTGAACTACTGAATGGAATATTAAGCATCCATCAGCTACACTGTTCTTTCTCTTTGGGCAAAGTTTGAAAGTATATTCACTTTCATGATTCTGTTTTTGCATATATCCACATCAGACCAACATTCTTTTCTACTTGACTGAATGTTTCTTCAGAAACGTTAATACATTTTGTCAGCTACAGACTTACTTGTGTAGTAGTTAGGTATATTTAATTGAATTCATTAAGTAGTTGAAATTTTATTCATTACTTAATACAAATACCTTATTTTTTCCAGTATATAAATGTTTATTAAGATCATTATTTTCTAAATAATAGAATTTTTAAAAAGGTGGAAAACTTCAAGCAGAAAATGCAGTGATAACAGAAATTAATCAGTTCTTACTTATTGAATGTATAGAATATGTGTTCAAAATTTAAGAGAAATGGACACAATTATGCATTAAATATGTATATGCTTATCATTCTGAGAAAATGAGACTCATTTCAAATGAGACTCATTTTAAAAATGGTAAAGAGTTGGAGCCACTGTGTGGCTCACTTAAGTGTCTGATTTCAGCTCAGGTCATGATCCCATAGTCCTGGGATGGAGATCCACATCAGGCTCCCTACTCAGTGGAGAGTCTACTTCTCCCCCACCATCCCCTCCACCCCTATTCCATCCCCTGCTGTGCTCTCTTTTCCTCTCTCATATAAATAAACAAAATATTTTAAAAAATGGTAAAGAGTACTTAATGGGGTTCTTTAATGGAATGCAATTATAATTATAATATTACCAAGTTTTGCTATAATGGTGAAGAATCCTCCAATTACAGTAGCTTAAAATGATTATGTAATTATCACTCACACAGTATATAGCTGTGAGTTGGCTGCAGTTGCTGGGCTTCAGGCTAAGATCATTTCAGGCTGCAGTTTGCTCCATTTGGGGTATGACTGGCATGTCTCTTTATTCCAGAACACAGGAAAAGTAATAGTACCTGTCTAGTATGTGAATATTATGCAGGAAAATGGAAGATAAGAGCTGGTATAAACATATAATACTTGACAGTGTCTGTGGATATTGTATAACATATTTGCTCACATTGGTCAAAAGCAGTCACATGGTCAGTCTAAAGTTAGTAGAATCAAGAATTATACTCTGTTTCCAGAAGGCATTGCAAATCACCTGCCCCCAGAAGGAGTATATCCTCACAGGTCTCTTACAAGGAAGGATAATGTGAATCACGAAAAATAATCTACCATAGATATATTATATTATTTACATTAAACCATTTTAACTTAAAACATACCAAATGACTGATTTTATACCCATAAGATCTATGGAGATTTTTAATAACATATATTTTTGCTAATGATTTTCCGTTACTTTGTATGAACAGAAGTTGTATGTACTTATTTTGAATAAAATGCTTAGAAAAATGATTTAGGTTTATTTATGGGTAACATGTTGTAAAAAAAAAAAAAAGGCATTATCCTTTTTATTTCCTTACAAGAAAGGGAATTGCCTAGGACTTTGAAGTGTAGGATTGAATCAGACATCTTCCACAGGCTGAATGGGAAGAATAAAGAAAGATCCTGACTTTTCTTTAGCTTCCTCTTTCTTTTTTTTTTTTTAAGGTTTTATTTATTTATTCACAAGAGACACAGAGACATAAAGGAGAAGCAGGCTCCTTGCAGGAAGCCTAGCACAGGACTCGATTCCCAGACCAGGATCACGCCCTGAGCAAAAGGCAGATGCTCAACCACTGAGCTACTCAGGGGTCTCTTCTTTAGTTTTCTGTAAAAATATGATTTCCCAACTCATTATATTCTCAATGCTATGTTGTATAATTCCTAAATTATATAAATATTATTAACTTGTGGATATATCTTTTTATGGAAATACAAAAGTAACCTTTAAAAATCACTTATAAAATCAATCTCTGGATTTAATGCCTGTTTCAGTTTGGAGAAGTTTGATATCACTGTCTTATTATAATCATATATGTATATATAAAGTATATATAAAGAAAAGAAAAAAAATGGATGCTTAAATAGGTATCTTTCTCATTCATAAATAATCATCACTAACATCACAGCTCCTTGATTCCTGCCTCACCAAGTTCATCTTTGTGAATTTGACTTCAGAGCATTTAGTGGATTTATTATAATTTAACCCATCAGATGCCTATTGATGGACACTTGAATCCTTTCATATCCATTATTATTACAGGTATTGTTGCAGTGAATAGCCTTATGCCCTCATTTTGCACAATGTGTTTGGTATGGATTCTTAGAAATGGGGCTGCTAGGTCAGATGGTAAATTTGCAAAATACTGCCAAATTTCTCTCCACTGTGGTTGTATTTTGCATCTTTAGTAGTAGTGAATGAAATAAATTATGTCCTTAAGCCCGTCTCGTGGACATACTGTCACATGTTTAGATTTGTATACATACGATAAGTAAAAAAAAAAAATTCCAATTTTTTTCGTTTTCTGATTAGAAGCCAGATTGAGCATCTTTTCATATGCTTAAGACCCACTTAAAACCTGAACTCTTTATGTATATCCTTAGTGCCCTTTTACAGAATTGTTGAGCTTTTTCTACACTATTGTTTAGAGTCCTTTTACATATTAATATCTTTTGGAAGATACAAATTTGGACATTTTTTGTCGTTGTTGTTGTTGTAGAGTCTGATTCTGTGTTGAGCCTGAAACATAGCTCACAGGAATGAAAATTTAGTCTTTTTATGTAAGTGCAGTTCTGAATTTATCTACTAATATTTTACTTCTGGGATTGTGAGAAATGATGAACCACATCTTGCTGGTGCCTTTGCTATAGGCTTCCTCCAAACCCATGCTGAACGTTCAGCTCCCACCTTTCTGTCAGCAGCTTTCAGGTCACAGGCCACCTTCTGCCTCCTTCCCAGAGAGCCACTCAAACCTGCTCTGCTCTTCCCTTTCCTGGGATAGCATCAGAAGCTCTGAATACCCATCTGCAGGCAAGGTCTTCCCCTCCTACTGCACTTGGGCCATTACTACTTATTTGTGTTTTGCTTTTGCTTAGTGTAATTATGCATAAGTATTTGATTTATTAATCTGTTCTTTTATGGCTTCTGAATTATAAATCACACCCGGAAGGCCTTCCTACTATAAGGTTATATAGGAGTTTATTCATGTTTTCTTCTAGTACATCTGGAACATCATTTTGAGATCAAACATTGATACATTGTATTAATTTTTCTTCACTTTTGTCTTCATTTATGATACAGCTAAGTCTTTTCCTTTCATATATTTCTCAGGTTTTTGATAGCTCCAATTTCACATGCTAATCTTATCTTACAGACCACCTCTTCTCTGTATTCCTATACTTTGGCACTTTCTGTTTTCTTACTTCTTTCTTTAAAATAGCAAATACTTTCTTAAACACATTTTTAGTTGATGTTGTAATATTAACCTGTGATTTTCATCAAAAATGTGACACAATAGTTAATATTTTTCATCCTTTTTCTTAATGCATTGATATTCAGAGATGGGATTTGTTCTTTTTTTTGCTGGTCACATTTGCAGTCAATGAATTTTCATGGACTATTATTAGTTGATTCCTGGGCAGCAATAACAGGATTCACCCAGAGTGGCTGTCCAAGCTTTTTGAGTTAAAGATTTATTTTCTGTTTCTGTAAAGGACTTAAAAAAACATATAGCATCTTTGGTACTCAGAGATCTCCTAAAAGAAATCTTGAACTAATAGTCCTGGCTTTCCTACATCTCATAGCTTTTGCCTTACAAGATATGCCTTTATTTATAGAAGTTCTACTTGCTGAAACTGCTATCTCTGGGAAGTAATCCTTACCCCAATTTCTAAATACTCTCTCTCTCTGTTTTCTTTCTTTCTTTTTTTTAAGATTTTATTTATTTATTTGAGAGAAAGAGAGCACAAGCCAAGAGGAGAGGGAGAGGGAGAGGGAAAAGCAGACTCCCTGTTGAGCAAGGAGCCCAACTCAGGGATCAATATCAGGACCCCAGGATTATGACTTGAGCTGAAGGCAGATCCTTAAATGTCAGAGCCACTCAGGTGCCCCCTCTCTCTGTTTCTTGAGACATTCTGCTATGTTCAACACTGGTTCTAATTCCTATGCTGACTTCTGGTGGGACCCTCTTTCTGGAAGTCAATAGGATAAAATCTTGTGATAATATGCCCTAATAATGTAATATAATACAATGAGAAAGTAGCTCCTGTTCTCTGTTAAAACTTACTCTTAATTGGAGGTAAACTAACATTTGATATCCTTTCTGGCAGACATACTGAGAATTCATGGGGCAATTGGTGTCATTTCCATCTCAAGGTGGGAAGCGGAGAGTTGAGCAGCCATAATCCCAGTATTCCCCTTCCCTAGTTTTAATCCATCTTGGATATTCAGAATGGATATCAACCAACTGGGAATATTTCTGGAATAATAAGTATTCTGGAACTTTCTCCACTGATATCCAAACCAGACTAGAGAGTTGCCATAAGATGACTCCAGAAACCAACTATACCAGATTTGAATTGCATGGCCCATGCTCTGGAACTCCCATACCGTCACTATGTAGTCTCATCTTAGTCATTGCATTAATCTCATAGTAATGGAGCCCAATATTATATCTGGTTTTATATTTTGCATCTCATTGGATTAAGTATTACTATATCTCTAGTAATTTCTGAGCTTCTAATTTCTAGGCCTTCTGTATAGATTCCCGCTTACTTTCTGTCACATTCCCATGGATCTACCCCATGGCTTGCTATAGACCTCTGCTTTTGTTTTTTCCCTAATCCTAGTTTTCTTGAAAATGTAGGTGGGAATTTGTTGTTAACTGTGGCTATTGTTCTTCATAATATTCTATATGATTACCCGCTTGTTCACACCAGAACTGGAATTCTGCTCGGGGATTTGGAGAAGGTATTTTAAATTCCCTGAATATAATTTCATATCTCTAAAATTAGGAAGCTCAAGCTTCATAAAATACAATTTAAGATTCATAGTAGATTCTCACTAGATTCAATAGTAGAAAGAGCTCATCTAAATAATTTTTATTTATTTTACATTCTTCCCTTCTAGAGAAAAGTAATTTTTTGTCTATTTCTCCAAAATTCACCATTGAAATAGATATTAAAAAATATACAAACCTTAGTTTCAAAAAAGCATAAAGGAAATTATATTACCTTTGACCTTGTGAATAACAAAGCTGAACACACATAAGCTGCTTAACAAAAAAAAAAATATTCAATGTAGATTCATTTATGTGCTATAAAGAAACTTATGAGCGTATCAAATTTAGATATACTTTAACAATGTTCACAAATAATAGTATTTTATCCTTGAAGAAGGATGTAATTATTGTATAAAGTGTTACATTGATCCCAAGCTCTTTTTCAATGATGAACATGCTTGGATTAAAGAATAAGATAAGATCAAATATTTTTTGTTCTGCTTTGACTCACACTTGTTTCTTCTCAAGTTAAATCTAATTTTAGTTAGCAGGATCCTAGCTATTAGTGTGTCATCTACTGTGACCTGTTCCATCTCGATATGCAGAGGTCATTTGTATGATATTTGACTCTATTGATTCTAAAGTTATAAAATTCAACACCACATAGACTCTACAGTTCATGATAAAAATAGTATATGACTCCTGATGTGTGGCAGAGGGAAGAAAGAAAGAAAGAAAGAAAGAAAGAAAGAAAGAAAGAAAGAAAGAAAGAAAATGTCATTCTAGGAAATGTGTTTATAGAGAGATATCACTTTTGAATATACACTGGTAGGAGGAGGAGAAAGGGATTCAGACTAAAAAGTAACAACATGAAAAGAATGTGAGAACTGAGGAAAATTGAAAAATAAAAGAAATATGACATTAATATTGGTGTAAAAAAAAAAAAAGTATCACCAGCAAGGGAAGAATGTCATTGACAGCTTCAAAAAAACCTCGGGGAAAAAATCATCTGAATTACGAATTTGTGTAAGGGCTATTTGTCATGTCTTCTAGCCACCAGCTACTTCCGTGCTATTTCTTGTGCTTGAGAATCTTATGAGCCGTGGATAACCAAGACAGAAAGCAGAAAACATACTTGCCCAGTGTGATTGTCTTTTTGGTGTGTCAACTCAGGGAAGCTATTGTCCCTAGTTACCCAAACACTAATCTAGGCGTTGCTGTGAAGGTATTTTGTAGATGCAATTAAATTCCATAGATAATTGACTTTATATAAGAAAGATGATTCTTGGGTCCCCTGGGTGGCTCAGCTGTTGAGTGTTTGACTTTGGCTCAGGTCGTGATCCAGGGATCCTGGGGTTGAGTCCTGCACCGAGCTCTCTGCAGGGAACCTGCTTCTCCCTCTGCCTATGTCTCTGCCTCTCTCTGTGTGTCTCTCATGAATGAATGAATAAATAAAATATTAAAAAAATATATGATCCTAGATAATTTGTGTGGCCGTATTCAATCATGGCTTCCTTGAAGAAGGCAATTCTACCTGTGAACAGGTGCTTAAACTTGTACTCTAGCGTTTTCGCCTATAGCTTCTGACTCTCCATCCTTTGGATTTTGGACTTTCCCAGGCAGCCCTCACAACTTGCAAGTTACAAAATGTAACTTACATTACAAAATGTAAGTTACACAACTTACAGAATGTCTCTCTTTTTATTTAAGTTTTGAGGTACTTTGTTATGCAGCAGTACTGCTTCTATTTTTAAAAAGTGTTATCTAAGATTGACTGTCTTAGGGCACTCAGGCATAAAAAACAATTGAAGAGTATTCTCTTATAAAGCACTCTGGGTTTAGGAAATTTATGTCAGAGTAGATTTGTAGAAAAAACAGATACTTTTATTGGGCTGTCGGGGGGGGGGGGGGGGGGAGGCATCCCTCTTAGGATAATTACCCACCTATTACTACCATTAAAAAGTTAGAAATAATTATCTTCCACACAAACAGCACTCCAGGCAAGGATAAATTCCTCTAATAAGGAGTTTCTGGGAAGCCTATTGTTCCTGAGAGTTGGCTTCTAAGGTATGTGGCCTTGGGTTTCTAGATAAGCCATTCTTAGCAATGTAAACCTAAGTTAGCCTTTTTGAGTCTCTTGTGTAGAGTAATTTTTAGTCTAATGTTGGTGAAAGAATCCTTTAAGAATGTAGAATATTTCTCCTGATAAATACAAAAATGCAAAGATGTGTTTACAAATTCATTTTGGAAAATATTTCCTACCTAATAATTTTGGAAAATATTTCCTAACTAATAATTCATAAACTTGATCATTTTGGAAAATATTTCCTACCTAATAATTCATAAACTTGAGTAATTCAATAGAATCCAAATAATATGTATACATATATTTATATATTATGTGTATATATATTATGTATGTATATGTGTGATATATATATGCACATGTGTGTGTATATATATATATATATATACACATATATTGGAGAATTTAGAGTTTTTTTAATACATAATATGTCATCTGCAAATGGAGACTATTTTATTTCCTTTCTAGTCTGTGCACTTTTTTACTTTCTCTGGCTAGGACTTCCACATATTTAATAAAAATAATGAGAATGGACATCCTTGTCTTCTTCTTGACCTTACAGGAAAAGCTTCTAGCTTTTTACCATTGAATATGTTTTTAGGTGTGAACTTGTCAAATATGGCCTTTATTATGTTGAAGTTCTTTCTATCTGTGGCTGGTTTGTTGAGAATTTTTATACTGAAAGGATGTTGAATTTACTCAAATGTTTTTTCTGCATCTATGAGATGAGCAGAGGCTAGTAGAGTTTTGAAGAGCATAATAAAAATAGACTAAATTGTCTGTAAGAGATTGTTAGTAAAAATATCAATCTTAATGTTTATGCTATAGAGTACTTAGAGGAAGTCAGAAGCATGATAAACAAAGCCTAAATCACCTTCCCAAATACCTATATAATTGAGAACAGATTGTAAGTAGAACTATGGAGGTTAAAGGTGGTGTTCTTGAGGGTACAGAAAGTAATGAGGAATATGTTATTGGAAGCTGAAGGAGAAAAAATTCCTGTGATACAGTGGCAGAGAGATTGGCAGAATTATGCTTTTTATGGGGAAAGCAGAACTCGTTAAGTGTTGAAACTGAATATTTAGTTGAAGAAATTCCCAAGCAATATGTTGAGGATATGACCTGGTTCTTCTTGCTTTTTATAATAAAACTTGAGATGAATGGATAAACTGAAGAACTTTTAAACAAACAAAAGAGAACCAAGACTGTGATTTGGAGGTTCTCAGTCTATCTTGATTACAGTGTTTGCTAAAGTTAAGAGACTTACTATCAGAAAGAGGAAAAAAAATGAATTTGTGGATGAATCACTGAAAAGATTAAGTATGTGCCTCATAGAGCCCATTAGTCATCATGGCAGAATCAAAATTAGAGGTGCAATTATCTAGGAATGACCTCTACAGGAGTGGCTTGCCTAATAGCATGCATATATTCATGCATACATGTTTACATGTACACATATATACACACCTAGTAGTATGTAATAAATGAAATATAATATACTAGAGAGAATCACAAGACTGTTGGGAATATTGTACAAGAAACACAGTTAGATTGCATTAAAGGGAGCTAAAAATGGACAAAACAAAAACAGGCTTTTGGACTTCCAAAATTCTACATGGAAGAAACAGGCGAAATACAACTATTCAGCAATAAGCACATTCTACCATTGATCAAAAAGGAAGAATGATTCAGAGAACAGAGTTAAGAATCAAAGAGGATTATTTCCAGACTGAAATTAAACAGAATTTGCCAACCTGGATTTTGAAATTGTTTTGGACTGGTGATTCCATTTGCCTTTCATCTTCTCCTATTTCAAAAAGGAATCTATGTAACTGTTATCCTATGCCTATTCTACCACTGCCTTGGAATATGGTAAATGCATATTTTATGTGTGAAAATCATGAATCTTTGGTGATTCATGAGTGAACTCTGCTAAGCAGAAAAATGGCTGTCCAAAGATGTTAAAATTCTAATCCCCAGAACCTGCAAAAATATTAGATTACACAACAAAAGATAATTAAGGTTGCAGATGGAATTCAAATTGCTAACCAACTGATCTTAAAATAGTGATATGAGTGAGCCTGGATTACCATGTGGATCTAGTGTAAGAGTTCTTTTAAAAATGGAGGAGGAGATTGGAGAAAGGACCGGACAGATGGCAATATTAGGAAAATTCAAGCCAAATTTGCTGGCTTTGAAGATAGAGACAGAGGACCATAAGTCAAAAAATGAGAGTGGCCTCTATAGGATGGAAAAGGCAAGGGAATAGATTCTCCCTTAAATTATACAAAAGGAATGGGGCTCTACAAACACCTTAGTTTTAGAAAAGTGTGACTCATTTTGGACTTCTTCCCTCCATAGCCATAAAACAATAAATTTAGTTTTAAGCTATTAAACTTGTTTTTTGTTTTGTTTTTACAGTTTTTTAAAAGATTTTATTTATTTATTCATGAGAGACAGAGACAGAGAGAGAGAGAGAGAGAAGTAGAGACACAGGCAGAAGGAGAAGCAGGCTCCATGCAGGGAGCCTGACATGGGACTCAATCCCAGGTCTCTAGGATCACATCCTGGGCTGAAGGTGGCCCTAAACCACTGAGCCACCCAGGCTGCCCTACAGTGGTTATTGAAAATTAGTATACATAGCCTGACCTGCAGCTAGAAGTCAGACACATGATGTAGTCTACAGTATATGTAACCTCCTTAACACTTTAATTTGAAGGTAAGCAAGGTGAAGAGGTGAGTGGTGCTCAGATCCATTTGTAGTGAAGTTAGAAGGTAGGCTTTGGTCTTTAGAAACAGGAGTGATGAAGCTATAGTGTCAAGCCCAGCTCCAGTATTTGGAGGCAGTGTATATGCCCAATTGTGGGTCATTGTGGTCTTCACGGAATAGACTTCTGGTGAGATTTAGGTATTGACTCTGGCTGTGGAGCCCTGAGAGCCCAAAAGCCCAACTTGCTATCTCCATAGAGATTCCTTGACCTTTTTAATATCCTTTAAAAATCATTTTTGGAATTAGCTAGTGTGCTGTTTTTTTCCAATTAAGAATTCTGACATACACAATTTATCAAGGCAAAAGCTTCATTGGATTTTTGAAAAAGAAACCATATTTTAGAATTAATGTGGAAATAAATGCTAAAGAATTGGAGAAACAGGGTAGAGAGCACTTTGTTTAATAATCTGTGCCCTTCTGTTATTAACTCCTGAGACAAGAAGAGTACCAAATCAGTGTTGCAGTGAATGAACTAGGACCTTTATTTCCTCTCTGGGCAAATGAAATGCTAATTATCATGGTGTTTTAAGTTCAAGCAGCTTATTCTTTCCTTCACATGTGGGAATTCAGACAAGTATAATGTCATGTAGGGAAACCCTCTATAGTTTATAAAAGAGGAAACATACTAATGTCTCCTTTACAAGAATAGACAATAGAAGTCTTCCTGATTATGAAACTATACAAAAGTTTTATGGTTTTACCCATAAATTTAGTCATTTAATAAATTCTTACTTTTGCAACTGAAATTTATTGAAAATCTACTATTTACTTGACTACGATGGTATAGACACTATTAAGGCATGGCCTCTGCCTTCCAAGAAGTCTACACTTAGAGGAAAAGGCAAGTATAATGAAAATAGAATGGGATACATGATAACTTACAGTACTGAAGGAGCAGAGAAGAATGTTTGGCTAAATCTGTCTCCAAAATGTAGAAAGTCTTTAAAGCAAAGATGGTATTCAGTCTTAGCGTTACTCGATAGAGCAGACTAGAGGAGGAACTCAGAATATGATATATTTATGACAGAGAAGTTTCTATATGCAAAGCCAGAGAGAAACAGTGAGGTATAATATATTCACAAATGTGGGACACCTGGGTGCCTCAGTTGGTTAAGCATCTGCTTTCTACTCAGGTTGTGATCTCAGGGTCCTGGGATTGAGTCCTGCATCAGGCTCCCTGCTCAGCTGAAGATCTGCTGCTTCTTCTCCCTCTCTCCCTCCTCCACTTGTGCTCATTCTCTCTATCTCAAATAAAGAAATAAAATCTTTAAAAAATAAATATATATTCACAACTGATGTCAGGAAATATGGATGAAGTGAAGGTTATGCCTTTCTGCATATGTATATGAAGGTATGTGTGCATGTGTATGTGTATTGGAGATTGAGTTTCATGAAACAGTCTGTAAAAGTAAGATTCTGAAAGAACTTACATCTCATGCAATAGCATTTAGATTTGAAAACTTTTAGTCATCAGAGAAAAGACCAGAATTGTGTCTGCTGGTAATGTGGAGAATATAACGAAGAGGAGATAGAATAAAGGCAAGTAGGTAACTAAATAACAGTGTATTAGCCCTAGTTAGAAATGAGTTACTAAAACTAGAAAGTGGCATAGAAAGAAAAGGTTAAATTTCTAGGCCTTGAACAATTAGAAAGAGAAAGGTGGTTAATAAATGAGTTGTGGTAATTTCTTGCTGGAAGATAGTACATTTAACGGGGGGAACTTCATGTGAGGTTTTCATTAACACCCAAATAAAATAACTCAATACCCCATCCTATGTGCATGCAGTAAATCCAAAATTTTTGAAAAATTATGAGCATTCTAAGGGACTATTCATATACTGTGTATCCTTTTTTTTTTTTTTTCCACCTCTTCTATTGATGTCAATTCCTGGTTATTTGTTAGTCACCATTGGCCACATCATTACTATCTTTCCATGCTGATTCAGCTTTCTTTGTTCTGTTTAAACCAAAATTTGGACACATTTTATCCCTCACTACTATTTAGCAAAATTCAATCAAGGTAGACACTGAGGTTTCTAACAAACAACTGAAAACATTTATATACCATAAAGTATCATTATTCAGAACAACAGCTTCAGTGCTTCCAAAATCTACCAGCCATATGTAGTTACAATGAATCTGCCTTTATGAATGTTTCCTACTCAGAACTATATCCTATTTCTCATTTCTAATCTTCCCCATCCCAAGTTGTACCCCCGTGTTTTTTTTATCAGAAAAATAAAATATTCCTTTAAAATTAAACCCTCCTGTAGATGTATTTTCTAAAACTGAAAAAGATATCGTAAACGATAATCTTTCACATCCTAGTGTAAAATATTTGCATTTTTCCAATTTCCAGACCACCAACAAAGCAAGAATGATGAGGTGTAACTTGATTTCCATCTATAAGAAAGTAAGAGCTTTGGGATGCCTGGGTGGCTCAGCAGTTGAACTTCCACCTTGGGCTCAGGGCATGATCCCAGAGTCCTGGGATCGAGTCCCACATTGGGCTCCCTGCATAGAGCCTGCTTCTCCCTCTCCCTATGTCTCTGCCTCTCTCTGTGTCTCTCATGAATAAATAAATAAAATCTTAAAAAAAAAAGTAAGAGCTTTTACTGAACTTAATATTCTTAGAACAAAGAAAAGGTAGGACAAATATAGATCCTGATTCCATTTATGGAGACTGAGAAAATGTTTTTGAATGTTTTGAACTAGACATTTTGTTTCTCTTGACAAGTATGCAGAACTGAGAGATACTGAAGTCTAGTATATACACTCCCTCTATTAACTATAGAAGGGAGAAAGAAAATAATGAGTAGGTAAATTGTGGAGACAATGTTTTATCCCTTGCCCGATGGGCCACTAGGTGAAGATAACCAATTGGTTAGAAATATAAGTGAGGAGATTAATAAAGGGAAGATATATATTTGGAAACTACTAATAATATACACAGAATTAGAAGGTATGGAACCAGACAAATTAATCCAAAGACACATATAGTATAGAATAAAAAACAAAAAGATGTGAACTCGAGAAAACAAGTCTTTACTATGTAAAAAAGAAGAAGAGGAGGGAAAAATATTAACTGAGAAAAAATAATTCCGTAATGTAGAATAAAATCTGAGTAAAAAGTAAGAGTATATCATCTAATAAATAGGTACTATGCATATTCACAAGCCTTATACAAAGTTCTACTAATTCTATCTCTACATTAAGATAAATGCTTTAGCATGAATGTTCCATCACAAGCAATCTTTTGTAGCTGGCTCTTACATTAATTGCAGAAAATTCTTAGCCTTTCTGTGTGCAACTTGCTCTTCACAGTTCTTGAGCTAAAGGTCAGGCACATAATCAGTATAGGTCATAATTAAAAAATTCTAATCATCTAGTGCTTAAATTTATATAAAAAACATTTGATAGTTTTTTTTTGTAATAAATCTACCATATTATTATTATTCCATTAGAAACAATTAGATTATTTCAATGTTTAGAACTATGGTGTTTGCATTACTGTGAAGTGAGAAGGACTAAATACAAATTTTAAGTTTTTAAAAATAATTTTTAGGAGCTGTGATCAATATTTGGGTTTAATCCTCAACATGCTTTTTTCATTGTATACAAATAATTGAAACTATGCTACTTCTTGTTTAGTACTCTTAAACTTTGTTAGATTTTACATTTTAATTAATCTTTGCTTGTATTTATGGACCTCTGTAGCAGTGATAAGAACACTGAATTATAGGAAACTATTTTATTTTACTTTTTACGTATTTCTTTTAAAAATTTAGAATGAGGCTACATATATAGAGAAAAAATTCAGTATCCATGAATAATAACTTTTTTCAAGAAAGAGGCAAATAGATTAACTAAAAGAAGTCAACAGTTAAAAAGAATTGTCTACCATGTGCACAGATAAAGCAAGGGATGGAAAATGGATTTATCTAAGAATGTATCAATTCTTCAGTCATTTTCTGATTTTACATAGATAAAGGGAAAATAAAATATCAAAATGAAATCTTCCAAGTCGCAGTCCTATCATTACTTTCTAGGACATGAGGCATCACAATCTCTCCATTTTCCTCCAATTCCAAATATTTTTATGATTAATACTTTTAAGAGTTATTTCTTCTTTGGTGAGTAATACTAAAAGTGGTACTTTATTTAGCACTTAGTGCTGGGACAATATACATTATATTTTTATGAAAAGTCAGTTTCTTTTTTTTAATTATTTTTTCTTTTTTATTTATGATAGTCACAGAGAGAGAGAGAGGCAGAGACACAGGCAGAGGGAGAAGCAGGCTCCATGCACCGGGAGCCTGATGTGGGATTCGATTCCCGGTCTCCAGGATCACGCCCTGGGCCAAAGGCAGGCGCTAAACCGCTGCGCCACCCAGGGATCCCAAGTCAGTTTCTTTTTAATTTCTTTATTTGCACAAGTTTTAAAGCACCATGAAAGGCCCATCTGCTATAGAAAAAAAGATCAATAGGTTATTTAAGTTTTTGACAGCCTCTTAATTGCATTTCTATAAATGCTTAAGTGTATCTTGGTTTGAAAATGAAAGACACATATCATAAGTTGGAAATTATAAATGATACATGACCCTTTCTGTGAAAAAAAAATCAGATATATCAATGACCTTTTATCACTGAAGAAAATGTTTCCTTTTTTTGAGGTTCTCCTTTCTTAATCAGTCCAAATTTTGCTACCAGTAAAATCTCCAAGAGCGAATCATGTGAAAAACATTTGAGATCTTAGTAAATCAGTATAAAACCTCAAAATCATCAATGTACTATTCAAGACATCAATTTATTGTTCAGTTTTTTCATGACTTCAACACTAGGTAAATTCCATGTTCAAAAACAAACTTCTTTTTTTTTTCTTGGCAACCATAGGCACTTTCCCTTTGGTACATTCCTGTTGCTGTGCTCAACAACAAAACATTTCATGCTTAAATACCTAATTTAAGCAAAGGTATTTAAGTTCTAATTTTAAAAATCCTAATTTAAAAAATTTAAATTTTTTATATGCTTGAAGATTTTTTAGTAATAAATAGTATTCTACTTTTACTATATATTTTTTAAAAGCTTCTTATGGTTGTTATTGCCCACAGACTTTATTTCTTCTTCTCTATCACACAGAGAGCAATCACAGTGTTACATGATAACAATGTGACAAATAACTGTTGAATAGATTCCAAAAGACTTCATCTGAAAAAGAGAAAGATTTCAAAACTATGTTTTAAAATCAGTTATAAAATAACAGTAAAAATCTATCATACATATGCCAAGTTTATAATGCAAATATGTACAAACTTTAATAATCACTCATTTTATTCTAAGTGTAAGGATATATAACATATAGTTTAATGTTGGATGACCTGAATTAGTAAACAAACAAACAAATAAATAGGAAAAAGGAATAATCATTTGTTTCAGGCATGTTTTGCTGAGTCTACAGCCAGGTGCCATACCTAAATATGGTTTTAAAATCAGAATATAGGGGTGCCTGCATGGCACCTGAGTGGCTCAGTGCAACCACAAAGGGTCTGTCTTTGGATCAGGTCATGTTCCTGGGGTCCTGGAATGGAGTCCCCCATCAGGCTCCTTGCAGGGGGCCTGCTTCTACCTCTACCTATGTCTGTCTCTTTTTCTCTCTGTGTCTCTCATAAATAAATAAATAAAATCTAAGAAATAAAATAGGAATATAAGATAAAATTTGGAATTGTATGGAGATTTTTGTTCAAGCCATCACTGAACAACCAAACATTCCAACATATATTAAATTTATTCCACCCTGTTATTAATCTTATGAAATCAAATCAGAAGTGATAGTTTAAATTTGATTTTCAAGGCTTTCTAATTCATATCAGTAATGAGATATTCTTGAGTTATGTATAAGTAGGATGTTTAAAAACTTACATATTACAAAAATAACTAGGACTATTGCAATGTTTAATATTTAATTTGCCGATGCGCTACATTAAGCACAGAAAATCATGTTTCACTATGCTTTTCTAAAACACACAATATACCTACCAAAAGTGTATAGAGGTTATATATTTTAAAGCATTCATTTGGGCAGCCTGGGTGGCTCAGCTGTTTAAGCGCCTGCCTTCTGCCCAAGGCCTGATCTTGGAGTCCTGGGATCGAGTCCCACGTCGGGCTCCCTGCATGAAGTCTGCTTCTCCCTTTGCCTGTGTCTCTGCCTCTCTGTCTCTGTCTCTCTCTCTCTCTGTCTCTCTCTCTCTCTCTGTCTCTCTCTCTCTCTCTGTGTCTATTATGAATAATTAAATAAAATCTTTAAAAAATAACAAAAAATAAAGCATTTATTTGAGTCCAGTTGTGTCTACCTTGACATGTGTCACTTGGACTACTTTGAGGCTGATAACTGTGATCACAGCTGTTGAAATATCTTATCACTGTCTGTTTTCTCACGGTGTGTGTACACCTATGTATGTGAGTGTCTATGTCTTATGTATAAATTCTGTCTCATGGATGATTATTGCTTATTTCCTTATAAGAACTTCTGACTTATTTTATTAACATCTTAAGAAATTTGTATTCATGTATATTTAGGTAGATATATATATTTAAAGTCTTGGATGCTCTTTTATTAGGCAAAATACATACATATTACTAACTTTATTAATTCATGAAATTAAAAAAGATACATTTATGATTTGTGATCATCATAGATCTAAAGAATGCAACCAAAATATTTATAATAGCTTATTTGAGAAAGCATAATGACCAGGGATGATGACTCTAAGAAATATATTAACAAAAAGATGTGACCTATATTTTTAAAAATGACCAAATCCACTCATTCTGTACTTGATACATACATTAAGTTTTATATGTTTTGAAATAATCAGGTAATTTGTAAACTGAAAAAGTAGAAGATTGTAATTTTCCAAATTTCAAAAAAGAAAAAAAATAAGAAATCGCCAGCAGAAATGTTATTCGAAATTAACATTGCTATCATGATCCTATGAACTCAACCAGAATAATTTTTTAATAGCTAGATCCTTAGAACATCTAAATAGAGGACTTGTCATTTTGACACAGGGAACTTTTTGTCAGAAATAGGTTACTGACAGAAGAGTTCTTCCCTGGAGAGCCCTAAGAATAAGGCAGACATTTATCTGAGAGGTTCTCATTTTCCCAAGGCAAACAGGCAGGGATCAGATGATTTCTTAATCCTTCTTTCAGGTCCTTATTTTCACTTGTGTAAGGAAAGGCAGGATTTGATTCAGGAGATATAACAACTGAAAGATAGCTTTGAATCATATCCTTAGGGGCACAAGGAAATGTTTAAATAGAAATTGTATCTATAAGGACCTATAAAAGTAGAAATACTACATATGTATAAAAAGTTTAAAAGCTGCATTTCCTTAAATCAACTTTGTAAACATGTTCAAATTAAATTGTTTTGAAAGTGATTTACCATGTAACCAATAAACCCATAGAATTACTTTTAAAAAATCCTTCTTTGTGGTAGAACCTATACAGAGTATCTTTCAGTGGAGAGATTTTATTCTGAACTAATGTGTAATTATGCAAGGATAAGTAGAGAAATCCTTCAATATTCTGGTGGCAAATGACATATATAGAAGACAGAATGAATATCAGAGAAAATCTGATACTTTAAGAAAAGGATTAGGAGTACGAGACGATGAATCAAAATGTATTTAAAGTCTTTGTATTTTAAAAGTTAAGAGATTAAGATACATTGGAAAGAATGGGTCTTAATCCAAGAGTAATTTATTACTATTTATAGCATGCAGAGTACATGTGTAAACTGTAGACTCTATACATATAGGAGCATGTTTCCTAAATACTTGCAAAAAGATTCACATATTTTTGACTATCGATAAATTAGGCCACATTGTGTCATATTTCTTTTTTCTAACTCTGTTCTATTTTAAAAATACAAGAATCTGGTTTAAAAAAAGTCAAGTATAAATGTTTAATTAGATAATTGTGATACTAAACTGTTGAAATATGAGAAAGTAATTATTAGTGGAATTAAAAAAAAATCTTATAAATCCAATTATATTGATTTCATTTTTTTTTTTTTTTCTTATCTTCTTAAATGGAGTATAGCCCCACTTTGGACTAGAGACATCTTTGGTGGCATTGCATGCTTTACAAGTGCAGCATTATTAAGATTAAAAAAAAAAAAAAAAGATTTATTTATTTCTTCATGAGGCAGAGACAAAGGAAGAGGGAGAAACAGGCTCCCTGAAGGGAGCCCGATGTGGGACTCAATCTCGGATCCCGGGATCACGCCCCCAGCGAAAGGCGGACGCTCAACCACTGAACCACCCAGGCATCCTCCACCCCCTTTTTTTTAAAGAACTTAATTTCACTTGGGAAACAATTCATAGACCCGTTAAGGTCTATTTTCTGTTAAGAAAATATAATTTTTGAATTTTGCGGGGGATCCCTGGGTGGCTCAGCAGTTTGGTGCCTGCCTTTGCCCGGGCGTGATCCTGGAGTTTTAAGATGAATTCCCGCATCGGGCTCCCTGCATGGAGCCTGCTTCTCCCTCTGCCTGTGTCTCTGCCTCTCTCTCTCTGTGCGTCTCTCATGAATAAATGGACGAAATCTTAAAAAAAAAAAAATATATATATATATATATGTATGTATATATAATTTTATCTAACCATTTACAGAAAAGTTTGTGAATGATATTTGTTTCAGAATCCATGTTCCATTATAAAGAGTTTTCATTTCATCATTCAAAAATGAGCAAAGATTGCAGTAACATTACTAAATCCATAATTGGTATTCGGTAAAAGGCATGCAGAGGACATTTGCTGCAAGGTCAGTTGAGTCAAAGAGAAGCATATTATGGAAAGTTAAATGTATTAAAGGATTGACATGTATTAGTAATGAGGAATGATTTCATTAATCTCTCCATTACAGTAAGCAGAAAGTTCAATCACATATTTTACATGAGTTGTTTTGGGATTTTGCAGAAAATATTATCTTTTTTCTCCCCCTCACTTTATTTATGAGTTTAATTTTCGAAGTCATCTGGGGGGAAGAATAAAAATATCTTTCCACTTATTTGTTAATAGGAAAATGGTTAATGCAAGATTATTTCTATCTCCCTGGACTCAAGGTATCATAGTCGTAGGATATAGATTTCACTATTTTTTAAGAAAAAGGCAAAAATCTGCTTCATTGAGGTCTCTGAAAGGAGATATATAATTACTAGAAGCCCAGTGATTAAGCCACTGTGCCACGATAAATATGTTCTCATCAAGGACAAATATAATTTTCAGTTATGAAAATGTGGCATATACTTATGGGAAAAGGCTGTTAGTAATTATAAGTAAACAGTTATTTTGAACATGATTTAGATAAACAACAACAAAAGGCCCATTTAGGATATTTATTTCAAAAACATAAAAATAATTTACTCATCATCCTTAACAGATCCTTATGAGAAGGATTTAGACATAGAACAATATAGAATCTACAGGTCTTGGAGGAGCAAATGTTCATGGCATGATGTATGGGCTGGAATATATCATTAATTTATAATCAGCTTATCTAACAGAGGAGGATAACTTCAAAATAATGATTGTTACTCACTGGGACTCCACTTCTACAATGCCAAAAGATAATATAAATGAGTATAACACCACATAATGTTTTAAACATGCATAATACTAAGTTGTTTTCTTTTTCTGAAATCTCTACCTCTGTATTTACACACCGTTTTAGTGGTCAATTTTTTAATTAAAATAAGTCTTTGGAAGGTTGATATAGGTACTTCAGTTATCTCTACACTATGATATTTGACAATACTACAGGATCTTATAGAGAATACAGTGACTCCATAAATGAACCATCATTCAAAAATCCATCTTTCTCTTTCTTTTCTTATCTTTCACTGAACCCAATGTTGTAAACAAGTTTATTTATGTTATAGTTTAACTTATTATTTTTTGCCTTGTTCAATTTTGCTTATGTTGTTTCTTCATAATTACATGTGTATTAGCCACATTTCCATATATCCTACACAAACACAGTTTTGAAAAGCATGCCCATATAAAAATTATTTCAGACCTTTTTAAAATTTTCCTAGTTAAGTATTATTTCACCTGGTCTAAGATACATAGAAAGAAAAGGTCAGCAGGACAATAAAGATGTCATTAGTTCATCCCAACTTGTTTAATGACAAGAAGCCTCAAAAGATATAATGTAGCTGGTCTCTTTTTCCGGTAACACTTTTTGAAGAGACCTTTTCCTATTATATATTTTTGCTTCCTTTGTTGTAAATTAACTGACCATATATGCATAGGTTTATTACTAGGCTCTCTATTATGTGCCATTTATCTTTATTTTTGTGCCAGTACCTTACTATTTTGATTACTATAGCTTTGTAAAAGAATGAAACTGGACCATTTTCTTTCACACAAAAATAAAATTCAGAATTGATTAAACCTAGCATAAGACCTGAAACCATAGGGACACCTGAATGGCTCTGTTGGTTAAGCATCTACCTTTAGCTCAGGTCATGATCCTAGGGTCCAGGACTGAACCCCACAATGATCCCTGGGGGAGTCTTGCACTGGACTCCCTGCTGGTTGGGGAGTCTGCTTCTCCCTCTCCCTCTGTCCTGCTCATGTTCTTGCTCTCTCTCTCTCTCTCTCTCTCTCTCAAATCAATCAATCAATCAATTAATCTATCTTAAAAAACAAAACAAAACAGATCTAAAATCATACAATTCCTAAAAGAAACCTATTCCCACGAAGGATATTTATCCAAAGGAAATGAAAATACTAACTCAAAAAGACATTTGCACACCCCTTTCACTGCAGAAATACTTATAACAACCAAGATATGGAAGCAACAAAGTGTCCATCAACAGAGAATGAATAAAGAAGATATGATGTGTATATATATATATATATATATTATATATATATATATATATAATACACACATACATACACACGCACACAATGGAGTATTAATTAGCCATAAAAAACAATGAGATCTTGTCATGCATGACAACATGGATAGACCTAGAGGGTATTATGTTAAATGGAATAAGTCAGAGAGAAAGAAAAATGAAAACCATATGAGTTCACTTATATGTGGAATCTAAAAACAAAAACAAAAACAAAAAACCCTAAAATGCAAAAAAACAAAACAAAACAAAACAAAACAAACAAACAAACAAACAAAAAAACCTAAACAAACAGAAACCAGAAACAGAGTCATAAATACAGGGAACAAACTGGTGGTTGCCAGAGGGTTAAGGCAGTTGGGGAATGGATGAATAAGTGAATGAGATTAAGAGGTACAAACTTTTAGTTATATAATAAAGAAATTATAGGCATAAAAAGTATAGCATAGGAAATATAATCAATAAAATTGAAATAATTTTGTATGATGATGGATGGTAACCACTCTTACTATGGTGACCATTTCATAATGTATATAACTTTCAAATCTCTACATTATACTACCTGAAAGTAATACGGCATCATGTGCCAATTATCTTCCAATAATAAATAATAAGTAAATACATAAAAATCAATTAATGAATTAGGGAACTAATTTTTAAAAAGATATTTAATTCATTAAACTTACCAAAGTCCAAGATTTGGCTTTATAGGTTCAGAAACACAAACTTGCAGTATATCAGTTAGATTCAGACACATCATCTCATACTAACAAGCTTATATAAATGGATTCAAAGGTCAGTGTTATGGTTTGATTTATTGTGTGAAATACAGTTATAGTGTAGACTGAATACTTCTGTGAATTTGAGTGTATACCAACCCTGTAGGCCATGGCAAGCAAAGGCAAATCATCTGTAGAATGCCCAACAAGCATGTAATCAAAGTAAAGTAACTTGTACTATTTGAATAATCTGATAGTAGCAGTTTCTAAAAGGTTAGGACATTCATTATAAGAGAAATATCTGTCAGGCAAGCTGTGTATTCAACAGTCTGACTAGTCTTTCTTAATGGACCTGGCTGGGCCTATCACAGTTTCTGTGGCTTTCTTTCTTTGTTACCTTTGATTCTTTTTTTAATGAATATGTTACCTCATTAGAGGGTCTAAAATACTTTCCCTCAACCTTCCTCTACAAATTCCTAGAATACACTAGAATAATGGGTAGATCTCTGAGTTCTTCCTCAAATTTATTTCATCAGAATCTTTGATTGTGGGGCTTGAAAACTGCTCTTTAAGTAAACCATCCAAAAATACTCTTATTCTTACTGAAGACTGGAAAATATAAGACCTTCAAAATTACTTTTTTGGCTTTGCACACTTTTATGTATCTATCTTCTATCTCTCCAAATCATAATCTCCATGAATGTGGGATGTACTATCTTATATCTTCTCATTTCTAATTACTAAAAAAAGATATTGGGTTTATATGTTTATTAAATGTCTACTGATTTAAAATATACCGAACCTTCAATTTATTGAGTGCTAATTGTAAGCTATTTTCAAAAATTCTCAAAGTGCTTTTTCTTTGGATCTAAATGTGCATGAAAGGAAGTGAAGTTAATTTTAATTTAAACTGACTTGATTTAAAAGCCATAAAACAAAACAAAACACAATTCCACTATGGCAAGAAACACTCAGAAAAATATCCAGTAGTGTGTTTTATCTTATTATATTCTAAATTTTAGAGAATTATATCTTCTATCTTTTTTTTTTCTGGTTATAAGGTCAAAGATATTTAGCTGTCTCCTACTAAATTCTTCTTTAAACTTGTTTTCTACACCCTAATCCACTGCCAAGTTTTGTCCAGCCATAAACATAATACTTGTCACTTATAATGCAGTTCAGACAATTAAATTATATTTGCTTTATTATATAATAAATGTAAAGTTTAAAGTAATTGGGGTGACATTATATAGACAGTAGCTTAAAAATGTTAGATTCTAACTTGAGGAGAACATGAATCTTTCTTTTATTGAGGATGTTTTTAATCACTTTCTAAAAATTATTATTATTTTTTGAAAGATTTTATTTGTTTGAACTAGAACACAAGAGGGGTAGAGGGATAGAATCTTCAAGCAGACTCACTGCTGAGTGCAGAGTCCCACATGGGGCTTAATCTCATGACCCAAGATTCCAGTGCTCAACTGACTGAGCCACCCAGGCACCCCTTAAAAATTTTTATGCTTTTCAAAGTGACTTTGGTTATTTATCTGTTTATTCACTTATTAGGATGCTAAAAACAAACAAATAAAATATGTAATGGAAGAGAAAATTCACTTCTTCTGTTCCTATCTTGTCCTCCAGAATCAGCCATCTAAAAAAATTCATTTTTAATCTGTTGTTCTTACAGGATTTCCGATATATATAAATATATATATAATATTATAAATATATATGTATATATTTATTTGAGAGAGAGAGAGAGAGGAGAGAGAGAGAGTGCAAGCATGAGCAGAATGGGAAGGCAGAGGGAGAAAGTAAGGCAGATTTCCCCATAGTACTGAGCTCAGCTCCAGGCTCCATCCCAGGACCCGAGCATGACCTGAACCAACGGCAGATGTTTAATGGACTGAGCCAACCAGATGCCCCAGGATTTCCTTTATATTTTTAAAATTTATGCTAATGCTACTAAATATTGACTTGCCTTTTAATGGTTATAATATATAAATATTTTGTATCTCTTTCTTCTGCCTCCCCTTGCCTCCATCTTTCCAATATTGTTATGTCACAATTTTTGGTTAAATTAATAGTGATTTTATTAGGACAATGTAAATATTTTTAATATGATTATATTTCCTTTATGATTCAAAGTCTGATTTCCTTTGAACTTAATATTTGCCTTTCTAAAAAAACTTACTGAGTTTCATAGAACCTTTGTCTTCTCTAATCAAGTGTTGCCAATTAATTCTCATTATGTATATTATACATAGTCAATAAATCAAATAACTGGGTATTTTATATTAAATCTCGTTTTCTTCCTGTACATCATTAGATTGTGGGAGCATGTTTTCTGAAGTTTCCTGATACCAATTTTTCAGAACAAAAAACTTGAAAACTTTGTACATCTGAAAATTATTTTATCCTAAATGTGATTACTAGACTCTGTCTAGAACTCAAAGGTGAAAATTATTTTTTTCTCAGATTTTGAAGGTATTGATCTCTTGTCTTCTAAATTACAGTACTGTTACTTAAAAGCCCAATCTCGTTTGAGTATTGATGAATTTTACATAAACATTTTCCATTGGGAAATTTAAAATATTCATTTTGCCCCATTGTTCTAAAATTCCCTGATATTACATTCTTCTAAAATTTATTTTTTCTTTTTATTTCATTGTACTTGTCCTTCATTAAGACAGACATCCTTTCTAGGAAATTATCTTGTCCCGCTACTTGGATAATTTCCTCTTCTCTGTTTCCCATGTTATTTCTTCTTGATATCATATTATTTGGCAATTAGATAGCCTCCAGTAATCCTTGGATACTCATCTTTTTCTGTTACTGGCCCATTATCTCTTGATTTGCTTGACATAATTTCCAAAAGCTCTTTAATGTTTTCTGGTTGATGTTATCTGTAACATTTTCTTCTTGTTTTAATGATGCAACACAATCTCCTAAGGCTGATTGTATTAGCTATACTTCATAGGGAGTTTTCTTTTGCATTCTGTGATGGTCTTTCTTTCTACTTCTTTTCCTTTTAAAAAAATGGCTTTGTTTTTGTCTTTCATACTGAATGCTTTCCCCAAATATCTGGTCAACTCTGGCTCTTGGTTTTATTTGTAGATGAAGAAGAAAAGCTTTAAGTAGGTGAAAGGATCTGGTCAACATATGGGTTCTGCTGTGGCTTCATCTGAGAGCAACTTCTTTTTTCTCTGGGAGCAACTTCTTTTTTCACTGAAACCATCTCCCCAAAGAAAAGTCATAAGCCTAACTTCACATGAATCACTGTCCAAGAGGAACGATATTATGATTGTTTAATGTCATTGATAATTTTGACCTTGGGGAACTTTACATAATGTATGACTAAATCAGGACACTTGAACAGAAAGGGAGAGGAGGTAAAGGAGGGATAGCTTTTGGCTGGCAACACAGTCTGGCACCAGACCCAGAGAGCTTAATTCTGCATTTCTCCTTTTGAGAAAAATAATATCCTATTTGCCAAATCCAATCTGAGATCAATTACTTATATTACTAGGCACCCAATATATTCCTTTTTTTCTTTGTATATATTTTGAGGTCTAATAGACATAACAGTACATTGCTTTCAGGTTTACAACATAGTGATTCAGTATTTGTATACATTGTGAAATGATCACCACAGTAAGTCTAGTTAATATCTGTCACCATACATAGATACTAATTATTTTTTCTTTTTTTTCTTGTGATGAAAACTTTTAAGACACACACTCCTGGCAACTTTCAAGTATGAAGTATAGAATTAGGAACTATAGTCACCATGCTACATATTATATTCCCCTAACTTATTTTATAGCTAGAAGGTTGTGAATTATGACCCTCTTCACTCATTCCCAATCCCCTTCCACCAGAAACTACCAGTCTGTTCTCTGTGTCTATGAGCTTGGTTTTGTTTCATTTGTGTTTTAGATTCCACATATAAATGAGCTATTTCTGTATTTGTCTTTGTATTTAGGCAATACACTATCTTAATATAGTAACAACAAAATTATTTGCTTTAACAATAAAAAATAAACCTTCTGATGGGATAATCTGAAAAACCAGAACTGATTCTATCTAAATGGTGACCAACAGTATGAAATGAATATTTCCTTAGTGTACAATTATTCAGTTAAATATAGTATTGAAGAATATTAAAGTCTGTCCAAGAGTGAATTCAAAGGTCACCACTGAGACTGTTGGCAATGGAATAACTTGGAAAAACATTTTAGCATTATCTATGATAATAATGCCACATGGAGCTCTGAATTTCTGAAGAGAGCTACATTAATAGCTTGAACATCTTTTAATTGCAACTGTATGCTTTTAAATTTTAATAATTCAATCTCCTTAAACTCAGCATTCAAGTATCCCCTTGCTTAAGGATGATGTTAAAGTTTCTTTTGTCCTTCACTTAATATAGCTTGGATAATGCTTTGTGAAAAGGGTTAATCTATTTCAATTAAGTTTATTTAATTAAGCTTCAACTCATTATAAATAATTGAATATCTAATGGAAGTCAGAGCTGCAGAGAACCAAATCATTTTTGCGACATGCAGTTCTTAATTGGAAATGATATAGTGTTCAGGAAGTGAATTGTTTGAGAGATGACATGAAATGCTGTGTGAAACACCTTAAGATCAGATTTCAAAGGTATTTCTTGGTTTATTAGAAATAAAATATAATTGATTTTATAAAAATATATTTTAATTGTTTAATTTTTTTTCAGAAAGAAGCAAAGAGACAGGAGAGGAGAAAGCCAGATGACTTAACTGTTTAACAAATAAGGAATATTCACATAATGCATCTAATTCAATACATACAGTTGAGATATGTTACTGAGAATTTTAAATCAAAATGTGTTTTTAATTTTTGTTGTTGTTGTGGTTTTAATGTTTTAATAAGAATAACAGTTGCCAATTAAGATCAACTTTTCAACAATTGCCTCTAAGCTCAGTTTCTAAATCTGTGTATATATCCTGCCATCCCCAAAAAACCTGTGTATCTGAAACTGAAACAGAGTCACATATGTCAGGGACAAATCGAGTTGGCCGACAGGTGCATTAAAGAAAATGAACCTTAACCTTACCTAACACAAGTTGCAGGAATTACAGCTCTTCTCAGAAATCAGCAGAGAAAGTCAGCCAAATGCCAAGTCTGTTCACTTCATCCCTAGACTTCCTTGTTCCCTCAGCTACCCTGATTCAAATAAGGAAGACCACCGGGCAAACAATCAACTGAAGGAGCCAAATGACTTCCACATTTAACCCCATAAAAACCCCCGTAGTCAGTGAGCAACTTGGAACTCTTGTAGTCTTGATTTTCCAGTTTGCAGGATGAAACCTTGCAATAAACTCATTTTACTTTTTCTTCTTTCTTTCTTTTCTTTCTTTCTTTCTTTCTTTCTTTCTTCTTTCTCTTTCTTTCTTTCTTTTCTTTCTTTCTTTCTTTCTTTCTTTTTCTTTCTTTTTCCTTTCTTTCTTCTTTCTTTCTTTCTTTCTTTCTTTCTTTCTTTCTTTCTTTCTTCTTTCTTCTTTCCTTTCTTTCTTCTTTCTTTCCCTTTCTTTCTCTCTCTTTCTTTCTCTCTCTCTTTCAGTTATGTTTTATTCAGTGTGCAAAGTTTGGTTTTTGACAAAACAAATATTGATTTGACTCATCATAGCTCTTCTGAATGATAAGCCAAATGACTGATATCTCAACAGCCATTCATTAGCGTATGGGTTTTCATAGCTGAATAGATTCCATCTCATCTGGTCTTGAGTGAGATCTAGTAATAAAATTTTAACATCTGGTTAACTTTTTTTTAAGGATTGTATTTATTTATTTGACAGAGTGTGCATGAGCTGGGGAGTAGGAGGTGTACAGGGGTGCATGCAGAGGGAGAGGGAGAACGGGCTCACCACAGAGCAGGGAGCCTGTTGGAGCTCCATCCCAGGACCCCTGGACCACAACCTGAGCAGAAGGCAGTCACTTAACTAACTGAGCCACCCAGGTGCCCCAATATCTGGTTAACTTTATAGCATGTGTTCAGTAGACAATATTTAAAAAAATTCTTTTTAATTAGAAGACAATTTGAGTTTTGTGATACACTTATACTTAAACAGTGAATGCATTTGTAATCATACAATCATCTTCCCCTGGCAACAAATAATTACAGTTTCTCTAGACTTAAAAAAATATTTGTTAAAATTCACTTGATCAATAAAGAATTTATAATGAATTACAATTTCATTAAAAATGTTGGAATTAATTCTGCAGAACCTAGATTCCAATTTTTTGGAAATATATAAACTATATAGTTAATTGGATATTGTATATGAATTTGAATAATTTATGTGGAGTTTGTACCAACATGGACGATTTCTGTGTCCTAATGCCAGACTATTTTCATCCTTCACAATATTAATTGGCTATTTTTAAAGAAAAATTGTAAACTTTCAAAGGAATACTGATAGTCAATGTTTGTCAAATAAATTAATTTGTGTTTTCTTTAGTAAATAAATTTAGCATGTAATCAAGAAAGGAAAAATAATATTAACTATTTAACTGATTGCTATTCATGATTGACAGAATACTGAAATTGAGTTGAAATTTCAAATTAATAAAAGTTGTTTATTTGAATAGGATAACAATTTATATAAAATAATCTGTACTGTATTTTGGAAAAGCTTATTCTTTTAAGAATAATCATTCTTGTTTATTATGAAGATATAGTAGCCATTTAAAAATTATTTTTCTACCTACAAATTATGTGCAACACTTTTATGACATTCCTGTTTGTTTTTACCATGCACTCTTTTTACAGTGCATATTTACCACAGGGCAAATGAGTTCTAAGTTTGGAATTTATAAAGAAGATTACATGGTTGAAATGAGGTACCCATATTTCTAAGAAGAATACTATTATATATTTTAATGCTAGTGATCATTTTAAGACATCAAGGGTTAGAGTGGTTAATTGAATTTTTTTAGCTCAATGAGATTTTATTCATTATTGAATGCAATCTCTTTAATTTATGCATTAAAAGGACATTCTGAGGGGATATGACCTGTTAATGAAAAAATGAAAAAAGAACTAGGTAAAATCAAGATTAAAGATAAAACTCAAAGTCCTGGAATCCCAGGCCATTGCTCCTTTCTTGTACACTTTGCCTTTCTTAAATAGATGTCAATCAATTAAAACCTAATAACTGATGAGAACCCAGAATACTATATTTTAAATGTTCTTTTTTTTTTTATTTTAAATGTTCTATTGAAGTTTATCTAAGTTCCATACCACTTTCCATGTGAAAAAGCTAACTTTCATTGAGAAATATACTTAGACTTCAATCTAATTTAATTTGGGAGTTAAATAAATTGTTATAATTTAAGAAGTCCTTCTGTTACTAATTTAACTAATTTTCCATGAATGTGATTAAAAGTTACCATTACCACATAATACTATTACTTACTAATGATACTAAAGGCTCTCTTTTCTTATTTCTTTTTTTTTTTTTACCATGCAGTCTGAAAAATTAAGAGAAAATGAGACTGTACTTTCTAGACCAAAAGGACTTTCCATCTATGTTTCAGTTGCTCTCTGCAACACTGTATTATCCTCACAGCAGAGATTAAATTAAGAATCTGAAAAATGCAAACTAAAAGAACATCAAAATTCTTGAAGAGATAAATTTCAAATCCTAGTGACAAAAATAGGCAGTGCCGCTAGAACAAGAAAAACTAGCAAAACAACAGTTAACCAAAGAAAATATTTTTTTAAAAAATTTTGCAAAATATGTAATATTAAATGTTTTATTTACTGTGAATTTGAGAGACTATGGGCAATAAGCAAAAGTTGGATGCATAGGTAAATAAATGAGTTAAGAGGCTAATTCTCAGCCTGCAGAGTGCCTATATGTAAAAAGTGATGTAATTTTATATGGATAATAAATACCATTATGATGTCCTATAAAATAACATTAAATATATAGGAAGACATATAGATATAAATCAACCTATTATCTGCATTTAGAATTTAAAATAAGCCAATGCTCACATATAATATAACTTCACAGCCAGTGGTCATGCTTCTAATAAATTATAGAGTCAGAAATAGAAGTACCTTTGGACATCAAGTTACCATACTATCATTATTAGAAAATGACAGAAATAATATCTCATTATTTGTCCATGAAACTCAATATGCTTTTGCGATCATTATGTTTTTATCAATAGTTTTTATCACATTCCCTTCATTAATGTGGACGAAGTAAATCAGACAAAATCAATATTTTGATTTGTCTTTAAGTACTCTATAATATTATTCAGGTTATACTAGTTATTTTCAAATATGATTGGTCATCAGAATAAATAGAAATTGTATTACAAATAATATTTAAAATATTCTATTCAAACATATTAATATGTCAATATCGTTTCTTAGAATACTGTGTTCAGGTTTATGAAGTTATGTAAAAACACTGTAGTTGAGAAATACACTAGAATCAATTTAATCAATCAAAATATATGTATACATTTAACCCTTACTACTATTTAATTTATCTCAAAAATATGTCCCCGAATTTGCTTATAGAACTTTACTACAGAAAATTACAGAAATATATGCAGTTTGTCATTATATAGATTAATCATTATAATTTAGCTTAAATACAAATATCTTAGTCTTTTTTCATAATCTCTAATGGTTGAAAATATCTAAGAAAGAGAACATATTCATTAATCATTTATATTAAGAAACTATTCCCAAATTTTTCAGTGGAACTCTTCCTAAATAAAATAAAATAAAAATATTTTATTTTTCATTTTGTGATATAATATTCTCCCTCATATACAATCTTCCAATTCATATGGACCTGGATGAAAACATAAGGAGATGGGCCAATCTGGCACAAAAATGGTAGTCAGTCAATCATTGAACCATCTGGGCCCAACACAGTCCTGACTGAGTTTCTGTACCTTGAACCAAAGGGGACCAGTTCATAGATTATAATTAATAGTGGGAAGAGAAATTCTAATTTCCCATGTTGCTCCCTATTCTGGGCTATTGGCCATGAACCTAAAGCAATGGCTTCTTATGTTGTTCATTTTAAATTTGAAACTTCTAGCTTTTTACAGATATTAACATAGTTTAGTTTAAGAAAATTATGTACCTGCATTTTCACTATATTGTTCAGTTTTGACCTCCATAGAACATGAAACTTACTTTATATATGCAAATATGTTTTTTAATTTGTGCATTTCATGTTCATTTTCTTTTAGGAGGGATATCCTTTTGGATTTTGGCATCCTCGGGCAAACACTTAATCTAGTAAAGATATTCTGGAGATGTAGCTTCATATATTCCAGAACAGGTACTGACTGGAAAGCAACCAGGTCCATCCTAGCCATCTGTGCATATCACAATCCTCCTATGGATCTACTCCTCAATTTTCATTTTAATGTGACTTCAGCATGCAGCTTGTCTAACTTTCTATTGATCAGGATATTTACTAACGTTCCTCACACAAATCATCTCATATTTCTTCAGCATTTAGCTTATTTGGGAAGAAAAATGATTCATTAAAAATTAAGAATATCTATCTATCTATCTATCTATCTATCTATCTATATATGGTGAACATTCCATTGTTCTAGAAATGGTTTAAGTTGAGAGTTTCACCTACTTGAACATGAAATGTACTTTATATATCCAAATATAGTTTTTCAGATTGTGTATTTCATATTTCTTTTAAAGATGAGACAGATATAACCTACTGATAGTTGAGTTTAAATGATCCAATGTTATCCAAATATCAGGAAAAAAAAAGGTAACCTCTACAGAATTAATCATTTTCTTGTGTCTAAGAAATGTGATGGTAATAATCAAATTAATAATTTTCTCTTTATTTTGCATTTCCATATCAGATTCAGTATTTATTAGAGCTCAATATTTTTTTCAAGATTTTATTTATTTATTCATGAGAGACACAGAGAGAGAGAGAGACAGAGACACAGGCAGAGAGAGAAGCAGGCTCCATGCAGGGAGCCCGATGTGGGACTCAATCCGGGGACACCAGGATCACACCCTGGGCCGAAGGCAGGAGCTCAACCGCTGCCACCCAGACTTCCCTAGAGCTCAATATTTATAAGCCTCAATACTTCTTGAGGTCATAGAAAGGCATACCTAAATAAAAATACATTCTATTTACATTACGAAAGCATAGATACTGGAGACAGTCTGCCTAGTTTTAAATTTCATGTCAGCTACATACTAATTCTATGTGTGGGACAAGTCTCATTACCATGCCTTGATTTCTTTTTCTATAAAAATGTGAATTATACTAATAAACACTCAAGGGGTTGTTATAAGAAAATTAAATTAGTTACATGTAAAGTTATCACAAAAGGTACACAGCTAGTAAATATATATTAGTCACTGTCCTCCTAAGTCTCTATAAAGGAATACTACTCCCAGGGTGCTGGAATGTCAAAGAATAGTATGAGACTGATGATAAATTAGACATTCCCCAAAAGAGTAGTGGATATAATTCAGAAGAAGCAAGATGAGTTCAATCAGGCTAGAAAGACCTTTCAGAGGTGCCCAAGGGTTTGAGTCTACCTTAAAAGTGAGGTGACACTACTCTGCCTCTAAAATTCCTACTGACATTAAGATGTAATAAAACACACAAAGCAAAACAAAACAACAAAAATATTACTTGCCTCTTGTGGATCTTTTTAACCAACTGCCTCTCATTCTTTGCACCAGAGTATTTACAGATAGAACTAATTCAGTATTTTATGTCTGTATTCCAATCATATATTTCCAAATATGTAGGGTTTTTTTAATCACTTTTTAAATAGGACAGGACAACAAATGTAATGACTATATGTTAAGAAATAAATGCTAATATCTTAATTTACATTCAATAACCAAATATTCCCTTAATTGGTACTTAATATCATTCAGCACCATTCATAGATTTTTGTTTCTTTCAATATTTGCTGAAGTTGAAGCTCCTTTGACATTTGCTGAATGTGCACTTTTCCTGACTTACATTTGCCATGCAAAGTAAAACTGAAATCACTATTTCCATGTGGATGTTCAATGAATGCTATTATGCACTTTTTATTTGAGACAAGCACTCCAGTTGTTTCTGGGTTATGTCTCTCCAATGACTGCAGGGAAATGAACTTGAAATTGTGCCAGTATCTTACTGGTATAATTTTTAAAAGGCAACACATTTGAGTAATAGGCACATGGCCATGAAACTAAACCTAATTAAAGTCTTGTCAGTTACAACAAGTCCTGACTTGATCTATAAAGTCAGATAACGCCAGATTTGCAAACCTGTACAATGCCAGGAAGGTGTTAAATCTTGACTCAATATTGACCAAGATTGGGAAAGTGGTTTTTCATTGTCTCTAAATGCTTACTTATTTTTTAATTATGTGAAAATGTCTATCTAATTTAGAAAATATGTTTTTCTATTATATAATTTTGAAAAATGTAAATGGTCATCCTTGATCACTATTCTATAAATTGAAACTAGAAACTAGGGATATATTACAGGCATTTTACCTACAAATAAAGGAGAAGTATAAAAAACAAAGAAGAACAATACACATTCAGAGGGGAAAATGGGCAGAACTATTTTGTTTCTTAAATTCAAAGATATAAAACTCTATTTTCTTTGTAAATTTCTTTTTTTTTATTGGAGTTCAATTTTCCAACATATAGCATAACACCCAGTGCTCATCCAGTCAAGTGCCCCCCTCAGTGCCCATCACCCAGTCATTCCCACCCCCTGCCCACCTCCCTTTCCACTACCCCTTGTTCATTTCCCAGAGTTAGGAGTCTCTCATGTTCTGTCTCCCTTTCTGGTATTTCCACTCATTTTCTCTCCGTTCCCCTTTAATCCCTTTCACTATTTTTATATTCCCCAAATGAATGAGAACATATAATATTTGTCCTTCCTGGTTGACTTATTTCACTCAGCATAATACCCTCCAGTTCCATCCACATCGAAGCAAATGGTGGGTATTTGTCATTTCTAATGGCTGAGTAATATTCCATTGTATACATAGACCACATCTTCTTTATCCACTCATCTTTTGATGGACACCGAGGCTCCTTCCACAGTTTGGCTATTGTGGACTTTGCTGCTATAAACATCGGGGTGCAGGTGTCCTGGCGTTTCAATGCATCTGTATCTTTGGGGTATATCCCCAGCAGAGCAATTGCGGGTCGTAGGGCAGATCTATTTGTAACTCTTTGAGGAACCTCTACACTATCTCCTGGAAAAAAGACAGTTTCTTCAATCAATGGTGCTGGGAAAATTGGACATCCACATACAGAAGAATGAAACTGGACCATTCTCTTACACCATACACAAAGATAAACTCAAAATCGATGAAAGATCTAAATGTGAGACAAGATTCTATCAAAATCCCAGAGAAGAACAGAGGCAACACCCTTTTTGAACTTGGCCACAGTTACTTCTTGCAAGATACAACCATGAAGGCAAGAGAAACAAAAGCAAAAATGAACTATTGGGACTTCATAAGATAAGAAGCTTTTGAACAGCAAAAGAAACAGTCAACAAAACTCAAAGACAACCTACAGAATGGGAGAAGATATTTGCAAATGACATATCAGATAAAGGACTAGTATCCAAGATCTATAAAGAACTTATTAAACTCAACATCAAAGAAACAAACAATCCAATCATGAAATGGGCAAAAGACATGAACAGAAATCTCACAGAGGAAGACATAGACATGGCCAACATGCACATGAGAAAATGCTCTGCATCACTTGCCATCAGGGAAATACAAATCAAAACCACAATGAGATGCCACCTCACACCAGTGAGAATGGGGAAAATTAACAAGGCAGGAAATAACAAATGTTGGAGAGGATGTGGAGAAAGAAGAACCCTCTTGCCTGTTGGTGGGAATGTGAACTGGTGCAGACTTCATGAATTTCTTAGAGAAATAAACATAAACTTTTATTTGAATATTTGCTTCAAAATTAATTAATTGAACTTTAACTTTTAGACTTAAAATTCTTCACATTATATATATAATAAAGCAATAATTTTACCGCCAGGTTCTTGGAAGAAAAGGAAACACTGCTTAGAAATGATGTCAATTTTGGGCAGCCCAGGTGGCTCAGTGGTTTGGTGCCACCCACCTTCAGCCCAGGGCCTGATCCTGGAGACCTGAGAGCCTGCTTCTCCCTCTGCCTGTGTCTCTGCCTCTCTCTCTCTCATGAATAAATTTTTTAAAAATCTTTAAAAATAAGAAATTATGTAAATTTTAAGAGACAAACTATGTTACTTTTTCTAGTATTTTAAGACACATTTTCAGCTGTTAGTGTAAGAATGAGTAAAAATTATTTCCAACATTTCTTAAGTGCTGTATTGTCATATAGAGATAGCTTCTAAAGTGTATATGTTGCTTTCTCTAGGCATCTTAATTCATTATCATTAATATGATTCTTTTAGAAACCCAGATTCATGATTGCATTAAGTAATATTTATACATGAGTATGTACTGTAAATGTAAGCACACAGAAATTATTCTGAATATATGAAACAGATATTTTTCTTCTTGTTTGTTTGGAATCAAGGTCATAACAAATAAAGAGAATACTAGAAAGTCTTACATTTCTACGGAAAACACTCCACTATGATCACAGGACACTTGCCAGATTGGGCCTCTATGAATCCACAGTTCTGCCCAAGTGCCTTGCACAACTGAAGTACTTAATGTATGGTATATAAAGGTAGGGCCTTTGAGTAGTAATTAGGACATGAGAATGGAGCCCTTATGAATGGAATTAGTATCTTCCTATGAAAAGACAGGGGAATTTACTTTTCTCTCTCCTCTCTGCCATTGGAAGATACAAAGAGAAGATGGCTATCTACAAATTAGTAAGAGGGCCTTTATAAAAATTTAACTATGTGGATACTATATTCTCAGACATCCAGCCTCCAGAACTATGAGGAATACGTTTCTGTGTTTAAGCCCCTCAATCTAGGGCATTTGTTACAACAGCCTAAACTGTCTTAGACAATAGAAGAATAATAATAATTCTGGGGATATAAAAATGTTATAATAATATTCATTTGTGAATATTGAATTTCTCTCAAAATAAAGGAAATAATTTGAGGGAAAATAGATGTTGCTATAGTCATTTGTCATAGTCACTTCGGAAAAGTCTCCATGGATAATAAAAATAATAAATTAGATACAGATGAAAAAATTAGAAAGAGATGAACATCAAAATTGACCTATCTGAACTAACATAGGCTATAAGTAATTAGTATAGCTGTACATTTGGATAATTGTTAAATTTTGGTCCATGTAGTTGCTAAGTCTTAAGAAGTTTCAAATCACAAAGATTAATTTTTAAGTTTAAAATTTACAACATTTATAAAATTGTAAATATAAGCTATTTAGCTAAAATGTTAGGCTATTTTTCTAATTTTATTAACAAATTGATTTTACAATAAACTGACAGACTAGCAACAAGATGACAAATAAGCAATATAGCCATTTTTTCTACCCTAAACATACTTTTTCAAGTCACTAGACAATAGGTTTAAATATATATTTGTGTAGCTAACTAGTCAAATACATAAATTAATATTTAAGATCTATCATGAAGAAAGAATTCTTGTCCTATACTTAAAAGAAATGTAATTTTTAAGAAAGCAACTTTTAATTATTTCTGAAATTAAACATGTTTCCATGATTATTGGTTCAACAGTGTAACTTCATTCTTTTTTCCCCCGTAACCTTTGCCTGCTTTCCATAGTGGTGATTTTCTTTTACTATTTTTTTGAGATTTGGAATTTACATCTTAGCAAGTAAACATTCTTACCTTTTATTAAAACTTTTCTCCTGTATTGTGCTTAGAAATATTGTTTTCATAGCAGATGGACTGCGGTGGTCTGTAAAATGACTCTCAATAGACTTTCTCTGATTTCTGTCACATGAATTTGTATACATTTATCTCTGATGTGAACTGGACTGAGAGTCTCATTTACAATTAGAGTACTGGGCAAAACAATGTTTTACTTCTAAGAATAAATTGCAAAAAGACAATTCCTTGTCTCTGTCTCTCCTATTCTCTCTCTCAACTATCACTTTGTGGAAGGTTTCCATGATGAAGAAATCCCCGTATAATGGAACTGATGTCTCCAACTAACAACCACCTAGGACATAAGACCTGCTAAAGTGGCATCTTGAAAGGATATTTTCCATCAGTTGAGTTGGATTTGACTATTAACCTGTCGGATAAGTTCTTTGCAGACTTTGGGAGGCCCTAAGACAGAGACATTCAACTAAGCAGTGCCCAGGAATCCTGAGATAATAAATGTTTAGTGTTTTTTAAGTCACTAAAATTAGGGGAAGTTTGTTATATAGAAATAGCTAATACAGCTAAAATCATATAGAAAAGTTCTCAATCTTGTTAAAAACAAACAAAAAAGGTAACTTTTTGCATAGCATTTCTATACAAATTTTAGAACTAACTTTCAATTCAGATAAAAATATGCTGGAATTTTTAATTAGGTTTGAGTTAAATTTGTAGGTCATTTTCACAAAATTTGACATATAAACAAATATTTAAGTCATTCCTTATAGAAATTTTACTATCCAGCAATATTTTGTAAGATTTCAGTGCAGAAGTCATATACTTCTCAATTACATTTTTTGTAAAAGCAAATATTTTGTTTACATGGTCCAACTGTCTACTTATTAGTGTGTAAAAATTGATTTTTATGCATTAACTTTGTTCTTTGGCTTTGCTAAATTTATTTCCTTCTTTTGATATTCTTTTAGTAGATTTCTTGGGATTAGCTACCTTAAAAAAATATATTATCAACAGAGTTTTACATTTTATGGTCTCAATCATTCCAGCTAGGGCTTAACAATTCTTATGTTTTCAAACACTCACTTTGTGAAATTTATATTTTTCTTTTGTCTTTCTTGTTTAACATTTTTTTAATTTAATATTTCTTTGGCTCTTTTTCTAGTTTTCAAGGTCACTGATTCAAGATCCTTCTGTACTTTATTACAAGCAGTTTAATCTAAAAATTTCCCTATAAGCACTGTTTTTCCATTCTACAAATGTTAAGATGTTTTATTTATATTATTTTTAGTTAAAATTCCCTTTAAAATTCTTTTTATTAATTTTCTGACTCATGGGTTTCTTAGAGTTTTTTGTTTTTGTTTTTGTTTTTTATTTTTGTTTAATTTCCAAATATTTGTGGGTTCATCAGATTTCTTATCACTGATTTCAAATTTAATATTATTGTCTTTGGAAAACACATACATACTTTGCAAAGCAAACATATTCTACATAATTTCAGTCTTTTAAATTTACTAATGTTGTTTATTTTTAATGGCTCAGCATATGCTCTAGCTGATGAATAAAGTATGTATGCCAGGAAAAAAATAGAGATTCTACATTTATTGGGTAGAAAGTGCCAGGAATATCAATTAAGTTAATATGGTTGATAGTGTTATTCAGATCCTCTGAGGATTTAATAATTTTCTCCAGTTCTTCTATGAAATGATGAAAGAGAGATGTAACCATTGACACTAGGGTTGTGGAGCTCTCTATTTCTTCCTTTAAATCTCACAATTTTTCTACCTGTATTTTGCAATCATATTTTTAAGTATAAACTCAACTGTGATTATTAGGTCTTTCTCAAGAATTGATCATGTTATCACTATATATAGTACTCTATTTATATGATAATACTGTTTTTTAGAAAACGAATTTTAAGCTTTCTTAATAGACCTACTTCAGACCTACTTCAGATATTTTGTTCCATGATTCATGTCACATTTCCATTTAGTTTTAACCCATGGGTGTCTTCATATTTACAGTGCCTTTCTTAAAGACAACAGAGAGTTTGAACATGCTTTCTTAACGACTTTAATAATTCCAAATTTAATTAGGGCATTCAGTTCATTAATATATAATTGTCTATAAGAGTTACCTATAAGTCTACCATTTTAATCTATTCTTTCAAATTTTATTTATTTATTTGAGAGAGAGAGTGAGAGAGAGCACAGGCAAAGAGGAGAGGGAAAAACAGGCTTTCCATGAGCAGGGAGCCCTCCAGGACCTGGGAAAATGACCTGAGCTGAAGGTAGACACTTAACCGACTGAGACACCTAGGCACATCAATTCCACCATTTTATCGTACTCTTTGTGTCCTCTTTTATCTTCTTTGTTGTTCCTTTTTTTTTCTGCTTTCTTTTAGATTATTAATATGATTTTTTAATTTGTTTTTAATTCTACATTGGCTTTTTTGCTAAAATTACATTATATTAACTTCTAATGTTTGCTTTGGGGATTAAAATATATATTATTAAATTTTCTCAGTCTACATAAAGTAAAAATAACCATAGTAATGCAGTAATATAGTAAATATAGCCATATTACAATACAGGTAGGTATGTTTTACCATATAGCAATTTTCCAGCAGATCACTAGAGTTCTCCTAACTTTTTTTTTTCAATTTTGTTTCTGTTTTTTTGTTCAGATGATACTTATGAATCTAGCTTCATGTTCTTTGATGCTTTCTACTTTTATCTTCAAGGAAATTTATTTCACATACTAATGTTTTCAATTCAAACATTTCCATTTTCTTTTACTTTATAATTTACCTTTCTCTGCTGAAATTTATATATATATATATATATACATATATATATATTTTTAATTTATGATAGTCACAGAGAGAGAGAGAGAGAGAGGTAGAGACATAGGCAGAGGGAGAAGCAGGCTCCATGCACTGGGAGCCCGACATGGGATTAGATGATCCCATGGATGTCCAGGATCGCGCTCTGGGCCAAAAGCAGGCACTAAACCGCTGTGCCACCCAGGGATCCCAAATTATATATTTTTATTCATTATGAGAATAATATGCTTTAACTAACTAATTGAGTGTATTTATAGTATCCATTTTATTTTATCCACCATTTTCTGAAAATGTCAACATTTGTGATATTACATGTTTAGATCCTGCTGATTGTCATTTCCCTTGAAAATGAGTCACATTTTTCTGGGTCTTTGTGTTCTTACAATTTTGTATTTTTTCTGTACATTGTGCATATTATGAAATGGAATCTCTGGAGTCTCCTACTTTCTTCCAATGAGATGTGTGATTTGCTTTTTAGCATCAGTACACCTGGATAGATTACAATGTAAACTTTGTCTCTTGTGCTGAAGAAAGACTGTCAGATATTAGTTCAATTCTCTTTCTTTCTTCTGCTCACTCTCTCCTGGATTGTGCTGTTTGCACTGTGCCCTGCAAATATATTATTCAGATACCATATAGAAACTTTTAAATAGACAGTTTAAAAACAGTACTGAGGCTCCCCTTCTCAGGCACCCTTCCTTTTGCGAGTTCCTGTTCATTTCCCAGGAGCTGTTGCCACCTCAGGTCCTATTGGTTTCAGGCCACAAAAACAGCATATTTTCCACTGATACTTTGCTCACACTATTCTTGTCAGACTACAGTTTGCATTTACTCATTTAGATCAATGTCTCAAAGACAGGAAATTTACTTCATGCTTGTCTGCTCTTTCAAAATTTGGCTCCCCATCAAAATATCTTTCTTTTTTTACTCCCAACCTTTCAAGTAGTTAGGTACCTGCTGTATATTTGCTTGAGTTTATTTTATCATCTATGTAGAGAATCGGCTCCTCGTAAATTCTTCTATCCATACACAATAGGAAAAAGACAGTCTCTTCAACAAATGCTGTTGGGAAAACCAGACAACCACATGCAAAAGAATGAAACTGGATCACTTTCTTACACCATACCCAAAACTGAACTCAAAATGGATTAAAGACCTAAATATGAGACCTGATGCCATAAAAATCCTAGAAGAGAACACAGACAATAATCTCTTTGACATAAGCCACAGAGACATTTTTTCTAGATATTTCCTGAGACAAGGGAAATAAAACCAAAATAAACTATTGACATTACATTAAAATCAAAACAATCAACAAAACTAAAAATCAACAAAAATACTGAATGGGAGAAGATATTTTCAAAGGACATATCTGATAAAGGGTTAGTATCCAGAATATATAAAGAACTGGTACAACTCAAAAATCCAGAAAAGTAGGGGATCCCTGGATGGCTCAGCGATTTGGGTCCTGCCTTTGGCCCAGGGCCCGATGCTGGAGTCCCAGGGTTGAGTCCTGCGTCGGCCTCCCTGCATGGAGCCTGCTCCTCCTTCTGCCTGTGTCTCTGCCCCTCCCTCTCTCTCTCTCTCTCTATCATAAATAAACAAATAAATCTTTTTTAAAAATCCAGAAAAGTAATAATCCATTTTAAAAATGGGTAGAAGACATGAGCAGACATCTCTCCAAAGAAGACATATGGTTGGCCAGTAGACACGTGAACCACGCTCAACATCACTCATCATCAGGGAAATGCAAACCAAAACCATAATGAGATATAACTTCACACCTGTCAGAATGGCAAAAATCAACAACACAAGAAACAAGTGTTGGTGAGGATGCTGAGAAAAAGGAACCCTCTTGCACTCTTAGTTGGAATGCAAACTGGTGTAGCCATTGTGGAAAATAGTATGGAAGTTCATCAAAAAATTAAAAATATAACCACCCTACAATCCAATAATCACACTCTTGGGTATATACCACCCAAAATACAAAAACACTAATTCAAAGGGAAACATGCACCCCAATGTTTATTGCAATAAATTAATTATTTACATAATTATTTACAATAACCGAATTACGGAAGCAGCCCAAATATCTATTGATAGATGAATGGATAGATAATTACTCAGCCATAAAAAAGAATGAGGCTTTGCCATTTGCAACAACATGGATAGAGCTAGGTAGTATAATGCTGAGTGAAATAAATCAGTCAGAAAAAGACAAATATCATATGATCTTACATATATGTGGAATTTAAGAAACAAAACAAGGAACCAAAGGGAAGGGAGAGAGACACAGAGAGAGAAACCAAGATACAAGATACTTATCTATAGAGAATAGAGTGGTGGTTACCAGAGTAGAGGTAGCTGGGGGGGCTGGGGGAAATAGGAGATGAGAATTTTTTTTTTAAAAGTATTTTATCCAAATCTAAGTAAAAATTTTAACTGAATTTTTTAAGTTACTGCTTTTCCTCCTTAATGAAATTATTCTAAAACATTCACTTTAAAATATATCTTCTTCTTATTCCAGTTGTTCATGTATTAATACTTACATAAATACCACAGAGTTTAAATTATAGAAAGCACACAATTAATGCCTAATAAAACATGTCCTTTCTTCTTCTTTTTTCCTCACTAGCTATTTGAGAAACACTTTAGTTGCCTTTCCAAATATTCATTATTGGGATACCTGGGTGGCTCAGCAGTTGAGCATCTGCCTTTGGCTCAGGGCATGATTCCTGTTCAGGGATCAAGTCCCCTATCGGGCTCCTAGAGAGGAGCCTGCTTCTGCCTCTATGTCTCTGCCTCTCTCTCTCTGTCTCCCATGAATAAATAAAATCTTTAAAAAAACAAAAGCAAAAACAAATATTAATTGTTACCTATTTTAACTCAGTAATGAGCTCTGAACAATAGGGGATATAGGTACAAATATATGTGCACATACGTAAATGTACATATATCTCCATAGGTCAGGTATATGCTATGGGAGTGCAAATATGGCACAGAATTTGTGGGAGTCATCTTAAAAGGTACTGAATCATATTTTTTTCCCACACACTCTTGGAATGTAAATTTGGTAGTTGATGTTTAGCAGACTGGTTACAGTATGAGGTACAATTGAGAAGGGAAGCTATGGGGCAGCCCGGGTAGTTCAGTTTGGTGCCTTCCTTTGCCCCGGCGTGATCCTGAAGTCCCAGGATCGATTCCCACATCGGGCTCCTTGCATGGAGCCTGCTTATCCCTCTGCCTGTGACTCTGTCTCTCTCTCTGTCATTTCATGAATAAATAAATAAAATCTTAAAAAAAAAATAAGATAATGGAAGCTATGATAGAAGATGACAGAGAACAATAGAAGGACTCTAAGGACCCTAAATCTCTAATCACCTTGGAACTGACGAATCAGGCTTAGAATGTCCATTTTGAAATTTTAAATGTTTAGCTAGAAATATATTTCTATTTTGCTTATTTTTATGTGCATTTCAAACAAATGTTGATAGATAAAATATATTTTAAATATTATTTTATTTCCCCCCATATATTCTTAGATATTCATTAGAAATTTTTCATTTCATTAAAAATGATCCATATAATTTTGTTTGGAATCACAATAAATAATTTTATATGAATGCTATTATGATTATTTATAATAGTCATAATAATCCAATATGAGTCTTCATCCACATCTTCTACAATTTGAGGAATCTTTATTTTTCCAAAATCCATTCAGTATATTTCTTGTGGTGCTTATTCCTATGAGTGGTAAATTTGCTGTACGTTACCCTTTGGAGGGAGGCATATTTCCCCAATATTATTTAAAATGAATAGAATTTTATTTCATATACCATACCCTTTAAACCCTTTGAATCATATGTTCATAATCCTCTTTCAGGCTTTTGGTTATAGATTTACATATTTCTTCTTTCTTCTTGCATATATCTACCATATCTGTAACAATAAGCAGGAAAAGGACAAAAACAAAACCATACTGAATCTTTTCCTCTTTATGGCAGATAAGTGCAATAAAAACTTACGGACACTTTTTATTATAAATTCTTTGTGAAGCAGAGCAAAATATAATTCAAACTTATTTTGCACTATTTTTCTTTATCTATGTCCCCCACAAAAAAATGAAACAAAGTATGAACTGTGTGTAATTCATTTGTTAGTGTTCATAAGCATATGATATGTTCCTATGTAATTAGACTTTCTCCTGGGGTCATACATGTTGCTAACAGTAAGGCAGTCTTGTAGAATGCTGTCTGTATCTTTTTACTCTTTCCTATTTCTATTTTCTCCTTCAACTATATTGGTTTGTTAACAATTGTCCCTTATTCATTTGTAGTCATCTTTCAAAAACAGAATTTTACTTCATAAAATTCCTATTGATCAGAGTTCCCTTGTTTTGAGAATTATAGCAGTTTTTGTATTCATGTGGTTTGTGGTCCTTTGAGTTTGGTCATACACTTTAAGAAAGGCTTATTCCTCTCCCTGCACTTTGTCACTGTTGCTTTAACCTTGATGTGTAAATAGTGGGAAATGTAACAAGAGCCTTAACAGCTGCTTTACAGTGGCTGAGACCTTGCTTATTTTGAACTTCCTTTTTCCTTGTAGATTATTCAATATGCTTCTCTTATGTTTTTGGTCTGGAATTAAAATTGTACCAGTTTCTCTTGTAATCAGGGAACTGCACACCTTCAAGGTCAAAGTGCATTTGTGTACAAGCCATGATGGGCACACCAGAAAGGAAAAGCCAGACCAACACATTTCATTCTTGGCTCACTAAGATAAAGGTTAAATTTACACTGTATAAATTTAGAAAACTCTTCAGTGTGGGAGAGAAAAACACAGCATAAATGCTGAGCTTTTCCTGTGAAGCAGAAATAATATAGTCAATAATTGGACAGATTGCAAATAACCTTTAGAAGAGGAAAATGACTGGGAGTTACTATTGTTACACGTTTGGCAACACAGAATGGAGAAAATATATAAAATACATGAAGTAATAAAATAAAATAATTGTAGAGCTCTGATGCTGGATGATATTATAAGAAAAAATGTCTGGCTAATCAAAGCTAAAGCTTAAAATAGAAGTTGCACATAAAACAACTATCTCACAGGGTAATCCTTGACTTAAACTTTTAGTTTCAATTAAGTATTCTTTTGTATTTATGCTTCAGAGGTTTGTACATAACTTATACATTTGTTTTAATTTCATATTTTTTTAGTTTTAAAAGATTTTATATATTTATTCATGAGAGACACAGAGAGAGGGTCAGAGACATAGTCTGAGGGAGAAGCACGCTCCCTATGGGGAGCCTGATGCAAGACTCCATCCCAGGACTGTCCACCCAGGCATCCCTGGTTTAAAAGATGTCTATAATTCAAAAGAAATGGAAAAGATTGCATAGAAACCATCATCAATACACAAAGCTGAGGATTAAGAATTAGGACAGCATAATAAAAAATGTGACAAGATCAATAGTTATGGTTTTCTTTTTTAAAAATCCCCTGGCTATTCAGGGTCTTTTCTGATTCCACACAAATTTTAAAATAATTTGTTCTAACTCTCTGAAGAAAGTCCATGGTATTTTAATAGGGATTGCATTAAAAGTGTAAATTGCACTGGGTAACATTGACATTTTCACAATATTAAACCATATCTGGGGGCATCACAATGCCAGATTTCAGGTTGTACTACAAAAGCTGTGGTCATCAAGACAGTGTGGTACTGGCACAAAAACAGACACATAGATCAATGGAACAGAATAGAGAACCCAGAAGTGGACCCTCAACTTTATGGTCAACTAATATTCGAAAAAGGAGGAAAGACTATCCACTGGAAGAAAGACAGTCTCTTCAATAGATGGTGCTGGGAAAATTGGACATCCACATGCAGAAGAATGAAACTAGACCACTCTCTTGCACCATACATGAAGATAAACTCAAAATGGATGAAAGATGTAAATGTGAGACAAGATTCCATCAAAATCCTAGAGGAGAACACAGGCAATCCCCTTTTTGAACTCGGCCACAGTAACTTCTTGCAAGATACATGCACGAAGGCAAAAGAAACAAAAGCAAAAATGAACTATTGGGACTTCATCAAGATAAGAAGCTTCTGCACAGCAAAGGATACAGTCAACAAAACGAAAAGACAACCTACAGAATGGGAGAAGATATTTACAAATTACGTATCAGATAAAGGGCTAGTTTCCAAGATCTATAAAGAACTTATTAAACTCAACACCAAAGAAACAAACAATCCAATCATGAAATGGGCAAAAGACATGAAGAGAAATCTCACAGAGGAAGTCATAGACATGGCCAACACGCACATGAGAAAATGCTCTGCATCACTTGCCATCAGGGAAAAAGAAATCAAAACCACAATGAGATACCACCTCACACCAGTGAGAATGGGGAAAATTAACAAGGCAGGAAACCACAAATGTTGGAGAGGATGCGGAGAAAAGGGAACCCTCTTACACTGTTGGTGGGAATGTGAACTGGTGCAGCCACTCTGGAAAACTGTGTGGAGGTTCCTCAAAGAGTTAAAAATAGATCTGCCCTATGACCCAGCGATTGCACTGCTGGGGATTTACCCCAAAGATTCAGATGCAATGAAATGCCAGGACACCTGCACCCCAATGTTTCTAGCAGCAACGTCCACAATAGCCAAACTGTGGAAGGAGACTCGGTGTCCATCGAAAGATGAATGGATAAAGAAGATGTGGTTATGTATACAATGGAATATTACTCAGCCATTAGAAACGACAAATACCCACCATTTGGTTCAACGTGGATGGAACTGGGGGGTATTTTGCTGAGTAAAGTAAGTCAATAGGAGAAGGACAAACATTGTATGTTCTCATTCATTTGGGGAATATAAATAATAGTGAAAGGGAATATAAGGGAAGGGAGAAGAAATGTGCGGGAAATATCAGAAAGGGAGACAGAACATGAGAGATTCCTAACTCTGGGAAACGAACTAGGGGTGGTGGAAGGGGAGGAGGGCGGGGGGTGGTGGAGAATGGGTGACGGGCACTGAGGGGGTCACTTGACGGGATGAGCACTGGGTATTATTCTGTATGTTGGTAAATTGAACACCAATAAAAAATAAATTTATTAAAAAAAGATCAATAGTTATGACCTCAAATTTAAGAGTAGACAAATTTTAAATAGTATTTTACTAAACAAAAACATCTCATGTATTTAATTATCTTCAGGAGAAATACATCTATATTTCATAAATACATACACTTATAATGACATATTTCAAAGCCTCTCTAATGATTATATATACTGTGGCTAAAGATGGGCTAATTTTATCCATGCAATTAGCTAAAATCTTACAATGTAATCTTGTGATCTTAATTTATTACAAAATCTAATAAAGCCTTAAACCTGATATAATGTATATACAAATATTTTTACACATTAGATTACTGTAATGACTCAGAAATGGTAAGAAAATATTAAAGAATACATAAGAAGGAAAATTACATTTGGGACCAAATATTTATGATTTTCAATTTGGTTGATGTGCTTTCTTTAAAATGGATGGCTTTCTATTATTAGAATCGATCTCAAAAAATATATTTACTCATAGGCTGTGTCTAATAGTGTCTAATATATTTTAAATGATTGGTCATGTGAAGGACTTGAAAGATTTTACAAGGTTTTTACATTAAACTTACAGCAGAGGCGAAACATTTTCATTAATGCATCTGTATGCACTCTTGACACTTGAAAATATCCCAAGATGAGACTTCAATACTGCTTGAAATTTGCACACTGCTTTGAGTGGTATAATATAATGCCTAAAGGAATGGGCTATTAGGTGATGAAATAGGTCAAGCCATTATTCATACTTACTTAAATATAAGTAGTTCAAGAAAAAGAATATTCCAATAATTTTATTCTAGATAAGGTGGAATAATATATCCTGAACTTAGTTTTTTCTGATTAATTGCCTTTTTCAGCTTTCTAATAGAAAACTAAACTAAATTTAATGACTTCCTATTCTTATAGAAATAAACACTTTAAATTTAAACTATTATAAAAATATAGACAGGAAATGTTTAAAAAGTCATCAATATTGTTAGGGAATTTATAATTCATCCCTCGTTTAGTATTTTTACAAGATCCTTTTGTAAAAATAACAAAAATATGTACCTATTCTGCTTAATTTTATCACAATACTTGAACCAAAACTACTTAAATGTGCTTTTTAGCACATATACTTTAATACAATCTTGCATAAGAATAATATATAGTACTATAAAAATGGTTTTTAGTTCATTTTTATCCTTCTAACTAGCTCTGAAATCTGTAAAGTGTCATAGTAAGAATGAAATAAGATCAATATTAAATGAGAGAGGGCATAGACTTTAAAATTGAAGGCTGTGATACTACATTCATATGGTTGGTTTTGAGTTTGATGCTGGTTCTGGGTCAGAGAACCAGTTGAAAGAAGTATGAGAGAAATAAATTCTCAAAGATGGGTTGAAAGAAATATGAGAGAAATGAATTCTCAAAGATGGGTTGAAAATGCATGACAGAATCAATTCTCAACTTTGAGATTATCAAGAATACCACATATTTGTTATAGCTGCAGTCATGTTTACAGGGGTATGACATAAAAGGGAACATTTTTACTGTGAGGTAAAGATATTGCTTATATCTGTTCTTTAAATATATACTCTTGACTTTTCTCTTTTTATTTCTCATTTAATTGTCCACCATTCAGATGCTATTGGTAAATATCTCTGTTTTTTAAAGCACCAAATAGGGGATCCCTGGGTGGCGCAGTGGTTTGGCGCTTGCCTTTGGCCCAGGGCGTAATCCTGGAGACCCGGGATCGAATCCCACATCAGGCTCCCGGTGCATGGAGCCTGCTTCTCCCTCTGCCTATGTCTCTGCCTCTCTCTCTCTCTCTGTGTGTGTGACTATCATAAATAAATAAAAATTAAAAAAAAATTAAAAAAAAATAAAAAAAAAAAAAAATAAAAAAAAAAAAAAATAAATAAATAAAGCACCAAATATCCATTATGGTAATTTAAGTCATAGTATTTTGTTACATACTTCTATAACTACAATACACCTTTCTCTATATTTCCAAGAATTTTGTGCTTTACCAGTAACTTGTTGCAGGCAATGCATTTAATGATGTTAATGAAAGACATGGATCACATTGGGAAGCCAGTAGGCCCTAATGATACCCTCAGAAATCTGATTCAAAACAAATCACTGCTTAGGTTTTCTTTTGATGGCTATTTCTACATCAATTTTAATAAGGATGGAAATAGCTTCTCATAAAAAAAAGCTAAGCTTCTCATATGGAATTATTTCACTTATTGAAACAATTTCAGTGAAGAGTTATAAAATAGGAATTACAGAAGTTTCTCCAAAATGCTAACTTAAAGATTCTAATTTTTTCAGATATTTTCTTACATTTCTTTGTTTTGTTGTTAATGATTCAAATTATAGTTGGGCTTTGAAGTTTGAATTATCACTGACACATTTTTGGAATAGAAATATATATATATATAATCTCCCTAGACTCTAAAATGAGAATTGAGTTTTTCCATGGATGCAGTGCTCAATAGTTCTTGAAATCAATTTGAAATTCCCATGAATGTGGCCTCATTTCTAGTGTTACATTTGAATAAAGTCTTTGGAAACAAAGTTTTATGATGAGCATTATCTTTACTTCTTTGTTCACAGTGATTTGGCTGGGGAAAGTAGGACAGACTTTTTTTCACTCATTATGTCCAAAAAAAAGTGCAGGAAGATCTGCCTTCACATATGAATTTATAGGAATGTTCTCTTAGAATCTTCCAGAACCCTGAGTTCAACAAGTCAGCAAATGCAAGTTTTCAATTATCACCATGGGTGAATTTCCTTGAAAGAATGAAGTCCTATGCTAGTTTGAGTGTGCAAATCAATTCTGACAGTATTCTAGTACTACATTTTTGAGCACTTTTAAGTTCTTATTGTAGTGTTGTCAAAGAAAATCGTTCAGATATTTTATTATTTTCATAAAGTAACGTGATGATACAAAGGTTTTTTTATTTAGATGTACATGTCTGGGGAAATTCTACTGGCAATATTTAACCCTGGTGTATTATTAATTTATGAAGATGTTTCCTTTCTTAAAAAAAAAAAAAGTAGTTAACAATTGCCCACTAGCCTTGATCTCTGCAGCTTTTCTCTATATTTTAGAGGTCTGCCTAAATTACTAAACCCAGGAAAACTGGCTGTGTTTCTTGGATGTTGGGCACAACAGTGCTGTGCAGTCATCCCAAGAAGATTTGGAATAATGATTCCATTCAATAGTTTCCTATAGCATACCATGGTTTTAGAATAATAATTAAAAAGTACCAAAAACAACAAAAATGCTCTTAAATCATGATTCAGTGCCCTCTGTAAAATAGAAAGTGCAAGAGACCTCTAAGTCTTCTATATGTAAAAGTCCCTTTAATAATGTTTATAAAATTCTTTTTTATTTATTTTTTTATTTTTTTATTTATGATAGTCATGTTTATAAAATTCTTAATGATAAATGTCTACATATTTGATGTTTTCATTTTTTTATGGCATTGCTATCAGAACAAAAATAATTCTCTTAAGCACATAACATTTTGAAAATACAGTTTGTCTTGGCATCTGCCAATAAAATATTTAGGCTGATGTAAAATACTACAGTCATTTACTACACTGCACATTACTGAAATTTCCCCCTAAAGTGTGCTGATAGAAGACTTGAATGCTACGAATAGGAAATTTCTTTTCAGGTACTTGGACTGTTACAATGTATGTTCTGTACAAAATGCTATTAACTATATAGTTTGTTAACTTTTTTTCTCAACACATGAAGTGCTGTCTAGTAATAAACCCTCTTAGTAATGCTGTTATCAAAGCTATTATAACATAAAAAATATAATTTTCAATATTAAATTAAGAAAAATGATCATGATGTATAGAGAGAAGATGATAAGAATCTTAGACAAACATAATTATAAGTTGCTAGGTTTCTTAACCCTCAGTTGTATTGTTTTAGTGTTAATATCCAAAGTAAATATGTAACACTTTTCATTAATAATTTTTTTCAGGGATCCCTGGGTGGCGCAGCGGTTTAGCGCCTGCCTTTGGCCCAGGGCGCGATCCTGGAGACCCGGGATCGAATCCCACGTCAGGCTCCCGGTGCATGGAGCCTGCTTCTCCCTCTGCCTGTGTCTCTGCCTCTCTCTCTCTCTCTCTCTCTGTATGACTATCATAAAAAAATAATAATAATAATAATTTTTTTCATTAATAATTTTGATTATTATATCAAATCAAGTTATAATAAAAATTATTAATGATGTATTACATATTTTATTAAACTATGTTTCAAGATGTATATATGCACATTGAAATATGTAAATATATAATATATGTAATTTTAGTAATAGAAAATGATCAGTTTCTTTAGATCTTAATTCTATAACAACATAACTGAGGGTTATAATCCCAAATGATATTTTTCCTTAGTCTAAAAATAATCTCAGGTCTGTGAAGGAGGAAGAGAACTGTTCTAGAAGAAGAAACACTGCATTTATAAAATGCTTTATTTTAGAGTCAAATATAAATACAAAGTCAAATGTGAATGTGAACACAAATACTGCTTAGGAGAGTCTAGTGAATTGAAGTTATTGATTTCTTCATATGCTGTTCCCTTTTGTATCCATAATATAATAACTACCTTATATTTACATTCTACTTTCAGTGTGACAATTAAGACTTGATCTATGCATTTAGCATATGATAATTCCTAAATGTATATATATATATATATATATATATTCATCATAATTTTGAAGCCCTTAAGATAAAATGGATTTAGTCAACATAAACTTGGTAGAAGTGAAGGAGCACCACTTCTAAGTGTGCTTTTTACTCAAATTTCTTTCTTTTTTAGAGTTCTATTCTTGACATTTATCTTTTTCAGTGCTTTATATATTATTTGGCAAAACCTCTCCCCTAATTCTGTGCGTTCATTCCTATCAAATGAATTGGGCTAGAAGATTTGGAAAGCTACATGAATATAAACATTGTATTTCAATAATATAGATTTAAAGAGGTCCTAGCCTTCTCCTTCCTATGAGATAATTTTTAATATCTTTCATTTATTTGTTTGTTTTATCTTTTTTTTTAATTTTTAAAAATTTATTTATGATAGTCACACAGAGAGAGAGAGAGAGACAGAGAGAGAGAGAGACAGAGAGACAGGCACAGGGAGAAGCAGGCTCCATGCACCGGGCGCCCGACATGGGATTCGATCCCGGGTCTCCAGGATCGCGCCCTGGGCCAAAGGCAGGCGCCAAACCACTGCGCCACCCAGGGATCCCTGTTTGTTTTATCTTTAATATACTTATGCTTATTATCTTGGATACAAACACATGTTTTCTATAGTAAATATCAGAATTCTGATACAATAATAATACATTGCTTCCCATTTTCCCTAATTATTCCCTCACTTAAGGTGATGCAATGACATCAGATGTCACCCTATATGTCCTGATATCTGTAATAGAAACAAGAAACCTCAATTATACATACAACGATGGGAGCTTATGTATACATTTTCCCTTCAGTCCTGAAAAGGGAGACATAATCTTATTCATGTAATTGTTCTCCTGGGGTAGGAAAGGGAAGAACCTCTGGTTCCTCCTCTTCATTATAAAATATATATCTCTACTATAGGGAAAGTGTACTCCCCAGGGTTTCATCTCCTTTGAAATGTAAATATATTATCTACTACCTAAAGTGAGGCAAACCTCTCCAGAAGGTTTCTTAATATCTAATCATCCAGTAACATTTTAGGCTTGTCCTTTGAGTCAACTCTTGTATTCTCTCTGAAAGCTTTGGCCCTGCAGATATATTAAATCATTTTCTCTATTCCCCCAAACTCTACTCTTTCCCAAATTGGACCAACTTGTTACTCTTATGCCAAATATGTTTATTTAGGAAAAGGCATCAGTGCAATAATAAGTAAGCAAAAGTAGATTTAAAAAAAACAACATGGAGACCAGAAACTCAGAGAGTCAAAATTCTTGAAAGTATTAAAAGAAAGCAAAAATAAAATAAAACATCTTGGTCTAAAAGCATCCATAATCCTATAAATACAAAAACAAAAAACATATTTTTAGTATGTAAAATTCTTTCACATCTTTTAATAGACATAAGAATTCTTAGTCTTGTCTTTTCAAAAATGGAGGAAGAAAACAAAAGAAAGAAATTGGTGCCTAATCATTGACATGATAGAGTTATTTTATTATTCCATTCTGTTCTAGCCTATACAGGAAACATTGCTTTCCATTACATGATAAGTTTTGATCACTTTTTTTTCTTAAGTTCTTAAGAGGAATGATGAGTCCTCATGTTCCAGTTGAGAATTCAATAAAATAAATTCTACTATGGTAGAAGTATGATTAGGTGTGAGAGCAACAAAATGAAAAAAGGGAGTCAGAAGGCAGAGGGAAGAGAGAATATTAAGTAACATTATCAAATAATATTTTGATACTAATTTGTGTAATGGCCCTTAATTAATGATATATATAACCCATAATTGCATCACATGTATCTCAGAAAGTGATAGTCGAGAAAGATATGGAAGACTTTACATAGCATATAATGTTACTCAGATTAACTCTCTCCTCTTTCAGCTCCAGATGTTGAATTTTGAAATTCTGAAAAATTTCTCTACTACTTCCAATTAGGGAGTAAGTAAATTCAGTTATTTTCTAATCTTTTCCCACTATGTAGGAATATTGAAAAGAGCTGTTGGCAAGTAATGGATTAAATTGGGGTCTAGGAAAATAAGACTGCTTCTTTTTTTTTTTTTTTTTTTGCTATATGAAAGGATGGAATGTATTTCTAAGCACAACCTCTCATGGATACCATTATTTTCAACAATTAGGTGGAATAAACAGACATTTAAGGTACTTCATGGCACCTTGGAAGCAAGTGTAAAGCTCAGTTACACTAAAGAAAGATTCCTACCCACTGTGCTGTGGTTTTCCTTACTCGCTCAGATTATCAATAAAAATATTATGTCTAAAATATGAAAAGCTAAAAAATAAAATAAAATATGAAAAGCTAATGATTAAAATAGTTGAAGATTTAAGAAATGTTCCCAACATATAGGCAAATTGGAGGTCTGGAAAAAGCTATGTAATATGAGTGAGATGAAGAGAAACTCTATGCAAATATATTACAAGAAAAAGGTAATGATCATGTGAGAAGGAAGAAGAGAAAAACATGCAATTTTGAATTCAAAGAACATAAAGAATCAGAAAGACATTTCTCTCAAATTCTTTAAATTATAAGGCAAATTGATAACAATGTGGAATCAAAACTAGAATTCCAAAGATAAGAAATAAAACAACAGAATGATTTGAAAATGAGTATTAAAACAGGACAGCCTGAGTGGTTGAGCGGTTTAGGTTGAGTTCAGCCTTCAGTCCAGGGCCTTATTCTGGAGACCCAGGATGGAGTCCCATTTTGGGTTCCCTGCATGGAGCCTGCTTCTCCCTCTGCCTGTGTCTCTGCCTCTCTCTCTCTCTCTCTGTGTGTGTGTCTCTCATGAATAAATAAATAAATAAACATAAAAATAATAATAATTAAAAATGAAAATAAAACAAAACAAAATGCATCGAGAAACAGTGTCATGCTGGGATTAATAAAATAAGTAAAACAAAGTACTGAAGACATATGGATGGAAATACGATTACAGACATAAAAAATAAACTAAGATGGAACTAAAGCTAAAACACTGTTTAAATTGGTGTTACAGAACTGGATGTCAAGTGGCATAAGCTAACATATAAATGTGCCAATAGTAATTGGAAAGGGGCATATGAGGGACCTAATATCTTTGTCTTTCATAAAAGCAGTCAAATAAAAGTCTAAATTTGAAACACTGATTTAAAATAGGCATGATTCTTAATTCTTATTCTATATATTCAGGTTGTTTATCTTAGAAGAATTATTAAACGTCTGTATTTGTTACCATACTTCAGAAAATTTCTTTGAACTAACCTTAAGACTTTTATTTGACATTTTGTGTTTTGGCTAAATATATAAAGTATTTTAAATAAAAAATAAAATATTTAAATTGGATTACCTCATTTGAAAGAGAAATATTTAAATAGGAAGTTACATAATTCATGCATTTGATGAATAGATTGTTTATGTGGTTATCACATCTATTATCATTATTTCCCCTTATCTGTCATTCAGAAATCATTTATACTTTCAATTAAAACATATGAAAACATAAACTTCCTTTCATAACTTTATTTTGCTCTTAACTGAATAATTTACTTGAATAATCCTATATATAATTATAGTCATAGTTAGAGTTATATATAATATATTCCTATAATTCATATTCAATTTTTATTATTTAAGTTACACTATTTGTGTTTATTTTTCTTTTCCTCAAGGATGTACAATTATTATTTTACTTTACTTTTTGTTTTATTTCCTGTGATTTACTGTTAAATCCATCCACTATCATTGAAATACACTAGTAAATTTCTTTAAATATTTCATATTTCCATATTTAGATTTTAAAGGTTTCGATACTTATTATTTTATTTCATCAATAAGTACTTGAAAGCTATTTTAGGCCAAACATTGGAAATACAAGGATGAGAAAGCATGATATGTCCTTAAGTTACAAAGTCTGAATGATGACTCATACAACTGTAAAAGAAAAATCACAATGTAGTGACAGCTAAGAACGTGCAAAATGGTGATCAAAATGGGATGTAGTAATTAATCTGATGAAGAAGGTTAAAGAAATATTCCCATGGGAGTTATCCTTGATCTGCCTTATGAGGAGAAGAAAGGAAAGAAGACCCAGTTAGTAGAGCATGCCTCAGCATGGCTATATCATAGAGATGTATCTAGTTCAGAATTACTAGAGGTGAGTGGCAGAATGGGGACAGCTAGGCAAGGCCAAATGGGAAAATTTCTGGCATAACATGACAAAGAGTTCAGTGTTTACTGGACAGGTTCTGATGAGCAAGTATTTGTAGTATATTTAACTAAGCTAATGGTATGGGCAAATGTATTTTAGAAATCTCCGTGGAGAATGCCTTCAAGAAGAGAAGACAGGGAGAGAAATGTGGGAGGCTGCTCCAATAATCTGAGTTACAATAAGGGTCTGGATAATGATGTTATGAAGAAGGAAAAAGTTCACCCGATGGAGAGTGAAGAATAAAGAATTCAACTATGCTAAAGGGTGTCTGGTTGGTGCAGATGGGTGAAAGCAATGAGAAAACACAGGAAGTTGTGTAACTATGGGTGGAAGAACTAATTAAATTAATTAAATGTAGAATTTACAGAGTTTGAAAAACCAATGAGACAAAAGAAGTAACAAATAAGTCATTGACTTACGACCACTTAGTACAGATATAAAACTTGAAAACCTAAGGAGATATAAGCCAAGAGATCACTATTACATAAGTAGTAACATGAACAGAAATTGTGAGGAAAAAAAGCTAAGCAAAAATTAACAGTTTACACTATAGAATTTTATGAACCATAAAACAGAAACATAGCTCTCGGCTAAGTTTGCATAGGATTTGTCATTAATACAAGAAAAAAGCTGACAGTGTTTTTTGGAGTAAGAAGTGGAAATAGTTATAAGAAAGTAAAAATCAATAGTTTAAAATATTACAGCAAATTCAAGTAAGATAATAGTCATATTGTTTCTGAGTTCACAGGCAGAGTATTAGTATGATTTGAGTAGTCAATGTTACATTGAAAAGCAGACAGGAGCACCTGGGTGTCTCAGTGGTTGAACAACTACCTTTGGCTCAGGGTGTGATCCCCGGGGTGGAGGATCAAGTCCAGCATCGGGCTCCCTTCAAGGAGCCTCCTTCTCCCTTTGCCTGTGTCTCTGCCTCTCTCTGTGTGTCTCTCATGAATGAATAAAATCTTTAAAAATATATATAGAAAAGGAGACACAGCAGGTTTAAAATATTTAGGAGAATGCCTCTTAAGAACAATGAAAAGAAATTTTTGTAGATTAAGGACAATATGGTGTGCATCTGTGTGGGTGTAAAGACAATGAGGTGTATTCCTTTGTGTTTTTTTTTTTTTTTTGAGTGTTTGCTTTTTGGTTGGTTGGTTTAAAAAGGGGTGAAGCTTAAACTCATTTATAGGTAGAAGGAGAGAAAGTATCTAATAATTATGTTAATATTAATCAAAGGAAGATTAGTAAGAAACTTGAAGAAAAAAGTCCATATACATTGCTAAAATAAGTAAAAATAACAACATATTATTTTGTAGTTTAGGAAAAATTAAAAAATATGTCCCATACACATTTTTAGTTTTTAAGTACACAGTTATTCTGATCTAATTCTCTTGATGAATTCAATGATGGGCATATTTTTTGGTATACTGAGATAGTGAATAGAAGCAATAGTCTACCTTCTCTGTGATATTGACAACATACCTAAGTGTTTATTATTTCTTGGATCAAAAAAGCTGATTTTTGCTTTTTGGAGCTTCTAGTAAGGTAGATTGCTTTAATGAGCACCTAAATATTATTTGATTTCATAATGTTAAAATTACTTAACCTTTTTTTAAAAAGATTTTATTTATTTATTCATGAGAGACACAGATAGAGGCAGAGACATAGGCAGGGGGGAGGAGGCTCCCTACAAGGAGCCTGATGCGGACTCAATCCCAGGACCCCGGGATCACGCCCTGAGCTAAAGGCAGACACTCAATCACTGAGCCACCCAGGCATCCCTACTTCACTATTTTAATCCCTGTACATCGAAGGATGTACTAGCACATAAAGCAAATGAATTAGACTTTTCATATTAATTGAATGTAAAGGAAAACCGTTTCTCTGATTGATAATTCCATGCACAAAAAACAAATAAAATACAGCTGATCCTTAACAACAAAGCATTTGAACTGCATGGGTCTGCTTACTTATGTATTTTTTCCCGTAAATACAGTACAGTACTGAAAATGCATTTTCTCTTCCCTGTGATTTTCTTAATAAGATTTTCTTTTCTCTAGCTTACTTTATTAGAAGAATACAGTATATAATATATATAACATACAAAATATGTATTAATAGACTGTTTATGTTATCAGTAAAGCTTTCAGTCAACAGTGGGCTATTAATAGTTAAATATGGGGGAAGTCAAAAGTTATACACAGATTTTTTCAACTGTGTATGGGATCAGCATCCCTTACCCCTGTATCATTCGAGGGTAAACTATACAAATACCATCATGATAGCTGCTTTATGCCAGTTATCTAGATATAAAATTTTAATGAATTGTGCTCTGATGATCTGTAAGATTTCTCCTTTTGTTTTAAATGTATGCGAAATTAGTATGTTATAATGAAACAGCTTTTTATTCATTGTATATTTTGTAGGTATCAGAAAATTCATTTACTTCTATTCATGAAACTTGCTTAATTCTTAACCTAATCTTAATAAGCATGATCATACCCATCAAATAGATGCAATTCCTTGTAAACAATATCTAGCATTATGATTCTTTTTATGCACATGTCTGAAACGTGTTTTTTTTTTAATTTTATTTATTTATTCATGAGAGACAGAGAGAGTGAGAGAGGGACAGAGACACAAGCGTAGGGAGAAGCAGGCTCCCTGCAAGGAGCCCGATGTGGGACTCGATCCCGGGACTCCAGGATCACGCCCAGGGCCGAAGGCAGGCGCTAAACTGCTGAGCCACCCAGGGATCCCCTATAAGAATGGAAGTTTCTTTTTTTTTTTAATTTTTATTTATTTATGATAGTCACAGAGAGATAGAGAGAGAGGCAGAGACACAAGCAGAGGGAGAAGCAGGCTCCATGGAGGGAGCCTGATGTGGGACTCTATCCTGGGACTCCAGGATCAGGCTCTGGGCTGAAGGCGGTGCTAAACTGCTGAGCCACTCCAGCTGCCCTAGCATTATGATTCTAACATTATCTTGTCAGGTAGAGAGAAGTCATAACGTTAAAAAAAAAAAAAAAGAATAATTGGGATCAATAATAAAATTCAGAATAAATTAAAAAGCAAAAAAATTTGGAATATGTAAAGTTTAAAGTAAGATGTCACATAATAGCAATGCCTATAGACTATGTGTGTGTGTGTGTGTGTGTGTATGATTAATTCCATTCCATCACAAAGCATAAAAGACATCATATTTTAGAAATTGTATTGCACATAAAAAGTTAAAAACTATTGTTAGATCTTATATATCCTAAGTAATTTAAATATCAAGCCAGAAAAAATATGTAAAGATCGGGAATTTATTTTAATGGTAGTGAATTCTGGAAAAATTCAATTATAGAAAATGCCTGTTAAATATAGAATCAGGAAAAGGCAAAGAAAGAAACTAGATATTGTCACAAATTTTTCCACACCTGAATATGAGTAGGTCCACCATCAAATGTAAACAATTTTTAGAAATTTGTTTTCAAAGAAAAGGAGCTTTTTGTATAACCAATTATATTATGAAGTGGAGGACAAATGTAGATATTTCTATTGTGAAGAACTTCCAGGACATCAGGTGAGGGTCCCAAAGAGAGATAATTGGATAATTGTGTGTGATACTATAAATGGTGACATCATCCTGTCCTGAAAAAGTATCTCTTCTCCTTTCAGGACAGCAAAAAAGAAAAACATAAGACTTTTTTTTTCTACACATCCTATTTAATATATATATATATATATATATATATATATGTGTCTATATATATATACACACACATATATATATGTGTGTGTATGTATTTCCACTTTAACTATATATATATATAAATATATATATAGTCTTTCTATATACATAGACTCTTTCATGAGAGAGTTTTGTGTTGTTCTGTATACTTTTCTTGTAGTTCTTGTTTCATGCTCATTTTAGATTTTAATCACATGTGAAATTTCAGGAAATTTTCTCAGAAGTTGTATGTGTTTATTCCTTATTTCTTCTAATTTCTCAAGCAAATGGTCATACTTGGATTTCTCACTCCAGAAAATAGAAGAATGTATGCACATGTATGTTAGTTTCCTATACAGAAACATATGTCATCTCATCCTTGTATTTAAAGGACTTTCTTACATGCAAACAGAGAAGAGCCTTACATAAAAGCAATGTCATTGAGCTTCTTGTTCCTTGAATAAAGCCTTTTTTGGGAAAAATCATCAAGATTTGTTCACATTCATTCATACATTTATTTTGTTTTACTTTTACTTGTTTTTGGTCATCTTGTTTACTTTTTAAGGTAGAAGAATATGGTGGCCATTAAAATAGTGACAAAATGTTGCTTAAGTCCTTTGATTCAAATTTCTGATTTAAATGAAAAGCAATGTCCAGGAAACATCTTGGTTTTGTGATATTTCATATCATCTTATGTGGGAAAGGAAGCATGAAAAGAACAGCTGTTTGGCTACAGAATTTCTATAAGAAATGGTCATGTTCATGGCAGATTGATAGAGGTTAAATATAATAGAATATGGTAAACATATGTGGGGTTTTTCTTTCTGCAAGATGCTTTATGTCTCCAAATATTTTGTAAAACAACTGTCTGGAGAAGCAACATGGAACAGGTATCAGCAAGTCTAAAACCTAACAAATTAAAACTTTCATTTTCATTTTAAAGAAAATAGAAGAGAGAATGAGACTGAAAATACCAGGGCAGTATGAAATGGTTATAGCAGCAAAGGGAAATGAAAGCAGAATACAAGTCACATCCATTTTGTGATTCCATTTTAATGTACCACTAGCAGTCCTTTTTACATGAGGATACTAAATATTGAAGTAAAATTGTCTAACTTTTTTGGATACTTTGTTTCATTTGTTATGGTCCAACTGGCAAAAGGTAATTGCATTTTATACATTTGTGATACCTTTGTTATGCTATGGTTTGGAATAATTATATAAATGCATCTGAAACTTTGAGGCCATATTATTCACATTTTGCATTAGCTTTAACTTTTTTTGATTAGATTTTCAATGTGTAAAATCAAGTCCTATGTTTGTATAAGTACACATAATCTAAAGCATCTTACCTATATGTGTCCTGGAGAAAAATATATGGCTGCCTTAGATATAGTATTACATTAGTAAAAATTATAAAGAGTAGAAGCATTTATTGCTACAGTCTCTGTATTATAAAATATGCAATAACCAATAAGTATTTTCACACCATAAAAGACAGCTATGAGTAGATCTTAAAATAGTTATGTTTAATGAGACTCACTCTAAGTTCCCCTTTCCTTTAAGATATGATTACACAATTAAAAGAATATGTAGCTATTTAAGCTCCAATAGCCCATATGCCACACTCACATACAAATCATATATATGTGTGCAAGCACACACACACACAGATACACACACACACACCAGTAAGTATGAAATTGAATGAACCTCATTTACAGCAAGACCATGAGGTTCCACATCAAATAAAAATTTCTCAGCTCGGTGTGAGAGCAAACTATAAGCGGAACTCCCTATAGGCTTTATTAACTCAATTCATGTCCGGATTTACTCCTTTGCTGTTTTCTCTCTCCATGGAGTTGCTTAGATGGGGTGTTTCATTTACATAATCAACAATTCCTATGGCTCAGTTCTACACTCAGAGCAGCTCTGTGGGGATGTGCTAGAGGTGCAGAGCATAGGAACAGAGAAATGAATAAGAGAAAAACAAGTCTAAAGCCTGCCTTTAACACTAATTGGAAAGAACACGGGGGTGTGGGCACACACACACACACACACACACACAGAGCACTCTTTCTCTTTCATGCCATAATCAGACTGCTCTGTGACTTCTTTGTAGTACTACAACCTAATGTAGTGAACCTGGTTCTGAAGTCTTTGGTTTCAAATACCGGCCCCGCCTTTTGCTAACTGTATGATCATAAAGAAATTAAACTCTCTAACACTGCACATATAAATGATCTTTCAAAAACATTTTCTTTCAACTGATCCTTAGAAAAATTTGGGTTTGGTATTACTTCACAGTTTTACATTTGAGGAAATTAAATTTCAAATCACTTATGCAAATTGACCATGGCCCCACATCAAATGAATGACATAGCTAGTGGTGAGACTTGACTTATCCATATTCCTTAGCTAATTTAACACTCCAATTCAGCTTTTTTATAAAATTGATTTTGTAATGACATTTTTTACATACAGTGAAGGAGGCTTAGAGCTTCACAAAGCTTTGTTAACATTTTAGTGTGAGAATATATTGATACATCATGATCAATAATATTTAGCAACTCTGTATCATGGATTATGTTTATTAGCTTTCAGAGGAAAGTGCCTGCTTATGAGTGTCAGCAGTGCCTCCATATGAAGAACTGCAGTCTTTTGCTAACAATGACCCTATGCATGAGTATTTCCTTATTAGTTTAAGTAAGATTTATCAAAGAACAAATTACTTCCCTTGACTCTTCCCTCTGTCCACAGACAAAATCACTTTGGGAATGACTGTCTGACCTATATGAATCATAAGAACAGAAAGAGAGAGAGAAAAAGAAAAGCCAAAATGAGTGAGTTTTTTTTTTTTTTTTTTTTTTAAGATTTTACTTATTTGAGAGAGAGAGCATGAACAGGAAAGAGAGGGACAGGCAGTCTCCTCATGAGCAGGAAGCCCAATGTGAGGCTTAATCCCAGGACCTCTAATTAACTGACTGAGCCACACAGGCACCCCCCAAAATGGGTGAGAGAATTGAGTGAAACAACCAGGTATTAACAGTGTCCATTCTCCCAGCTATGTGTATCATCTTTGTCAGTTGCAACTGGGCCACTTGGTGGCAGGGACCTTGCTTCAGTACAGAAACTACAATGAAATAATAGAAACTTTGGTTTTGCTTTTATTGAAAGATTAGAGTATTATAATATTAAAAAAAGACAGATTCCATTTGTTTGCTGTTTCCATATAAAGGTGCTGAACAAGAGGGCCCTTAACCTTAAGCATTTTACTTCTTTAGCATGAAAGAACACTTGCACTGAAAAAGCTTGTGTCATGTTGTTGATTTTGTGCCAGAGGAGTCGAGATTGATCTCAGCACACTCTGTGCCTTTCTCTTAACCAGCGGCAATGATCTTTAAAAACCCCAGAACATGTCTATTTTACTGTGAGTCCTAAGCTTTATTCTATTAACCTTTACTGAAATCAATGAATCATAAACTTCTGAAATTATTGTCACAAAGAAATCATTGCGTAACTAAAGTTATTATGGATCCATGCATTATTCCTGTTGACACAAAAAATAAAATTTTGCTTTTGAATATTCCTAGCATCAGAATATTTAATAGATGCACAGAAGGAGAGTTTATCTTTAAGCCACCTGGGTCTCAAATGTGACCCCACCCCCCCCCTTTTTTTTTCAGAAAGCCTGTCTCCCATAAAAGTTTTCAAAATAAATTTTTAATAATGCATTTTCTAAGATATTTCCTAAAAAATGTTGATTTGAGTAAAACTTATGAAACAAATAGAACAAAAATTAATCTACCCTTGATATTAAGAAAAGACTACTAAAATATAAATCTAAAAATACCTTAGAGGGGCACCCAGGTGACTCAGTAGGTTAGCATCATCCTTTGGCTCAGGGCATGATCCCAGAGTCCTGGGATCAAGTACTGCATCAGGCTCCTTGTCTGATGCCTATGTCTCTGCCTATGTCTCTGCCTCTGTCTGTGTCTCTCATGAATAAATAAATAAAATCTTTAAAAAATACAAAAAAATACCTTAGGTAGAAATTTGAGAATATATCCCAACAACTATTGAATTCCTCCATTTATTTTATTGGGCATTACTCATTTAATATTCAGATAAATTGACATGGCCTCCCTGCTGTGTTTGTCTTAATAGGTAACTTTCTTAAGATAAGACCCAATAGATTTCAGTTTTAATATCTTTAATATCTTTTATCTGTGGTTTATATGCATGAAGAAAATCTTACCATTTCTCAAATTGGAAGGGGGTTTCTATGGATTAAATTAAATATATATGAAAAATTTAAATGCACTGCAAGCACATTAGGTGTATAATTTAGCTTAGTGTCATTTCCATCCTAATATTTCTTTAAAAGTTTAAAAAAGTAAAGTAAAAAAAAAAAAACACGTTTAAAAAAGTAGAGACAAATACATTACTTAGTGTTCAAAGTTTCTCCCTCCCCATTCCTCTACCCTTACAACTTCCAGTAAACTCAGCTAGCATTCATTTCCTCCTTGTCTCAATACATTCATAGAGTGACACTGACAGTAATAAGATTTTTTTTTTTCTAAATCTGAGTGGTCTCCATTTTCTGAAGAATTTACTCTTATCTTGTATGTAAGGTATTGTAAGAATAGAGGAAAATAATATCTTTTTCTAATAGTTTATATGCATATAATACTCAAATTACCTTAAAATTTTATTTTACACATTAACTTAGAGATTAATTTAGAGATTCCCTTCTAACATCTGCCATGGTAGTTAACTCTGATTATAAAAGTTGTAGATAAAAAGAAGGTGGAAAAAATGACACTTGTTACCAAAGTTGAAACAGGGTTTTTAGTTCAACTTGTAAACAATAATCTGGCTAAAGCTACAGTGTATTTATACCTCAGGGAAATTTTCACTTTTTTCTAAGTCATCATCACTGAATCAGTCAGAGGTCAGGCAGGGAAGCAAAGGCAATATATGTGACAAAGTAATTATAGAAATTAAACCTTGCAAAACAATAGAGAAGCTGTAGGAATAAAGATCCATTAGGAAAGTTGGACTTGAGGTTTTTCTGAAGCCTTGGAATAGAGCAGTGGGTTATTATATGCTTGCAGGAAAATCTGAGAAAACAAGCATAGCAAACATGAACATTTTACCTTGCCCTTTCCCAGTTTTACTTTGTTTCCTAAGATCACCTCCTCAGGCATTTCTTGGTAATACAATCTAACACTGATCCCCTCATGGCCACCAACTTTTAACACGTTCAATGACCAATTTTTTAAAATATTATTTTAAGGCATTCTCTCCATCTAAAGTTAAATTACACTTTTATTTCCTTGCTTGTTGTTAAACTCCACAAGCATTAAGTTCTTTTTAGGAGAGGATTTCTTATTTTTATTCCTCTGTTGTATATCTGGTGCCTAGAACTGTACCTATAACTATTAAAGTATAATATTGAATATTAAGTATATAAAGATCAAGAGATATATTTCCAGGAACTTAGATTCCAAGTTTGTACATATATATTTTTTCACCATAAAATCAACCTCATAAATTATATTTGGTTTCCAAGAAGATTGAATAATGATTATTTTCTGCTAATATTATTTTTCTTTAATTTTAATAAATATATTTCTGAGTTTTGGCAATATAGAAAACTAGTTATTCTGAAAAAATTCTACATACCCCCCACAAAAAAAAACTCTGAAAAAGTTAATACAATATCTTTTAAAAATCTGTATGTATGCATGACTTAGGTCACAATAATGTAAGAGAAAACTCTAGATAACAAAAATGAAGAGATAGCCAGAAACCAAAGTATGAGATCAAGGCTAAAACTGGAATTTATCAAATGAGGTAACCAGAGGGTGAATTTGCATTACCTTTTCAGAAACAGAGAAAAGGCTTTGGTTTCGTGAAGTTTAGGAGTTAGATCCTAGAAAGCCATAGGAAAATGGGAAATCTGAAATACTTGGACTATGCTTTAAAGAACAAATGGATAATTCAAATCTGACTGGATAAAATTTCATTTTTTTTCTTTTCTTTCAAAGATATTTATTGAGATAAAATTGTTCTATATTTATATTTTATTGTATAAAAATTATAGAACAATAAACCTGACATAAAAACAGCAAGTAAAGGGCACCTGGATAGCTCAGTCAGTTCAGCATATGACTCTTGGTTTTGCCTCAGGTGAAGATTTCAGGGTTGTGAGATCAAGTCCATTGGGCTCTGATCTCAGCATGGAGTCTGCTTGAGATTCTCTCATCCTTCTGCCCCTACCCCTGCTTGTATGTCTCTCTCTTTCTCTCAAATAAATAAATAAATAAATAAATTCTTAAAAAAAAAAACAGCAAGTAAAAAAAGTACTCATCACTAAAATCAAGAATTTGCCTCTATTATTTATGATTAACAAGATTTTTAACTCAAGCATCAATCAACAGTATCCTGCACTTTTTGGTTGCCTCTTCTTGCTGTGACACTCCTGATAAAAATAGGTAACTAATGAAAACAATAATAACTTTATAGAAAAATTTGATGATAATAAGTGTGTTCTAAAACACAATTATCAAATGTATACCTATCAATTAAAAAATTAAAATTTAAAAATACACAGGGAGCACATGCAATATTCACCTTATATGGAGCCATAAAGCATTCTTTATTTACAAACCTGTATCATGCAGATCATATTATTTAACCCCAGTTCAGTTAGGTTCAAAGTCAAAAATAAAATATCAAATAACATTTCAACTTAATTTTCTAATATTTATTTATTTATTTGTGTGTGTGTGTGAGAGAGAGAGAGAGAGCACAAATAGGAATAGGGGAAGAGGGAAAGCAAGAAACAGACTCTCCACTGAGCAGGGAGCCTGACTCAGGGCTGGATCCCAGGACTCTGGATTCATGACCTGAGCTGAAGGCAGATGCTTACCTGACTGAGCCACCCAGGTGCCCCTCAACTTGTTTTTATTTTTTTATTTTTTTTTTTTAATTAACTTTTATTGGTGTTTAATTTACCAACATACAGAAAAACACCCAGTGCTCATCCCGTCAAGTGTCCACCTCAGTGCCCGTCACCCATTCCCCTCCAACACCCGCCCTCCTCCCCTTCCACCACCCCTAGTTCGTTTCCCCGAGTTAGGAGTCTTTATGTTCTGTCTCCCTTCCTGATATTTCCCAACATTTCTTTTCCCTTCCTTTATATTCCCTTTCACTATTATTCATATTCCCCAAATGAATGAGAACATACACTGTTTGTCCTTCTCCGATTGACTTATTTCACTCAGCATAATACCCTCCAGTTCCATCCACGTTGAAGCAAATGGTGGGTATTTGTCGTTTCTAATTGCTGAGTAATATTCCATTGTATACATAAACCACATCTTCTTTATCCATTCATCTTTCGATGGACACCGAGGCTCCTTCCACAGTTTGGCTATTGTGGCCATTGCTGATAGAAACATCGGGGTGCAGGTGTCCCGACGTTTCATTGCATCTGACTCTTTGGGGTAAATCCCCAACAGTGCAATTGCTGGGTCGTAGGGCAGGTCTATTTTTAACTCTTTGAGGAACCTCCACACAGTTTTCCAGAGTGGCTGCACCAGTTCACATTCCCACCAACAGTGTAAGAGGGTTCCCTTTTCTCCGCATCCTCTCCAACATTTGTTGTTTCCTGCCTTGTTAATTTTCCCCATTCTCACTGGTGTGAGGTGGTATCTCATTGTGGTTTTGATTTGTATTTCCCTGATGGCAAGTGATGCAGAGCATTTTCTCATGTGCATGTTGGCCATGTCCATGTCTTCCTCTGTGAGATTTCTCTTCATGTCTTTTGCCCATTTCATGATTGGATTGTTTGTTTCTTTGGTGTTGAGTTTAATAAGTTCTTTATAGATTTTGGAAACTAGCCCTTTATCTGATATGTCATTTGCAAATATCTTCTCCCATTCTGTAGGTTGTCTTTTAGTTTTGTTGACTGTATCCTTTGCTGTGCAAAAGCTTCTTATCTTGATGAAGTCCCAATAGTTCATTTTTGCTTTTGTTTCTTTTGCCTTCGTGGATGTATCTTGCAAGAAGTTACTGTGGCCAAGTTCAAAAAGGGTGTTGCCTGTGTTCTCCTCTAGGATTTTGATGGAATCTTGTCTCACATTTAGATCTCTCATCCATTTTGAGTTTATCTTTGTGTATGGTGAAAGAGAGTGGTCCAGTTTCATTCTTCTGCATGTGGATGTCCAATTTTCCCAGCACCATTTATTGAAGAGACTGTCTTTCTTCCAATGGATAGTCTTTCCTCCTTTATCGAATATTAGATGGCCGTACATTTCAGGGTCCACTTCTGGGTTCTCTATTCTGTTCCATTGATCTATGTGTCTGTTTTTGTGCCAGTACCACACTGTCTTGATGACCACAGCTTTGTAATATAACCTGAAATCTGGCATTGTGATGCCCCCAGCTAAGGTTTTCTTTTTTAAAATTCCCCTGGCTATTCGGGGTCTTTTCTGATTCCACACAAATCTTAAAATAATTTGTTCTAACTCTCTGAAGAAAGTCCATGGTATTTTGATAGGGATTGCATTAAACGTATAAATTGCCCTGGGTAACATTGACATTTTTACAATATTAATTCTGCCAATCCATGAGCATGGAATATTTTTCCATCTCTTTGTGTCTTCCTCAATTTCTTTCAGAAGTGTTCTATAGTTTTTAGGGTATAGATCTTTTACCTCTTTGGTTAGGTTTATTCCTAGGTATCTTATGCTTTTGGGTGCAATTGTAAATGGGATTGACTCCTTAATTTCTCTTTCTTCAGTCTCATTGTTAGTGTATAGAAATGCCATTGATTTCTGGGCATTGATTTTGTATCCTGCCACGCTACCAAATTGCTGTATGAGTTCTAGCAATCTGGGGGTGGAGGCTTTTGGGTTTTCTATGTAGAGTATCATGTCATCGGCGAAGAGGGAGAGTTTGACTTCTTCTTTGCCAATTTGAATGCCTTTAATGTCTTTTTGTTGTCTGATTGCTGAGGCGAGGACTTCCAGAACTATGTTGAACAGCAGTGGTGAGAGTGGACATCCCTGTCTTGTTCCTGATCTTAGGGGAAAGGCTCCCAGTGCTTCCCCATTGAGAATGATATTTGCTGTGGGCTTTTCGTAGATGGCTTTTAAGATGTCGAGGAAAGTTCCCTCTATCCCAACACTCTGAAGGGTTTTGATCAGGAATGGATGCTGTATTTTGTCAAATGCTTTCTCTGCATCTAATGAGAGTATCATATGGTTCTTGGTTTTTCTCTTGCTGATATGATGAATCACATTGATGGTTTTACGAGTGTTGAACCAGCCTTGTGTCCCAGGGATAAATCCTACTTGGTCATGGTGAATAATTTTCTTAATGTGTTGTTGGATCCTATTGGCTAGTATCTTGTTGAGAATTTTTGCATCCATGTTCATCAGGGATATTGGTCTGTAATTCTCCTTTTTGGTGGGGTCTTTGTCTGGTTTCGGAATTAAGGTGATGCTGGCCTCATAGAACGAATTTGGAAGTACTCCATCTCTTTCTATCTTTCCAAACAGCTTTAGTAGAATAGGTATGATTTCTTCTTTAAACGTTTGATAGAATTCCCCTGGGAAGCCATCTGGCCCTGGACTCTTGTGTCTTGGGAGGTTTTTGATGACTGCTTCAATTTCCTCCCTGGTTATTGGCCTGTTCAGGTTTTCTATTTCTTCCTGCTCCAGTTTTGGTAGTTTGTGGCTTTCCAGGAATGCGTCCATTTCTTCTAGATTTCCTAATTTATTGGCATACAGCTGTTCATAATATGTTTTTAAAATCGTTTGTATTTCCTTGGTGTTGGTAGTGATGTCCCCTTTCTCATTCATGATTTTATTAATTTGAGTCTTCTCTCTCTTCTTTTTAATAAGGTTGGCTAATGGTTTATCTATCTTATTAATTCTTTCAAAGAACCAACTCCTGGTTCTGTTGATCTGTTCCACAGTTCTTTTGGTCTCGATATCATTGAGTTCTGCTCGAATTTTAATTAACTCTCTTCTTCTGCTGGGGGTGGGGTCTATTTGTTGCTTTTTCTCTAGTTCCTTTATGTGTAAGGTGAGCTTTTGAATTTGAGATCTTTCCAGTTTTTGAATGTATGCTTGTATTGCGATGTATTTCCCCCTCAGGACTGCTTTTGCTGCATCCCAAAGATTTTGAACGGTTGTATCTTCATTTTCATTAGTTTCCATGAATCTTTTTAATTCTTCCTTAATTTCCTGGTTGACCTTTTCATCTTTTAGCAGGATGGTCCTTAACCTCCACGTGTTTGTGGTCCTTCCATATTTCTTGTTGTGATTAAGTTCTAATTTCAAGGCATTATGGTCTGAGAATATACAGGGGACTATCCCGATCTTTTGGTATCGGTTCAGACCCGATTTGTGACCCAGTATGTGGTCTATTCTGGAGAAAGTTCCATGTGCACTTGAGAAGAATGTGTATTCAGTTGAGTTTGGATGTAAAGTTCTGTAGATATCTGTGAAATCCATCTGGTCCAGTGTATCATTTAAAGCTCTCGTTTCTTTGGAGATATTGTGCTTAGAAGACCTATCCAGGGTAGAAAGAGCTAGATTGAAGTCACCAAGTATAAGTGTATTATTATCAAGGTATTTCTTGAGTTTGGTTATTAATTGGTTTAAATATTTGGCAGCTCCCACATTCGGGGCATATATATTGAGGATTGTTAAGTCCTCTTGTTGGATAGATCCTTTGAGTATGAGATAGTGTCCCTCTTCATCTCTCACTATAGTCTTCGGGGTAAATTTTAATTTATCTGATATAAGGATGGCAACCCCTGCTTTCTTTTGAGGACCATTTGAATGGTAAATGGTTCTCCAACCTTTTATTTTCAGGTTGTAGGTGTCCTTCTGTCTAAAATGAGTCTCTTGTAGACAGCAAATAGATGGGTCCTGCTTTTTTATCCAGTCTGAAACCCTGCGCCTTTTGATGGGGTCATTAAGCCCGTTCACATTCAGAGTTACTATTGATAGATATGAGTTTAGTGTCATCATATCTATTCAGTCCTTGTTTTTGTGGATTGTTCCACTGAACTTCTTCTTAAAGGGGAATTTTAAGAGTCCCCCTTAAAATTTCTTGCAGAGCTGGTTTGGAGGTTACATATTCTTTCAGTTCCTGCCTGTCTTGGAAGCTCTTTATCTCTCCTTCCATTTTGAATGAAAGCCTTGCGGGGTAAAGTATTCTTGGTTGCATGTTCTTTTCATTTAGGACCCTGAATATATCCTGCCAGCCCTTTCTGGCCTGCCAGGTCTCTGTGGAGAGGTCTGCTGTTACCCTAATATTCCTCCCCATAAAAGTCAGGGACTTTTTTTCTCTTGCTGCTTTAAGGATCTTCTCCTTATCTTTGGAATTTGCAAGCTTCACTATTAAATGTCGAGGTGTTGAACGGTTTTTGTTGATTTTAGGGGGGGATCTCTCTATTTCCTGGATCTGAATGCCTGTTTCCCTTCCCAGATTCGGAAAGTTTTCAGCTAGGATTTGTTCAAATACATATTCTGGCCCTCTGTCCCTTTCCGCGCCCTCGGGAACCCCAATTAAACGTAGGTTTTTCTTCCTCAGGCTATCATTTATTTCCCTTAATCTATCCTCATGGTCTTTTAATTGCCTGTCTCTTTTTTCCTCAGTTTCCCTCTTTGCCATCAACTTGTCTTCTATGTCACTCACTCGTTCTTCCACCTCGTCAAGCCTCGTCGTTAGGACTTCTAGCTTGGATTGCATCTCATTTAATTGATTTTTAATTTCTGCCTGATTAGATCTAAATTCTGCAGTCATGAAGTCTCTTGAGTCCTTTATGGTTTTTTCTAGAGCCACCAGTAGCTGTAAAATAGTGCTTCTGAATTGGCTTTCTGACATTGAATTGTAATCCATATTTTGTAACTCTGTGGGAGAGTGGGCTGTTTCTGATTCTTTTTTTTGAGGGGTTTTCCTTCTAGTCATTTTGCTCAGTGCAGAGTGGCCAAAAACAAGTTGTATTGGGAAAAGGAGAAAAAGAGAGAGAAGGAAAGAAAAGAGAAAAAGAAAAAAGAGAAAGAAGAAAAAAATAGGGGAAAAAGAGAAGAAAAAGAAAGAAAAAGAAAGAAAGGAGAAAAAAGAAAAAAGGGGGGGTGGGGGAAGCAATCAGAAATCAAGAAGAAAGAGAGGAAAAAAAAGCACAAAACAAAACAAAAACAAAAAAAAAAAAACAAAAAAAAACAAAAACAAAAAAACAAAAAACAAAAAAAAACCACGGGGGAGTATCTTCCGATTCTGTGTAGTTTAAGTCCCTTGACTTCCCTTGGAACTGGTCCGTCTCGTTGGTCTTCTGGGGGAGGGGCCTGCTGTGCTGATTCTCAGGTGTTGGCACTTGGGGGAGCTGCTCTGCCCCTGCCTGGTGCAGGGCTCGGTGGGGGTTGTTGACCCCGTGAGGCCCCGGGAGGAAGCCACAGTGGCGGGGGCAGCTCTGGGACCCTGGATCCAGCCCCCGCAGTAGCTCCGGGGCTCTCCTTCTGCAGGGCCTGGGGGCTCCGGGGCGGGGCCGCTGATCTGCTCAGTTCCAGGCAGGAGCGTCCTTGCTGTCCTGGGCCCTCCCGGCCTCTGCCTGTCCCGGGGGAGGCCGGATCCTGGGCTGTGTCCCGGCGCCCTGTGCTCCGGGGCCTGCGCTGTTGGATTCGCGCTCCCGGCGGTGCAGCCCCCTCCGCGGAGCCGCCGCCCGAGCCTCTCCGAGCTGTTCCCGGAGCCGCGCCGCCCCCTCCGCGGAGCTTCTTCCTCCGCCCGAGCCCCTCCGAGCTGTTCCCGGAGCCGCGCCGCCCCCTCCGCGGAGCTTCTTCCTCCGCCCGAGCCCCTCCGAGCTGTTCCCGGAGCCGCGCCGCCCCCTCCGCGGAGCTTCTTCCTCCGCCCGAGCCGCCGCCGCTGAGCTGTTCCCGGAGCCCCGCAGCCCCCTCCGCGGAGCCGCCGCCCGAGCCTCTCCGAGCTGTTCCCGGAGCCGCGCAGCCCCCTCCGCGCGGAGCTTCTTCCTCCGCCCGAGCCGCCGCCGCTGAGCTGTTCCCGGAGCCCCGCAGCCCCCTCCGCGGAGCCGCCGCCCGAGCCCCTCCGAGCTGCTCCGGGCCCCGCCGAGCGCTGCAGCCCTTAGGGAGCTCGGCGCACTCTCCGGGGCGCAGTTCCTCTGTTACTGTCCCAGGGAGCCCGAGGGCATCCCCGCCCTCCTGGGTCCTGCTCCAATTCCCGGGGAGCCCCTTTCCGCGGGGAAGGTTGGTGCAGCTCCTGCTCCTCCGGGACGGGGCTCTCCTGTCCTGGGGACACTCGCCCCGGCCTCAGCCCGGCTCCTCGGGGCCCCTCCCCCTTGGAGGCCTTTTGTGTCTTTATTTCTTTTTCCCCGTCTTCCTACCTTGATAGAAGCGCGAACTCTTCTCACTGTAGCGTTCCAGCTGGTCTCTCTTTAAACCTCAGGCCGAATTCGTAGGTTTTCAGGATGATTGGGTGGTTTTCTAGGTAATTTGCTGAGGACAGGTGACCTGGAGACCCTACTCCTCCGCCATCTTGCCCCTCCCCCTCCTCAACTTGTTTTTAAAAAGAATGTGTGTGTGTGTGTGTGTGTGTGCTGTTCTAGGAATTTCTGACCAAAATTCATTTATGTGGGAATATATATTATATATATTATATATATTTTATTTATATATAAATATTATAAATATAATATATATTTATAATATTTATTTGAGAGAGAGAGAAAGCATCCTCATATGTGCGCACATGCATGAGTCGGGAGGTGGGGAGCAGAGGGGGAAGGAGAGATGGGACTCTGCTGAGCTGGAACCCAAGTGGGACTCACTCTCAGGATTGAGATCATGACTTGAGCTGAAATTAAGAATCAGATGCTTAACCAACTAGGCCACCCAAGTGCCCCAAAATAAGTTATGTTTTTAAAGCACAAACAAAACAAAAGTTTATACATTTAAATGAAGTGGTTATAAAACATTTAAAAGTCAGAAAAACTCAACTTATTTTTATTCAAATAGTGTTTGATATGATGATTAATTTCTGGTGTCAGTGTGACACAGCACATATGCATTAATTAAACAAGGAACATTTCTTCACTATCTCTTCTTGTCGATTTGTTAGTTGCAAACTGCTTAACTACATTTTCAATAAAACTTGGTCATCAACTACTAAAGTAAATGTATTGAATTCTTACTAAGTAATGTACACTATGTCATACACTGAGGAAATGAAAATGAAATAAAGCTTTGACTTTGAAGAAGTATACTGTCTTACTGCAGCATGAGCAACTCTTTTTTTTTTAAATATTTTATTTATTTATTCATGAGACACACAGAGAAAGAAAGAGAGAGAGAGAGAATGAGAGAGAGACAGGCAGAGGGAGAAGCAAGCTCCATGCAGGAAGCCTGATGTGAGACTTGATCCTGGGTCTCCAGGATCAGGCCCTGGGCTAAAGGCAGCACTAAACTGCTGAGCCACCTGGGCTGCCCAGCATGAGCAATTCTATAAGGAATCATAATAATGTAATAATAATAATATAACATAATATAACAATAAATGTCAGGAGCCACTATGATGGATGAAAACCCAAAGTGCTTTATTATATAGAATGAGTGCCAAATAAGTATGTTGAATAACAAAGTACTTATGTCAGCAACATTTAAATGAATACTTGTAGGAAATAAAGCATGAGTAATAATTTAAATATATAAAAAATTTTTTCTGTCTCTTTTTTTTTACAGATAACTTACTAAGCAGAAAGAGGAAAACAAGGCCCTAGTACAGAGTTCCTTTTGTTTTGTTTTGTTGCTTTGTTTTCTCACCAGTTTTTGTTTTCTACTATGATTCCTCTTATAGTTACCTTGAATAGTATGTAGATATGCATTCTCCACAAGATATAATGTAATGATTATATGCCACTTTTACAAATTGGAAAGGAGAATACAGGTTAATGAATGAGGTTTTCTATTTTTTTGTTTTATTTTGGTTTTGTTCTTGAGGATGAAGTGAATGTTGGGCATCAAAGTAGCTGCTTTTGATGCACTGAACCTATTGGAGAAAGTTTTCACCAATGGAATACTGTTGTTACCTGTCTCACAGAACATTTCAGATCATTTTTTTAATGTATCTTTCTGAATGTGTTTTCAGACTGAAATATTTTTAGGTTAGGGAGAGTGATGGACATCATTCCTTTAATTATAGATAGCACTGTTTCCTCGGCCCAGGAAATGACTTGGATATCAAAGCATCTTTAGTACAAAGTTCAGCATTTCTGTCTGCTTCTTCCTGTACATTTTTAAAGCTGATTTCTGGGCTCCAAGAATAAAATAAAAATATGTCAAGACAACAAAATACTGACAAGGAACCTGAAATAAGCTTCAGGTTACCTCACTGAGCTAATATTTATAATATTCACTCATACCTATACAATAAAAACTGTGTTGTACATATGTCTCTGCTTTCCAATTAGATTTCCAACTTGAAATATATTGTACAATCCAAAACTAATATATCTGTGATCTCATTTTGTTTTAAAGTTGTCACAAAAAGTAATTTTAACTATATCTATGTCTTGAAAGCTGAAAAAAAAAAATACTCCACAAAAACATTAGTAGAACCTCATGGCAAAGATCTTGTAAATAATGAAAACTTCAGCCTAGCCTGATTTTAATTGTGACTAATCAACAAATACATCACATAATTGAGATGCTTCCATACAGTCTTGTTAAAAGGGGACAAAATTATGCATGGACCTTGAAAAAGTACAATTCTTTCCATTTAATTTTTTTAAAGATTTTATTTGTTTATTCACGAGAGACACACACACAGAGAGAGAGAGAGGCAGAGACACAGGGAAAGGGGGAAGCAGGCTCCACGCAGGGAGCATGACGTAGGACTCAATCCCGGGTCTCCAGGATCACGCCCTGGGCAGAAGGCAGGCGCTAAACCGCTGAGCCACCCAGGGATCCCTCCACTTAATTTTTAAGCAAATTCCTCCCAGCTACATTACAATAACTCATAATTATGGTGATAGTTTTATTACCTAAACTCAGCACCATTTTTATCATAGGATATAATCACAAGGATTCAGAGATACAGTATCATGATATCAACAACATGGAAGAAAGTACAGTACAATAATCTTCATCAGATGAGAGACTTATGTTTCTGATTTTGTATTTCTCTAAGAAAGATGAGTACAAAATACATCTGGTTGGAGGTATTGGGAATCCTACAAATTGAGGGACTGGGAAATCAGTTAGAGGTTGGCCAGTGAAAGGCAGACCAGAAGATTTATGCATTAATAAAGGATAAAAAATGGACTGTGGGGATCCCTGGGTGGCACAGCGGTTTAGCACCTGCCTTTGGCCCAGGGCGCAATCCTGGGGACCCAGGGTTGAATCCCACTTCAGGCTTCCAGTGCATGGAGCCTGCTTCTCCCTCTGCCTGTGTCTCTGCCTCACTCTCTCTCTCTCTCTCTGTGTGACTATCATAAATAAAAAAATAAAAAAATAAATGGACTGTGAGCCAGCAAAGGCAGCAAGGATTTCATGATCTAATATTATGGAAACAAAAAGAGAAAAAAGTGCACAGAACTGAATTGTCCATTCTTTGCCTCTTTTATGCACAATCGTTTCTGTATTTATAATCTTCGCAGAAATTGTAGCTAAGAAACCTACAAGAAAATGTAGTAGGGTTTTTGGAAGGCTGGCATTACTAGAGACAGCGAATTGGAATACAAAAACGTCTGAAAATGAAGGGTAGTGATAACCCTCATAGTTTACTGAGGTTCTAAAAGGATTGCATTGTATCAGTGGAGACCAATTAGAAAAAAAAAAAAAAAAAAGAAAGAAAGAAACACACTAAGTGCTCAATTTCTGACCAAACTGGTGATGTCTGACTACTATTATACATGTCTGTTAGAGAATAGGGTCAGTCTTACATTAGAGGCAGTATCTAAAACTTCTGTAATTCCTCATGGAAAATTTCCAGGGATCAGTATCTACAAATTAGGCAATATAACCAGAGTCATATAAAACCCAAAATTAGGAATTTCCAGATTATGGGCTTTAATTTATCATTAATATGATAAATATTTTCAAGAAAATAGAAGAAAACTTCACCAAAGAACAGGGAGTTAGAAATAAAATGAAAATCCTACAAATCCTAGAAATTAAAAAAAAAAGACTATAATATGTTAACAAAATATATTATACCACTGAAGAGAGTATTAGCTGACTTCAAAATAGATCAGTAGACAAAAGCAAAAAGAAAAAAAAATAAGGGAAAAAAATCTTTTAAAGATATAAAACATGGAGTGAAGCTTTAGTATCTGTCAACTGGAGTTCCAGAAGAAGAGGAGATCAAGAGAATGGACTAGAAAGAGCATTTGAGAAAGTAACTGATGGGTTTCCAAAGCTGATGAGCTATCATAAGTCAGATATAAAAAAGTGCTATGACTCCACCACAAATAAGATAAATAAAAGGAAAATCTCACTCAGACATTGAGATATAACTACTAAAAACCAAAGCCAAGATAAAATACTGAAAAGGGCAAGAAAAAAGACTTATTATCTACAAAGAAGCAAAAATAAGACTGACATTTAACTTTTCAACAGTGATCATGGCAACAAATATAGTAGATGATATTACTAGAATGATTTACACTATTACTATGCACATTGAATATACTCAAGGTTGAAAATGGACTAAACACAAAGAATTAAGAGCAATAAAAAGGCTAATTCTCAGATATTCAAGATCATGGTATCATACTATTAAGTACTTTATATCAATACAATAAAAACATTAAAATAAGTGGAAAATACTAGTGAAACATAATTTAGCAAAAATGTCACAAGGAAAGATGGAAATTTGATTAGATATAGAAATTAAGTATATAATCAATTTTTTTCCAGAATTTAATTCCCACCCCCTGGCGCACAGCTGTTTTAATACTATATGTAGAGTAGTCTCTCCCTCCTGCTCACCAGCTCCAATCAGGTTAGTATCGTAAATCTAATAGTGGCATTCTGTGGAAGGAAAGATGTTCTAAATCCCTATGGACTATATTCTAACCTACAGCTAGAGGACAGATGAGGTATAATTCTGGACCTGCCAGCTAGAGTGAACTGCTTCTGGTGGTCTTTTTTAATAAGATGTAGAGAAAAGGTATGCCCCAGGTGAATAACCTAGCATCATGAGATAACACTGATTTGCCCCAGAAATGAAACATAATTGGAATAGCAACTTCAATTGGACTCACCACCTCATCAAGTTGACAATAACCCACTTGTCATCTCTAAGATCCAGCTGACTTCTGTTGAAGGTGAAAATAGGAGAATTGAATCAGAATGTGATGTGAATCACACCACCCATGCCTCTAACAAATTTCTTGAGGGTGACACTCATCTCTGTATTCCTTCCATGAAAGTGATATTACTTTACCTCTTTTCTGAGTAGAAGTGGTTCTTGCCGCTTTCCTTTAGCATTCCTTTTGGGCCTAGAGTGAGGCAAGCAAGACAGTGCACAAAATATAAAAAGACACCCATTGTCAGAATGATGCATAGTCCTCCCTAAATATTGTTCCCTAGGCTGCTTACTTGTCTTTCTCTAGTCTTCGCCCTGCATAAAGCCTTCATTTCATGGTCCACATGATCACTGTGTAGATGCTGCCAATTGCTATGTATGCTTATTAGAAGGAGGTATTTTGGAACAATGGAAATACCACAGGTGGGTCCTCAGACCCATTTATGCTCTACGAGAGAGACCTGAGCCAAACTGTATTGCTCACCTGATTTCCATAAGTCCCTGCTCTGATTTGTGGAACAGTAACCATTTGGACCTCCAGAATTAGTGTCAGTTCAGAGCCTGTGTCCAGAAATCCCCCAAAGATCAATTGTCTCCCACCCCACCCCACCAATGTGCCAGAGTAAGGTGCCATTTTGGAAAATGATTGCAAGTACATTTTTGAAGTCCTGGGAGGAAGACAGTATAAATCCTGTCAGTAAACAAGTTTTTTTTTTTTTTTTTTTTTCTGTAGAAGACACAGCCTCTCCTTCAATGGAGAGGCTGTATGGATTCCTATCTCTTTATCCTTTGCATATATATTACTGGTTTTTGATTTTTGGTTACCATTAGGTTTGTAAGTAACATCTTCTGCATATAGCAGAATGTATTAAGTTGATCATCATTTAAGTTTGAGCCTGTTTTTATTTTATTCTAAAATAAATTCAATGGACAGGCTAACTGAACTAACTGAAGTCTGGAAATTGAGGGCTGTGTCCCTGTTTTGATGATCAAGTGAGACCCCTTCTCAATAGACCTAGAAATTTCCTGCTCTCACAGATCAAATAAAACTTCAACAGAGTAGCATTCTATTTCTGTTCTCCAGACACCATGATCATCTAGACCATACCAAACATCTCTGAGTGAGAGGGTTTTTTTCACTCTGTTGAATCAGTTATCCATTACAGCAACCAAGTCCACCTTAACTTTTGGGATTATGTGACAGCAGTCAATCCCTTTTACCCAATGACCCTATCATCTCGAATAATCATTATTATGAATAATAAGAGTTACTAACTAAAATATTAATGTCAGATTAAAGTTTTTAAGTTATCTGCCACTGGTCACAGTTCCTTTCCTCACATCAAATTCTGAACTTGTCTACAACAGAGAATACAAAGGAAATACTACTTGCTTAATATTTAAACAAAGGCTAACTAATTTGTATAATCTGGAAAAGTGTGATGTGTGTTAGCATAAAGCCTGAGTTGGGAATCCTTTGGGAAGCCTGTTTTATTGTTTTACTGCAAATAAAATAACTAGAACAAGCATATTACTGTGCTGACTTCTGGCAATCCTTGGATGCCTTGTTTTTAATTATACATAAATATATCTATTTCATTATTACAATAACTTTGTGTGTTATTGTTTTGTTTGCAAAAGGATTGATCTTATAAATTACACTGCATACATACACACATATGCTTAAACCACTATAGGTGCATACATTTTATAGGAATGGCCACTTTGCAGTTTAGGTGAACATTCATACATACCTTTATATAGTTAAATTATGGAAGCAGAGAAATGTTAACTGCTGCAACTTTAGTGAAACATATGGGAATGTTTTCCTTAGAGTGAAACTTTCCACCAAAGCTGTTCTCCTGCCAACTCTTTTTCGTGATATAATTTTGTCAGCATTTTATTAAATAGAAGTTTTTATTAAAATGAGTTATATAAGTGACTTTTAACTGAATCTTACAGGTTTTAAGACTCCTAATAAAGTCTGTCACTCAGATTTTTCAAAAACATTCTATGAAGGTATAAAAATATTAAATCACATACATTTATATTATAAGCACATCAAGGTGTAAACTTCATACATTAAATATATTACATATAATACTGCATACAAATTTATTACTGAGACTATTTTGTATAAAAAAATTTTAATAACTTTCGTACAGTTACAACTGAAAATCAATCACAGAACATTGACATTTTATAAGCAAAGATTTCTTATGACAATGAAGCCTTTATCAATGAATCCATACATGTAATTCATATATTTACAAAGTAAATCTTACATGGGTTTTACTCCTTTTATTTTTTAAATTTTATTTAATTATTTATTTGAGAGAGAGTGTGTGTTCAGGTAAGTGGAGGGGCAGGGGATGAAGGAAGGAATCTCAAGTAGAGTCCACACTCAGGGCAGAGCTTGATGCTGGGCAGTTTCAAGACCCTGAGATCATGACCTGAGCTGAAATAAAAAGTCTGATGCTTAACTGACCAAGCTGTCCAGGTGCCCTGGGTTTTATTCCCTTTAAACATCTGTTTAATATAACTGAGACACAAATTCCATGTAAAACATAGATTTTTGGTCTATCCTAGCCAATATTAATATAAAGAAGTATATATTATGTGATATAAAATATTGTACAAAATATATTTTATATTACATGTAATAAATATATATTATACATTAAAGAAATAATATGTATTCTATATTAAAGAAATAAACAAGGAAAGAGAAAGCAAAAGAAAAGAAAGGGAAAAATAAAGGAGGAAGGAAGAGAATAGAAGGAAGGGAGAAAGAAAATACAGAACTTAAGTTCTGATAATGATGGCTCAGTTTTCTCAGATTTCATCTGAAGCTCTTGAATTATAAGGGTGTGCAGAATTTTCTTTATAGCATATCAAATTAAAAAGAAAAAAAAAACTATGGAGTTTAAATTGAAATGCAAAAACAAATACACATTCTAAAATAAAACACTTTGAAACCACTTAAGAAAAACAAATTCTTATTTTTTCTCATTCAGTGACAGCATATTTTAATGTGTTCAACAGTGAAGTAAGTAGATAACCATGAATCCACATACTTAACATAAACTTACTCCCTCAGTGAAATAAAATATGTCCCAGTCAAAAAGTAATGCAAGTAAAATACCTCAGCTATGATATAAAACCAAACAATATGTGTATTTTGAATGGTTGAAATAACACAAACTGAAAACCAAAAGAAGATAACAGATCTCTTTCTCTCTCTGTCTCTCCTCTCTCTCTCACACACAGACAGACACACACACAAGCACACACTTATCTGCAGGATCTGTAATTATATATATGGTTACACATACACACATATATATAATGTATATAGTAACTATATAACTGTAACTATATAGTCATATATGCTGCAGTAACTATATAACTATTTAACTGTATGGTGACTATATAACTGTAACTATATAGTTATATATGCTGCAGAATCAATTATCTGTTTTTTTATTTTGGTGAAATCTTCATGTATTAAATAAAAATTATATATAATCAAAGGTACAATTTCAATTTTGCAGAGCTTCATAACATTTTTCCTATTCATTATCAGAAATGGATGTGGCCATTTCAAAAGAACAAGAGAGTATATATTAGTAAATATAAGTTAAATGCCTGCTTCCAGCTTGTCAGCTATATCATCCTTAAGTCATTTTGTGTCTTGAACTTCAATTTTTTTAATTAAAAATAGGAATCATAACAATTCTTTAAAATTCCTACTTCAAAGGATTACTGTGGAACTTAATTACTAATACTCACTATTACACATATACTAATATTAAACTGATTTGCTGGCTCACATCATGTTAGTGCCTACAATAGTTTCCAGATACTGCTCTGAGAACATCTTTTGTGTTAACCCTGGTCACATTATTGTTTATCTTAACTCTCCTCTTTGTAATGAAACTCTTTCTAGTTACCCAAAGCCACCGTGTCTTTTTCTTTTTTCTTTTTTCTTTTTTTTAATACTCTATTTCCTTAGCATAAACTTGGACAATGTTTGATGATCGCAGTTTCCTCAATATGATGTTCAAGGCACCTTTTTTTTTTTAAAACTCCAAACAGAATTTGGATGATATGTTATACTCACTATGTGCTCCTTGAAATGCTGGGGGCATTCACTAATAATTACAGTGAGCAAAATTGAAATAAATAGTAAATTTCCAGTACTACCACATTCAATATGTTATATAATACAAATTCTGACACCAGTTTACATTGAAAGTTACTCCATGTACTCTGTACTAATTAAAATTATTCTAAAACAGTTCTCTAAGAGTCTTGCATTTTTGTATGTCTTGTGAACACAGTCACTGACTGCCTTTTTCTGCACGATTTTCCCAATGATATTTGTAGAGTGAAAGCCTTTGAAGATCAAAATAAAGTCTCACTCCAGAGAGGCATACTTATGGTTGATTATTTATTTTTTTTAAATCAGGTGTTCTAAGCATAGGCTTATTCTCTTCATCTCACCAAGAAATTCAAGAGAAATGAACTATCCCTCATTATTATCCCTGATCTCTTGCATTCTACCACCATCCACAAAATTGTGATGGACTACCTTGTTATCTTGTAATTAGGGCAATACTCCAACTCACAATATTTCAATAAGGAAAAGCAGAGAATTTTAAAATGGAATGAAACAGATCAGTTTTCCAACTCCCTTTTATCATAAATGGAAAACTTGAATTTTAGAAATTACCTAGCTTTCTCAAGTTCATTGTAAATCAACAAGAAGGCAGAGACTAAATCCTAGATTTCATAATTCTTATCAATGATATTTTTCCCAACAGCTACAGAATTATATCTAATACACATTGGAACTTGATTAATACAACTCTGAAGTGTAGCTTGTTTCTATCTACTTTTTCCAAAAGAGTTTCTGAACCCTATTTTAACTTTCACTAATTGATACCATACAGCAAACAATCTTATCTCTGTGCTTTAAACAGTTCTGTTTTTTCCCCTTAATACTCATGAGTATAGTGGAAGAGCTATGACTGATGGGCTGCCCCAAGCTTGCACCTGGTAAGGGTTGACTCAGCCTTATGGGGTCCAACTTGGTTCCAATGGACTGGGTTTGATCTCATTTTGCTTACACAGGCTAACCTTAATGTCTCTTCTCATTTTCATTTCATACCATGTGGGATATGATATCATAGAAAAAGACCAAGCAACAGTACCCCCAAAAAACTCTTAAATGCACTCGTAGCTTCTGTTTGAAAATGACAAAGTTCACATCTGATTAAACTCCTTGTCCAATACAGTTCACACAGCCAAGAAAAAGTTCACTAGCAAAGGCCATATAATGGGGAAAGCACAGAAAGGGTGAGGAGGAAATAAACGAGTGCAACAATTGGGTAAAAATAAAACAAAACAAAACAAAAAAAACAAACACATACACACCCAAGATTTTAACAATAATTTTACAATTCCTACTGAGGAATACATTCTTTAGATGAAAACCTATTTTTTTTAAGATTTTATTTATTTATTCATCAGAGACAGAAAGAGAGAGACAGAGACACAAGCAGAGGGAGAAGCAGGCTCCCTGCAGGGAACCTGATATGGGATTTGATCCCAGGACCCTGGGTTCACAACCTGAGCTGAAGGTAGACACTCAACCTCTGAGCCACCCAGGTGCCCCAGCATTCTTCGGATGAAAATTTAAATAAGCTTTGACTATATACAGCTGTGAATAAGCTAAAAGCATTGGAAGGTCATTTGACTGTGTTGCAAACATATGCTTCTCATGCATCTGCATGCCTGTGAGCAGAGGCAGTGACTTTCTTTTTCCAGACTATTTTTACAAGAATAGTTAACTACCAGACAATGTTGGAAAGTGAGAGACGGTGTCTCACTCCAGACTCAAGTTGATTTTGTATCTTGTCTAGTATAAAAAAGATAACCTCCCTCTGGGCAAAGGTCAGGCCAATTAACTATTATGAAAGAGTCATCTCCCCAAAGTACATGGTTCCTCCCCTTTAATTCAACCCACTAAGCAAGTAGGTATCAGGTGGCCTCTCTGCATCACCCTGTGGAAGTGGAGCCTATAAGAACAGGCATAACTGTGGGTATTTTTAACATTGTTATACTATGATTCATAAAACTATTGTCTACAGCCCAAGTTTCACAGGTTTTCTACTATCATCTCTGAAAGTGCAGTAGGCTAACTTGTCAGTGAGAAAATAGAGTAAAATCTCATCTACTTCACTGTTCTTGACAACTATAAGTACCTCTATAAGTTCAAGGTTGTTCTCAACTAGTCATCTGAAATGGCAGCGCAGTGCTAGTCATGTGAGTTAGTGCTTCTGAGATCCTGAAGTCTCCACACGGGCATGGATTCTTCGTTTTTCCTCATGTTCACTCTGTGGATAAAACATATATTTTTAGAAAATATAAACCATTGAGAGAAAGAATCATTTTGCTTCCTATGACTAAATCTATAAAGCCAATTTTTATCCTTCCGTTATGTTTTCCTTTTCCCTCATGTTCAAATGAAAGAATTATTTCATTTTCTCTTTCAGTTCCTCTCCCTGATATTTCTCAAAATCATCTTCACATTTTACTAGGACTCATTTAAAACAACAGAAGAGAACCTAAAAGTGATTAATCAAAATTAAGAACAATAAAAAATTCCTTTACTGCATTTTCCATTCTAACCACAGTTTACCTTGACACATGCATATATTTTAAAAAGGTTGTTTAACGAGTCTTCTGAGTTTTATCATTAATGGTTTCTTCTTTGTTAACATTAAAATTTGTAGGACACCATAACCAATTCATATCCCATAGTTTCTAAATTGTATTTCTCATAAACATTAACTACTTTTTTTTTTAGATTTTATTTATTCATTTATGAGAGACACAGAGAGAGAGGCAGAGACATAGGCAGAGGGAGAAGCAGGCTCCCCATAGGGAGCCCATTGTGGGAACTCATTTCCAGACTGGGATCATGCCCTGAGCCAAAGGTAGACACTCAACCGCTGAGCCACCAAGGCGTCCCACTTAAAAGTCACTTAAAAGTTGACTGCTCCTCCTTTAAAAAAAAAAGAATATATATATATATATTTAGGGGCTTCTGGATGGCTCAGTGGTTGAACATCTGCCTTCAGCTAAGGGCGGGATCCCAGGATCTGAAATCAAGTCCCACATTGGGCTCCTTGCAGGAAGCCTGCTTCCCCCGACCTCTGCCTGCGTCTCTGCCTCTCTCTCTCTCTCTCTCTGTGTGTGTGTCTCTCATGAATAAACAAATATAATCTTAAAAAAAATATTTTAGAGAGACAGAGGGCACACAAGTATGGAGAGGGAGAGAAAATCTCAAGCGGATTCTCTTCTAAGTGGTAGAGCCCAGTGTAGGACTTTATCTCACAGGGATCCTGACCTGAGCCAAAATCAAGGATGCTTAACCAACTGAGCCACCAAGTGCCCCCTGGCTGCTGCTTCTTAAAACACTTTCTGTTTTTGACATTATACTCTCTTGGTATTTCTGCTACTTCATTCACTGCTCTGTTTCATTCAGTTTGGTCATCTTTTCATCGCCAAACATTTAACATGAAGATCTTAAGACATAATCATATGAATGCTTCTAATGTTATCTTTTCTTATTTGGTGAAGTCATCCACTAATATGGCTTCATAGTACATTCTCACAGCAATGTAGGAGTGACCCAGTTTCCCTACCACCTTACCAGCATTTGGTACCATCCCTATTTCTTACTTTGACCATTCTGATAGGGATACAGTGATATCTCATTGTGGTTTCAATTTTCATTTACATAATGAATACCTTTTCACATGCTTATTTGACATCTATATGTCCTTTTTCGTGAAATTCTATTCATGTCTTTTGACCATTTTCTAATTGGATTTTTTAACTGTTGAGTTTTGAGATAGTGTTATATATTTTAGATAGAAATCCTTTGTTGGATATCCAGATTGCAAATGTTTTCTCTTAGTTTTCTCTTAGTATGTTTATCTTTTCATTCTCCTCACGGGGTCTTTTACAGGTAACAGTTTTAAATTTTGATGAAGAACAATTTGTCAATTTTCATCTGTCATTGTTTTGGTGTCAAGTCAATGAACTGTTAGACTAACTGTAGGTCCTGACAATCGTCTCTCATATTTTTTCCAAGTAATTATTATTTTATATTTTATATCAGTGAAACTGAACAAGGCAGAGTGGGTTGGAGCTAGACAACACCTCACTTCTCCTGCCATTTCTGTAGTGCCCACCTGGAAGCTGAGCCTCCCTACCCACACTATGGCAACATGGCAGAGTAAGTTATCTCTTCCTTAACTCTCCCCCTAGTGTCAGATCCAGTGGCAAGCTGATCTTACACTTGGAGGCAGTAAATTGTTGCATGAAGTGCTTCACTTTTAGGGGTCAACTGGAACCACCTCAGCATTGACTCACCTGGTTGCAGGTAGGTAGATTGGAATTTATTTTATTTCCCTGACACTTTCCCCCAAAAAAGTGAGACTATTTTTTTTTTTTTAGATTTTATTTATTTATTCATGAGAGACACAGAGATAGGCAGAGACACAGGCAGAGAGAGAAGCAGGGCCCCTGCAAGGAGCCTGATATGGGACTCAATCCTGGGCCAAAGGCAGGTGCTCATCCACTGAGCCAGCAAGGGGTAACATAGACTATTTTTGAATAAATCATAATGAAAATATAGCATACCAGAAGTTATGCAACATCTAAAAGCACTCTACAGAGGAAAATGTGTAATTGTAAAAACTCATCACTTAGGGAGAGCAGTTTAAAATCAGTTATTTAAGCTTCACCTTTATTATTATTTATTATATATAGTTACATATATAACATATCATATATTTAATATATAATTAAACTTTACCTTTAAAAAAGTAGAATAATATGAGTAAATGAAATTATAAGGAAGCGATAGAAAGGAAAAAAATATACTTTTGCTTCCCCTTACCAAACTTCTAAAGCTCTAACTGCTCAAAAGCCCTCTAGGATCTCCTTATCATTTGCCTCCTGAAAATATACTCACTAATACATATCTCTTTGCTACCCATCACACCTTCCACTGGGTGCTATGAGACTCTCAGGAGGAGCCTTCTGCAAAGTGTGTAGAACGCTTCTGTTTGTGGAGGTGGAATAAGACTGGGAAAATTGCTTCTCTTCTGGGTCGGCAGGAAAAAGATTTAAAATTGAAGCAACTCAGAGCTCATGGCCAGAGCTAAGAGAGATGGTGGTCCTGAAACCACCTCTCAAAAAATATAAAGTTGGGAGGGAGAAAGTTATAGCTCTACCAATTTCCTACATAAAAAAAAAAAAAAATCTGTGCAGTATACCAGTGAAATCTAAGGGAATAGCAGACATGGCAGCAGACATGATCAGAGTGACATTGTGTGTACTGTCTCTTTTTTCTTCAAATATTTAATTTTATTTATATTAAAAATATGTATTCCAATGTTAAATGAAATATCTATAATAATACAGGTATTTTGGAAATTATACCAAAGTACTTATTGAAAACATCATTATTATCTTGTGTGAAAATTCTCTAAACTGCTCATGAGTGAATATACCATCTCTAGTTTGTTTGTAATGCTTAAAGCCAACAGAACTTGTATATCATACACAGTGCTAAAGAGTGGTGGACATTTAATGACAGCATGGGCTTACAAGAGATTTGTATAGATGGATGCCTTAAAAAATGGGTTCATTCTTCTCCATCCTTTGATCTACTGCCAGGGCTCCTTGTAGCCAAAATAGTTGAGAAACCAGAAAGCACTGAATATCCATTGTCTTAGTCTATTCTTCTTAGAACACTAAAACAAAAAGCAGGCAGGATAGATCTACAAGAGAATAGGGAGATATTCAGTATAATCTACTATGTAAAATGTCAGGATTGGATCTATAGGACAATAGGAAGATATCCAGTATAGTCTACTATGCAAATTTTCAGGATCTACTCTTAGATTTTTTTCTATAATGAAAGTCTCATCCCTAACTCAAAGGAAGCACCAAGTTCCAAAAGCACCTATATTAAGTGCTGATGTAAGCTCAGCCAAATGCCTATCTGAAAATTAAATATTAGTCACACACAATGGTTTTACATAAGATATGGACTAAAACAGCGATGATGATAATAAGTAAGTAATATGGAATACAGATCCCATAATGTTCCTACCTCTGATGCTGACGTAATAGCTAATCATGTCTGCCTTTTCCACTACACATTCAAATGTCCCCTTAGTATCTTCTAACACTTCGTAACATCAAATTTACATTTATCCAATTCCTTATGGATAGATGCGTTCTTTATTAGATTTCTAGTTTTTCTTAGACTAATATCAATATGTAAAAGAAAAATTAGAGACACTCCAATCAATCTCATTTGGTTACAAACATTTTGTTCCACATTAAAGTGCAAAAATGTTCACAATCCTCTACTTACCCCCATATGCACACATCTTGGCATTGTAATGTTGCAGCTCATTCCATCAATAAAATTAATCTTTATCCTTTTAATATGGACTAGCCTTTGGATTTGTTTTGACAATAAATACATGGGAATTAATATTATGTGAGGTTTGAATCCAGGCCTCAAAATATCTTGTATATTTCTCTCCTTGTTCTGGGAATTTTGTTGAGTTGTCATTTGAACAAGGCTCCACTAACCTATTAGAGGATGAGAGACTATGTGGAGAACACGATATTTGGCTTAAAGCCAGTAAACCCTACAGAAGCAAAGCTTACTTGCTACAAAGTCATCAGAGTTAATTTCTAAAGATGCATGAATGAGCTCAGTTGAGATCAGAATTACCCAGTTGAGACCAAACTGCTGATCATCTGAACCATGAGTTTAAAATTAGATTTTTAAGCTTGTGAGTTAATATCTCTATAATATTATTTCATTTTTTTCTTATTTTCCCAGATAGGAAATCTTCCAGATAGGAAAAATCTGTCATGATATTGAAGAGTGTGATCTTAATCTCGTCTTTAGGTCCTTTACTGTAAGTAGCCCAAAATGGTGACAAATATCACTGAATCCCTTAGAAGCATTTTAGACTTGCTCTTTAAAATCCAAAGGTCATAAAGAAAAGAAACCTGTTTCTTCTTTGAGTCATTTAGTCTAATAATTGGTGGATCCCAATCTGTGCATCCTTGCTATAAGGGAAGCAGCATGATGTAAATTGACTATTGATTTAAGGCATATGCTCAATATTGTAATACCACACTCCAATTTTCTTAACCACATGCCTCCAGTTAGCACCATAACTAGTTCTTCAACATACCAGTCAGTCATTCTATTAAGCCAGCTCTTTATGGTGAAGGAACACAAAATAAGACCAATGAACCTCATGCCATGAGCCCATTGCTACACTTCTTTGAAAGATCAGACATAATTGTGTGTGGAATACGTTGCTGGATAACAAATGGTAAAGTTTCTTGTGCACTGGTGTTAGAAGAACCTCTGGAGGCAATAAAGGCAAATCCTATTTGCAAAGGCAAATACTCAGAATGTAGTTTAATACATGGGAGAAGAGAAACCATCCATTTGAATGATGTTTGGAGTCAAATATAGTTGATTTGCCACCTGGTAGTTAGCAGGAATCCCACTAAGATAGTGCCATATCAAGCAAAATGATGGTCAATGCAGGTTGAGCAACAAGGCATTTCAGCAACTAGATAATCTCTGGAGAGGGAAGCTCATGTTTTTGAGATCATGTGTAGCCCTAAGTATAGGCTAATGGAAAAGTAATCAAGTTGTAGGATCAAATACCATGGAATTCTGGTCAACTAGATCACTGCTAATACAGTTTAATCATGTCTTCCAGAATTTCTCAGGCCTACTCTTTTGTACACTATTTGTATTTTATAATGGGATATTTATGTACCTATCAAATTGTGTAGTTCAAAAGATAAACTACTGTAAACTTATTATGGATCATGATTTCATATTCACTTGGTATACATGCTAATCTAGCTTATAGGCTCTACTAGTCAATTAGCAAGTCATAAAATCTGTTGGTAAAAAAACTGTGACCTTACTCCAAAACTCTACGAGACTATGTTGTATTTCGCTTACAAGTTTGCTAAAGATTCTATGCATTTTTGTTTTCCCAATGCTTATAATTAGCTGGGTCTACAAATGGCAGGGAAGTTTATAGGTAACTGCTGAAAAGGCATTATTTGATTCATGATCAATTGCATCTGGCAGCCTTACAGATTTTTCAATAAACGAGTAGAGTACAAGAAGCATCTTAAATGCAGTAAATGTTTCCTCTCAAATCCAAATAGTGTTCCTCTTTCTCCAGGAGGGGATTACACAGAGTGAGAGCAACTTGACTCTAATCTTAGAAAAGATACCTCATAGCGCTGGAACCTTCTAAACTCCATCAATTTGGCAAGCCCTTGAGCTTTCATAAGTAGTGTTCTAAGACAACTATGATGGAACATTAAGTATCTGGTACCGCACCTATGAATATTATTACTGAATATTATCAGTGATAATTGACTGACATTTACTTCAACCAGTGGAGTTTGCATAGCCAAATAGGTAAGTTAAAAGGAAATGCAGAAATCAGTAACCATGCATCTCAAAAGACTTCAGTTGGCTTGCTGACCTCTGCAATTCTCCTTACAAATACAGCATTGTTTTTGGGTTACTATCTGGCTAAAGGAAAGAGAGACTCAAATATGGTGCCTTCAATTTGAGTGTTTTTACCATAATGTCTTTCTCTCCATGATTTAAGAAACCAAAATGGAAATTCTGCAATGTAGCAAACATAGAAGTTTCAACTATTCATTTCAGAATTGAGGTATAATTTGAAGAGGAAGCCATAGTCCCACTGAAACTACTTGGATTCATACCAACAATCCATTTACCAGATGACTGCCACAAATCTTTACACTGAATGAAAAACTATAGTAGCTTCTTAAGTGACCAAAGATCAGCTCACAATTCAGAATCTATGTCTAACAACTCCTAAAAGGTTATTAGAATAACCATTACTCTGGACAAGTCAGTCTCCTGCTCAGTAGACCTCAGCAGACCTAGAACTATTCTTGCTACATATGCCACACAGTACTTTTATAAGCTGAATATCTATTTAATTTCTAGGTGCCCTGAGAGCATTTAGCTATTGTCACAAATCCTTGAGCTTAAAACACCTAATTAACTTTATGTCAGTGTAGTTTAATTGTGGTAATTGCACTCATCCTGTCCCTGATGGTTTACTATTGCCAACTGGCCTCTACATCCCTAGGTTCTATATTATCACGACATCAGGATGCCTGTGTCTAGTGTATTATTTATCACCCTTAGTCAACACGGCTATATAGAGAGCTTTTCAAAAATTAGAAAGTCATTCTTTAAAAATACTGGTCTTAATTTTGGTGCTGGAAGGTATTCTTAGGAGCTGCTGAGCAATGTGCACTTAACTGACCCACTTCAACATTCCCATATTCCTAGCTCTTCAGGCTGTATTTACTTATTATCACAAGAAAATTACAATTTTTTCCAATGTTATTAATTAATGTCATCATTGAGTCTGCCTTTGAATAGCCCATCTAGTAGACTATTACTTCTTGTTAATCAAATCAAGATTTTAAAGCTTAAATGCTTCTCAATATATTTGACCAAATCAAGTCTTTGTTATGTTTCCTTTGGTCTATTACACTAGAATCACATCCACAATTGCTCCCAGTCTTATGCTAATACAGATCATAGAAATCTCATCATTTTTTTCAATGTCAAGGTGATTTTCTCTGGGATCAGGACTTGTACTTCTTTAGCAGGGTTTTATTAGGTTTGATTTTCATTAGGGACTTGAAGGTAATGAAAGGAATAAAAGGTAATGTGCGTATACCTAAGAATAATTGACCACAGCTTGTAAAGATAATACCCTGAATATAATCATTAGAATGTTGGCATGTGGAGATCAGATCCCTGGGTAGGAGTGGGGGCAAAGGAAATTTAGGAAAATTTGGAACTTCAAGGTCCTTAAACTCATTATTATTACAGGAGCTGAGGCACCTCTTCAAAGGTTTTGGAAGTATCTCTGGTTTCTATGCATATTAATTATATATTGATAACTCCTAAGGTTTTGTTCTCTGTATTTGCTCCCTAGAGCTGTGCAAAGCAATCAGGTGAATCTACTATCTTTATATTCACTCTAGTTGCCATAGCAACTAAATACCACAATGACTTGTTTTCTAAATGTTAAGCCTTCTACCTATAATTCATCCCAAGTAACCACTGGTAATAATTTGAGCAATTCTGAGACCTCTTCTACTACAGATTAATTTTGTTTGCTCCAATAATGTGGCTTGAATATGTGTTTGCCTTCAATATTTGAACAACCCAACACAAATTCATGTTTCCTAGGTTATTTGTAATATCAATTTTTATATCAAATGCAATCACAATTGGATAAATATAGCACTACAAAATAAGAATCATTACAAAGGTTTGATTTGCAAAGGTGTGGGTGGGGTGAGGGTAATGCAAGGATTAATGCACAAACCTGATGCTAACATAATTGGGGTTATCACTGCCTGCAAATCTGAAGGAACAAAGAGAAGGTGGAATTACTAGAATTTAGAACAAGACTGTAAAACAGACTAGGTTTCCTTGAGAGGAGCAGTGACCTTCTGTCCAAGGAACACAACACTTTCAAGTCAATTCACAAGGGGAATTAGAAAATAAATACGTGGATCCAACTGGAAGGCAGAGGGCACAGGAGCACATTGATGTAACTAATCATGGAGATCGCCTACTGAAGCAAAGAAGGGAAAAGGTGGAGAATGAATCTAGAAGAGCAAATGGAAGGCATCCTGTATGCCTTTTATTCGAAGTAGGCTTAGTAGCTCTTTATTTAGGCTTTAGGCTTAGTACTCTAATTATATCTTAAACATATAGATATTTATTCACTCAAAATATTTAATATAGCTCATTTTTAATTCTTTCTAGAGTTTAAAAATAAGGTTCTGCTTTTAAGGCAGCACAAAGCATGTATTTGTAAATTCTGGTAATTTCTTAATTAAGTTGAAACATTTGCTTAATATTTACATGGTGTAAGGCACTCTTCTTGTCAGTAATGATACAATAGTGACCAAAATAGTTAAAATCCCTGCCCTTATGTATATCTTTATTCTATTGCAATGCAAGAGCATCTGGTACCAAAATGGATCGACACACTCTTGGTTGTGGCACCTCACATGAAGAAGGTAAGCAAACAAGTAGTGAGTATAGGTATTGTGAATAATGGAAAAGAGGAATCAATGGCATAATTGAGCTTCTAAGCAAAGAGAACAGAGAAATTAGAGAAATAATATGTTATAATGGTAAATGACTTGAGGATTTCAATAAAATATTTTTAAAATAACCTATGGACTCACACTCATAAATAAGTTGACATTTTGGTATATTTGTTTTTTTTTTTTTTATATCAGAGACATATATTTATATGTCTACACATACATATAAGTAGATACCTATGTATAAGTAGGTAGATATCTAATCATCTATCTGTACAAAACAGAAAAATACATTAGTTTTTCCAAAGTAGGACATGTGATATAACCCTTCACAATAGCATATTTTTATCTTATAACAATAGCTGATATTTTATATATATTTATTATAAACTGTTTTGATTAATACACTCCATATATGCACATTCACTTCTAGACTCAATTGGCTCCTTCAGCTGAATTCCTAAAATTGTCAATGCATTATATGAAGAAACCCCACCCCCCGTGAAAATGTAGAACCAGGCCTAACCCAGAGGCAGTCCACACCCAGGTGCCTTCCTGGAACTTAAGCAACGAAAAACGTTCTGTGGTTTTTCCGAGATAAGAACCGCCCCCCTCCACGCCCTGACTGGAAAGTCCCTGAACATGTTCATGTTGACCTTCAAATAGACCAATCATGTCATAACCCGTATTCTATGCTAATCCCGCGGTTTTTGCCTTTAAAAGATGCCTGTAATTGCCAATCGGGGCTCGTCCACCTCTGAGGCAGAGAGCCGTTTGCGCAAACGTTCAATAAATGCTAGTTGCATCTGCATAGTTCAATAGATGCTAGTTGCATCTGCCTGTCTGGGGTCTGAGTCTCTGGGGCGTCCACCGGGACACGTTGGCACCCATGAGCCAGGGTCCAACATATAGACATTACATACTGTAAAACTGACTACCATGGTGGATTTTGAGATATTTATCAATATGGAAATAATTGGCCTTATACTTATGACTTTTTTCTAATCAAGAGAAGTTTTTGTTTCAATTTGTTCACTTTTTGTGATGTTTCATAGACATTTATAAGTTTTGTTATATGTAATTTCTTCTAAAACCCTATTAAGATTTTTTTCAAAGATACTTTTTATGATTCTACTATTATTCTGAATATCCTAACAAAACTGTATTAAATAACATAGTAAGATGATTGCCTTATTTTGTGTTCAATATCCATTTATCAATTAATATTGTGAATTCCATTGATATATTTGACCTTAATCAACCACCTAGAGAGAAATGTATGTTAAATGTATATAGAAGTTTTTACCAGCCAGTTGAGTATACTAATTCACACCAAGAGATAACAAATAGATGTTAGGATATCAACAAAGAATATGGAAACAGCAATATTGAAACTGCTCTGGCCTTTACTTTCAAAATCACATGGGAAAAAATACCTTTTAATTAATGCTGATTCTTACAGTGCATCTTTTATTGTTTTTCTAGATGCTTCTAGTTGTAGCATTGAATTTTCTGTGGGTCACTGGGTTATCCTCAGAATATTATACTTAAATGACATCAAGAAAATGCTGAATAAACACTTAAATTTGGTCTCTCAATTGAAATAATAACTTAGCACCAAACATTTATTGAGCGCTTACCTATGGGAAGCACCATACCAAGTGCTTTATATTTTTTTATGCATCACTTGTTTTGATGTTAAAATAATCCACTTTAGTGATACAGAAAATAAAGCTCAGAAATTTAAGTTACTTACTCCAAATCATACTTTCACTAAAGAAAAGTGGAAGCCTGGCTTTTTTTTTTCTAGTGCTTATACTTAGACCTCTCTATTCCATTGTACATGTTTAATAATATGGCTTAAGGAAACAAAAGAAAATCTATGTTTAGCAATGCAAATAATAAGTAAAATCTTACTTTTTCATGGTAGGATATTACATGACATAAGAATAGAAATGTTATAATTTGACTGTTTTTACAGAACCTTGAACAGTACTTGGTGCTTATTACTGGATAACTTGAATCACAGCTATATACTGAAATTGACTCTCTCACATTGAGGGGCTTTGCAGAAGTAATGCAGTTTTATTCAGAAAACTGTGCTTTGAATGTGTATATGTGTGTGTGTGCATGTGTAAATGATAAACAATTACATTCAGAAGTCCTGAGATGAAGCTATAGCCCTTATCATCTTCTAATTGTATGACCTTAGATGAATAATAGTGCCTCCCAATCTTAACAATAAAATAATAACAATAAATAATTTAAAAGGGTATTTGAGAATATCAAAGGTGATGACGAAAAATAAAGTGGTTTATAAAATGCAAATTAATCTACAATCACTTGCTATAATTATTTTCACATCTTTGTTGTTTTAAATAGTTTAAAAATTGTAGCCAGGGAATCATCCCAAAGGTGGCAGGAGATACATTTGTTAGGAACAAAAGGCCTTGGAAAAGGGAATCAGATGAGACTCTTCGGTAGGGAGTTTCCAGCAGTGCTAGAAGATAACATCTGTCTAATATTCGTAAGAGTCATACAGCCTGGCAAAGAACAGCAAAATGAATGAGTTTGCTAATGAGCACTAATTAACCTGTTTGGGTGGAAAATTTGGTTTAATTCAGCGGATCTACCACATGCTGACAGACTGAATTTTAACACTAAGTGATTTTCACTAATTTAATTGATCAGTTTGAATCTCTAAGCATTTTTTTTTGGATCATATGCATACAGATTCAATAACTAGCTACAACCCTAAGAACTTTTAGAAGGAAGATGGTTTATTGTTTTTGTCTAGTTTAGCTATTTTTGATTGTTAATTAATGTATTATATATATATAAATATATATATAGTTAATATATAATAGCACTTTTACTTTTCAACTTATAGGGAATACTACAAAATGTAATTCAATAATTCTTGGAGAATGACCGTTGTTTGTGCTTCTATCCTTAAAAAGATAAATTGTATTAGTGATTTAATACATGTTTTAGATGTTTTATACAGAAGACAAACACCCTTGGTACAAATGGATAATTTATTCAGCTTTGTGATTTCTTTTTATTACAAAAAATACACTGAATGATTTGGTCCATTTGGACCGCAGTGCTTTCCAAACCCTGGATTTTGCTGATTACATATATTGATGCAGTTCAACATGCTCCTTTGTCTTCTGTATTTTCTGTAAATTGGCACCTGAATCCAGAGACTTGGTCAGTATTAGGTTTTATTTCCTTTGCAAGACTCAAACTTTGACTACAGGTGGCATATGGTAGGATGCAAGTGATAATATCAGGTTGTTTCTAATTAGCGATCTTAAGAGCCATTGATGCTTAATATCTGTATTAATATATTTAGTTTGTATCTGCTTAATCTACCTACTGTGTTGATATTCTAGTTCTATAATTACTTTTTATTTACTAATTGATATTTTGTTATAAAAGATATTTCCTCTCATTTATTCTCTCATTAATCTATTGCAACTATTATCATAATTAAAGTTCAGAATGTTATGTCTAATATGACTAAAGAGATTAATGAAAGCATCTTATTTTTGGCTCCTGTGTCCCTTCAGTATGTCCCTGGAAACACCTCCTGCGAAGTGATCTAGCACCATCTTCTAGCATCATCTTGTATATTTGCTTCCCTGGAAAATATACCTGGAATCAGCTATCTCTACAACTTCTGGTATTTTTCAGTGATAAAAAGCATTTCAAAACTACAGTCTGGGTATTTAGATGCCCATTGCTACTGGATGGCTAGTTTTCTCCAGGCCTTTTCAAAACAACTCTCATGAGTTCATATGGGTAATTCCAATTCAAATTAAAGACAACAGTCTGTAATGAGTTTTACTAAAATTCATTCCTCCTACATCTGTGTCTCTCTTTCACACCAGCACTGCTGATTATGAAACATACAGGGGATGACAAAATTAGATCATTCCATAATTACTATTTTTTCCTCTCTTATAATGACCATTTAGTCAGAGGTCACAGATCCTATGTCAAAATCTCTAGTATCTTTTGGTTATGTAAATCTTATTCTCTAGTAAATTCCTTAGGAGGAGCTCATGGTCGAAGTTTGTACTCTTTTACTTGAAAGTTTTGCTGGATATATAGTCTTTGCCTTACACCCTCATAGTAACATGAAAAGTTGCTATGAATACATAATAATATAATTTTTCTTTATTTTACAAGCATCTTCTTTTTAAATGCCCAAAGGGTTTTTTCTTTAAACTAATGAAATATTAGCTTTTATAAACCAATATTTTCAGTATAGTGCACTACTTCAATAGTATTTTCAAAATTTTCAGGAAGTCCCACTGAATTATAATAATTTGTATCTCTTACATTCACTTTAATTTTTTTCTTCAGGGAATCCTATCAACTGCCTGCTACATATTAACCAAAAGTAGCTGTTTATTACTTTAATATTTGCTTCTTTCTCTCAAATGATTTTTATTTCAATAGCCTCTATTTACTAAAAAAAAGGAAATATTTATTTTACCTTTCAAATTGAGGACCGATTGCTTATTAAGGTATGTTTTATGTATAGTTTGCATGTAGTGTGATGTAGAGGTCACAGTCATTTCTTATGTATTAAATGGAATACTATACAACAGTGAAAGGGAATAATCTACAAAACAGATAGATTTCAATAGTATCTAATGGTGAAAATATCTTGAACTAATATCTTCCTTTTCTGTAAACAATCAGACTGTAATCAAATCTACAGTGATTTTAGCAGAAAAAAAAACAGCTTCTTTAGTATCATAACAAAAGTGGTGCTAAATTGAATGTAGTTGGTTTGCTCAGTGAGTTCAAGAGACTATTGTCTGAAAGACCTAAACTGATAAAGGATCTCTCATCTCCAATAAATGTCTTACAAGATTTTCCTGGAAGCCTATCAAACTAGAATAGCAGAGAACTTGGAAAATTGACTATATAAAAGTATTCATTTGATCAGCTAGTGACATTTATTATTTCTGTCATATTTCATTGGCTGTAATTCAGTCATGTGGCTAAAACCAAGACAGTCTGGGAAATTTAGTTCAACAGAATGCCCAATAATAAAAGGGTATGGATTTAGTGAATAGTCAATGTATAATTTTTTAGATCTGCCCACAAAATTACCATACTGGGTGACTTACAAAACAGAAATTATTCTTTAACAGTTCTGAAAGCTAGAAGTCTGAAATCAAAATATCAGTAAGACTATGCTCATCCCAGAGCTCTAGAGAAAATCTGTCTTTGCTTCTTCTAGTTTTTGGTGGGTGTTGGTAATTCTTGGCACTCCTTGGTCTGTGCCAGCATAGATCACATCTCTGCTCCTCTCCTCACATGGCCTTCTTGTCCATGCATCTCTCTGCCTCCAAATTTCCCTTTCCTTGTAAGGACATTAGCCATTGGAACTAGGGCCCACACTAGCATGTAAGTCCCTATTTCCAAATAGATTCATATTCACAGGTACCAGGGTTTAGGAATTCAACATATCTTTTGGGGGGACACAATTCAACCCACAATAGTATGATAATCTCTGCCAAACTGAATTGTAATTTTCACCTTGAAATCTTTTCCCACGAATAATCATAAACTCTCTTTTATTCAAAAGAAGATACTAAAGATGCTATTAGAATAAAAATCTTCTCAGTTGTGAATATTCTCTTCAATATACTGGAGTTCCAATTTTATATTTCTATAAAGATCATATTGTAACATTTTGCAATCAAATGATAACTACAGAGAATGTGATAAGTTCTTTTCCTTTCCCATTAATGCCCTAACAGTAGCATGTGAATATTTTCAGAAGTTCAAAATTAAAATAGAAATCAATAAAGCAGTATTCTTTCACTGATAAAATAATGATATCACCAAATTACATTTTGAAGTCTGGCATTACACTTTTGAGTTAAATTTTGGATTTGAAAAAATATATATAATTAAAATTTCTGATAGCAACCAAGAGTTAGGCTGCACAGTTGAGAAACAGTATCACTGAAAGTGATTCCACTTGGCAACTGCTCACCGGGTATGATTTTCCCATTTGGAAATGAAACTTTAACACTATGACACCATTCGTATAGTGTGTAGCTTTTACTTACTCTCTCTAAAGTAACAGGCTTAACCTGTTGCCTTTACTTCCAAAATGTATCCAGTCTTTTTCTTGCTAGTCATAGGGCAGTTACCAGATGAAAAATAAGCAGCAGTCATTCATGTTAGTATATATGAAGGTTTTCCAAGTGACCCACGGACAGCAAAATTTAAAGTAAATCAATTTCCCAAACCTCAATTTCTGCATATTGTATATATTAAATATTATATCTTAAAATTAGTATGCCAATAGAATAGGTGTTCTATATTAAATATTATATCTTAAAATTAATATGCCAATAGAATAAGTGTTCTACAACATTACAACAGTAAGAATAGTGTTCAGGACTTTATAGTGGCTCTTTTTTTTTTTTAATTTAATTTTATTTATTTATGATAGGCACACAGTGAGAGAGAGAGAGAGAGGCAGAGACACACAGCCAGAGGGAGAAGCAGGCTCCATGCACCGGGAGCCTGACGTGGGATTCGATCCCGAGTCTCCAGGATCGCACCCTGGGCCAAAGGCAGGCGCCAAACCGCTGCGCCACCCAGGGATCCCTATAGTGGCTCTTTTTTTATTTTTTCTTGCCTCTCTTACAAATAAGCATCTCCTATTTTACAAAACAAAAGTCTCAACTATTCTGAATCTCACTGATGTGCATTGTACCTGGTGGACAGCAAAACAAGAATATCTGTCATGTTGAAAAAGTTACAGTATTAATTGATAGGATAAATATCATTTGTTTCCATTTCCTGTGATTTCCAGCTTTTTGTTGTGTTTAAAAATGCTGGAGGAGTATATAACCCAATTGTAAAATGATAGATAATTTTTAAAAATCATCATTCACTATATCTAGAGTTTGAAAAGTATTCAAAGAAACAAGTGCATTGTTATAAGAAAATACTTTTTATTCTTATGGTCTTATTTATTTCAGCAAAGATTTCCAGTAATGATAGATATGAAAACTAAAAATGAAGAATTACATTTATACTGAAAACTGTCTCATTCTAAAATTTAAAGACTATTATTTATAGAGTCTAAAATTAAAGAAAAATACATAAGCACAATAAAGCAAACATCAAAGTTCCATTCAATGAGGGTGTGGGTTGCAAACAAGAAAGAGGGATGTCCATTTTTATCTTAATTTGGCAGCTTGTATCAGTATAACCTGGTCTAGATTTATTATCTAGAAAGGTGAGATGATAATTATATTAAAAAGGCATCATTGGGATCCCTGGGTGGCGCAGTGGTTTAGCGCCTGCCTTTGGCCCAGGGTGCAATCCTGGAGACCCTGGATCGAATCCCACGTCCGGATCCCGGTGCAAGGAGCCTGCTTCTCCCTCTGCCTGTGTCTCTGCCTCTCTCTCTCTCTCTCTCTCTCTCTCTGTGACTATCATACATAAATAAAAATTAAAAAAAAAATAAAAAGGCATCATTGAAAATTTGGGGGTAAGAAATTAAAAAAAAAACTGTCAAAAATTATGGGCAGCAAGCTTTTGGAACTTTGAAATCTAATCAATAGTGTACAGCAACCATATGAACAATTATTCAAGAAAAAACATCTTGGCGGAGTATTGTGGCATTTTAACTTACCGTAGACCGTTGCCTACTCTTTAGCTCAGTGGTGACCTTGAAACTTTTGCCTGCATTTCCAGTAAAAGTAACATAACAGATCTCATTTTCAAAGAACTGTATTTATTTGTTTTGTCCAGAGGTCCCCTGGAAGACTGGCTTGAAAGGATTCCCTTTATAATGACTAAGTTGAACAAGACCAGTGCTAAAGCTGCTACTCAGGGTATGTTTGAAGAAATCATGTACAGGCAGATGCTTTAGTGAGTTTCATTTGAGGCAATAGGTCAAATTTCAAGCTAACAACAGAATAAAAAGAAGCTTGTGGGGAAGGCTGAAGAATGAAATGTCTCAGGGAATAGGGCTTTGAAAAACTGACATATTCCTAGGAATTTATAAGGCCAAATACATGTCTAGGATTGTGTGTGTACTCAAAACAGTCTTGAAGAAGTCCCAACCCCTCACCTCTAGCTGACCTTGAGGCTATATGAAAGCAGGAATTGAAGGATAAGTCAGAGTTGCAAATGGCCTGGCCATATGTTGAAGCCACGCTCAACACACACAGAGCCACTCTGCAGGGGCTGGGAGATATTTCTTTTGTTCCAAGTATTTAAGCATTTGCCTGTCTAATCGTTAGAAGGCCATGAAGCAAATATAGCAAGATTTCTTTAGCCACATGCAATAAAGAACATAGACTTTACAAAATTAGTTCAGAAAAATCATTAAACAGATAAAATAACTACAACTGGGGGAGATAACCTGATTTTGCCACATTATAATTTTCAAAATGATCATTTTCCAAAAGAATTACAGGACATGAAAGAAATCAGAAAATATGGCCCAAACACCAGAAAAAGTCAAACAGAACTAACCTGTCCCTGAGGAATCATAGATGTTGGATTTACTTTTCAAATGCTTTAAATCAACCATTTTAAATATATTCAAATAGCTGACAAAAACTTTGTCTAAAGGAGTAGTAGAATGCATGTCTTGATAGTTGATTATGAATGGTGAATAATTAATTATGCCTCACAAAATAGAGACAACATAAAGATATAAAAATTATAAAAAATAACCAAATAGAAATTCTGTTGAAGAGTATAAGAACTAAAATTTGCAAAAAAAAAAAAAATAATAATAATAATAAAATAGCTGGAGGAGCTCAATAGCAGAATTGAGCAGATTAGGGTAGAAGAATCTTCAAACTTGAAAATAGGTCTATTAGGATTACCCAGTCTAAGGAAAAAAATATCTAAGAAAAATGAACAGAACCTAAGACACTTATGATATACTATCAAGCATATCAAGCCTGCTATACTCTTCAAATATGATGAAAAACACTAATATAAACATCCAAGAAGCTGAAAGAACTCTAAGTAGGAAAAGCTCATATATCTGCATAGAGACATATCATAATCAGATTGTAGAATAAGAGAGAATCTGCAAAGCAGCAAGAAACAAGTTACTCATTACACACAAAGGACCCAAATAAGACTGACAGCTGACTTCTCATCAAAGCTATGTAGGCCAATTGACAGCCAATGTGCAGAAAGAAAACTGTCAACCAGTAACTCTTTATCTGGCAAAATTATTCCTCAACTACGAAGGAGATAATCCCCACCCCTTTGAATATGAGTAGAACTTGTGAATATGATATTACTTCTTTGATTAGGTTACATTAGATGTACAGTTGACTTTAATAAAGAAAGATTATCAGAGTACACCTCCCTTATTTATAAGAGCTCCTTAAGAGCACAGAATTTTCTCCAGGTGGTTGCAAAAGGCATTTCAGAGACATTCAAATCATGACTAAGATTTGATGCAATGTATGTTCTGCATTTCTGAGATGGAGATGGCATGTGACTAGGACCTGAGAACTACTAGGTACGGAGAGTGATTCCTGGCCAACAGCTAGCAACAAAATGAGTGCTACAATCCTACAACTGCAAGGAATTGAATTCTTCCAACAACCCACCCAGCTTATCAATAGTTCTTTCCCATTGAGAGTCTGCAGATAATTACATAGCCCAGCAATATTTTGCTGTCAGCATTATGGGACCCTGAGCAGAGGACTCAGATAAAGCATGCCAAAATTCTAACACTGGGAACACGTAAAATAATAAATCTGGGTTGTTTTCAACTGCTAAATCTGCGGTATTTGTTATACAACAATAGAAAACAAATAACACCCTGTTAAAGAGATACAAATTATAAAAAGTAACCAAATAGAAATTCTGGAGTTGAAAAGTATAAAACTAAAATTTGCACAGGAACCCTGTGTTATACCTTCTTGTCATTAAGTCATTGAAACTGATAGAACTATTAGCCCACTGAATTCCATGACATGGGCTCCTCAGGTGATGCTTTGACCCAAACATGGACATAAGACTATCCTTGGCTTTGCCAAAGTTGAGATTACCTGGAACATAATTTCTTTCTTCTTTTATTTATTAGTCTTTGGTGAAAAGATTTTTAATTAACAACTTTATCTGTAAATAGGTAATACATATGGGTCACAAATAAAAATGTTTAACAAGATATATTGTGAACATTTTCCAGCCATTGTTACCCTCATCTACACTGTTCTAACTCATCCCTCTCCACATTTAACTACTGCAATTAATCTTTGATATTCTCCTAAAGTTATTTCAAAATGCATATCTGTAGAAAAGACTGTTAATCACTAACAATATTCATTCTCCCTTTTTAAAATGATACTAGAATTTCTTATTGGGTACATGGCTACAGATAAGCTGGAAAAACTTCCTTTCTAGGAGGGGAAACCTTATCTTCTCTTTGGTCCTTTCTCATGGCCATCGACAAGAGTGCTGAAGTCCTAGCAAACCAATTTGGAAATCTTAATGCCAGTATAGTTCTTCACTGTCTTTCTGTACTCGTATTTACTACTCCCTCTAGACTATGTGTATAAATACCTCTTCCCTCTTGGCTTACTATCTTAGTCATGTACTGAAGTTTTTAAAAGCATCCTAATATGTCTTCCTGCTTCCAGTCTTAATGCTTTTGTTCCTCAGACTATTTTGTAGTCACAGTGAATAAAAACACAAATTTGATCTGAATGTCTCTCTCCATTCAGTTTAAAAGCCTCCAGTGGCTCTAAATTGCTCCGATTGTTTTAAAAGGCTTCACAAGGTACCTGTGGCTCTAATTCGTTTCTTGTCATAACGCACTTCAGACTATTCTCTCTTTCATTTACCCCATGCTACTACCACATCGAATCCTTTTCTCCATTCTATACCAAAGTCTTTTGTGTCAGTTTTTGTATCAGGAAATATATTTTTATTATTCCTGAAATAACTTTTTTTTATATGTTTTGTCTTACAAACTGTAAGAAAAGTCATATTTATTCATTCTTACAGAAGGGAAGCATTTTAAATATAAATTGTGATTAAAAGTATATTTATGGGGATCCCTGGGTGGCGCAGCGGTTTGGCGCCTGCCTTTGGCCCAGGGCGTGATCCTGGAGACCTGGGATCGAATCCCATATCAGGCTCCCGGCGCATGGAGCCTGCTTCTCCCTCTGCCTGTGTCTCTGCCTCTCTCTTTCTCTCTGTATGACTATCATAAAAAAAAAAAAAAAAAAAAAAAAACTGTTTAAAAAAAAAAAAAAGTATATTTATGCCAATATTACACTGTATGTTAACTAACGAATTTAAATAAAAGCTTGAAACACATACAAAAGTATATTTATGAAAAAAAGTATATTTATTAATCAAACACCCATAAATTTCCATCCCAGATCAAGAAATAAAAAAGAGCATCCCATCCCAGTGTTTTGTTTCCTTAGTGACTTGGTTAATTTTTTTTTAATCTTCTTAAAGCTTTTTGATGTAGTTTACATTAAATTATTTATATTTATAAATTATAAAATATTGCTTTTAAGTTGTAATTTTAAGGTATTTATCCTACAATTTAATATTAATTTTGATTCTTTTTACCTGAAATCATAGCTTCTTTTCACCTCATGAATTTGTTTTTAGCAACAAACAAAATTTTGTACTTTTTAACTCTATGATATAATTTTAAACAGTATAAAAATTTATATCCAAGATTTCTTTATACTATTGTTTTTTAGATTACATATCTATCATACTCTACTTGTAGCATGAGGACACCTTACTCCTTCTTTCCATGAAGAAAAACCAAAACATAACAACTCTCATACTTCGCAATTTAATACAAATATCAAATTTACAGAAGTAAGTCGACTAAACACCAAGATAATGTGATTTACTGTAGTAAGGTTCAGCAGAATATACTCACTCCTTAGTTTAACTAAAATGATTTGAATTAAATGTTGAGTTAATTTTCTTCAGAAAAATCTGGACCATTTGATGATTCTTTAAATAACTGTTCTTTTCTGATTAGAAAACATTCATTCACTCCTCCACAGAGAAATGAGTTTTCGAGCACAAGTTTGTACTAAGCAATAGCCATCAGTATAATATTGATTCTAATTTAAGTAGATTTTGTAAAGATTCAACCTAATAAAGTTCTATATAGTTTTTTGGGGAAAACTGTCATGTCTCATCATTAAAAAGAAGAATATATAAAACAGAAGTGGAAAAGAAGATGTAACTTTATTTAAGCAATATCAAGCAAATATATAACAAATTGGGGAAAATTATGATCAGTTAAGAGCTTTATCCTTTGAGTATTGGGAAAAGAAAGTGGAATGAATACGAGTTGGCTTTTTGAATATTTCCTTTCATGAGATACTACACATTTGTTAGAATGGCTAAAATTTAAAAAAATGAATATTGACAATTCCATTTGTTACTAAGGATGTAGAGCAACAGGAAGTCTCACTTATTCATTGCTGGTGAGAATGCAAAGTGGTACAGCCATTTTGGAAGACAATATGGCAGTTTCTGAAAAAGCAAAGCATAATCTTGCCATACAGTTGAGCAATCAGTCTCCTATATATTTACCTAAGTGATTGGAAGACATATTTCTACACAAAACCCTGAACATTAATATTTATTGCAGCTTTATTTATAATCAAAACTGTAAGCAACCAACATGTTCTTTAATAGGATAAACAAACTGAGTACATCTATAGAGCAGAGTTTACTCAGCAATTAAAAGGAGAAAGCTATAAAGCCATACAAAGACATGTATAAATGCACACATGTTGCTAGGTGAGAGTAATTATATGAAAAGGATATATACTGCATGATTCCAATGATATAACTTTCTGGAAAAGGCAAGAACATAAATATGGCAAACTGGTTCCTGGTGTCCAGGTGATAATATGTGCTGGGGGAAAAGGGGTTGAGTAGGTAAAAAGACAGTGGATTTTTATGATGTGAAATTATTTCCTGTGATACTATAATGGTGGATGTGTTATACTATGCAATTGTCAAAACCCACTTCATAACACAGAGTGAACCTCGTACACAAATTAAAAAACTCATTTTAGGAGACCAGGGCATCCTGGAATAGAATACAGACTGTAGCAAAAGAATCTAACTTTATTATAAATGAATGAAATAACCTCACTGAATGGGGGGCATATACTGACCTAAGTAACTTTGAAAATGAGTGGACCCTACAAGATTAAAGTCAAGAAGGTCCACAAATTATTGTATTTTAGTTAATAATGTTCCCACCAGGGTATGGTTAGCAGTTATGATACAGTACAAAATTAACTAAATGGACTATAGATGGTGAGAGGCAATTTCTCACTTTTGTTGTTGGAGGTTATAGTTCAGCAAAGAGAAGGAAAATAATCCATTTGTTAATGGATTAGAGTTAGAAACGTCGGTGTGAATCATGTTCGATTTAATGTAAATACGGATCACATATAGGTATGTTTACAGATGTGTATACACAAACAGGCCAATATACACAGATATATTTCCTTTGTATTAGTTGAAAGGGTGTACAACCTATGACAACTATTAGCAATGAGCACACGTAGCTCCCAGATCTTGGTTTTGAATACCATTCTCTTTGGAGAAATGATTGAATCTTGAACAAAGGAAGCAAATATACTTCATGAGCTTGAAGCATCTTATAGTAGCAAAAGTTAATAAGGTTCTCAAAACACACATATACACATATACTTACACACATAACATTGAGAGTATATCAAAAGGACATGGGGGGTCAACTGAAAAAGTCTTCAATGCCCAAATCTGGAATAATTTGAGCATGAAAATAAATAATTTAGCATTGAATTATAACCCAAAGTATAAAATACCCATCAATCCATACATATATAAAAACATAACCAAATAAGTAAATAAATGAAAGAGACAAATATCCTGTGAAGAATTCCAAATAACTCATAGATTCTCCTTTTTCAAGGATATTGAACATAACTCCCCTTTCTTAAGTATAGGCTGTGGTCATAATGACTTACTTCCAAAGACTACAGAAAGCAGAATGAAAGAGTAGCTTTACATTGGAGATTCCTAACAAAGACTATTTCAGTCAAGTTATCAAGTTTAAAATGTAGCTATGTAATATTGATGCTATGCACTGTTAATATTCTATGATAAGAATGACACTTCTCTGTAGTCTTTCTGACTGCCAAAAGATAACCACAGCAAAATCATAAGAAAAACATCATTATTTATGGACGTTACACAACATTCATCAAAACTGTCAAAGTCATCAAAAATGAGAGTCTAAAAACCTGTTACAGCCGAGGAGCCCAAAAATATATGACAACTAAATTTATATATGTAGGTATCTTGTACATGTGTGTGCATGTGTGAAAGCATACATTTATAATCATTGTAATAGTGGGGTTCTTACAGTAACTCTTTAATTTATAGTTGATGACTCTATATTTGTGTATTTAGGCAATATAATAGTGTAACAGAAATTTTGAAAATTGTAGTAAATTCCTCACAACATATACATATTTTGGGTTTTATCTGAATTCATATACTGCTTTCCATCTCTTTAAACAGTAAGAAAATATCTGCAATTTAAAACAACATCTTTGCCTCCACACTGTGAAAGTTTGAATTATATGACTGTATATTCACCTGTTTAAATTCTACTTTTCATAATGTTAAAAAGATGCTTGAAATATTCCACTTATCTCCATCACACCATTATTAAACAAAAATGCTAAGAGCAGGTATAATAATATTTTTCCACCTCATTGTTCTCTTTGTCTTTTTGTCTTTATCTGTCAGAGAAGATGAAGATAGGAAGGAAGGGAAGGAGGGAAAAAGGAAAGTAAGAAAGGAAGGGAAGGAGAGGAAGGAGGGAAAATGAGATATTGTCATATAGGTGACCTGTATGGAAGCATTTGACAGATTTTTTTTTCCCACAGAGAGTTAAATAGTGATATCTTATGTACCATATAGGTTTCTTTTGAAGATAACATTAAAATGTTAAACATTCAAACCATACAAAGTAAATAGATCACAAACTTTTAATAGCTCCACGGTACAGTGTTTCAATATAATTTACAGAGAATTGAAGAGTATTTTCTTAATTTCTTGACTTCTTCATGCCTGACTTCTTCAAATTTCTGTCACTAATTGTAACAGTTATAAAGCCTGTTGACTCTAAAGGCATGATCTTTACGGAGACAAAAGTAAAACAAATTGTAAGGACTTTTTCTTCTTGCCTGATCTATCAAACTCAAGCAATAGCTGTCAAAAATCATTTCACATTGTTCTAACTAATCTTTGTATGGTTAATTGCTTCTAAGTCATTGAATGCATTTATGTTCCTAAGTCATCATTAAAATAGTAATTTTATAGTAGGAAAAAATTGACCTACTCTTTTATGTCTTAATTAAAAACAGTATATTTTGAAAAATATATTAAATGCTATTGGTGAAAGAGGAGAAAGCTCATATGGATATGTATTCCAAAACATAAATGATTGTAATTTTGTTCCATGAAAATATGTGCTTCATCACAAACATTCTAAAAGGTCACATAGTTAATATTCATTTTGATAGAAGAACATGTTTCTGGACTGCCAGTATAATGTCCTATTTACCTCATTAAACTGCCATTGTATTATTTGCAATAGTATACCTACATTAGATTTCAAATATCAAATTTTCTGATTGTATATTTCTTAGGAGGAAAACGAACGTCTGGGTTATTTGTTTGTCAAGACAGATACCAACTTAGTTATGCGTCTTTCTGGTAACTGACAAATCAGGACTTGGGTCCAAATGGAGAATTAATATCTAAAATCAAGTCTTATGACTTACATTACATTGCTGGCTTTGTAATATATGGTTTTAAAATATAGTAAAATAAAACATGTTTTTATAATTGGCATATGTAAATTTCTTCATAACAACTATTAAGATTATAGCTATGATTTTAATAGAATATCTTTGTATCTTTGTTATCCTGCATGTGTTGAGAATCCAAGTACTCTACACCGGTGTCCCCTTCCCTGTCATTTTTCTCTGAGTTAGCACATCAATTTCTCTTATAGCAGCGAACTCTTTCACACATGCTGCTTTTCTAATTTTCTGACATGCATCTTGTTTTATATGTTGGCAGTTCACTGCTTTTTTTTCTGATATATCAATAAAAGAGGTTAACTCCAATAATTATTTCTACCCAGCAAACTAATAAGTATATTTCTATGTATAGACACTATGTCAGTTTCAGGAAACAACATGTGCACAATACAGCTTTTATTTCATGCAAAGGATCTTCACACTAGAATCAATAATATCTCTTGAATATATTAAGAGAAAGAGATTGAATAAGATTTAAATGTCTGGGCAATAGCAATAGATAAGATTCAAGTGAGAATTTTCAATGATTCTAAATTTAAGTGTATTTTAAACACAACATCTTTATAAAGAAAGGTAATTACTTAATTTTCCCAGTCATATGAAATGTGGTACTTCAACTAAAAAAAAAAAAAAAAAAAAATGAGGGCAGCCCAGATGGCTCAGCAGTTTAGCACCGCCTTCAGCCCAGGGCCTGATCCTGGAGACCAGGGATTGAATCCCATGTCTGGCTCCCTGCATGAAGCCTGCTTCTCCCTCTGCCTGTGTCTCTGCCTGTCTCTCTCTCTGTGTGTGTGTGTGTGTGTGTGTGTGTGTCTCATGAATAAATAAATAAAATCTGTAAAAAAAAAAATGAAATGGATACTTTTTTCTTTCTGTCCTATAGGTATTTTCTTTTTTCTGATTTTCTTTCTAAGAATATTACACAGAGGGGATCCCTGGGTGGCGCAGCGGTTTGGCGCCTGCCTTTGGCCTAGGGCGCGATCCTGGAGACCCGGGATCGAATCCCACATCGGGCTCCCGGTGCATGGAGCCTGCTTCTCCCTCTGCCTGTGTCTCTGCCCCTCTCTCTCTCTCTCTCTCTGTGACTATCATAAATAAATACAATTTTAAAAAAAAAAAAAAAAAAAAAAAAAAAAAAAAAGAATATTACACAGAGCTACTGAATTGGAAATATTGTTTTATTTAACTCTTCAGGAGAGAAAAACAAAATACAATAAGTGCAAGCAAAACTCAGTATGTACTGAAAGCAATACTAAAGTGATATATTTTTATAGTAACTTTTTCCAAATACTTTTTCACTATTTTGGATAATCAGATGTTTTTTAAAGAAATAAGTGAAATTAAAGACAGAGAGTCTCAAAAATGACACAGTTTTTAAAAACAAATCTAGAGAACTAAGACCTCATCTTCCCTCACATCAATTTTCAGATTCAAACGTATATCCTATTATTCAAATAACTAATCTATATTCATTGAATTTCCTTACTGTGGCTAGCACCATGGGAAGCTACAAATATGCTAGAACATAATTTCTGGTCATGTTCTAAAAACTCTTTATATTCTATAATCTTACTATTAAATTTTTATGGCTACCTCATCAGCAAGTACAATTGATACATGTACTCAAATTAGTTTAAAGATTAATAAGGTTTATACTGACAATAACCAAATATTTCATACTGTATAAGAAATAAGAGTTTTAAAAGGAAAGTTGCATTATCTAGCACATTTGGAAATGTTGTTTCTGATAATTACATGGTTCAAGGAATGGTGTTGATTTGCCACATTGGGATTTAGTGATTTAAGATCATATAGTATTGATTGATACAAAGCCTAAAGCCTTGTCATTTGTATGTTCACTTCTCTACTTGCATATTTGTATTGGTTTAATCTACATTAAAGTCTGACCATAGTTGATGCAGATTTGAGAATTGTATTTACAGTTTAAAACTGTGGTAAAAATAAATTACAAAGAAAAAGTACTCCATTCTTTCTCACAGTCTGATATTGTGCAGATGAAAATCCATTTTATTAGATGGTAACACTTTAGGGGGATCCCTGGGTGGCTCAGCGGTTTAGCCCCTGCCTTTGGTCCAGTATTGATCCTAGAGACCCGGGATCGAGTCCCACGTCAGGCTCCTTGCATGGAGCCTGCTTCTGTCTCTGCCTCTCTCTCTCTCTGTGTCTCTCATGAATAAATAAATAAAATCTTTAAAAAAAAATGGTAACACTTTAAAATATTATTTTAATAACAGAATGAATATTTTTCTCTTCTGAAATCACATATTCATGATGTTTTGTAGACTTACTATTTCATGAAATGAGAAAATAAATACCAACTCCAGATAAAATAATATACTTTTGGCATCCCTGGGTGGCTCAGCAGTTTGGCGCTTGCCTTTAGCACAGGGCTTGATCTTGGAGTCCCTGGATCGAGTCCCACATCAGGCTCCCTGCATGGAGCCTGTTTCTCCCTCTGCATGTCTCTGCCTCTCTCTCTCTTTCTCTCTCTCTCTGTGTGTCTCTCATGAATAAATAAATAAAATCTTAAAAACATAAAACTAAAAATAATATACTTTCTATAACATATGTAGTGGCATCTATTCAGCTTTCTACTTTACCACAGATGTTTATAGCTCTTATCTTTCTATAATTTCTAAATAAAAATAAAACCTCTCATTATATTATGTAAAATATTCTATATTTTAGTATATACTAATATAAAAATAGATGAATTATGAATTTATAATCACAGTAATATTTATTAAGTTTCAAATATATATATGAAGGTCAAAACTATAATTTCCTTTCCATAGCTAACTAAGAGACAAAATGTGATTAATTGTTTAGGAATGCCTAATTATAGAAAGATTGGTAAAACGTCTTATCCATTAATTTTTCAGAATCCATGCTTGTTTTTAATATATCTTATCCTAAAAGAGTTCCAATACTATATTTCAGAAATTCCACTCTCTAGCTTTGGTGTCATTTAATGCCATATTTTTTTCCCTTATACTTTCAGTCTAAATCAGTTATATTATTTCCATCATTAGAACCAGTTGTCAAAGTCAATTATAGAGTCACTTTAATCAGTTCAATCCAACAATTAGCAACTATTTTGTCACTGGTCACTTAGTTAAAAATGATACAATTAGTTTTTGTATTGACACAATATTTTTCCTGGGAACAAGCTTGAATACATACTTGATCTAAGCTAAAAAACTTAAATATGTTCTCTGAAAATCTAAATAAAAAGCTTCAAGGTTAATTTCATTTCTCATTAGAGTTCTGAGTTAAATAGAGTTTGAGACCATAACAGTTTCCTCTATTAACCACTCCAAGAATATATTCAGGATCAAGTTTCCAAAGGAGTCAATGCTATTCTGAACACTAGTAATACCACACAGGAAAAAACTTTTTAAAAAAATTGGACAGTCTATAAGGTTTTATTATTTTTTTAAGATTTTATTTATTTATTTATTCATGAGAGAGAGAGAGAAGGAGAGAGAGAGGCAGAGACACAGGCAGAGGGAGAAGCAGGTTCCATGCAGGGAGCCTGACATGGGACTCGATCGGGGTCTCCAGGATCAGGCCCTGAAATGAAGGCAGCGCTGAAGTGCTGAGCCGAGCCACCCGGACTGCCCTCATATAAAGTTTTGAAAAAAGAGAGCACAATACAGTTTAGAATAGATCCATACCAAAAAAAAAAAAAAGAATAGATCCATATCAACTTTCTCCTCTGTCTCCCATTTCATGATATCATCAAGAGTAGAATAATATTGCAAGCTTAGCTATGTTCTTGATATAATTTGTTATATTCATATACCTTGTTAATGTTTAAAGGTAAACATAAAGACACATTTCTTAGATATTACCTTAGGTTTTCCAAAAATAGCATGTAATAAACTCTTTTCCAAAGGTTGATTTTCTTACCCAGAAATACCTTATGTAAATACTCCCAAGTGGTCTATTTTTTCTTTTTCTTTCTTTTTTTTTTTTAGATTTTATTTATTTATTTGAAAGAGAGTGTGAGAGGGAGAGAGAAAGAGCACAAGCAGGGGAGAGGGGTAGAAGGAGAGGGAAGAGCAGATTCCCTACCAAGCAGGGATCCCTCTGCAGAACTCCATCCCAGGATTCTGGGATCAGGAGCCAAAGGCAGATACTTACCTGACTAAGCAACCCAGGTGCCCTCAAGTGTCCTTTTAATAATAATGACTATTAATAAGCCAGTCTACTTAATGACTGTAATAGTCCACCGAATATAAATAGCATATTTTATCAACTTTTCCCATATTGACTCTATTTTTTGACTTAATGAAAAAGAGTTTCAATAAATTCTCTTATGGATGAATTCTAGTTTATTTTTTTAAAAGATTTTATTTATTTTCTCATGAGAGACACCGAGAGAGAGGCAGAGACGTAGGCAGAGGGAGAGGCAGGCTCCCTGTGGGGACCCCGATGTGAGACTGGATACTGAGACTGTGGGATCATGCCCTGAGTCAAAGGCAGACACTTAAACCACTGAACCACCCAGATGCCCCTGAATTCTAGTTTAAAAAAAATTTGCAATACATTACATTGTCTGGAATGAAAATGATGAGTTGTTTTATTATTAATTGTAATATATTTTCCACATTGCTTTCTAAAACTGCTACTAACTTCACAATTCACTCATCAATGTAGAAGAGCACACTTCTCCTTTCAGTCTTGTCAAAAATAGGTATTAGGCAAAAGTATATTATAATGTTAGTTCTATTAAATAATATATTATTGCTCCTCTAATTTCTATCCCTATTATCAGAAAATTTGACTATGATTCCATGTTTGTGTTGGCTATTTGTGTTTGCTCTACAGTAAAATTCTTCTCCATGTTCCTTGTCCAATTGTCTATTGGATTTAGTTATTTTCTTCTTGTCAATATTTAAGTGTTCTTTGTGGAGTATAAATGTCAAAACTTTGTCATCTCTCTTACAACAGAAATTTCACACTTATCTCTGGACTTTTTAATGTATACACTGAGTTTTAAATTATATGCATCTCTTATTTATAGTTATCCTATCTAATCAATATAATGACACTTTCATCCTTTCCACCACTCTTTCTATGTATTTTGAAAATAACAGAGAAAGCATGTCCTTTTCCAAGGTCATTTCTCACCAAGATATAATCCTAGCTACATACCCTGCAAGCCTAACTATTTGTTCACTCCAGGAATATATCTAAAGGTCAAACAGATGTTGACTCTAATTGAACTTGTCATTAGATAGATTAGGCCATTTTCAACATCAGAGATAAGAAAAATAAATTATTAAATGTGTCTCTGATTACTGTTCTTTCCATCAATCACAATAATGTCTTAGCCATCTGATATTACTCTATCCTCAAACTAGAGAATAGCTCGAAGATTCTCATATTGGTGGGTCTGGGCTCCTCAACTAACCTACTTCTTCATTTTCAAAAGGTCAGTTGAATGATCTCAAAGATGATACAGAATATCAATTAACATAAAATTTTTGACAGTATATTTAAATAATTTTTATTACCAAACATAAGTATGCTAAAATATACATGATGATTATTTATTATAGAAAGACCTATGTTAATGACATTCAGTTATTCATTTTCTTTATTTACATAACAAAATTCAAATTTTTACAGTTGGTTTTTATAGATCTTTGCAGATTATTATTTGGCCAAATATACCTAAAAGTACAAGGTTATATTTCCTATAAGGAAATGCAGACATAATGTAAAATACTTAATGTATCAATACATCCCACCATGAGAGGGATGCCATGTTTAAGAGAATTGTGCATTAAAATTTATTTTGTAAGACACAGTTCCCCACTGAGTTGTATTATAAAACATGTTACTTACATTAAATTGAGAAATACTGAAATCCAGGAAAATGATATAGAATCTTAAACTATAAAGAAAATGAATTAAAAAAAAGAAAATAAATTTAAATATGATAAATTATTTGCCATATTCAGATAAAAGTAATATTATGGGTAGGAAATAAGAATGGTTGAATGTCTTAATGGACATACACAAAATATACACACATACATGTATACATCTAATATATATTATCTAAACCACCTATAAAATTATATACATATAATTTTTATCCATTAGTTAATATATTATAATGTAATTTATAATAATTCATATATAAAACATATTATTTATATATGAACTAATATATGGTTATTAATAATTAATTTATTATTCTTGAAAAATATGAATTATATCATAATCTTATATAATCTAGTAAATCTTATGTATGTTAGATACTATAATAATATATGTTAAATTTGCTGCTTAAAGGTAGTAGTTTCAGATATAAAGTAAAACTTGAGTATAAATCTGAGTATTTTCAGATTTGTAATAATTATTTATGGAGTTTCATTAATGTGATATAATTAATAAGAGACAAAAAATCATCCAAAATTACTTTTGGTCATGAACATATATGACACAAGAGAATATATGGTATTTTTCTACTAAAGTATAAGTTTTCTATTTAATCTAACAGATTAGTCATGAAAATTAATTCATGTAAATAAAGAAAAATTAGATAATTTTAATGACTCCTTATTATAAAGATAATATTTTAAAAAGATTTTATTTATTCATTCATGAGAGACAGAGAGAGAGAAGCAGAGACTTAGGCAGAGGGAGAAGCAGGAGCCCAATGTGGGACTCAATTCTGGACCCTGGGATCAGATCCTGAGCTGAAAGCAGACACTCAACCACTGAGCCCCGCAGACATCCCTTATAAAGACAATTCTTATGGAAAATCTGAATAATGAAAATGCATTCAGATACCTAAATAACACCTTGAATGAAACTTTGAGGAAATTTGAAATAAATGACATAACTGTTTTTTTTAAATCTTTTATTTTTTTATTTATGAGAGACACAGAGACATAGACAGAGGGAGAAGCAGGCTCCTAAGGAGCCCGATGTGAGACTCCATCCCAGATTCTGGGATCACACCCTGAGCTGAAGGCAGACTTTGAACTGCTGAGCTACCCGGGCATCCCAACATAACTGTTTCATAATGTTTCAAGTATGTTCATTTTTAAAGAGAATGTACAATGCAAATATTGTGTCCAATACTCTTCTAACTACTTAATAGCAATAAAAATGGACATTTTACCTGCTTCATAATTATCCAGTAGTTATTATATCTAGAACGGGCACCATAAACCAGACTCTAACTATAGTGGACAGACTGAGGGTTGTGGAAGGGTGGTGGGTGGTGGGATGAGCTAAATGAGTGATGGGTATTAAGGAGGCCATTTGTGATAAGCACTGGATGTTGTACATAAATGATGAATCACTAAATTCTATACCTGATATTACGCTGTATGTTAACTAACTAGAATTTAAATAAAAAACTTGAAACTCAAAAAATAATATAAAAGTTTTATTCTACTTTTTCACAAAAGCAAATACTTTTATTTAAAAAAAATACAAACAGAATATTGCAAAACCAGTTAAATATTTCTTTCAGTTATCTGAACCAGAAACAAAATAGAGGACATTGGTGTCACTCTGGAAACAGTTCTTTCAAAGGGACAGTGAAAAGAAAGGTAGAAACAGCTAATGCCAGTGCTAGTCAAATTTAATCTTATGCAAGCAGAATTTAATCAGATCAACACATTATGTTTCAAGTCATCTCTAGGTAAATTCCCTAAATTAAAATTAAATTGAGATATCAAATAGACTCCTGGTGATGATAATTACATTTTATATGCATATTTAGCTTTCAATACACAGGTATATTTTTTCCATAAATAAAAATGCTTTTATATATCATGTATATTGAAACCATTTTTGAAGGGTTATAAGTGTCTGAGAATGAAAGTTTGGCTAATCCATAAATACATATTGCTCAGAATTTATATATGCTTAAATCTACTGAGTACTTCTTACTGACATCATGCTGTATATGACTTTGTTTCTATTTATCACAGCTAGTCCACATTACTATGCTCTATTTTTCATTTCTATAGATGAGTAGGCCATGGTTCAGAGAGTTGAGGTAACTTTCCCAATGTCACATAGCTTATTAGACCCAGGAAATCCTTCTGTCTACCTGCAACAAAAAATTGTTCTAGCTTTTGTCTTTGTCAAGAAAACCCCAAAAACTAAATTTAAAAGAGGATATAAAAGGCATTGAAAAAAGAAGACTTGACAATCTTAAATGCAATGTTTTCCCCCCTTACTTTCCCAAATAGAAAATCTTGCATACATCCATTTATGTACCTTACAGAAAAGTCTGTAATTATGCAACTACTTCTCATGGTTATGATATATCTATAACAATATAATTTACTATTTAAATGAAAGCTTCCATGTATTTTTTCTCAATTCTGATCTAAAATACTGATAGATAAATACATTTTCTGCTTATCAATAGAATAATTAATATTGTTGAAATTTCCATACTTCTCCAAATAATCTACAGATTCAATACAATCCCTATGAAAATTCCAATGGCATCAGGAAAAAGAATCCTAAAATTTGTATAGAACCACAAAAGACCACAATTAACCTAAGCAATATTGAGAAAGAACAAAGCAGGAGGTATCATATTTCTTGATTACAAAGTCGACTACAATATATAGCAATCAAAATAGGATAGTACTGGCACATAACAAACACGTAGGTCAACAGAATGGAATAGAAAGGCCAGAAAAAGTCCTGCACATATATGGTCAGTTACTCTATGCCAAAGAAGGCAGGGATATATAATGGGGAAAAGTAATTGGTTCAATAAATGGTGCTGGGAAAACTGCACAGTTATGTACAAAAGAATGAAACTGAATCCTACCTTATACTATATACAAAAATAAATTTTTATGGTACTAGAAAATACAACAAATAGCCAGAGGAATGTTGAAAAAGAAAACCAAAGCTGGTGGCATTACAATGCCAGATTTCAAGCTATATTACAAAGCTGTAGTCATTAAGACAGTATGGTACTGGCACAAAAACAGACACATAAATCAACAGAACAGAAGACAGAACAGAGAAATGGTCCTTCAACTCTATGGTCAACTCATCTTCAACAAAGCAGGAAAGAATATCCAATGGAAAAAAAGATTTTTTTTTTACAACATCCAAGATATGAAAGCTTCAGTGTCCATCTATAGAAAAATGGATAAAAATAAGTTATCTATATGTTATATAATATAATATAACATACTGATCCATAGAAAAGAATGAAATATTGCCACCTGAAATAACAAGGATAGAACCAGAGGGTTTTATGTAAGTGAAATAAGACAAAGATAAACACCTAATGATTTCACATGTATGTAGAATCTAAGAAAACAAAACAAATGAACAAATAAAACAAAACAGAAACAGACCTATAGGAACAAGAAACAAACTGCTGGTTACCAGAATCAGGATATTTGGGGGATGGGCAAAATAGGTGAAGGATATGAAGAGGTACAAATTTCCAGCTATAAAATAAGTTAGTCATGAGAATATAATATACAGCTTAGGGAATACAGTCAATAATAACTCTGTATAGTGACAGATGGTAACTGTTCTTATTGTGGGGATCATTTTAGAACATATAAAATATTGAATCATTATGATATACACTTGAAACTAATAGGATATTGCATGTCAATTATACTTCAATTATAAACAACCAAACATTATTCAGCCTTCATATAAGTTTATAATCGTCTCTCTCCTTTTTCTTCTACTAAAGGTCTATTTTAGATTCTATGGTATTTTTCTTTCTTTCTTTGATATCTGTCCAGGAAATTTTGTTTTTGTTTTTGTTTTTGTTAAAGATTTTATTTATTTATCCATGAGAGACACAGGGAGAAAAAGACAGAGACACAGGCAGAGGGAGAAGCAGGCTCCATGAAGGGAGCCCAATGTGGGACTCAATCCCGGGACCTAGGATCACATGCCCTGAGCTGAAGGCAGATGCTTAACTGCTGAGCCACCCAGGCATCCTGGAAATTTTGTTTTTATATATGATTTAGAAACTATACGTAAAATATCCAAAAAATAAACCTCTTTGTACACACATTACTTTTTTGTTGTTGTTGTTGAAGATTTTATTTGAGAGAAAGAGAGAGAGAGAGAGAGGGCACAAGCAGGGGGAAAGGCAAAAAGGGAAGTAGAGTCTTCACTGAGCAGAGAGCCTGACTTGGGACTCAATCCCAGGACCCCAGGATCATGACCTGAGCCAAAGGCAGACACTTAACTGACTGAGCCGCCCAGGCACCCTTGCACACATTACTTTTAAAATAAATTTCTCAGGGGGACCTGGGTGGCTCAGTTGGTTAAATGTCCAATTTGATTTTGATTCAGGTCTTGATCTCAGGATTGTGAGATCAATCCCTGAATTGGGCTCCTCACTAAGGAGGGTATCCGTTTGGGATTCTATTCCTCTGTCTCTCTGCCCTTCTGCCCCTCCTCCCGCTCTCTCTCAAAACATAAATAAATCTTTAAAAAAATAAAATTAAAATAATTCCATCAGAAGAAATTATATTTTATTTATGAAACTTTCAAGCTTTCCATGTGTGGCATTCTAAAATACCCACATCTTGCAATTAATAGAATGGAAAAATAAAAAGGGGCAAAATCTGGTATTTATACAGCATCAGGATGAGGATGGTAGTAAAACATAGTGACTTTTTGGAGAAGCTGATAAATCTGCTCTGATGTCTCATTACTTTTTCATCTGGTAGATTACAGTTATTAATTTATTTCTGAGGCTATCCTGGGAATTTTCAGTATCTACACCATATATTTTCGTTTCATCTGTTATAACAAAATTTACTCCATTCTTTTCTTATATTCTTTAATTTCCAAACTATTTCTAAAATGTAAGGATAACAGTAACTAAAACTGAGAAATGAAATTATTGTAATTTGTTAACTATTGTCCATATTATTTTTTCACACATAGTCTAAATTCTAAAGTGAAATTTTATATTAAAATTACAAATTTTATATTACCAATGGTAAAGCTTTTTACTGCAACTCTATTTAGAGAGAATAAAAATTATTTATACAGAAATATTACTATCACCATCCAACAAAAACACTGGTTTAATTTTTTCTCAGGAATGGGGGTATGACTTTTTTTTTATTGATAAAGTAATATACACACAATCAAAAAGGCAAATTTATAAGGCAAACGATAGGGATCCTTGGGTGGCGCAGCAGTTTAGTGCCTGCCTTTGGCCCAGGGCGCGATCCTGGAGACCTGGGATCGAATCCCACATCGGGCTTCCGGTGCATGGAGCCTGCTTCTCCCTCTGCCTATGTGTCTCTGCCTCTCTCTCTCTCTCTCTCTCTCTCTCTCTCTCTCTGTGACTATCATAAATAAAAAAAAAATTATAAGGCAAACGATATTTGTGAATGATGAATGAACTTAAGTAAATGAACTAAGAGGTTGTGATTGTGAAATTTATTTGAACCAGTTATTTTATAATGATAAGTTATAAGAATCAAAAGTAGTCTACAGCTGTACCAACTCTATCATATCAATAGTCTGTCTCAGTGTCCCTAAGAGCCATGAGAATTAGATTAAATGGCACATGCCCAATGTGATAGGAACTCAGTGCCTTACAGGATCTAAAAGAGACATTGCACAAGAAGCCATGGAATCATAATGTGAAGTAAAACTGACCCTTGAACAGGACCTGTTTGTACCTTGTGGGTCCACTTCATATGAATTTTTTTCAATACAGCATATACTATAAATGTGTTTTCACCTCCTTATGATTTTCTTAAGATTTTTTTCCTCTGGCTTACTTTTATGGTAATACAGTGTGTAATACACATAATATACAAAATATGTTTTAACTCTTCATGCTATCATAAGGCTTCTGGTAAACAGTAGGAAATGAGTAGTTAAAGTTTTGGGGAGTCAAAAGTTATATGTGAATTTTCTTTCCTTGTTTTTTTTTTTCTTTTAAAGATTTTATTTATTTTTTCATGAGAGACACAGAGAGAGAGAGAGAGAGAGAGAAAGGCAGAGACACAGGCAGAGGGAGAAGCAGGCTCCATGCAGGGAGCCCAACGTGGGACTCAATCCTGAGTCTCCAGGATCACACCCTGGGCTGAAGACGGCGCTAAACTGCTGAGCCACCCAGGCTGCCCATATGTGAATTTTCAACCACATTGTTCCAAAGTCAATTGTATTTCATTTCTATTTATCATTTGAGAATTTATTCACAGGCTTAGATTACTTCATTTTGTACTTACCATATCATGGGAGGAAGAAATCAAGAACAACATCTTATTTTACTGTTCACATAATATTACTAAGTAAGCCCCAGAGAATAAGTCACTCATGGTAACTGTGCAGAAAATGCATTTGCTGAAACTATAAACTGAATACAAAATACTGACAGTCTTGAAAAAAAACTGAATTGTATCAAATCAATAATAAAATTTCTCCCATAATTACCTGGACATATTTTGAATAAATAAAATCATTGATAATCAACAGCCATAATGATGCCATCAACATAAATTGTGCAATGCAGGGTACATCCAGTTATTAATGGACAGCATTTGTTATATTGATTGGGCCATTAAAAGAGTAATACATGCCAATTTCTATCCTGTGCATATATCTTGGACTTAATTTATAAACCCCTCCAATATATTAATATAATACTTTAACATCAGTGATGAAAGCAAAATTAAAATTTCAAGATTAAAATCACTCATGGATTTAATTATTTTTAAGGTAATAAAGTTCATCCTAGGAAATGAGAAAAATAATTCACAACTTTTCAATCAATGAGAGTCAGGTTTTCCAATTCAGGTTTAAATCCAAATTTAATGAGCATTAATTGCGTACTTTGAGAGTGAACACAACTGTTATATGTAAATTTGAAATTGACAACGTTGAGAATACCCAAAACATTCTTACAGTCTCCTGGGTAAAATCTCTGAAAACTAGAACTGAAATGGGAAGGCAATTTACTTAACCAAAACCTAATTATTGTGTTTTTGCTTCTCTGAAGACTGAAGTGAATGAGGTGGCAGCAAGTGAAGCTAGTAAAATGAATCACTGAAGCCCCGAGTCAGCACTAGGTCTCCAACACTATTAAGGAAGAAATTTCCTGACCCATGTACTCAATAATGATGGTCTCTGGAGTGACAACATTTCTTTTGCAGAAAAGAGCGTCAGGATATTATAACTTGATAGCATTAGCTTCCTGGCACTTAGTAAGAAAGAAGAATTAGTCTAAGCAGCTTTAACCTCTGTAACAACCTTGTAGGAAGGTACTATTATAATCGTCACTGTACAGGTAAATAAAATGAATCACTGAGCAGTTAAATGATCTTCTCAAAGTGACACAGGTAGAGTGTCAGAAACAAGATTTGAACTGACTGTAACCTGCTCCAAGTCCAAGATCTTTAACCATGATCAATATTGTCTCTGTAACCATCTCTCCTGCTTTTGAATCATAAAATCCTTGTCTCTTTTTAAATTTATAGTCAACTAGCATCTTTCTGACTCCAGTTTGATTTCCTATGAAGATGTGCCAACAGAGCTGTGATGTACCTATAATTCTAATTTAAATGCTCTGGTTCATGGGATATGTGAGTCTGTTTAATTTATAATTTGGTTATAAGGTTAAAAAATGACATTATTTATTTACTGAACCAATAAAAGTGAAGCCTTCAAATTTCTTGGCTATCTCAAAGGTAAATCAAACAATAATTTTTAAATGGAATAAACATGAAATGAAAGCTTTGTAAGAATAGTTGGCCAGAGCTTTCTCTCTCTCCCCCTTTCTCTCTCTCATACTTGAGTTGTTTCTTAACTATAGATGTCAGAGACTTCACTTCTTTAACAGAGGAATTATGTATTTTAAACTTTATACCTCCAGTTTGTTATAAAGTGATTGTGACCTAGTAGGTACAAATAATATATTTATTAAGCTAGCATTATTTTTTTTAACAGAAATGTGGTTGAGTCAACTAGTTACCTAAAAAGACTTGATATTTTCTTGCTTTTGAGTCAAATTTCTACTCCGGTTATGTTTCCCACCAATATGTAAGATGGCACTCTTCTGTGGAAACTTTTTTTATGATTTTTTTGCCTCTTCCCAAAGGGGGCCTACTGCCTGATGGTAATTTTGATATTCACTCCCTTCCAATAGGTTTGTCACAATAGAGATTATAGCTATACAGATTCTCACATGAATATGGTGGTTTTCTCATTCTTCTACTTCCTGGTGTCTAATATATCAAAACGAGGATAAAGAAGAGAAGTGTTTCATAATGGTGCAAAAACAGGAAACCTCTAATGCACTCTTAGCCTGGGAAGTAGGTAAAAATTAAAGACTTCAATTGTGGCACCACAAAACTAAAACAGAATCGAAAGCCTTGAAGATTGAATTAAATGAATGAGAAGCTATATTTAGTGATGTAGAAGAGATTAGCTCTAAGGAGAGAAAAGTGGAGTATTAAAAGAGGAGTGGAAAAGTCCAAGAAAGAAAATTTGCCTTCTTGAGGACCTCACTGGAAAGCAGAAACTATGCAGGTGGCAAGTTTTTGACAGTTAAAAGCCTCATAGCACATGAGGAGCTGGGGTGATTGGCAGAACAGGATAAACAGGGTGACATAACTCACTCTGTTTGTTAAACCTCATTCTTTTGCAGAACCTGCAATGTTTGGAAGCTTCATTTAGACCTTGAACTCAAAGACATTTTTGCACATTTCCCTGAGTGTGTGTGTGTGTGTGTGTGTGTGTGTGTGTGTCTTACAGTAAAATAATTTGTTATAAGGAGTACCACGTTCCCTTTCCATTAGGCGTTAGGTTACATTACTTTACAGTTCTATTAGTGAAAGGAATCTGGGTTTTTACCACAGAAGTATTACTGGCATAAATAGCAGCTAATTCTTGATATCTGGTTGTATTTCCAATAATTTTTCATGATTTTTCAAGATAAAAATGAATTAATAATGTAGTAAAAACAATGTATTCTAAAAATTCATGGCTTTTATAAGGAAAGGCCTGAAGTATATTATAAAGTTTGAGTGAGATTGCTTTGAAAGTATAGATATGTCTCTGAAAAAAACTTTCTACCTTCTTATCCAACTTCCACCATGGTCTCATATACAGAACTTGACTTGATTTTTTCCCCTCAATTAACAATTTCTATCATTATTATAGGTGTTCATATGTCCTATGGCATGAATATGTGAAGGGTTTTGCCCAGACTCTGACCATGTTTTCTTTTCTTTTCTTCCTATTCTTGCTACTGTCCAAATTAAGTATTTCCCAAATACTTAAGTCTTTGTATTATTGGATTTTATTTCTACTTTGAGCTATTTTTGTAGAGCTGAGATTCTGCAAAAGAAAGAATGCACTTGTGTAAAACTTATGGTCTGTCAGCATTTTCAAACTAATATATTTTTGGGGAAAAAGGAAGAAAACAGGGAAATCTGCAAAGTCTTAATGTTCTTTTCTTTTGTCCTCTTTCTTTTCTTCCACCAATATCACTTTCTCCCATTTAAAAACATACAGAGAAACCTGACAGTTAACTCAGCTTGGCTCCATATTTAGTGATATACTGGAGAGAGAGAATACATCTACAATAATTGTAGTAAGTAGACTTCTACAGAAACTGATCCATTAGAATAGCCTATGTATCCTAAGTCCATTTTTCATTCTACTTCATGCTGCTGGCAATTGGAGATAAAGAGGATTTTGAGACATAGGTCCTGCATCACTTCCTATTCTTTTTCCATAAAACAATATGATTAAGTAAAGGTTACTAGATTGTAAGTAGCAGGGACACATTTGCACCTTCTTGTCAGTTGATTAGTTCCTTTTTCTCTGGCACTGGTGAGTTGGTCTGATGAACATTCATTCTCAATGCAATGGTAGGCCTAAAAAAATCTGATTTTTTAAAGAAAAAAAATCCTTATTAGAAAGGGATATCCCTACCCCAAGAAATCTCCACCATAATGCAGTTTCTTTAAAGATCAAGTGACTAAACAAGAACTACTTTTGGGAACAAAAGGACTACAAAACATTTGCATAAGCAGTGGTTGTTAGGTTGGCTTTACTGACACAAAAGGCATTCTGTATTAAGAAAAGAATCACATTTCAATGTCACAGTACATATCACAGAGAACACAAAATGACTATAAATAGAAAATTCTTCTCTTCCTTAGGAGATACTTATGGACTGAAGAAAGTAAAGACAGATGTCCTTCCCTAGGAGACTAAAAGGAAAATAGACTTCTTTTGGAGCCATAGAAGATTTAGCTCAAAACAAGATTCCTCTGAAATATACCTACAAGTCAGGAAGATTTAACAGCAACTCTTAATACTGGGCAATATTTAAAAAAATCTATTTACTTTTTTTTCTCTGTCTGATTATTTTAGAAACTTAAACCAGCTATTGAATACAAAGTCATGTACTACCACTTGAATAGTGTAGTAACAACCAGAGTTTAAGAAATTAAAATCTGAGAAAATATTGTCTACATAAAGATTTTACAGACATAGATCATTGCTCTCATTGTGTTGCAGAAGGCACAGACTTGGGAAAAGTCAATAGCCTCACTTAGGTTTGGCCAGAGCATAGAAGAAGCTGATAATAATTGCATAATCAACTTCTTCAGAAAAGACTCCTTTTGACTGAGTTTTAGGTTATTGAACACATTCACTTAATGTGGGCTAGTACTTATACACGGATTCTGAAATCAATATTGGAAAAATATAAACCACAGAATAATTGGGATTGATTGCTTAATCCCTCAAATTAGATATGTTTATTTAAGACAGACAGTAATAAATTAAGGCTTTGCATGGTAATCCCTGGGACAACAACTAGCAATTAAAATAATAAAAATGGAGGTGTTGTTTAGCACCTGCCTTTTGCCCCGGGCATGATCCTGGAGTTCCGGGATCGAGTTCCACATCAGGATCCCTGCATGGAGCCTGCTTCTCCCTCTGCCTGTGTCTCTGCCTCTCTCTCTCTCTCTCTCTCTCATCTCTCATGAATAAATAAATGGAATATTTTTAAAAATGGAGGTGCCTGGGTGGCACAGTTGGTTAAGCACCTGACTCATTATTTTGGCTCAGATCATGGCCTCAGGGTTGTGAGATTGAGAACTGTGACAGGCTCCCCTCTGGGTGTGGAGCCTGCTTAAGATTCTCTCTCTCCCTCTCCCTCTGCCCCATCCACCCTTTCTCTCTCTCTCTCAAAAAAAAAAAAAAAAATATATATATATATATGTGTGTGTATATATATATATATATATATATATAAGATTTGAACATTATCAAATATCTTAATGATAATTAGTAACCGTCACTTAATTTTTTAAATATTTTATTTAATTTTTTGACAGAGAGAGAGAGTGTGCACATTTGCATAAACATGTGGCCAGCAGGCAGAGGGAGAGAAAGAAGCAGACTTCCTGCTGAGTAGAGAGCCTTACTAGTAAAGAGCTCTATCCTGGTACCCTGGGATCATGACCTGAGCTGAAGGCAGATACTTGACTGAGCCACCATGGGGCCTCCAGTAATTGATACATAAGAAACAGTAACTTCAATTGTAGTATACATGTTTTGTAATAAAATGAGAAAATACTTGAGGATATTTATTCTTTTTAAGGGCACATTAAACAAAAAGCAAAATACAGGACATACTGCACAGAAAACAAGTGTCAGTACATTCTAAAGTATTGAAATCATACATCGTTTATTCTCTGATCACCACAAACTTGAATGAAAGAAGGTAAGAGGAAATCTAAAAATAGGTAAGTTTGAAGCTGGTTTGAGTTAGTATTTCTACCCTCTTTATTCCTTTTTATATGGCTACACCTTGGAAAGAGACAGGTACTCTTACTTTTGCTTTAAGTTCTGAAACACATATTCAAAGCAAACTATAGTACTCTTCCTTTATTCCGCAGGATAGACTCCCAGTGAGCAGCTGAAACTATAGAAGGTACCAAACCTGAGACAGCCTGGGTGGCTCAGCCGTTTACCCCACCTTCAGCCCCGGGCCTGATCCTGGAGACCCAGGATCAAGTCCCATGTCAGGCTCCCTGCATGGAGCCTACTTCTCCCTCTGCCTCTCTCTCTCTCTCTGTCTCTCATGAATAAGTAAATAAAATCTTAAAAAAAAAAAAAGGTACCAAACCCTATATATATGCTATGTTTTTTTCTGTACATACACACATAAAATAAAGTCTAATGTATAAATTAGGCACAGGATGAGATGAATGACAGTAACTAATAAAATAGAACTGTTGTAATAATGGACTATGATAAAAGTTATGAATGCTGTCTCTCTCAAAATATCTTAATGAACTATACCCACCCTTCTTGTGATGATGTAAGGTGATAAACTGTCCATGTGATGAGATGAGGTGAGGTGAATGATGTAAACATTGTGACACAGAGTCAGGCTATTGACCTTCTAACCATTCATCAGAAGGAGGATCATCCGCTTCCTGACCATGGTTGACATGGTTGAACATGGGTAACTGAAACCATGGGAAGCCAAACTATGAGTAAAGGGGCCTACTGTACCAAATTATCCACTGTTGAGTGAGCGGCTGTTTGCTTAAGAGCAAATACAGTTTCATTTTTCATTTAGTGATTAATCTTTCTGTACACAGACCTCTAAACTAGAAAACTGGGGAGAAGAAAAGGGTAGAGTAGGATTCAGGAATGAAAACCACCCAGCATTAACTAAAAGATATTGTTACTAAACCATGGAGATTGAAAACATTTTTAAAGTAATCCCAAATTTTACAGAATACAAGAAAGAAAGGTAAAAGTTGATATTGGTAATTCTTGTAATATAAATTTTGCCCCTGTAATTTATTTTTCTACTACATCCTTAAACAAATTACTAAACAGTTCTATAGCAATTTTAGAATTTATATAATGAGATAATAATAGTTAATTTTTAAATCTGTGTTTGGATTAATTAATATTTCTTAAACGTATAGTGACAGAAATTTCTAAATAATTTGAATACTAAAAAAAAAAATTCCCTATTAAACCAGAGAAAAATGTCCATTGGATATTTTATTTTGACTGACAGAAAAAATATAGGTACTGTATTAGAAATAATATTTCCAGGGATCCCTGGGGGGCACAGCGGTTTAGCGCCTGTCTTTGGCCCAGGGCGCGATCCTGGAGACCCAGGATCGAATCCCACGTCGGGATCCCGGTGCATGGAGCCTGCTTCTCCCTCTGCCTTTGTCTCTGCCTCTCTCTCTCTCTTTCTCTGTGACTATCAAAAAAAAAAAAAAAAGAAATAATATTTCCAAACATATTTATTTGGTTGTTAATAGATTTCAACTTTCTTTGAAAGAAAATATTAGGCAACATTGCAAGGACCACCCAAAGCACAAAAACAAAAAAAAAACAAAAAAAAACAAAAAAAAAAACTTAATAAGAAAAAAAAAAACTGTCAACTAGACTATTCCATTATTCTCTGTTTTTCCTTTCACATTTAATCTGAATGTAATACTCAAGTTCACTCTAAGATAAAAATACAATTGTTTCAATTTTTTTTTAAATATGAGGTATATATCTTCACTGTTTTTCATTATTTAGGAGCCTTTCAACAAGCTGGTCTGAATTATTTGGCTAGTTCAGAGGCTAGATGAAGATTCATGGTGTGATTATAAAGTATACTTACTAAAATCTCTTTTTTGCAACCATTATATTAGAAAATTTTAATAATATTTTTATGGAATTCATAAGCAGAGGAGAAAAACTGTAGATTGTTTATATATTTTTTAAATCTTCATCCATTTGTTAAAACATGTGTTGAAATATTTTGTCATGGTCATACTTTCCTGGTTATTGTGAAATAGTCCCATCAGTACATTTAGCCAGTATTTTCCAGAAAAAAACACTGGCATCTCACCATTTCAATAGTTAGAAAGCCCCATGTAATCCTGTGTTTTCTAGAATGGTAGCCTCGAACTCAATCTGAGATAGACTGAAATGAAAATTTCCTCTAAATTCACATGAAATATTTTTGTGCTTAATTATAGTAGGGATATGGAAAATTACTTTCATGGAAGAGGATAGCAGTGCACGAGAATACCAAGGCAGTTGGGCATCCAATTGGATGACATCCAATTGCACACAATGAATCACAATTATAGACAGACATAAACCCAAAGCCAGTGTAAGCCACAACTCTGTATCTAGTTGACTGAATTTGTTTTATTCAACTTAAAATTTGTTTTATTCAATTTGAATATATTCTCAAGCCACTGAATGACTTAGTTCCTCATTTAAAAACATATTTGATGTTAAAAATACACATTTGTTTCTTACATGTTCTATATTTTAAGATACAAATTTCATATAAAAAAGTATAATTTAGGAGTAGAATATGATATAAAATTACTATTGCTGAAAGAGAACTATTTGTAAGTGAGGAATACAGGCAATAGGGAGATGGATAGGGATCACATTTACTTACTGGAAGTGGAAAGACTTAAAGGAACATTTTTTGAAGAAATTGTTGCAGACCAACAAGACAGAAAGGCACAAGGCAGAGAGTGGAAATGAGAAAGACAGACAGACATAAAGAGAGATTGTGAAAGGAATAAAGAGGCAAGGTGTGGTGTAGTATCTATTTTAACGAAACAAGAGCTGTTTACCAAGATCACAGTGTTACTTCTATCTGATAGAATTAGAGACTGGGTCAAGACTGCTACATTCCACTCTCCAGTGTCTTGGTAACAGAAACGCCATTGGGTGGTAATGAAATTGCAGAGAAAAATTTCATGCAAATGGAAGAGAACCGTTATTTGAGCAGTGATTACATAGGCCCGGCTTACTTGCATCTTTGGAGAAGGAAATGAAGGAAAGTTCAGGTGCGGTTATACCCTATAACGCCGTCCATAGGTGAGGAATGTGACCTATATATGTTTTTTAATTTTTATTTATTTATGATAGTCACAGAGAGAGAGAGAGGCAGAGACACAGGCAGAGGGAGAAGCAGGCTCCATGCACCGGGAGCCCGATGTGGGATTCGATCCCGGGTCTCCAGGATCGTGCCCCGGGCCAAAGGAGGTGCCAAACCGCTGCACCACCCAGGGATCCCTGTGACTTATATTCTTAAATGTGTTGAGAGGACTCATGGGCTACAGGAGATTTCCTGCCTCGTCCTTTTGCTTCTCCTGTGCGGGAAGGTTTTAGTTGGTGTAATGGTAAGTAAACCCATCATGCATTTGTGTGGCCAGATTTTCCCATATAGGTCTCTCATGTGTCACTCTTCATGACTGACACTTCAAATATTAAAAATCTAGAGTTGGGAAAACGTTGATATTACCTCTGTCAATACTGTCTTCAGAATTCAGAGTAATCTAGGTAGACTTTAACTCAGAATATCCTCCCTACTCTTACCTTTACTTTGAAAGATTGGGGCTACTTATAAAGGAGGACTGCATAGGGAGTCAATAGCATGGAATACCGGACAAATAGGTGGTGATCCAGGATCTATGGATCTAGGAAATGAACCTGCACTGATGGAGGGTATAGATGGACTCTGTCAAAGCTCCGTTTGTTTGTCCTGGGGTGTGGTTTCATTAGAGATTCTGCATCTAGATCCATGTATTCTTCAGCTTATTAGAGGGATGTTTTATAAATGGCAGATATTTTTCTTTTTTCCTCAGATACATTGTTAGGTAGTGGCCACTTAGACTTAGGGGAGGAGAAAACATTTTTCATAAGAGGAGAAAACAAGTCTTTAATCAGAGGAGAAACCGAAAAATATGAACATGAAATGTTTATAAAAATATTTCCTTCCCCAACATACAACCATCAAGATATCCAAGAAGATGAAGACTAAAAAGTAGGGCAGAAGCACTATCTGTAAGATATGACTATGGTATAGCCAGAGATTGAGAGATAGAACAAAGCCACTTTTAACAGTTATTGTATCTCTAGCATCTAGGATATTTGAAAGAAAATAGGAGGCTATTAATGAGTGTTTGTGTTTGAAGTGACCAGTGAGGGAAAACAAGCCTCCTATGTTTCTCTCTATTCTTCCCTAAATGTGTAATTTATTAAATTATGTATGGGGTCTCTTTATTGGCTGTGTGTTTAATTTGCACGTTTTTCCTCATTACAACATAATTACCGTAAGTCAGTTGAACTGGCCACTTTCTGCTGACTTTATTCTTAAACTATATATATATATATATATATATATATATATATATATATATAATTTATTTAAAGTTTATTTATAGGGGATCCCTGGGTGGCGCAGCAGTTTGGCGCCTGCCTTTGGCCCAGGACGCGATCCTGGAGATCCGGGATCGAATCCCACGTCGGGCTCCCGGTGCATGGAGCCTGCTTCTCCCTCTGCCTGTGTCTCTGCCTCTCTCTCTTTCTCTCTGTGTGTGACTATCATAAATCAGTAAAAAAAAATTTTTTAAAAATAAAGTTTATTTATATATGTTTATGGCATAAATATTGTGAAGTACACATATATTAAGTACACAGTTCAAAGAATTTTTGCAAAATTAAAATACCTGTGTACCTACTTCTACTCACCCTATACATATTGACTTGTCCCTTATCTATCCTTACCTCCCTGCAGTACTAACTGCTATCTTATTTTGAACATTTTCTAAACATAGTAATCTCAATATGTTCTCTTCTCTGTCTGGCTTTATTCAGGCAACATTATGTTACTGAGATTCATTAATGCTCCTTTATATTTCAGAATCACATTTAATTATACAAATAAGTCTCAGGTATTGTTGTAATCTACTCTACCATCCATAGTGTCAAAATTAAAAAAAAAAAATGTAGATTGTACCTGAGAATTCCCTGAACAGACAAAACTATTTAAGCTCCCCAAGCAAAACTAACTCTAGCTTATTTCATCAATATAGCATAACTTAGGTTATTTCTTGAAAATGTCTCTAACAGGCATAAATTAAACTTATCTTTAAAAAATGATAGGAAGTCATCACTTTTAACCAAACCTCTGCCATATGGAAACTTCATCATAATAACCATTGTAAAAGTTAAGCAAGCAGCTTCATTTCTACTTTATAAAACTTCCTGTAACATCATGTCCCTAAGGCTTCATTATCAGTTTGGTGTTTGAATGATCCAAGTTCATAACCTGCTCTTATATGCACATAAACTCTTACTAAATACTGTTTTATTGATCTAGTGATCTTCATTTTGCTATTTCTGAACTTTTTGACAATAGGAATTTGAATGTTTCTACTTGAAGCTTTATGAATATGGTTTTGAACATTCTTGTACATGTGTTTTGGTTACATACTTATGTATTTCTTTTAGAGATCTATCTGGGAGTAAATTTTTTTAGCTTATAGGTTATACATATGTTGATCTTTAATAGTTATTGCCAAATGGGTTTCCAAAATGCTTGTAAGAATTTATTTTCTTAGAACAATTACACTAGTAATGCACCTGCTAAACATATTTTAGAACACATAACATTCAGAGTTTTGTCTGAATTTTAGCCATTTTAATGGGTTTTCATGATAATAAACTTTGAAGCTTGAAAAAAATGCTATCTGGGAAACAAGCAGTACTTGTACTCTAGAATGGAAATTGAGATTTGTTTTCAAGGCAGATTTTTGTTTTCCCCTATGAAATGCTATTTACTGGATTACTAATAACTAAAAGCAGTTCTTACAGAAATCCTTAATATGGAGAAATGAGAAAATTTTGGTGCTTTAGGATGAATTATTTGATAAAAACTCTATTTTGAAATGTAATTTGAAAAGCAAAATAACAGCAATGTACTTCATAAAATAGAACCCCTTCAGCTTCAAAAAATCTGATTTGCTATATATATTTTGCCTACTTCCTTACTAGTAGCTCTAGAATTTGCATGTATATATTAACTTATCAAAACATATTTCAGGTTTATATTGACTAATTCCAGTGAGATTCAGAAACATGACTCTTGTATGGCTCTATTTCTCCTCTCTTCCTTTCTGGGCTACCGTTATTATAAATATTATAAATAAATATAAATATATTGTAAATGTAAAATAAAAAATAAACATAAATAATATAAATTACTATAAATAAATATGTGATGTTATGAATATTATAATTTTATAAATATATACAAAACATGTTTTTATTATTACTTTTATAATCATGTTTTTAAAATTGTTATTTTGCAAAGGATGGAAATCAAATGTGAGTCAGCAGCAAATGAAAGGAGAGTTTATTAAAGATAGCAGATACAGATGGAATATATGGGAGACTCAGAAAGCAAAGGAGGGAGTCTCATCTTTGTTCAGTATCTGGGTTTTTTTTATTGAGGATGGTCGTCTGGTATACATGTCCCCTCAGGCATCCAGGACCCAGTCAGAACAAGGAAGAGAGACAGGTGTTATTCTTTGAATTTACGGGGCCTTGGCAACTTGATGCCTAGTGCTGGTGGTCTGGAATATGCATTGTTTGGTCATTCTCACCTGGTCTTCCTTAGATGTTATCTATTTTAGAGAAATCATTAGCCATTTGTCCCTCAGAAGGAGGACTTATGCTGTCTGCCTTCCAAGGCATGAGTAAAGAAGGTAGGGGTGCAAATTCTAGTAAGAATAGAAGCAGGAAAAGCAGGAAAAAATAGCTTTATGGACTCTTTCAGTTTCCCTGTCTTAAAATTGTCTCTACTAGTACAGAGTCTCTACTTAATGAATAAGCCAGTGTTAGTAAGATAAGGGGCCTGATATTACTCTGTCTGCCATTCCTGAAGTTGAGCCTCAATCTCATAAGTGAGGGATATGAACAAAAGTGAGGGATATGAACAAAAAAGGAGCAACTTATGCCTTGGCTTCACTCATTCAGAAGTTAGCCTGTGCTACTAGTAGCTCAGGGACAAGATGAGAAATGTGGATACCTTGCATCTCCTTTTTTTATTTTTTTTAAGTTTTTTTTTTAATTTTTTATTTATTTATGATAGTCACACACACAGAGAGGGAGAGAGAGAGGCAGGGACACAGGCAGAGGGAGAAGCAGGCTCCATGCACCGGGAGCCCGACGTGGGACTCGATCCCGGTTCTCCAGGATCATGCCCTGGGCCAAAGGCAGGCGCCAAACCGCTGCGCCACCCAGGGATCCCTTGCATCTCCTCAACAACTACTGTATCCCTCAACGGAAAGACAGTAGAAGAGGAAGACCTGTGATCTTGGTTGTGCTGGTCTAGAATAGATTTTCCATCATACTGGGCTGGAAGTGGGATGGCAAGGAGTGGATCATGGTTCAAATGCTGCCAATTCTGTTATTACCATGGTCTAGTACGTCTTCTTCAAAAAATGTTTCTAATTTGCTGTAAGCCCTTAGTATCATTTTCAGAGGACTGAATTTTTTCTTTTTTTGCTTTATTGAGGTATAATTGAAACACATAAATTGCACACATTTAATGTATGCATCTTGATGAGTTTGGACATATGCATATTAAGAATAAACTTAAGGAGATGAAAGACTTACATATAGAAAACTATAAAATACTGATGAGAGAAATTAAAGCAGACACAAATAAATAGAAATACATTGTCAAATTGTTTTTTAAAAATAATGTTGACCTGTTTCATTGGGAATTATGTTAGTGGAGCTCCTCACACAATGCCAATCTATTAAAAATATTAAAAATCCACTATATTTAGACTCCCCTATGCCTGAACGTTTTTATTATTACCAAAGGTGTAACTATTTCCATTTAAGTACTTCTCTTTTTGTTGCTTACTAGGGATAAGAAAATACCAAGTGAGGACTATTTTGTTTTCACCTTCTGCCAAATAAAATTGTCCAAAAAATGTACTCCAGCCTCTGCTTATCAAAAATGTTCTGGAAGAAAAAAAAAATGTTCTGGAAGGATGAATTTATACATAGCATGTTATTTAAGAGTATATTAAATAGACTTTGGGGGAATTCAACATGTATTCCTTATATTCCTTCTGTATATGCTATTGAGTCCGAAAATACCTTTTGCTTATATAGAAAGAGATTTTCACTGAAAGGAAAATTAGGTTTCATTGTCAAACATCCTAAAGTTACAATTTTAAAGAATGAAACAAAACAATGAACTATAAGAGGGTTCAAAATAACTCTACCATTTTCAAGGGGTTGAATATGAAAAGTCTTGCAGAAGTTTGAAAAAGTAAAAATGGATACCCCTGGAAATTCATATTTAAAAAGTTTAGCTGGACACAGTCACACAGAAACTTGCCAGAAACTAGGTGAAATCCAGTTTGAGTTCACTGTCTCACTATACAATCTCTTTTAATAATTTTTTGTTGCTATTACACATAAGTGTCAGTGATATTTTGTTGAAAAGTGTGTTGGGGACCAAAGTGAAGTACAGTCTGTCTGCCAATTTCTGTATACAAAGTGTGAGAAACAGAAATGAATTGAGTATTGAAAGGATCTTTGGAGAACATCTGAACCCACAAGGGATCAGAGATAACTTTATGATAAGAGGAGAAAACTATAGCTGAAGAATCTGAAAGTTGCTATGGAACACCATCAGCAGACACTCCACATTTCAGATACTATCAGACGAAAATAAATGAATATATTGATTTTTAATAAAGACTTTGATAATTGATGATCCCATTCTACCTAGATAACAAAGCAATAGCAGTATAAATCGAGGGAGTCACCATATAGTTTATTATTGATGTATTTAAAAATATGAGGGTAGATAATACCATTGTAGTGCCTAGCATTTCTTATGGCATTAATATGATGTTTTAAATGGCTATATTCACAATAAAGCAAAAGAAGTATTACTTTCTGGTAAGTAGGATGAAGAAAGTCTCGTAAAAATATAATTTCTTCCTATACATTATGCCAAGGTGTTAGGGCAATGATTCATGCAATACATGTATCTAGTGCAAAAAGTAAAATCTTGTTAACTGTTTTCCATTTGTTTTCCTCCTCTTTCATTTTAAGAAGATATCACTGAAAATACCAAATTAAAAGTACTTTTTATATATACTTGTATTTTACACCAAAAAGGATCTCCAAAAGGATCAAACAGATGAATCTGAAAGACCATATGTTTTACATAAAGATGATAACTATTTATTCAAAGTTTGAATAAGAATTCTAAGGGCTAGTTTATTTCCAACAATGATGATGTTGACTAAGCATTCAAAGAGAGAAAGAGCAAATTATAGGAAAATCAGTACAAATTAAAGTAAATGTTTACACTAGTAATATAGAAAACATAATTGTGACACAAAAGAAGAAAATTTGAGAAGAAATTCAAATAAGAGGTTTTCTCCAAATTAAATGACTGGATGGAATTGCTGTATGTCTAGCAACAGGCTTATCTCTGAAACTATTTCATGCTAACTACATGAAAGTTAGTTTCAGATTCTTGTGATTCTATACAAAACTCTGTTATCATCCACATGGAATTTTGTAAAGAACATGCATTATTTATTTACTATATTTTGACTAAAAAAAATGTAAGTCACACGAACTGTTTGTATAAATGCTGAGCACCCAGCAATCAACTTTGAATTTGGGGAAATACATGCTGCCGTTTGACACAAATGCTGATTAGTTTTAAATAATTTTTTGGAAAAAAAAATAATAATGTTTTGTTTGTTTGCCTTTTGTTTATGTACCTACCACATAAATCGCTATGAACAATTGTTTAAGAAATAAAACAGTAAGAATAAGTAAATTATTGTATTAATTTTTCATTCATATGAATAAAATACAGATATTGATTACATTATGATTTATTGAAAGAAAGAAAAAAGTTATAGGGAAAATAGAGTCCATTGAGTCTGACTTCAATGATAACCTAATTGGATTATATAGTCTCTTAACATTTAATTCTGTTATTGATATAGTTAGATATAGGACTATCTTTGTATTATATTCTGTTTATCCACTCTAACTTTTGTTCTTCAATTTCTCCTTATATATGCATTTTTTAATTCTTTGAATTTCTTAGAGTTCAATCTTAATATATCAGTTGATTTTTGCTATGCATTTTTACATATTTTTGCAGTGCTCTAGACAACATGATATGAATCTCTAAATTTTACAGTCTACTGAGGGGTAACATTGTGCTGCTTCACACAAAATATAAAAACTTTTCAGGGGATCCCTGGGTGGCTCTGCAGTTTAGTGCCTGCCTTTGGCCCGGGGCATGATCCTGGAGTCCCAGGATTGAGTCCCATATCGGGCTGCCTGAGTGGAGCCTGCTTCTCCTATGTCTCTGCCTCTCTGTGTGTGTGTCTCTCATGAATAAATTAATAAAATCTTAAAAAAAAAAAAAACTTTTCAATCATATAGATATATTTCCATCCTTCATGGCTTTTTTTATGTTATTATATATATTAAATCTACAGTACTATAGGGGTACTTGGTAGCTCAGTGAATTGAGTGTCTGACTCTTGATTTCGACTCAGGTCATGATCTCAGGGTCTGGAGATCAAGCCCCACAAGCCCCTTGTTGGTCTCCTTGCTGAGTGTAAAACTTGCTTAAGATTCTCTCTTTCCCTTTCCTCTGCCCCACTTCCCCCTTGCACACTCTCTAAATTAACTTATTAATTAATATAAAATATTATAAATGCAACAATATAGTGTTTTAATTTTTGATTTAGTATCTATGTAGCGTTTAAAGAAAACTGGAGAAAACTTAGTCTTTTCTATGTACCTGGCAATTTATCTTTGATATGCTCTTTATTCATTTCTAAAAATCTCAGTTTACCTTAGTATTATTTCCACTCATAGTAAAAAATTTCCCTCACCATAAATGTGGGTATGGTGACAAAAACAATCTTATGTTAACTTTATCAGAAAACATATTTATTTCATTTTCATTATTAAAGGGTATTTTACTGGATAAAGACTTCTGCAATGAGGTTTTGTGTTGCGGCTTTTCATTCAGTGCTAAAGTCATTTTTACGGTCTTCTCGGCTGCATAGTTTTTGATTATTCGTGATAGTTATTGGAAGATTATTCCTCTGAGATAATGTCATGTTTTTTTTTTTTTCTGCCTGATTTCAAGATTTTCTATTTATTATTGTTTTTCAAGAGTTTTTCTGTGATGTGCCAAAGTTTAATTCTTAGAATTTGTCCCTTTTGGGGATCAATGAGCTCCTCAAATTTGTACAATTATATGTTGCACCAGATTTTGGATTAGTGATTATCTCAAACGTTTTCCGAATTTATAGAAGAAATAAATATAATTCATTCAGTGGCATTCATTTCTTGCCACTATACCTGAAACCAGGATAAATTCCCAACTCCTCTTTGATCCTGGATTCCATATTTTCCATATTTTGTGTTATTTTTATAATCTCTTTCTCTCTGTCTTGTCTCTTTCTCTCTATGTCTCTCTCTCTCTCTCTCCTATATCTTTAAAATGTTTAAGTATATTCATTGAATAGTGTAATCTCTCTTATTACATCACTTTTATAATTAGTATTTTAACCTGATCAAGTTTTCTGTCAATATTTTTTCATTAAAATAACTTCAGCTAGCCCTGATCTTTTCTGTAAACTTTTTAAACTTAATACAACATATATATGTATATACACACACAGCACAATTACTCCAACAAAGAAATAAAATATTAATTGCTTCCCCAAAACATCTTTTAATACACTACTTCTCCTTCTTCTTGCATTAAATGTCTCCTTTCTTTTAGTTTGGGAAGTCTCAATCGTTACTTTGGTCAATATAATATGGCAGAAATAAAGCTGGTGCCAGGTTCTGAGCAGGGCCATAAGAGAGCTACAGCTTATACTTCTTAATCTTTTTGGAAAACTTATTTTTGGAAGCCAGCAACCATGTCAAAAGTCTAACTACTCTGAGATGAGCATCTTATGATAAGTCAAAGCCATCTAATAAAACCCTAAGAATGAGACATAATGGGAGTGGGGATGGGCCCAAGGAAAACTGAATAAAGGATTCATTTTATAAGCAGATCATCCAACCCTAGAGGACCCTGCTGAAGCCATGCATATCAGAGTTGAGCCACCTAGTCAAGTCATTTCTGAGCTACTGATACAAAAAATTATAAGACAAATAAGAGGCCTCTTGGAGTCCCCATGTTTACCATGTAGCAATAGATTCTGGAATAAGATGATAGATACCGAAATATTCCTTATTTCTCACTATCCTGAATTCTACATTCATAGTCTAATCTGGTCTGTTTTTTTTATTTTTATGTAACTGAATTATGCAAATATGTTTATAGGTAGGGTTTACTTCACTTGATTTGTTAAATGTACCTGTGTATGTGTTTAGGAGTGCTTCCTTTTTCATTGTATAAAATGAAATATACAAACATAGTAAACATAGTACTATATATATAATGTGTGTATATATATATGTATATACATGCATATATATAAAATGAATATACAAAATTTAATGTCAATTTTCATATGATGAAGATTTTAGTTATTTCACATTTTGGATTATTATAAATAACACTTCCATAAATATGTTACAAATGCCTTTTTTTGCAACTTTACATGGATTTCTGTTGGTTATAAATAAGAGTAAAATTGGTGAGTCAGAATAAATTTACATTTGCAATTCTAGTAAGCAACAATAAACATTTCTTTTTTTTTTGTACCAATTACATTTGTACCAATGTATACTCCCACCAGCTGAGTTTGAGAATGCCAGTTACTGCAAAACCTTGCCAAAATTTAAGATTGTTAACTTTATAAAACTGTATCTATTCTGGTGGGTATCTCAGTGTGACTAAATTGTTTTTCACTGACAACAAATGAGAATAGAATGGTTACCTTTTTATATTTTTATTGTCCACTAGGATATTATCTTTTGCAGAGTGCTTGCTTCATGTGTGTCTTTTTTCTACTTGTCCTCTGCCTTTTCTATATGAATGTTTTTATAGGAATTGTTTTAAAAATATATCAAATATAAGTGTGTTGTTGGTTACGTGCTTCAAATATCTTCTCTCACTCTATACCTTATCTTTTCATTCTGCTAATCGTATCTCCTGATTTTAGTGTTTATTTTTTATTTTAATATGCCAAATAATTGTCTCATGTTTAGTATTTTCTGTGTCCTATTTAAGTATTTCTTAACATGAATATAATTACTATATGATTTTATATGTCTTCATCCACACATTTTATTTTTTTGTTTCACATATATGTCTACACACCAACTTACTGTTTTTGATTTTGTAGTGAATCAAATGTCATTTTTTTTCATGCTTTTCATATGGATAGTCAATCCTTTATTGAACTTTATTGAACTTTTATTGAACTAGAACACTTTATTGAAAAGAATAATCCTAACTATTCTGCAGAGCCAGCTCATTTTAAGTAATGTCGACATTTGGCTCTGTTGCAGGACTCTATTAGGTCTGTTTCATCGACCTATTTATTTATTCTTGTGTCAATACCAATTCTCTGAACCACTTTAACTTTAATATACGTATTAAAATCCTGCAGAGTACCTTCAACCACTGTGTACTTTTGAAAAATTGCCTTGGTTATATTTGACTCTTGTATTGCCATATTTTTTCAGAATCAACTTGTACATTTTCACAAAACACCTGCTTAAATTTTGATTGGAACTGAATCATAATTTCAGGAGAGGGCAGATATCAACTTTATAATATTAATGCTGCTAATCAACAAATAGGATGTATATTTGCATTCAGTTTGGTATTTTCTATCTATTCGCAAAAGCTTTATATCTTACTGTAAAGAAATCTTACCCAAATTTTATATGATTTATTTTTAGTCATGTAATTAGGATGAGACTCAAAATGTCATATTTTTAAACTTCACTTTTGAGTTGCTTATGGTTGCTTTATAAAAAATAGTATTGAATTTGCACAGTGGCTTTGTATCCAGTATACTTGCTAAGTTCTCTTAAATTCTAATAGTTTAATCATAATCTTACTAAATTTAGTCATTTTAAAATTTTTTTAAAGATTTTATTTAATTATTCATGAGAGACACAGAGAGAGAGAGGCAGAGACACAAGCAGAGGGAGAAGCAGGCTCCATGCACGGAGCCCCACGTGGAACTCGATCCTGGGTCTCCAGGATCACATCCCGGGCCAAAGGCAGGTGTCAAACTGCTTAGCCACCCAGGCTGCCCAAATTTACTCATTTTAATTAATAAATAACAATCCCAAACTGCTATTGGTTCTACTCCCCCACTTGCCTGATATATTTGTCTTTATCCCTGTGCCATCATTCCACGTATTATCTAATCTGCTGTAACATTCTCTTATTAATATACTATATCCTCTCTTATTTCCTCTAGTTTCTCTGAACATAGGAACCAAGCTTAGTCTTTCAGATTTCAAATCTGAATATCTCTTTCTCTTATTTAAAAATTTTAATGACATTAATATTTTTCAGCTTAGCATCTTTCCTTTCTGGATTTGTCCCTAAACAACCTCATAATCTATTACATGAGTTAATGACAGCTTTGCTTTTCATGCCATGTGAGTAGGGTTACCATTCCATATACAGGATGCGAAGTGAAATCTGAACTTGAGGTAAACAAAAATTATTTTTCATATATTATTTCACAAGTCCTGTTTGCATTCTTAAAAAAGTGTTTGTTGTTTACCTAAAATCAAAATAAAGCTCGACATCATTTTTTTTCCCTAGAGTAATCCTACACAGAGGTAATCCTACAAACCTCAGTAACAAATCGCCTGCTTGGAAACTATTGGTTCAGGAATGGACCTGTGCCTTAAGATGAGACTGTGATCACTCCCTTGATATTAGCTTATCTGTGGACATCCTAGTCTTGTGAAAGAAAATAAAATAGAAGAAAGTTGACCAGAGAGATGTAAAAATTGAGAAAGAACAAAAGGGAGATTACTGACAGCTGCTATGGTCCCTGAATCCAATTGTGGAAATAAACAAAGGTCAGCAAGTAAGAGCAAGTAAAGACTATTTACTCAGACTTGCTATAGCAAGGAAGTCAGTCATCATCACTTAAATTTTGGCAGAGACATAAAGGCAGGCAATGAAATGAGAAAGCTTTATATTGGATGAAAGAGAAGATTTCAGGTATGCTCTGATTGGAGAATATTGAAAAGGATAAGCTATAGATGCCAGAATGTTCAGGGGTGCATATTTGGCTTTCCATGGTTGGTCCTAATTTGGAAATGGGGACAAAAAATTAGGGAAGCTTCTAGTGATTCATCAAGTCCACATCCATTTTGGGTTGAATACCGTAGGAGAGCAATCTGGCCTCCCACAAGTTTGATTTATGGCAGGCTGGCTTCCTGGGCTGCAGATGATGGGTTGGTTTACTGAGCAGACGCCTCCAGGTTGTGGGTCAGAGTTTTTTTTTTTTTTTTTTTTTTTTTTTTTTAATATATGCTCTATCGTCCGATTGTGTATTCAGTCTTTCACAGTCAAATATGAATCATAGATTTTTTTCAGTAATGTAGATCAATAAATTCCCTTTTATGTCTAATCTAGTTTGAAGTATAGACAAGTCAGCAGCATCAAGAAAAATTCTGATAAATTGAACCTTTAGATGTTTTCTGCTCATTGTTCTTAACATAAAGAGACAACTTATTAAGCTGGCTTAATTCCCTAAATATTTGGCTTCTGTCTCTCTTCTGTTCTAGTATCAAACTATCAGTAATTTATAGACACATTCAACAACCACATTGACTCTTTTTCAATTCCTGTAATAAATGTAGTATTTTTCTCCCCTAGGAACTTTGTCCTCACATTTTTTCCCCTGGATTATTTTATAGGCAGCCTCTTCCCTGCCCCAATTTATCACTATCATTTTTAAGTTAACCCTTAACACATTTTTAATCTCTCAATTAAAACTGTATTTCAGGAAATTTTTTACTGACCTTCAAGACAACTTCAGATTCCTATTATGCACTATTTTATAAACCTGAATTTATTAAATATCACATCATACTTGTAGTTAATATACAAACTGTTTAATTTATTGTTAAATATCTATGTATACTGCTAGGGGTGAGAGCCTAAACTTATGGTTAACTGCTAATCCTTCCAAATAATTTGCCCACACTGGTGATCAATATATGCTCACTGAATCAATGATACAAGATCTTCCATATTTTTTAACTAAGTGGATTAAATTATATCTCAAAATGCTTAACTATTTATTGGATCCAAACAGGTATAATTATAATTAAATATAAATTAAATCCAACAAATGGCTGAAAAACACATTTTCCAAACAAAATAAAATTAAAATAAGAATGTGAATGGCTTTATTAAAAATATGAAAGAAACTTAAACACAGAATTGAAGCATATTCTGATTTTGGCTTTTCTATAATACTTATATGCTGTTATTCTATAATAAGTCATCCAAAAATGTGCCTATTTGTATACCAATATAGCAAAGTTACATATTCTATTTTTCACATGCACCTATTCAATTTTAAATTGAAACTTCTCTTTGGATCTCAAATATGTTGAAGTAACTGTCTAAGCCCAAGATAGAGTCACTCCTGCCTGTGGTGTCATATCAGCAAATAAACATGTAAATAAACTTTGTGTCCCTGTAAATATTCCACTTGACTAGAAACACAGTCAGCCAATCAGCCAATTTCTACATACCAAACCAACTCTGGGCCTTCTAATCCCAAATGAAGTAAACTATTTGGCGCAAGACAGTAGGGTTTTTTGTTTTGCTTATTTTTCTCTTCCTGTTCTTTTTTCTTTATCCTATAAAAGAGCTTTCTGCCTTCTACCCCATTCTGAAGTTCTGTGAAAGGACACTGTCAACATCATAAAGTATTAAATAAAGTTTCTTTGTATCACCTCAATTTCTCCTTTATTCTTTTTAACAGCTTTTGGAGATAAGGAATGCTATCCAAAGCTGACTGCTAATGGCCTGCAGGAGGAGATTCATAGGCAAGGTGCCTACACAACACCCTGAGTTCAATCTTCTTCTTGTTATGGAGGACATGAATAAGTCACTCTCAGATCTAAACTCTGCTCCCTTTCATGCAACTCTGATCCAAACAAACTTTACATATAATACAAATATATTTTGTACATATAATACAAATATAATACTAAATGTAATATAATTATATTTGTATTATAGACACATATTGCATATAATATTATATAATATATAAATTGTATATAAACTATATACATTATATAAAATGTTATATTATAAAATATAAAGTATATTGTACAAAACATATAAATATAATATGTATTAATAATATATATAATTCTAGAAATATTCTGGGGCCCTGGGAAGGTTCTGGGGTTTATTAAAATTCCCAGAACCTGCAAAGCAGTTACATTGGGAGCCCACACGTGTTGCAGGACTCAACAAGAAGGAATGCCAATGTCCATATTGAGTAGCAGTTGTTATGAGACTCATAAAGCCTCAAGGTAAGTCCATAACATAAACTGCTGGGGGACCTGGCTAAATAAATTAATACAAAAACTTCAGACTGTCTTGACCAACAAAATCAAAATCTAAGTAGGCAGAAGTCCTAAAAGCCAATACACTATCTGCCACTGGAAAGAAATCTTCAGGTAAAAGGAATAAATTAGATCTATTGCTAATGGGAGTCTCTGAAGCCCAAACTACAAAACTGGTGGGCACAGGTTGAACATTTAAAAACTGTGAGAGTGCTCTCCACATAACTCTAAGATTCCCATACTAGGATACACTGGTCATGGAATGAGTTAGATTGACACTGGGTCACCCACTAATCTCAAGAAAATTTCTTCTGTGCTGCAATGAGATACACTGTAAAACACCACAGAATTCCCAATACAATGGCACATCACTCTTAGATATTATTCTGACTCCAAGAGACCCAAAGGTTCAGCTAAATAAAGGAGATCCTCAAGTTTCAAGAAATTGAGTGCTCAATCTTTCAGCTCACCTGCTTATCTTATGTCTAAGAACTGTGATCCTAAGAAGCGGAAATACCTACAAAAATGGCAAAATCTTATTAGAATAACTTAGAATTAGAATGGCCATCATGGTGAATGTTCCAATTAGGTAAGACCATTCATTTGAGAAATTCACTTGAAAGCAAGGGTTCCCAAATCAAACAAACAGAATGGGATGTCTATTTTAGTGGCATGTTGGAGGCTCCAAAAAGTTTCAAGATTCTAAAATAGCTTCATTGAAAGATACATTGCAAAATAATAATAATAATGAAAAATTAAATACACAAGAATTATCTAAAGCAAAAGACTGTAAGACTGATGTGACTTCTAGTATTCCTCTTTATCCTTATTTGCCTGGGTATTCAATCTCCTAATCCTTACTTGAATTGTCTCTTCACTCTGAAGAGAACATAAGGCCATAAACAAAAGTCCACTAAGTGCCCTTATAACTACAGCAACTCCAAGGCCAGAAACCAAAAATTGTGGGCCTCCCTTGTTGCTCCTTCCTAGGGATCCATAATCAAAACATAGATTATGTTTTATATGTTTTATAACCGCATTTGCAGTTATTTCCTGAATACTGTAATAAAGGCTGTCCTTCAAGATTTTGTTGAATCATTTAATATAAAATTGAATGCACCCATATCGACTCTCAAAGAAGGCCCCCATATAGACCCTTCCCAGGGCTGAAGGGGCCCTGAGTAATTCTCTACTGTTAATACTATTCTCTTAAACATTCAAGAGGAAACTAAAATTAAAATTAACCTTGCCAAATTCTAGTAGATACTGGAGCTAAACTCTCTTCTTGAAACCCCACTTACTTCAGAGCCTACACATAGGATTATAGGAAAACCTACAGAAGCCAGTGAAGGGAGAGCATTCTTACTAAAGTCAGTTCTTTTGATCTCTATAGTGTCTGGTAGAGAAAGGAAGGTCATATTTCATGTTGTCCTTTTCTTTCCAAATCCCAACTCTTGTGAGTATATTTCTAAGGTACCCAGTAGTTGCTGACCCTTTCCCTTCCAGAGGCAGTGATCACCTTCTTGTTTGTCTTATTTTGTGTCCTGAGAACTTGAGTTGGCTTTCTGCCTGTGTGGGTACATGGATTGTCAGTTCTTGTAGATGCAGGGAGCTCAACCATCATTATAACCACATAAAATGTAGGTTGAACTTCACCTGCAGCTAGTCGCGGCCAACAGAAATTCAGGTTGCACTCCATTTGAGGCTAGGCCCCTACTTATTGTTGACAACTCTCAGGGGAATTGTCTACTTTTCTTTCTTTTTCGCTTTTTTTGAGAGTGGCTCTGGAGCTTAGGAGGGTAGTATCATTTACTTCCTCAAGTGGTCATTCAATATTGCCAGGGATATTTACTGTTTGTCTTGGCTAAAACTTGACAAGATGTTTAAAAGGATTTTTTTAAAGTGACTTTGTGGCCAGAGGCTGGCCAAATTGGAAACTGATATTCAGAGCCTGATAGAAACTTATTTTTAGGCCTTTTCCCCTAAGCTAAAATGAGATTTTGTACTCAGATAGAAAGAAAAACATAGAAAGATAAATAACTCTAAACCTAGAACATGGAAATCTTTTTATTTCAATTTTAGTTGAAGAACTTGTGACATAAAGAAACAAAGTGAAGATAATATATTTGTTTGATGGCCCTTGATACCCTTCAGGTTATAATCCAATTCTTTGAGGAACTACAACCATTCCTACAAATTGAGGACAACCTGTATAACTTGTTTTACAAATTGAGCCATTACCAGAATGGAGAAAAAAAAAAAAGAATTAAGAAATTAAGGAAACAAAACACACCTATCCTTTTTCCTAGTCCTCAAATCTCCCCTATTCATTTCAGAAGGCTTGTAGGTACTGTAAAAATTCTGGCCTTAGCAAACACGAGTCTTTCTCTGAAGAACTTATGTTGTTTATCTGTGTTTTTGAGACATAAATGTTCTTCCTGGGCTTCTCTTTTTTTTTAAAAAATATTTTTATTTACTTATGATAGTCACACACAGAGAGAGAGGCAGAGACACAGGCAGAGGGAGAAGCAGGCTCCATGTACCAGGAGCCTGACGTGAGATTCGATCCCAGGTCTCCAGGATCACACCCTGGGCCAAAGGCAGGCACCAAACCGCTGTGCCACCCAGGGATCCCCCTGGGCTTCTCTAGGAAACTAGCTGGAGTTATCATCACTAAACGTAATGCAGCTATATGCCTTTCATTCTACCTAGGTTTACTAGAAGTCAAATACATTACTTCTATTATGGAATTTATCAGCAAGAAAGATAACTTAAGATGATAGTTATCTAAGTTCTTAAGAGATTTTCATGAATAATCTAAACATGATTGCTATGGACGAGTAAGTTAAATAGAGAAAAGTAAATGTGGAGGCCGAGAAAATTAAGGCCATTCTACTTCAAGTTCAGAGTTAGCACAAGTACAGCCATCCCAGGCCCCTGTGAATAAGAGCTGAAATTTACATTACTTCAGTTAAAGAAAAAAAAAACAAAAACAGTTTACAGCTTAACGTCCTAGAAAGCCCCATTAGAATGAGAACAGAGCCCAAGCAGGAAGCCCCATTTTAGAATAAGAACAGCTCAATGCCCTTGAAAGCCCCATATCAGAATGTAAACAGAACTTGAGGAATTGCTCCACCCCTTCTAGAGGTCCCCTAGACCAGCCCATAAAACTAAGCTGAAACCACCTCGGGGTCCAATCCCTGCACCATTGCGTGGGGCACACTTGGACCCAAGCTCGAGCTTGTAAATCAACCCTCGTGTGTTTGCATCGGTGTCGGCTCCTTGGTGGTTTCTCTGATTCGCCATCTTGGGCACAGCATATATAAACGTTTATGAATGAACTTTTCAACAATAATTATGCTTTACAATATATCTGTTTAAAGATAGTTTCTAAAATCTTTTTTGGTAACTTGAATCCTTAAAATCACACTGAGGTAAGCTCTAAATCATTTCCAAATGATAAAATACTGAAACATAAATTATTGAAACAAGTTTATCCACTTTTCGCTTTCTTTCACAGAAGAACTAAAGATATTTGAATCTATTAGGGAATATATTTTGGGTCACCTTTCTCCAATTTGTCGCTAAAATTCAATAAATCTGAAGTTTTTAACATTGCACTATGATGGGAGCACAAACAGAGGAAGAGAAAGGAAGGAAAAGAAAAGAAGAAAAGAAAAGAAAGTTGTATAGTTTTCTAAAAAATTCCTTTGAATTCTAATTCACATTGGAGCTAGGGAATATATCCAATTACAAAGGGGAAGAAGATAATATAAAGAGTGTTTATGCAATTTCTTGTCTGTTATTTAGATAACAGATTGGTATTAGATTTACAGTGCTAGTTTATGAACTACAGTTATTTATGATTTACAAATATAAATAGATTTCATTTATATAAATTTAGGGATATTGGGACTAAAGTGAAAAAGATACTACTTGGGCGTTTTATAGTTTTCTTTTTGTATAAATGGGGGAAAAATCTTATTTACTTGAATTGGAACTTGCACTGATTTCACTCTTAAGAAGTGATATGCCAAGAGGCAAAACACAGTGGTTGCTCCTTCAATTTCCTCATTGTTATCCTTAGCTATACTTAAAGTAGTTCACAAGCTAATTGAAACAGAGACCAATGATAGCAACAATTGTAATTTATATAAAGCTATAGACTTCTCTTGACAAATTCCTTTTGATGAGTTAAAAAAAAAGTACTTGACATTTTGCCACACGAAAGTTAATTGCTTTCCAGTTCCAATTAGAATGACACATAATTTGAACTGAGTGGCTTAATGTGTTGTTCTAAAGAAAAAAAATAAAAAGAAGACATATAACCTGAGGTGACCATGATTTAGTAGTTCATTGCCACAATTTACACAGAGAGCAATAAAACTAGAAATTCTCTGCCTAATGATGACTAGAAATGTCATTCATGGTAAATTATTAATTTTTTTTGATGCCAAAGTTCAAGAAGCTCCATGTGTTCTAATATTCACTAATATTAGCTTTGGGGGAAGTTTCCTAATTAAAGGCTCATGACAGTGAGCCTTAACATTTATTTAGCAATAATAATAGTGAAAACTCTGAGAAATAAGAGGAAAAATTATGCAAAACAAAGAAAAAAAAAACCTGAAAAGCAAAATGTCATTATATTTCAGATTGACTTATTTTCTAATGATCCTTACCTTAGCTTAGCTAATTACAACATATATTGAAAAATGGTAACACAAAATTAATCAGCAAGTGCTATGAGAGATCACTGTAGGCCGAAACAGCATGGGAATGGTAGGGATTAAAGTAGACATCAAAAGATTAAAGGAAGGCAAAAATACAGCAAGCCTTTGTGAATAAACATGGCAAATGGAGGGAAACAACAGCAACTGAGTAACAATAAGAAGATCTGTACCAGTTAAACTCTAGGGGCTCTATCTGGTCATTTTGTCTGAATCTCTACCTCACTCTTTTGTTTTACCAGCTGTTTTATATAATGTTGTTCATAGACTATGTAGGGAGAAGAAGTGGAAATAAATGTATATAGTTAAAGTAAAATAAATCTTTAATACAGTATTGCCTATCTTTAGTGTGTGTGAAGAGGAAAGCTCTTGTTGGACCCTGGCTCACGGGAGCCAACGTGGCCCAGTGGACGCCCCAGAGACTCAGACCCCAGACAGGCAGATGCAACTAGCAGGAGGGTTTTATTGAACGTTTGCGCAAACGGGCTCCCCGCCTCAGAGGTGGAAGAGCCCCGATTGGCAATTACAGGCATCTTTTAAAGGCAAAAACCGCGGGATTAGCATAGCATTCGGGTTATGACATGATTGGTCTATTTGAAGGTCAATATGAGCATGTTCAGGGACTTTCCAGTCAGGGCGTGGGGGGGGGGGGGGGTTCTTATCTCGGAAAAACCACCGAACGTTTTTCGTTGCTTAAGTTCCAGGAAGGCACCTGGGTGTGGACTGCCTCTGGGTTAGGCCTGGTTCTACATTTTCACGGGGGGTGGGGTTTCTTCACTGTGCTATGAAAAAAAAAAAAAAAAAAAAAAAAAGCACTTTAAGAAGGATAAGGCAGGTGGCCCCAGGAACCTGCCAGGATGCTGGCCCACAGGCGGAGGGTCACAGTGGGAGGGAAGAAACCCCCGCTTCCCAAACTTGCTCCTCAAAAGGCAGGGTCAGGGCTCCTTTTGTCCAACCCATGGTCCTGGAGGATCCTGGATCAACATGGAAACTAGGCGGCACGTCCCAGAGCGCTTCCTCTAGGAACAACAAGGAACCTTAACATCAGAAAGCATGGGGGATTCCTAGGTGGCTCAGCGGTTTAGCACCTGCCTTTGGCCCAGGGCGTGATCCTGGAGACCCGGGGTCGAGTCCCACATCAGGCTCCCTGCATGGAGCCTGTGTCTCTGCCTCTCTCTCTCTCCCTCTCTGTCTCTTTTTCTCTCTGTGTGTGTCTCATGAATAAATAAATAAAATCTTTACAAAAAGAAAAGAATGCATGCATGTAGTAAGCTGGGAAAAGATCTATTGAGTAAAACTACTACCCCTGACAAGCATAGAGTCAAGCTGGCTTACTATGGGAACTTGGAAAATGGGCAGAGTGAATGAGAACAAGAGTGGTAAGCAAGCAGGCACATGTCTTCAGTGAGAGGAATCAGATTACTGGCTGCTCAGTCTTCCTTGTGCCTTCCTTTGTGCAGCTCATCAACATGCATGTGAGGGAAAACAGAAAAGGTGATGCAAAATAAAAAGTACTGTCATCCCTCGTTCCACCTGCCTGGGGGCTGGGGCAGATCTGTCTCTGCCATCTGTGCTGTGCAACTTTTTAAAAAAGGGTTTTTTTTTTTTTTTATCTCATTTTGAGTTTGTTTTTTCAATATATTTTAATTCATTGATCTGAGAAAAAGATGACCTATTAGACATATAAGTGGCGAGTATAATCTTTGTGCTTCACGTTTCATAAAAAGTGGATTATATCAAAAGAAAAATGCATCCCACCATTAAAAGTTTATATGTTTCAAAATGTTTAAGTGGTCAAATTATGTCATGTTCTTTTTGGAGAAAATTTTTCTTTGCCCATGAGAAAATTATTATTAGGATAGCCATCTTAACAATAAAACTGAAACATAACCCTCTGAGTAGTGAATGAATTTTTATTTTACAAGAAATTGGAAATGTTTTTCCTTGTACATTCTCACTATTTTAGGAAATGAATTTATACAAAGGAAGATGAATACTTTCAGAGAGTTCTGATGAACTTATAACAAATAAATAATCTCTGAGCAATGGTATAAATAAATATTCCATCTCCTAAGCCATTAGTAGTAATTTTTGCTTAGACAGAATAAATTGCCCCCTGGACCTTCAAATCACATTTCAGAGAATATGGTACAGAACCAACCATACTAAAATGTTTTCCCGTCACATAGTTTTCCTTTTGTAAGCTTTTGTTTAAAGGGAAACGCAGGCTGCAGTTAGATTTAATTATATTCAAGTCAATTCAAATGCATTATATATTCTTCTAAAAAGGTTATCATTCTAGGAAATACAGGATGGGAATCTCTAATTGGTAAATTTAATCTTTAACTTCAAAAAGAAGAAAGGTAATATTATAATGTTGGTAAAACCCAACTAATTCTTAAATATTAAACGCAGGTCAAGGTAAAGAATGAAGTATAAAAAATAAATAACTTTACTTCCTAGTGCATAAATATTCTTCACATATTTGAATTATCATTCCACTATGGTATCGCTTCTGAAAGAACATAACACTTTTAAGGGTATAATTTATTTTAATTTTGTGCTATCAAATGATAAATGTTCAATCAAAACAGCCTTGCATTTGTTTTGTTTATATCACTCTGTTAACTCTGGCAAATCTAGCAAAACTAGTAAATTGAAACAAATGCACAGAAATAATGCAACTTAGGGTATGTCAGCTTTTAATCAGTTATTTTCTTGATTTTAGAATAACAGATTCTGAATTAACCAAGAGTAATAACAGATTTATTGAAAGAGAAAACAACATACTGTACATATTTTTTGAGGTTAAAGACATATTCAAGATCAACTTTGTCCGATGCGACTCTTCAAAACCAACCTGAAAAAAAAAGTCAGGTACTAACATGTACAAAAGAAATGAATAGAGGGGAGTCTATTTTGTTTTTTGAGGTCTGGCTTCTTATAGATGAGCATTTTGCATTTGTCTTATTCATGTTAGTCATAAAAACTGAGATTGGAATAAAGCTTTTAGCTTCATTATTTGAGGTGTGTGTGTGTGTGAATAAATTACCAAATGACTATGGGTTAAAGAGCTAATTTTCAAACTGTACTGTTAACTACATCTTTTGAGAAGAGAAAAGAGGAAGAAAAACACAAAGGGAGGGAAAATATCAGAATACATCTTAGAAAAGGTTAGCGTCTGTAGGAAAGAGAGAGAGAGAGAGAGAGGAAAGGAGATGGGGAAGGAGGGAAAGAGTTTAAAAAGATTAATTACAGAAATTTCTCAGGGATGGTTTTTCAGGGATTTGGTTGGCTTATGTAATGTTCTTCTCTGGAGATGTTTCCCTTAAAAGAATGTAGATATATATATATGACTGGGTTGGTGAAGAGGTCAATTTATTGGAGGCAGGCAGATAAATTTGGTGAACTCTCAAAGGCCTTTTAAACCATTTTGTTTCTAGGATTCTAATTCTACCTTCACATTAGATGAGTAATGTACATTCAGAAAATTAAATACTTAAAATTAGGTCCTGTTGGCAGAGAAATGTGCTTTCATTTTCAGTATGAAATGATAAGAAAAGGATAGAAAACATGTTAACATTTTAAAAGGAAAAAATTTACTCACTTTTGGGAGTATGTTTGGATCCCAATGGTCTCATTTCAGCCAAATGTCACCACAGTAAAACTACCTTGGAAAACATTTGCAGTGAGGAGCAGAGAGCTTTGCTCTATTTTAAATGATTTAATCCCATAGGTGGATAGCTCTCGATTTTGTCTTTTCTTTAGAACACATAATTTGAAAAATTATTCTATCTCTGAATGTAGGCTTTGACACTGGGAATATATGCTGTAATATGCCGTCCTGCCTGATCCAACCAAAATCAATAAATGTATATATTGTTAAGTTCCAAATGATCTATAAATTGGGAATTCTTACCAATATTTTATCTGTTTATTTTATATTTTATTTAAATTCAATTTGCCAACATATAGTATAACCTTACCAATATTTTAGCTTCTCTCCTGGGAAATCATTAATGTGTTATAGCTTTTAAATAATTATATTTTTATAATGTTTAAAATATTTTGTAATGTTTAAAAGAACAAGATAAATCTTATGAACAATATGGTCAAATAGGTGGAGTGATGCTCATTATTATGAGTAATTAAGTACTTAAACACCAGAAAATAAGAGCAATACAAAAGAACATAGCAGAATATAAAGGATATATGAAGCTTTTTAAAAGAAATTTGCTAAAAACCAAATCCTGATTAGGCTGAAATGGTTGATATGGTTGAGTTAATAGCAGCCATAAAAGCAATCAGAACTCTTCTAAACCAAACAAATGATGCTTAGTACATTTTGAAGAAACCTAGGGGAATGGCAATTCTGCTGAATCACTCTTTTGTGAGAGAGCTTTCTCCATTAAGGATTAAATCTAAATGTTAGAGTAGTGAAGATTTTAAGAGTGCTGCTTTGCAGTCTGACAGACTGTTCAAAACCTGGCCTATATAAAATAAGAATAATAATAAATTCATTGTTGCTTGCATTAGAGTTAAATGATATGCTTAAAAGGCCCAGCAAAACTACTGACATAAAGTAACAAGTTGTCTAAGGCTCAAATATACTTCTGCAATTTATCTCCATTGTTGACATTCCTATTTCTTGTCATTAAATCCCTCATGAAATCAAGGTATCATACTATTAATATTCCACCTAGGTTGTTAGTAATACTCCCTTTCTTTTATGAAACATCCTAAAGACATGATCTTAATACTGGAATGAACCTGATACAATTAGAAACTTGCCCATTTCCTATTTACTTTCTTGTGACATAAGAATATTTAGGAATCTCTACATAGAAACTGAATTGAAAGCATTTATCAAAGAAATTGAAGAGTAAAACTGTTTTCATTAAGGTTATCCCAAGATTATAATTTTTGAAAAACATTCCCACCATAGATGCTGTTCTGGGAGCTTAAAAATATATGATTGATCTTTATGTGCAATATGGGAAATATAAAAAAATATGACTGGAAACCTGGACAGATAAATAAAAAGATTGTTTTCTTTGAAAGTCATAGAGAAGTTTCTCTCTTCCTGTCTATGAAGATATTTAAACTCTATTTTCTTAATTCATTTATTTTTGCTTCCCAACATGTGGCTTCACAGTATGCTTGTTAGTGTTGAAGGATATCTCTGCAAAACCTTTTTTGGGGTGTGCGGGGAGAGTCTTTAATTAGGAACCAATATAAACAGACTGTCAATACTTGAGGTGCACTTTTCAGAATAGCTCATAATTAGGTCCTTAGAGAACATGAAGCATTATACCATTTTTTTCCAAGAACATTAACACTCACCTATTTTTTCTGTCCACTTTCAATATTTTTATTACTTTGCATGATATAGCACTGAACTTCCAACGTCTTCACATCTGTTCAAACCTTTGCCTTTTGTCTTTCCCCTCTTCATTCCGAGTATTCCCCTGGTAACAAATTTATAATCCTCTTCAATTAGTAAATGAACAACTCTTATCTAGTTTTCTGGATTAAAGAGAAAGCTGATGAGTCGCAGCATAAACTCCTCACACAGTTTTCTCACAATCCTCAGTTGCATTTAATATGCACTGAAGACACTTTACTTCGTTAAAGTAACATGCGAACATATGTCCAAAATGAACCAATTTTCTTTTAAAGCAGTTTATATTAGAAATTCAGAAAGTTGAGCTATACAGGATGAAATTATCATTCAATCTGTGTATTTTGAATCCAGTGAGTTTTTTCTTTTTAAATTGTATGGGTGTCACTGCCAATATAATGCTTGAAAATGTTATTGCTTCTGGGAAGAACACTATAAATGTTGACAACTGAGGCCTGTAACTCCTTAGGCCATTACTTCAAGACAGCAATTGCTAGTTCAGTAGAGCATTCAAAATATGTTTCCATCAGTGCAATTCCACATTTGTTTATATCATAGGCCTGTGGAAACTGGTTGGATAATCCTTCCGTGGCTGCCATATTTCTGTGCTGAGACTATAAAACCAAAAGCCATCAAGGGCCAGCCTGATACATTCACAAAGAATAGGCCACTGACCTTGTGTTTATTTCCCACACCCATATTCCTTAATGTTATCTCTAAATGTCTAACATATTTACATAAGAATAATTTTTGTGAGTTGGAAAATAAAATGGTCTTCAGAAAGCTTCTACTTATTTAAATGCATAGCAGAAATTTGCTTCCTATTTTCTAATTAAGAAATCCAATGAGCTTTCTTCAGCTTTAACCTTTTGAACTCTGTATTCTATTATTTCTAGGTAATTATTTCCACTTCTAGCTATAAATTTTCTGCTTTCCTCTTCTCTTTTTCCCTTTCTTAACTCTCTGTACTTTAGCTAAGAAATCTCTCAGACTCTCCTTACCTGATTTCTTCTTCCAAACTAATTATTTGAGTTCTGTGTCTGGTTGTGTCCCATGACAATTACTACATCTTAGGTCAATATCCCACATTCCTGCATTGTTGATTTTCACCTCAGCAAATCTCACTTCCTAATATGATTGATTATCCTTAGAATATCTCCTAAATTCTAGTTATGTATTCTCAAATCTCCTGTGGTAATCTTTTTGATGTTATTTAATTGGATCTTATTCTCTTGTCATATGGGAAAAATCTGAGAAATTCCCCTTGGCCTCTCTCAAATTATTAGCTATCTTCTGCTAAGTTTGCCTTTTTAAATAATGCCTACATTTTCTCTCCTGCATTCACTCTGCTACCTTCCTCAGTCAAGTGGCCAATTTTTTTCTTATATGCTGGATTTCTCTAGACAAATATCATATCCTACTTCCCTTCAAAATGTATAGGCAAAAATCAGACATCTTTTCTTCAACTTCTATACCTTAGGCACACTTATTCAGCCCTACCCTTGAAGCTTGGTGAAGGAAAAGATTCCCCTATGATTATAGGTGAACTCCCCAAAACTATCAGAATTATGTTATTAAAGGGGAGGAGTCAGAAATAGATGCCTAGTAGACAATCACCAGTGGATTGGTGATTATTATGATTATTACCTCTTAGGGTTGATGGAAAATGAAATTGAACTAAACGCAATCAACTAAAAACCAAAACAATCAACTAAATTTTCCTGACTTTTTTAGCACTAGGGGAATGAATATGACCTCAGATTTAAGTTAGAGATCTTCAATAAAGACTGACAATGGGAAAATAAATACAGTGTGATGTTTTATGGGTCTGTGAATTTTTTTGGTGGGAGAAATTATGTTATAAAGCACGTTATGTTTAGATGTATATTTAGAAATTTAGATGTATATTTATGTGAAATTTAACTCCAGAAGGAAAGCTTTACCTTTACTGCTTGAAACCATTGCTTTGAAGAAATGCATTTGAGATGTGAATGATCCATTCTTCCACTATTGTTCCCTACCTACATCCATGCTATTTGATAAAAGTTCAACTTTTCCTTAGTTTTTTTCTAAAGGAATTTCTCAGTATTATCATCCTGGTAAATTCTGGTTATTACTGGTCATTCATAGATTTAAGAATGGGATTTACAGAGTACTTCATTGCAGCCAAGCACTCCTAGTTGTCATAAAACTGAGTAATGGTTTGACATGAGCAACATTGATATATATATATCATTGATATATATATATATATATATATATATATATATATATATATGTCAGCATTTTCTTCCCTTGATATTTATGCTCCTATTTCTTCCATATGTTCCATATGTTCCATATGTTACTTGGTCACCACTGTTAATTCTAGAAACACTTTTTTCTCCATACTACTCTAGAATAAGCAGTGCTTTCAAAAAACTTGACTTTTACTGTCATTTGCCAAGTGGCAGTTGGTTTACTTCCTCACATTATGGCTATTGGAACTTTTAGTACAATTTGCCACCATTTCTCAAACCAAGATATAAAACCTGATGGTTTTTATTTATTGTGTCTTTTGATTTTCCTTCTAAAATGTTCAGCCTAGACTCCTACATAAATGAGTCCATGTTTCAGTCTTGGAATATTTAATGGCTATTCATTTCTTTCATTGTTAACACTTGAATAATGTTATGGTTGTGAATGTTGACTTATCATGCAGTCAAAAATCTGTATATAGTTTCTGACTTTCTCAAAACTGAACAACTAATAGTCTACTGTTAACTAGAAGCCTTGCTGTAACATAAACATCCAACTAACACCTATTTTGTATGTATTATGTATCATATACTATATCTTACAATAACATTAGAAAAATATTAAGAAAATTATAAGAAAGAAAAAATACATTGACAGCCCTGTAGTATAAAAAATCCATATATAGGGACCTCTGGGTGGCTCAGTGGTTGAGCATTGTCTTTGACTCAGGGCATGATCTCAAGGTCTGGGATCAAGTCCCACACTGGGGTCTTTGAAAGGAGACTGCTTCTCCCTCTGCCTATGCCTCTGCCTCTCTTTGTGTCTCTCATGAATAAATAAAATGTTTCCAAAAAAAAAATCCATATATAAGTAGACCTGCACAGTTCAAACTCATTGTTTTTAAAGGTCATCTATATATTTAGTGAGATCTAATCAAGTATAAAGCCCTAGTCTAGTTACTCTGTCTCTTGACAGTAAGTTCAATGGGAATTGAAACCATGTTAAATCCCACCTGTTTCATAGAATTGAACCCCAAAATGACCCTAGTCATTACCGGGGTTACTCTAGTGATAAAAGTAAATGCTAATTAAAAACAATTTTTAACAAGTTCTATGTCAGAGAAGCTCATCAATAAACCTATTTTAGGGGGAAATGATCCAGTTAAGGCCAACAGGAAAGATTTCTCTGAAAAGCTGAGCCTGCATATCAGATAATGAGGATGTGCATGTTTTAATTTAGATGAACAGGAGAGACAACTCCCTTGGTAATCTAGAGAATGTGTTGGAGAGGGAAAGGCTAAATGGATGCAAGTAGACAAAATAGAGGGTTACCTGAAATATCTAATTGGGAAACAGAAATAACTTGGAACTGAGGGAGGTTGATTTTGGCCATGGGGAAGAAAGGTAGTTTGAAAGACTATCTTGGAGCTAAGATGGTAGGGATCATGTGGGTGGCAAGGACTCTAGTGGAGAAGCACTTCTCATTATTTTCAACTTAATTCTTTGGGAGTTAAAAAAAATCATTGTCTTTTATCTTCTAATTAATTTTCCTCCCTCACTCATCTCCATATCAACTAATTTAAAGGTTTGTATTCCACGATGACATGTTTGCTTCTCTGTATTTTCATTTTTCTTTTCTTTATGCCTAGTATACCTTTATCTTGATAATGATTCAGTGTCTGTCAAAGGGAATTTAATATTACTTTACTTTTCATCAAAATGCTATTAAATATTACTATTGGCCAAAGAGGACAGTTGGGAACAATCATAGAAATCATCACCCTTGCACCTAGTATTCTGTGGGTTGTGGCCGAAATATAGATGAGGGAGACCTATTACTATAAATTAGCATCCATAATTTGCTTTCATAACAATCTAAATCCCTAAACTATATTAGGACTGGAGATAAGGACATTCAGAAAATTCTGTACATTATTAGCCCTTAGAGGTCTGTCCACTTGAACCAATTAGCTCTACATGTGGCCATATCAAGACACAAAAATTTCCCTTTTTTTCGCATATTGCATTGAGACAGAGTTTTGAAATATTTTTTAAAAATGCTTTCAAAATTCATCTATTACAAATATACGGTAATAGCTTGTAAGTAAAATTTAATAAATTTTCATAATTTTCACATTATTCAAGAAAGTAATAATCCATATTGGTACAGTAAACAAGTTTATGGATTAATGCACTCAGACAAATGTTTTGGTGAAAAGAGCTTGAGAACTTAAAAGATTACTCAAATTGTGATACTATTATTTCCTATTAATATACAGAAGGTCACTAATATATTTTTTTTAATTTTAAATTTTTATTTATTTATGATAGTCACAGAGAGAGAGAGAGAGGCAGAGACACAGGCGGAGGGAGAAGCAGGCTCCATGCACCGGGAGCCCGATGTGGGATTCGATCCCGGGTCTCCAGGATCGCGCCCTGGGCCAAAGGCAGGTGCCAAACCGCTGCGCCACCCAGGGATCCCGAAGGTCACTAATATCTAGAAAAAAAATTATCACTGCTTATATCTTGCCATGCCAGAAGAAATAATCAATGTTTGTGTTTTAAAATATGAATTTGCCCCTTACATTGGAATAATCTTCAAATCAAATGTTTCAGTAGTAGCTTAAATGTAATGTTGTTGTAATATTAAGAACAGCTAAAAAAAAAAATAAAAAAATAAAAAATAAATAAAAAAAAAAAAGAACAGCTGACATACTAACTGGTATTTCCTATCCCAGGAGAGTAAAAAGATTATAGAAATTCATGTGGAATTACAGATTTTCTAGTAATTTTCATGATTCATATAGAAAATCCAATACTATACTGAGTTAGAGGACAGGAGGAATGGTATTTTTACAATGATTATTAGGATAAACTGACTTGAAATTTGTAATTCAATGTATTTGAACTTAAAACAGCCATATTTGTATTGCTATTTAAGCATTGTGAAGTGCTCAGAAGTCAATATTAAAATTTTTTTTAGTAATTTCTAAAACAGTTTTAAAATCTATCTTATTTTACTGATAGTAATATGGACTACTTCCTGAATTTCTTTCAATTCTATTAAGTAGGTTATAAGTAGTGGATATAGAAGCCAAACTAAAAGGTTTCAAGCTGTTGTACGAATCTTATCTCCAAAATACATGAATATTAAATGCAATATCTAATCTTGGTATTTATCTGCATGTTTGAAATTCTATTTTCCTGTAATGAAATTCTTAATAGTTTAAATATAATTACACTCCTATTTTATACCTCTAGCACATACTTTAAACATGAAGTATTTTATGCTGCAAAACTATTTGCTTACATTACCATTAATTATCTAGCTCTTTCTTACAACGTGTCACTCAATTTTCTCAATTGTGTTTGCAGTCTTCATCATTCAGGTTATTTTCCTCTAATCCTGATTCCTTAGACACTTATTAAATGATTAATTTTCTTTTCACTTACTCAGTAGACACATTAATTTCTTCATTCATCAGTACTCAAAATTTTAAATCTATTTTTTTCTTTATTTTCTAAAAGAATAATAGAAAACAGTAACAGGTTTTGGTAGGACATCTCCATAAACATCTTCACTATTTTCTTCCCATAATGCAGCATCCATAATTTACTCGACTCTATTTTCTTACCCAGTTTTTAGTTCTAAATATTCAAGCCATTCATGAAGAAAAAAGCAGTGAGGATGAAGGGATGTTAGGTCTTGCCTAAATATTGGAATTATACTAACCTGGAGACACATCCTTGTCTGGCTAACTACTAGATGTTTAAAACGTGGAAAACCATTTTCATTTTAACACTTTAGTACTCTCCTCTCTAAAATGTAGAAAATATCTGACTTGAAGTATTGTTGTGAGGATTAGAGGTAATTTATCATAACTTACTTAGCAAAATGTCTGGCTAAGAGAAAGTGCTCAATAAAGGCTTGCTTTTTGTATATTTGTTTATTTTCTTAAGAAGCTCTTCTGCTCTGGAAATCACTCACAATTTTATTGCCATTTTGAAGGAAATTTAATAATACATGCATATGAAAAAAGATTCCACTTTAACAGCTGTCTTCCTTTTAAGCACAACTAATTGCAAAAGATCATGAATAATATTGCTAGTCAGAAAGCAGTATGTTGATGCTGTTATATGTATGCCATTGTGCCAGAATGATATTTATGTATTCAGTGTTGGGAAGACAGCTGTGGAGATTGCAAAAGAATGCTCTTGAAGCTAGTGTTTCCATTTAAGGCAAGTTAATTATTCTTAAGGCTTACGTATCTCTAAAATATACTTTTTAAGGAAACATTTATTATTTTGAATGCAAGAGCAAATGTGCCTTATATTCTTTTACTTGTTTTTTAAAAATTTTTAAAGAAATCATTATATATTTTATTATATCGTTAAGAAAAAATTTGAGAACATTTGATTGGATAAACTACCAGATGCTTTAAAATAATGAGTTTCAAAAATATAAAAAAAGACTGACAAACAAGAGTAAATGTGATTCAATTTCAAAATTTATCTTCCTTGATAGGAAAAAAAATTCTTTTTATCCCCTTCAGTGCAAAAAATAACTTTTCATTTTTAAGACATTTAATTTGATTTTCAAAATACAGTGACAAACTTATCTTTTGAATTCTAGAAGTCATCCAAACTAAAAACAAAGAATTGCATTCTTAGAACCAATAAACAAAATTACTGGAACAACATTCTATTTGAAATATAGACTAATCATTTTGATTTACCTTTCAAAAGAAGCATATGCTTCATCATAATAGTTTGATATATCTTGACAAACATTTGAAATAATGATTTATGTTTAAGTCAGTATGTTTACTACAACTGACATATACTATTTTAAGGTAACATTTTGAATTATATAAAAATGTGAATAGCTCTCCTGAAAGTTGTTTAGAATAACTTTTTTTATTTCAGGTCTTTGCATTTTTGAAAACATTTAAATTATAGAATCTGTTGCAATTATTCATTTTGAGGTTATATATTTGGAGAAAGGGAGAGGAGAAATCTAATTAAGAGTCTGTAACACATCAGTGATTGCATGACTTCTTGATACAAGTTCAGTATTTAGGGTTTTTTTTAGCGCTTTTATAAGTGTTCTTAAACATTTCCTTTCTTATTTGCATATTCAATTCCTCAGACTGAATTATATGGTCCTTTCTATCTCTCACTATGATTACTAATCATAGTGATCAAATGTTGATATGGTTAGGCATTCAATAACATCTGCTTTCTCTCTGATTGATCCTAAAAACAACATTTTTATTTTACTTTTTCGTTTTACTTCATAAATTGCCATCATTGAGATATAATTTATATAACATAGAGTGAACTATTTTTAATTAGAGTCCTATGAGTTTTGACAAATGCATTTGATAAGTACCGTTTAGTCATCAGAACAATGCAGACACAATATTTTCATCACCACAAAAAGTTTCTTTTGCAGTCAATCTCCCACATCCTCAGTCCTAGGCAACCACAAATCTGTTCTGTCATTGCAGAATAATTTTGACTATTCTGAAACTTCATATAAATGGAATAAAACTGCATGTGCTACTTTATATAATGATTCTTTGACTCGGCATACTGCTGTTGAGATTCATTCATATTTTTGAATGTATGCAGTTTACTTGTTTTATTTTATTGCTTAGCATTACCCCATATTATAAAGTACATGGAAATCTGTTTCTTCATTAATTGATTATATTTAGTTTTACTTTCTCTAGTTTGGGGCTTTTATTAATTATAAACATCTATATTCGGGATGTAGAGTACCTATTTTAGTGTTTTCTTTTGCCTGTTCTGAGTTTAAGGATTCTTAATATACTCCAGATACAAGTACTTTTAGAAGCACCTTTTGAAGAACAGATTCTAATTTTGAGAAAGTACATGTGCCATTTGAATAATTTATCACACAGACTGTGAGAAAATATTGAAAATAGATTTGAAAAAATGTTTCATTCTAAATATATAGAGAATCTTTACAATCTAATTTTAAGAAGCCAACAAACCAAATGCATAATGTACCTTTACATTTTCTTAAGCGTCTTTCATAGAATAGAAGTTCCTTGTGGGTGTGTATGTATGTGTGTATGATTTGTCATGAGTCTTTGCTTAATTAAAGTACCCCAAATTTTCTCCTCTGTGGTATTCTAGAAGGTATATAATTTTAGCATTCACATTTATCTCTATGATAATTTCAAAAGATTTTTTATTATGAAATAAAACTTGATACTCATTTTTTTTTTCCATATGGGTGTTAATTTGTTCTAGTGATTTTGTTGAAAATATTTACCTCGGTGTATCTCTGAATGATCAACTGTTCATACACTGTAGGTCTATTTCAGGATAGTATCTTCTTCCACTAATCTGTAACTGTGCTTAGGCCAAAACCATGACACCTTGAGTACCTAAGGACTAGAACCTCACTGAAAGTCTTAAAATGAAGTAATGTAATTTTTCCAGCATTTCCTTTTTTTTTTCTAAAAAAGTTTTTTTTTTTTTTGGGGGGGGGGGGTGTTGCTTTCTTTTTTGCTACTCTAGTTGTTTCTAGAATTTTATGCATAAATTTTAGAACCAGTTTATCAATATCAAAAGGAAAAACTCCCTGTCTTGGGCTGTATGGTATTAATAGCTTAAAAATATTTTATCTTGGAGAATGACTTCTAGAATGATGTCGAGATAAACTTCATGGAATATCTCTCCAGAGAAACCACTCTAACTACATGTGAATATAATGAAAACAAATTAAAATATCTGAGAGCTTACTGTGATACAAAAAAAATGAAGAAATATTTATTCAAGAAAAGCTGTTACATTTGGATAAGATTAGCCAATGTCTGTGTCCTCTGAGCCAAGACCTGTTCCTTTCCTCCACAGCTCAGCATGATAAACCTCTACATTGAGGCAATGTAGGGAAGAACAAAGCAACAATGACAACAAAACAAAATTATTACAAGTAGTACTAAAATGTCAGAATTGCAAACTTTGTTAAATTTTATGACAAATGCAGAGAAAGTGGAAAGTCAAGCCATACAGGAGGGGGAAAAAAGGCAACAATAGCTGCCACTGAGAAAGCCTATATGTCAAACTTAGGAGATGAATAACTACCTTAAAGATGCTATTATAATTAAGTTAAAAGAACCAAAAGGAGTCATATTTAAAGAAGTAAGGAATGGTACAATGACAATGTGCAACCAAATATAGCAGATTAACAAGGACATAGAGATTATAAAAGAAGAACTATCCTGAAACTCTGGAATAGAAAAATACAAAAAGCACAATTAACAAAAATACTGGAAATGCTAAATAGTAAAATTAGGCTAGAAGAAGAATCAGCAAACTTGAAGATAGATCCATAGAAATAATGTGTCTAAGAGTTAAAGAGAAAAATAAAGAGCAATTAACAGAATGTTTGAGAAATGTGGAACTTCATTAAGAATACTAACATAGGTTTAACTGGAGTTCCAAGAAGAAAAAAGAGAGTGAAAGTAACCAAAAAAATATTCAAAGATATAATGGCTGAAAATTTTATAAATCTGATGAAAAAACATTAAATCTAGTACCTAAGTAGCCCAATGATCTGCAAGTAAGGCAAACAGATTCATATCCAGATGCAGCATAGGGGAAAAAATATTTAAAGAGAAAGGCAACATCTTGAAAACAGCAAGTAAAAAATAACTGATCACATACAAGGAAACCCAATAAAATTAACAACTGACATTTTATTACAAATAATGGAAGCTAAAAGGTTGTGAGTTGACACATATAAAGTATAAAAAACAAACTGTTAACCAAAATCTTACATATAGGAAAACTATATTTCAAAAATGAAGGCAAAATAACAACACCCTCAGAATTTGTTGCAGCCTGATATGAATTACAAAAAAATACCAAACAACATTGTTTTGGATACAGAGATACAGAGATCTAAGACTACAAATCAACTCCATACTAAAAAAAAAAAAAAAAAAAGCAACAAAACACTGCTAAAAGCAATTATGTAATTATATATATAAAAAAACAGTATAAATCTACACTTCTCCTTTCTTTCCTTAAATGATTCAAAAACTGTGTAGAACAATATGTATGTAATTATATTCTTGGGCCTATAATACACAGATACATACCTAACAACAAATTGTTGCCAAATGATAACAAAGCTGTGGGTAATTGTTATTGCCAAATAATAACTAAACACAAAGAAGGTGGATTTGAACAGAGCTTCTGGAGTATGGAAACACAGCAGATGGCGAGTGAATTGCGCAGGAAGCAATTAAGAGAAACAGAGAGGAGTAAATAAGAAAGTTAATATAACAAAGCATCTTCTCTAATGTGTCTTGAATGACACAAAATTATATAAAGAAACAATTAGAACAATATGGTTTTGAGTTTGCAATGAGTTTAGGATATACATAATAATATTAGTATAACAAAAAGGAAAAAGGGGATAGAGCTATATAGTAATAGCATTTCTATGTTATACTGGATATGTTAGTATAAAGAAACATAATCTGATAAATTAAGAAGTATATTTTAAGCCAAAGATCAACTACTATGAAAGAGATTCAAACAAATATAGTGCAAGTATAATTCAAGGAAAGATAACATTATACTAGTCATTATTCTCTTAAGGAAAAATAGAAAAAAAGGAAGAATAGATGAATTAAAAAGACATGACACATACCAAAAAACAGAAATCAAAATGGCAGAAACAATCCACCTTTATCAACAATATTTTACATTCCCAGCAACGGTATATAAGGGTTTCAATTTCTCCACATCCTTGCCAAATTTTAACAAATAATAATATAATAGCCATCCTAGGGATGCCCGGGTGGCTCAGTGATTAAACACCTGCTTTTGGCCCAGGGCATGATCCAGGAATCGAATCTCATATCAGGCTCCCTTCATGGAGCCTGCTTCTCTCTGCATATGTCTCTGCCTGTCTCTCTCTCTCTCTCTCTCTCTCTCTGTGTCTCTCATGAATAAATAAATAAAAATATTTAAAAAAATAGCCATCCTAACAGGAGTAAGATGATATTGTGATTTTGATTTGCACTTTCCTTTTTTTTTTTTTTTTTTAAGATGTATTTATTCATTCAGAGAGAGAGACAGGCAGAGAAACAGGCAGAGGGAGAAGCAGGCTCCGTGCAGGAAGCCCGACATGGGACTCGATCCTTAGTCTCCAGGATCACACCCTGGGTTGCAGGCAGCGCCAAACCTCTGCACCACCGGGGCTGCCCATGATTTGCACTCTCCTAATGATTAGTTATGTTGAGCATCTTTTCACATATCTTTGGGTCATTATGTCTTCTTGAGATAAATGTCTATTCAAGACTTTCGCCCACTTTTAATTAGATGATGATGATGATGATGATGATGATGATGATGATTGAGTTGTAGGAATCCCTTATATATATTGGATATTAACCCTTCACCAGGTACATAGTTTGCAAATATTCTAATTCTGTCAGCTGCTTTTTCATTCTGTTGATTGTTTCCTTTGCTGTGCAGAATCCTGTTATTTTTAATGTAGTCTCAGTCTTCTAATTTTTTGTTGTTTTTGCCTGTGCTTTTAGTAACATATACAAAAGTCATTGCTATGACCAATGCCATAAAAGTTTACCCCTATGTTTTCTTCTAGGATATGCATAATTTTGGTTCTTATGTTCAAGGTTTTCGTCCATTTTGAATTGATTTTTGTCAATGATATAAGACAAGCATCCAATTTCATTATTTTGAATGTGGATATCCAGTTTTCCTGACACGATTTGTTGAAGACTATGTTTCTCCATTGGGTATTCTTGTCACCCTTGTCAAAGATCAGTTAACTGTATATGCATGTGTTTATTTGGGGTTCTCTATTGTGTTCTATTGGTCTGTATGTCTGTGTTTATAAGACCATAGTGCTTTGATTACTGTAGTTTTATAATGTACTTTGAAATGAGGTTATATGATGCCTTCAGCTTATTCTTTTTTCTCAAGATTGTTGTGCCTATCCAGAGTCCTTTTTGATCCACATGAATTTTAGGATTGTTTTTCTCTATCCTGTAAAAAATGCCATTGCGAATATGATAAGGATCACAATGAATTTGTAGAAAGGTTTAGGTACTATGGATGTTTTAGATTATGGAGTCTTTCAGTACATGAATACCCAATAACTTTCCATGTAATTGAGTTTTCTTTCTTTCTCTCATTAGTGTTTTGTAGTTTTCATCATACAAGTATTTCCCCTCCTTGGTCAAATTCATTTCTGAACATTTTATTCTTTCTGATACTATTGTAAATGGGACTGTTTCTTAATTTCCATTGTTGGTATGTGTAAATGCAATTGATTTTTATATGTTGATCTTGTATCTGTTGGACCTATTATTTCCAATAAAGAAATAAAAGGCATCCAAATAAGAAAAGAAGAAGAAAAACTGTTTGCAGATAACATGATCTTATATGTAGGAAACTATAGAGTGGAGAGAATTGCCTTAACATTGAGGCCAATTAGTATCATTATTTAAATGTGAGCTTTCTCAGGACTCTTGAAATTTTCAGCTATCCACGAAATCTCTCTACACTGGCTGATCAGAACTTGACTGTTCCTGTTCTGTGTGGCATCTGGGAATTGATTCTTCAGATTATAGCTCCTTGGTAGCTATCTTTGCTCAGTAGCTGTTTTTGGTACCCTCCTAGAATCTCACCTTAAACATGTGCAGTTTATTTCTCAGCCAAAGTCTCAAGTGACTCTCTACAAAGATCTTTAAGCCCTTTCTCTGAGTAGCTCCCTTTCATCCCTCATTCTGCCTGCTGATTCCTGGCATCTCAGCAGCCTTGCCTTTTGACTTCTGTATCCACTCTGCAAAATCTTCCCTGTTCTGCTCAATTGCCCCCATCTCTGCACTGCAGTTTGGAGAGGGCTTCTAGCAAGAAAGACAGGGTAGTTGTAGAATCCACTTTGATTATTTCACTCATCGATCTCAGAACATAAATGGCCTTTCCCCAATGTATGAAAATAGTTATTTCATATATTTTTCCAGTTTTTGTTGTTGTTGTTGTTGTTGTTGAGGATGGTAGAAAGACAGAGTCTAGTCTTGGTAATTTCATAATAACTAGAAGCAGGAACGCCTGGTGGCTCAGCGGTTGGGCATCTGCCTTCGGCTCAGAGTGTGATGCTAGAATCTGGGATCAAGTCCCACATCAGGCTCCTTGCAGGGACCCTGCTTCTCCCTCTGCCTGTGTCTCTGCCTGTCTCTCCCTCTGTGTTTCTCAGGAATAAATAAATAAAATCTTTAAAAAAATATATAATAACTAGAAGCAAGTTTTTCTCTTACCCAAAGTTTGTAAGAAGCTTATACTTTTGTCCAGACAAAACTCTCATCATGTTTACATAGAATTAGAAAAAGACTCACTCTCTGAGTTTTATTTCCAAATATCCTGGACTCAAAATAGCAACAAACATCAAATTTACTAGAGAGAAAACTTATGCCACAACCTATCCCTGAAGTTACATTATATATGGGACTTGCATAATTCCAGATATAATTGTCATATGACTTAATCCTCAAAAACACTTAGAGTTATTATATTTTTGAACATGATAAACTGCATTCTGTGGTATAGTGATACCATTTTAGGATTAAGGAAAATGTAGGGACAAGTTAAGTAAAGAATTCATAATTGTAAAGGAGTCATAAATGTTTCTTCTTTCTACAGTTATGAAACATACATGGCTTATGTATGTTCATGCACATTCATATACACACAATACTCTAATTCATTAATACCTTATGCCGAAAAAGTTAATAAATAATAAAATTTCTTTTCAATCCTTAGCCTAACTACCATCATTTTTCTGTTTGCTCAGTGAAGTTAGTCGATTCTGGTTATGACTCTATCAACACATTTTACTGTCAATCTGGAACATTTCTCTAATGACACAGATTTTCAAACAAAGCCATCTGCATTTCTTTCTACCAGGCTGCATATTTTACAAGAATTATTTTGGTATTAAATTTAAATAATAACAGGGCTTACCATGTGTAGTCTATGAAATTTAAACTAATTTTAAAAATTTAACATATGAACTGTAATATATGAATTAATAAGAAATCAGTTCTAAAGTAATTCTCAATTCCAAAATAACTGCATTTTAAAAGTTCATACTAAAATGTAATTTAAACTCTGATATATAATCCAAATCTTATTTTGTACATTTGCATGTGTCCATAGTGAAACTGAATTTCAGTTATATTTGCAATGCAATTTGACTAACCTCAGTTCATCATCTCTCTATCATAGTTATTCAAACATTAACCCTTTTGAGATAATTTTAAAGTAAAAATAACTATTAGCTATCTATATGCACACAACACACATATTGTATAAAACAAGCATTATAATATAATCACTAGCATCTTAAAGTCACGTGGTCCAAAGGTCAGGAATCTGATAGCCGCCCTTGCTTGATTTCTATGCATTCCTTAGAATGTAATGGGGAATGGGAAAGTCTAAATTTGTGATTATATCTCTTATGACATGGTGAGTGGGTGAACTGATTCTCTGCCTCAAACCTCTATTAGGTTTCATTGCTTTAAGAAGTCAGCTCTGGCTGGTTTCCATGGAGCTTTGCAAAAGGCCAACATCTAGGTTATTGGTCTTGAAAAATGAATCCCTTCCCCCACAATACTGGTTTTAAAATCTTCTATTGTGCCAACTACTTGCAGCTTTTCACATTTGCAATTTGTTTAATGATTTCATGCTTCAGTAGAGTCTGTAGGAAAAAGCTAATCATATTTCCATCTTAATTTTTAGAGTAGCAAAATTTCAATGTTTCTATATACTATGTACAAGGTATAATCTTAGTTTTAATATTTAAAAATTATCAAGTTATTTGCATAATATTAGATGTTTAGCTTTTCTGATTTTTAATACTACCGAAAACATTGTGATAAAATATACCATTTGATTTATTGAATCAACCCTTTAAACAAGACATGTAGTCACAAAGGAAGGAAAAAATAAGCAATGAAATTAAACAAATCTAAGCTTGAATTCTGAAACAGTTCTTGAGTAGTTGCATGACCTTGGGAATTTTTTCCCCATTTAAAAATATCATTTCAGTTCAAAATATGAAGAATTCTCTTGGTGGTAGGTTTATTTTTAAAATATCAAATCACACTTGATGCCTAATGAATGTACTAAGGCATATGCATTATAATATCATAGGTTAAATTCCTAGAAGAAATTATATTCAAATTAAATAAACTATTTACATTTCTTATTTTTATAAATTGCTTTATGAGGAAGTTATAAAATTTTCAGAGGTATTTACTACAATGTTTGCATTCTTTTTTTTTCTTTTGATTGCATTTGATATTACTATTTTTATTCTTCAGAAAGATAGTTGTTTAATTTTCTGCACATATTTGGGTCTCTAAAAGAAGAAATAAAACATAGCAGGACTATTATTGAAATAAATTGATAATTATTTTTTCCAGAATTGAAAAGACTCCTAAATTTGCATACTGAAATAACTCTTGTGTGTGTTCAGTCAGTTCCACTGTGATGAGACACGTTCATTTATGAAAAACTGAAATGACGGAAGCCACTTTAAAATAAAGCTGAAGGGGCACCTGGGTGGCTCGGTGGTTGAGCATCTGTTTTTGGTTCAGCACCTTATCCTGGGGTTATAGGATTGAGTCCCACACTGGGCTCCCCCCAGGGAGTCTGCTTCTCTTTCTGCCTGTATCTCTGCCTCTCTGTCTCTCATGAATAAACAAATAAAATCTCTAAAATAAAATAAAATAAAACATAACAAAAGCTGAAGAGGTCACTACAGAGCAACTGTGTTAACCATTCTCTATGTGAACTGGGCCAAAATCTTTGGATCAGACAATATGACAATTGTTTTAAACAACTGAGAAGTCAGCAAGATAACAGACATCCTGATCATGAGATTGATGACTATGGACTTTCTAGAGACAAAATCAGTAGTCCATCAATGTATGACCCAGAGTAGTTTTGCTTGTTAACACCCATTGGACTGTTGTGCCCAAGATTGCAAATCCAAGAAACCACCAAGAAGCCCACACCGATGCAAGTACATGAGGGTTTATTTGCAAGCTGGAGCTTGGGTCCAAGTATACCCGACACAGCAGAGCAGGGACTTGGACCCCGAGGTTAAGAAGTGGTGCAGTTTTATAGGGTCAGTGGCCAATGAGATTGTAACACACACAGAAAGTTGCACAGTCGTGTGGGTCCACACGCAGGTGGCCAATTGAATCACAATTCACCCTATAGTGACCATTTGAACTGGCCTATCACTCTGGTCGGAATTGGCCCGCAGGTTTGGCAGGCAAAAGGCGGGGTTTACATTCTGATGAGCCTGTTTCCGGTAAGACTGTGCTGAGCAGCTTGACTAGGGTGGGGAGTGCCTTAGCAATAAGCAGGTCATGTGGGGGGTTTTACATGAGATGGTGGGTGTAGCACAAAATGGAGTTAGTCCTGCTCTGCTTGTCCAGGGGTAGGGGATTTTTGTTAAATTCCTTGGGTCCCACAGGACTTTTTTCTCTCTTCAACTCATGTAATTGCCTCCCCATCTTTTTCTTCAGAAAACCCTCTTTCTCCCTACAAACAGCACTACTTGTATAGAATCTGTGCTCCCTGAATTTCAATTCTTCAATCCCAAGTAACACTCATTATTATTATAGCTATTTATTTTCAGATTAAAATCTGTATCTGTAAGAAATGCCAGTCCATGCAAAACTGTGCAATAAAAAACTCACAAGACCTATAGGAAAAAACGATGTTAAGAACACCAGACAAAAAAAAAAAAAACAGATAGGGATCCCTGGGTGGCGCAGCGGTTTGGCGCCTGCCTTTGGCCCAGGGCGCGATCCTGGAGACCCGGGATCGAATCCCACATCAGGCTCCTGGTGCATGGAGCCTGCTTCTCCCTCTGCCTGTGTCTCTGCCTCTCTCTCTCTCTCTGTATGACTATCATAAATAAATAAAAATTAAAAAAAATAGTTAAAAAAAAACAGATAAACAAACAAAAAACCCCACAGGACTAAAAACCTTCATTAACGACATATGAAAATAAATATAGAAGTTAAAAAAAGAAAAAAAAACAGTTTTACACATAGTAAATGATTAAGAAATATAGAATATATTTTGTATGGCTCTGGATCTTGAAAAATACCTAGTTTGTGTATATATGTGGATATTAGAATGACTGATGTTTCTGAAGGGGTAGAGAATTTGGGAAGTGTGACACTAGAGATACCGAGAATAAAAAAAAAATTCAAAAAAAAAAAATTCATTTTAAAAGGAAGTTGAAATATGTCATTATGAGGAGTTTTATTTTGAAAAGAGAAGATTGGTGTAGAGATAGATTTTAGCGTCAAGACAGAATTCTTTAAAAATGGCTAAATAACAGCATGTGTTGTCAAATAAAAACAAATCTAGAATCTAGATAGGGAAAATTTTAATTAGAATGAAAGACTAGTGCAAAAGGGATAAGATTCTAATTTCAGAAATCTGCAAGCATCTCAAAATCAAACAAAAAATAATTTTCTTTTATGAGGTAGAGGAGGCAGCAAACTGAGAGAAGCAGAAAACCTGGAGGGGAAGCTGGACAAGCATGGGGACCAGTGTCATTTGCCAGGAAAAGGCTTTCACTCTTGTCAGCTGATTCGTAGAGGAGAACTTGATTGAGGGGGGAGGCACATTCCACTTTTTTTTTTTTTTTTTTTTGTGCTCCCTCAGGTTTGAAGAAGAGAAGTTCAAAAGCCTGTAGGAAAGATAGAAATCTAATGTTTGGTCAAGACAAAGCAGTGGGTAAGAAATGGGCAACTGCAAACACTTGGTCAATGTCTTAATTGAAAAAAATTGATGCTTCATGACACATAGATCATTGTTGGAGCAATTCTTCAAAAATAAAAGATAAGGCTGAGATCTAGTTTACAAGAGGAAGGAGTAGCTTTTGCTAGAAGTAAGGCCAATTCATTTACAGTAACAGAAAGAAAGGAAGGTTTTCTTTTGTTTTGTTTTGATTTTTACTATTAAATTCAGTAGTGGTTATCGTTTTTTCTAAAAGCTCTTTTGTTGAATTATCTAAATATTTTTAAAAAGATTTTATATGTGTATTATTTGAGGGAGAGAGAATACAAGCCAGGGGACAAGCAGAGGGAAAAGCAGACTCCTCACTCAGCAGGGAGCCTGATGCAGGGGTTCAATCCCAGGACACTGTTATCATAACTTGAACACAAGGCAGACATTTAGCGAACTGAGCCACCCAGGTACCCCTTAATTATCTAAATATTTTTTCATGAGAGTTAATACTAAGGAAGTTTTTTGCAGATGTAGAAGTCATTATTTTGCCCTTATTTCTCAAAATAATTTCTAATATTCTTTAGAGTTTTTTAATGTATTATTTAGTCATTATCCTAGTTTCAAAAAACATTCCCTTGGGTATTTTATTATTGAAGTAGAAAATTACACATTTATAACACTCAATCTGTATTTTTAAGAAAAGAAAATAATGATGATTTATTAAACTTTAGCTCACTTACATATTCAGATCTTATTTTAAGTCTCCAATGAGGTCTTATTGTTTACTCTTTCTATTGCAAAGAGCCGTCATGGTTTTCAGTTTTCTTACCTGTTGTTTAATACTACTACTAAGTCACATATGTCAGCATAATAAAATATGTAAAAATCTTATTATATACCTCTAGTATTATTATGTTGAAAAAAGAAATCCTATACATTGTTTTAGATTGAAATAAATGTATGATTGGATAAAGAATAGCTCCTTTTCCTAAAAGCATTGCTCCAATTTTTAAATCTAAAAAAGCTTATGTTTCTCTATTATTAAGGGTAGTAGAAAGTCATAGCTGATTGATCTCCTCTTATTAATCTCACATAATAGTTGGTTGTTTTCTTTGTCCAGCATATCTCCAATTATGCTAATTTGGGATGGGTTTGACAATTGTAGTATCCTTATTCTTTGTTCCAGATTGATTTATATAATTCATATACAATTAAATATATTAAATTAATATCCTGGTCAGAGTAATTAATGCAAAGGTACACCTCTCCCTGGATTATTGTAGCTGCAGTTAGTGGGTAAGTGTCTTATCCCTGGAGTGACAAAATGGTGCATGTGGGAATCAGTGACTATCCAAAAGCATCTGAATTGCCATGTGGAGAAAGCCGGTTTGCAATAAGAGAAAATGTAGGAATGGCAAAGAAAATTTCAGAGGCAAGAGATGGAAACTGTTTCTACTTTTGGTTTTCATAGAAATGTTAGCCCATTTTTAAAATTTGCTTAATTTATTTTGAATTTTGATTTTTATTATTTTCAGTCGGAAGAGTAATTAATATTCAAGAAACATTTCATGGGCAGTCCTGGTGGCACAGCTGTTTAGCACCGCCTGCAACCTAGGGCATGATCCTGGAGACCCTGGATCGAGTCCCACGTCAGGCTCTCTGCATGGTGCCTGCTTCTCCCTTGCCTGTGTCTTTGCCTCTCTCTCTCTCTCTCTCTCTCTCTCATTCTCTCTCTGTGTCTCTATGAATAAATAAATAAAAAATATTAAAAAAAAAGGAAACATTTGGTGACACATTGTTCTTTCTACTCATGGAACTCTACTTAAACAATAATGAAAGTCATGGTATGCTCACTGACCTTGTTTGAAACAAATGTATAAATAGAGTAGGAATAAGATCTCTACCTGAAGGACCATGTCATAATTAACAAGTCCATTGAAATTCCAATGCTTAAAAAGATTTTCAGGACAGCAAAACTGCTGGATAATCCCTTGGGCATCCTGATAATTTAATCAGATATGCTGACTATTAAATTGGATTGTTTTGTTATTCAGGTATTTCTTCTTGAAACCTCTATTTATCTTTCTTTTATTAAAAAGAAAACAAAACATAACGCTCATTAGAAAATGTCAGTCTTTTAATGACATCTTTATTAAAGTTAAGTTTTGTGCTTGCATTGATTATTTGGTGAAGATTATCAATGCTGGCAATTATGAATTAATTCATAACACCCACTCTATAACAAAGTATTAGTGATTGTAATTGTTAAGGAGTTCTAGCCTTTTGAAACTTAGTCAATTAAAAAATGTAGCAATTAAAAATGCTAGTCCAGATCATTTCAATTTTCATAGCAGCAACACATTGTCAGTGATCAGACCCCTTCTTTCAATGTTAGAACTTGCAGAAATATGGCCTGGCAAATATCCTATTGAGTCATATTGTCATATCCCTGTATTCTAACATAATCAAACATACTCCAACAGCCACGGAAGTTAGCTCCATTCTAGATAGCCTAGACAATTTGCAGAATAATATACTCATTATTCCTGTGATTTTTCTCTTCAAGGCAGCTTTTGGGCGCCATCTTCACACTAAATCTATGCAAGCATTAAAAAGTGAATTTAACCTCGATTCAGTTGTTTTCAGAGAAAAATATACTTATTATATACATTTGATCCTTGAACAACACTTTTTTAAACACACGGGTCCACCCATACTTGGATTTTTTACAGCTCCATACTGTAAATGTTTTTTTCTCTTATGATTTTCTCACTAACATTTTCTTTTCTCTAACTTACTTTGTTGCAAGAACATAGTATATAATTCACATAACATACAAAATATGTGTTAATGGACTGTTCATGTTACCAGTAAGACTTGCAGTCAACAGTAGCCTACTAGTAGTTAAGGTTGGAGGCAGTCAAAAGTTAATACTTGTATTTTCAACTGCATGGGGTGGGGTCAACACTCATAACCACATATTGTTCAAGGGTCAACTGTATATTTGATATGTTTTAATATATCTTTTGATATATGTTATAATTTAATGTTTATGTATTCCGAGTTAATATAAGTGATAATGTTTAAAATTTTACAATATAAAATTCAATAGCTAACTACGTACATATTTAATTTCAAAGCACTAAACATAGATAAAGTTTCCTAGGCAGTTTCTGGAAGGTAAAGATTATAAGAGTGAACTATTTCATATTTTCAATTGTTGAAGGAACGAAGATATATAGATTTGATTCTATTAAAAATAGAATTCATAGCCTCCTTTTTCCTAGATATCTCTAAAATCACATTTCTATATAATTATTTAATTATTGTCTTTGTAATGTCTCTTCTGGTCTTTGTATTATACTCAATGAATTGTAATTACATTCTTTCTCTAACTTGTTGTTAGAGAGACTTAATCCCATTTTCCACAAATATTTTATTATGGCTAATCTGTCTACTTATGAAGATGAGAAGTTTAGATATTCCCATTCACATTTGTCCTTTGCTGATTATAGAAGAGTTCAATCTCCTTAAGTAATAAAGCATTTCCAAAGTTACCCATTTCTAGCTACATTTCTGTCAGATTTTTAATCAATTTAGAGTTACCAAGCAAATACAATTATTAAAAAAAAAAAACTTTCATTCATCACATATGTTAATCAATAGTTCTGATTTTCTGATAGTTCTGGAAGTAATTTAATCAGTTGGCCCATTACCACCACAGGAAATAACAGCAATAAAACAGTATTAAACAAAACATTATTAGATATTAGAGTTGTATCATGGTAGTTCTTATAAAGTCTTACTAAAGATATATAGTACAGATTATATATAGAGACATTTTGAAATTTAAAGTAAGAACTTACTACTTTCTTAATTTCAGTGAGAAAAAAAAAGGTTGCCTAGAACAGCAAGTTTGTTATAAAATGATTTCAAATGAGTTTAAACCAGCTTAAACTGTATGTCCTATAATACAGAAATTGGACAATGTACTGTGTCATTTTTAAGAGAATAATTATAATGCATATTTTATTCTACTTATGCTATGCTAATTATATCATGGAGTTATAATTGGCCTTTGGCACTATAGTGATTAAGGTGAATCTTTTTCTTTTCTCAAGTCATGTCCCATCTTTTGCTTTTAGTTCACTTTCATATTGCTTCCTTTAGTTAAATTTTTCTTTCAACATAAAAAAAGATTCTTACTGCTTTCAAAGATTGTGCAAAAACTATCTAAATGTGACTAATCAAATAATGCACCCATGTAATGTGTATGACGTTAATTCTGATTACTATATAAATGCAGTATTTACAACATAGTAATTTAATTGGCTGTGTATTAATTTATTCTGGAATTTTTATAAACATTGATTTACCTCTCTGTACATTAACTTCAAGAAAATGATATATCAATTTTCATAAGAGTCATAACATAAGAGTCATACTGAAACAACTCCAGCTCATTTTAAAACACTTTTTAAAAAACTGGTGTCATCTTTCCCTCATGATTTCTCAGTCTATCTTCTAAACAATATTATCAAACTTTACATTCTGTGGTTTGTTGGTCCAAAGTAGTGAGTAAAATGAAAGATTAAAAAAAAATTTTTTTTTTAACTGCAAATGTATCTCACTCTTGATTATTTCTACACCAAGGACAAAGTCTGTTGATCCTTTAAATCTCTTAGGCTTGCATATCTCTTAACAATACCAGTCTAAATGTGCCTATTTGCATACAAATACTGATACACTCTCTTGGAAAGATCACTTTTATATAAATATGAAGAAAGTTCTTATAGAGAGATGTGGCATCTGAATGGGTCTTCAAGGTGTTTATTTTTTCTTAGAAATCATAATTATAAGAGAAAGACATTATATATAACCATCAACATCAACATTTAAATTTTTAACAATTATTGAGAACTTAATTATGTGCAGAGCAAAGCCTAAATCACTTTCATATATTAACTCATGCATGAGGTCCTTTGAGGTAGGCACTACTATTATTGTGATCGTATAATTAAGATAATTGAACCTCAGAGAAGATAAATTATGTGCCCATGTACAGATAGCTAAGAGGTGAGGAGCCAGAGTTCTAATTCAAGTGTGTGCCAGAGACTACACTATTAAGGATAAAATATTGTAAACTTTTGAGTTTTTTATAAATTAGTTTTTAATTTTAACACGACACATATCTGAAAAGTCTCTTAGTTCCAAAAGACTTGTAAAAGAAAAGAAAGAAGAAGAAAGAAGGAAAGAAAGAAGAAAGAAAGAAAGAAAGAAAGAAAGAAAGAAAGAAAGAAAGAAAGAAAGAAAGAAAATGACAAACCCAACTCTCAGCTTTACTTTTCCTCATCTGACGTCCCTTTCCAGAGACAAGAAATTTCAATTCCTTATGGTAATTTCTCTGATACTGCCTATGTATATTGCCATTGACTGCATTTATAAGAAGTATATCAATTACCTCCCATCATTTTTTCTTCAAATGAACTTTATTATACTTACTACTTTAAAACAACTTTGTCAGCATGCTATTTACATTGTTCCCAAAAACTAGGGAATGATTAATGTTACTGGATTTGATAGTATTGTTTATAATTTAATGATGTGATCCAAGTATACTTTTAATCTGTTAAAATACAAACATATCTCTGTTTGTATCTATCTCTTTGGGATCTAATAAGTGTGAATACAATCAAGGCATTGGTAGCACTGAATGTATTTTACTCTCTAGATTTCTTAGAAATGTAATATAACAGCATTATTTTAATCTTTGCACATGTCCACAGACTATTAAATATATTAATCTCTAGACTTGGAAAACCTGCTCTCAGTATACACTCCAGTAAGTGATCCACTAAAAAGCTCCTATATTTTGTAATAAATACATTTTTTCTTGTTTTCAGGAAATTAAAATACCTGTTTTGTGACTTTATTGTTATGAAAGGTCTATACATTTTTATCTGCTTACTGAAGCAATCAAAATATATTTATAACAAGTAAATTATTTTCATGAAACTGTGCTAGGTGAGACTGTCTTTTTTATTTTGGACACCAAGTATAATTTACATGGTATAGTGAATAAAACTATTCATAAATAGGAATAATTGAATAATTTTCATACTGCTATAGCACCATTTATAAAGAGGATATATTACCTATATTCATTTATGAACTGAAGAATGGTGGCTTCCTAGGTTACTCTGTGGGGTGTCAGTCATATATGTGAGGACTATAGAAAAGGAAAAATTGTTTGGAGAAGTGCAAGCTGGCTCTGTTGCATGAATTAAACTGTTCTTTTTTAAAGATAAGATTAATCAATTTATATTTATCAACATGACATATGATTGTGCTGGAGTATACCATGTTATCTTTCTCCTATATTATAGTTTTCTAAAATATTTCTCTTTGTATTGTTCCCTGTTTCATTTTGCAATATATTTTTCCCCTGATATTTAATAAAGTTTGGTTCTTAAGGTTATTTTTATTATAATCAATTGTATGATACCTTTTGTATTAAGTTTATTTAGAGATAATTTATAATTCTCATTAAGGATACTTACATTATCCTCCATCTCCTATGTTTTGCAAATACTATTTTTTTCTATATATATTTTTTATCATTCTTCTCTTTTCGTTATTCTTTTTTTTTTTTTTTTCTTTATTTATGATAGTCACAGAGAGAGAGAGAGAGGCAGAGACACAGGCAGAGGGAGAAGCAGGCTCCATGCACCGGGAGCCCGATGTGGGATTCGATCCCAGGTCTCCAGGATTGCGCCCTGGGCCAAAGGCAGGCGCCAAACCACTGCACCACCCAGGGATCCCTCTTTTTGTTATTCTATATGGTATATTGCCTTATTCGTCCACTACTTATTTATTTATTTATTTGTTTATTTAGTATGAAAGGCATGTATTGATTTTATTTATTACCCTAAATCTACTATTTAATTCGATGTTAATTGTAAGCAACACATAAAAGTGCCTATTTCTGCTACCATGTAATGTAATTTTCCATCGTGAATATTGTGATAAGGCTTATGAAAACTCTATGACATCAAGGACTCTAGCTTCTCAGATGGCTGGTATTTTACAATTCTCACTGTCTGTGAAATCCCAACATGGGTAAGATTCTCCCACATTTAGTGCAGAATATCATGGGGTGCATAATTAGCTTATTGGCCCCCTGAGTTCCCCACACTGGAGCCTCAGTGTTACTAGTAGAGTTCTAAAATAACAAAGGCAGTGAAAACCCCTTGAGTCTAATTTCCAAAGAAATCCACATCACAATAGATTTCACGATAGTGAGGCTTTACCATTGTTGAGCTTGCCCAAACACTCATACCTGATCTTAAACTGTGGGTACACCATGCCTTTTATCTGGATGAAAAGTTAATGTGAAAGGTTCTCAGTATTCCATCTATAAGCTACATGTGGATATAAAGGCTGTTAGGTGATCCAGATGATGGTTTTTTCATTATGATATAAAACCTACGAGCCATCATAGATAGCTTAGGAAAACGTTTAGTCAAATATACAGATACTAACTCTTCAGTGGTCAAGGATAGCAAAAGCATCATTTAGATGATTTTCAAACAGAAAAGCTAAAGGATTGAACTATCACAACAGGTGATAGGTATTTTCTTCACTGCAGAAGCTGAGATATTCCAGTAGGAGAGCTCTTTTATTTGTCTACACTTATATTTTTTTGGCATGAAGTTATTATAAAGTGGACACTTTTAAAACTCATAACTCCCAAGTTGTTTCCTCCTTCACTCCAATTTTTTTTTTAATTTTTAGGGCTTAAATATTTATATGTCTTCTCAGTTACTTTAATTCTCACATTATGTTATACTTTAATTTATTCAATTAAATATATACAGTAATCAAAACCAGTACTTTTTGTTATGCTACCTTAGTCATTATTAGTTGCTTGATCTATGTCTGGAGAAATTTCTTCAAGAAAAGTTTATGTACAATATTCTTGGAGTTTTCTCTGGATATATAAATGTAAACTGGAAGCTGTTTTCTTTTAGCATTTTCAAGATATAATATTGCTTAATAGCTTCCATTTTGAGGTAGCTTGGAAAATTATTCTCAATATGTTATTTGCCCTCTATAGAGAAAAACCTTTGGCAGGCGATTTTATAATTCCCCAAACAGACAGAGTATACTTTCCCCCCTACTTATGCTGGGTATGCTCTGGCCAATTGAACGTTCATCTAAGAGACTAAAAGTAAGCCTTGGGATGTGCTTGTGTGATTTGGCATGGTCTCTTGTGGCTCTATGATCCATTTCTGGAAGAACGTGCTGTGCCTGACAGGGCTCTAAAATGAAGGTAAGAATGAATAAAGTCTTTAAAAATATATATAAAAATTTAAAAAAAGAAATAGAAAACTACAGAATTGTTGCAATAAGCCACTGAAATTGTGAAAGGGTTACATATACAAAGTTGCAGAACAAAACTAATACACACTGTTTTCTGTAAAAAAGGCAACTGTCTTTTTTTCTATTCTTTTTGAACTTTTTTCCTCTTATATTTTCTGATATTTATAAGAGTTTTCATTGTCTTTGTATGTTGCTCATTTCCTCTTATGTGTCTACAAGCTATTTTCTTTATATTTATCCTCACCAGGGACAGGGGGAAGTCGTAGACTATTGGATCTGGAGATGGATGATTTTTTTTTTTTTAAGATTTTATTTATTTACTTGAGAGAGAGAGAGAGAGAGAGCACAAGCAGGGGGAGAGGAAGAAGCAGGCTCCCTGCCAAGCAAGGAGCCCAACGTGGGGCTCCATCTCAGGACCCTGGGATCATGACCTTAGCTGAAAGCAGATGCTTAATCACATGAACCACCCATGTGCCCCTGCTAATGGATGATTGTTAACAATATTGGGAATTTTCAAACAAATAGGTTATTTGTTTCTTTCCTATTTTCTTCTCTCTCCTGTTCTCTTTTTAACTGTACTTCATAGATCTTTTCTAATCTTTATTTTTATTTTAGTATCACTTTGTACTTAAAGTACATTTTGGATTTTTTTTCCTTTTTTAAGATTTTAGTTATTTATTCATGAAAGACACAGAGAGAGAGGCAGAGACACAGGCAGAAGGAGAAGCAGGCTCCATGCAGGGAACCCAATGTGGGACTCCAGGGATCATGCCCTCAGCCAAAGGCAGGAGCTAAACCACTGAGTCACCCAGGGATCCCCATGGATTTTTTTTTTTTCTGATCTATATCAGACATCATGAATTTCCTTATAATCATTTTTTAACTTTTGTTAATCTAATTTACATAATTCTTAATTTGTTTGAAAAGATCCATTTTATTCTTTAAATAATCTCCCATTTTCTGCTTATATTCTCTCTCTCTCTTTCCAAATCCTTGAATCATGGTTATTTAATGTGAATGTCTGGTCAGCCCAACATCTGCATCTTCCATGGGTTTTTTTTTTTGTTTGTTTTGTTTATTTATTTATTTTTTAGTTTTATACTATTTTCCAGTGTTTTGGTCAAGTAATTACTCTTTTATATTTACTTGCTTTTCTTTGAGTGCTAGACATTGGTATGAAAGTCTGTAGAGAAAATTGTAATGCTTTGTCAAATGCTATCTCTGTGTTTTGTTGCTCCTTGGCCGCTGCTTCTTTTTTCTGCTCCTGCTTTTCCTCCTCCTCTGCTTTCTTCTTCTTCTTTTCTTCTTCTTCTTCTTCTTCTTCTTCTTCTTCTTCTTCTTCTTCTTCTTCTTCTTCTTCTTCTTCTTCTTCTTCTTCTTCCTCTTCTTCTTTTTTCCTCTTCCCTCTTCAGCTTCTTCATCTGCTTCTTCTTGTCTGGTATTTCATGTGTCTCCAACTAGAACAGCACTCTATCAACTAGTCCTCTGTTGACTGAAATGAAACTTCTCTCTAATCCTATTTAACAATTTCATTTTATCCACACACTTTTGATCACTCTTTTCTTTTATGTCTTCATGTCTCTCAAGATCTTCCCATAGCTGTATTGTTCTTTGTCCTTCTTAAGGTAGCATCTCAAGGGACTTTTCCTCTTCTACTTAAATCTGTTTTCTCCCTTATAATATGCTTTTGTCTCGCTAATTTTTCTTTATATTCATATAGTTCTGCTCCATAATTTTCCTTCACAGAGAAAATTACATTACTGTTTTTGAATAGATAGTAACCTGTTTTTAACAAAATTTCAAAAATTTTATGGCAATATTTCAACATTTTATATTGTATGTTCATGATCTCTTTTTTTGTATTTTCCTATAATACAAAATCATATATATATATAATATATAATGTGTATCTATGCATGCTCATTTATTTTATTTTTTACTAATTAGTGAATAAAACATACTTTTACAGAACATCTATTTGAAGGCAGTTTAGGAATCAGGAAGAGGAACTAGAGTAGCCTTTCAGTATTAATAACCCAAAGACATACTTTTTCCAAACCATAGACTTAGCCAGATTGCTTTCTCTGAATTGTCTTATCTGAGTCATTCTTCTATAAACATGCAACTTCTGTTCTAACCAAAGAAGGTCCTAGGGAAGTTTTGAAAGTTCATGTTCATGTCACTTTTTAACTTATTTCAAAAAATGAGATTTTTTTTTTCTCCAATCGTGTCATGACAATCTTTTACCTTCATAAAGAATTATTACCAGTTCCTTCTAAATTCCTTACCTTGGGACACTTCGACACTCCTTCACATTTTTCTACTTCTTCCTTCTTGGAGTCTACCTAAACTTAAGTCTTTTGAATAACCTTTACCAAAATCTGGAGTCATTGATTTTATCTGTTTTCTAGGATTACTAAAATTGAAATTTTTCTTTGTCGTTCACTTTGTTGCTTTTTTAAAGATAAAAGATGATGAGTAAAAGGTCATATTCAAATCAGAAATCCTATTAATAAATAATTTTATGGTTTTGAGAACTCATTTAAAAATTAAACCAGGTAATTCAAAGTATAGAATTAAAAGTTTTAATATGAATTTGAAATAGTTTTTGAATCAAAAACAAGGCAACATGTCAAATTGCTCATAACATATTTTTTATATCCTCAAGATACTAAATTTTTGCAATTTGATTCAGCTGCATTTAAGAGACACATTTAGGTTCTCTTATTTGAGGGACATTTATTTTGAAGCCACTTAAAGGGAGAATACAGGGAAGGAAACTCTCCAGCAAAAACCTCAGGTATCCTAGGTAACTAGATTTCTTTTTATGATACTTCATCAATAATCTGTCATAATTGCAAGTTAGTTTACTCATGGTTCTGCTTTGTCTTCTCCATGATTCAACTACTAATTCCTTCTTACTCTCCATTTTATCTAACAAGTCTCATTGCTGAGAACCCTTTCTGCAGTCTCTACATTATCCCTTTTCAGGTCTCCTGGGTTCTTCAACATTCTACTTCCTGAATTTTTTGCTCTCTGTCACCCACTTAAGATTATCTAAAAGTTGCTTTCATCAATTATTTCACTCAAATGCCACCATTACCAATGGAGAGACAGCACAGGCATTTTTGACTTGTATTTACAAAGGAGGAAAAAACCCATAATCACAACTCAGGAATGTAAATTCATGAACTTTACCTTTGTGACTTTTAACCTTGTATGTTTTATACTAGTGTTCAGAAGACAAGTCAGATGTGCCAAAAAATGTAGCATTTATTTTCTTTTACTTCTTGAAGTATTCCCAATTTTATTCAATTGTAAGAATAATTTAATCCTAACAAATAAAAGTACAATTCAGTCAAAACTTATTTAAAAATCAGATATAATGATAACCTAGACTTGGATTATATTGTTTTTGCTATGATTTATTACAAACTATCTGACAAGTAGTTCAAAGATGTATGACAAAACTGTGCATTAGAGTATACAAACTTTGTGATTGTCTTCCTAGGTCTTTTTCTATTTTAGTAATCAATAAAATCCATGGTGAGTTGACAATCCCAAGGTGACAAAGGCTAATTACCAGAAGCTCTCTGCTTTTCTGCCAATAAACTGGGATAGGACACATAAGCCCTGAAGAATCTGCCCCTGGTTATGTAAATCTAATGATGCGCCACAGTTATATTACTCTGGGCTTTATGCATTACCTAATAAACAGCAGGTGTGGACAAGGCTTAACATAAGGCATTGCCACCTCTGTCAAATCAATAAAATCTTTATGATAAGTCAGTCTATTTAGGGAATCAAAAGAACATTCTTTTAGGAACTTGCTCCTTGATATAATATATGTAAAAAAGATGGCTTAATTCTTCACGGTAGCAATGTTGAGAAGAGTTAATGCTTCCTGTTCACATTTTTTTTTTTTCTCCAGGTCCTTTCTGATTATAATGTGGTACCTTATCATGCTTGGTTTTTTTTTATTTTTTATTTTTTTTACTTTATTTTATGTTCTAATTGAGTTTGCTTGTGGTGATCAGCGGTTCCATCCAACTCTGTATAGGCCCTTCTACCTGCTTCTCTCCATGCTGGAATTCTTGGTGATGACATTCAGTCATCTGTGACCTCCATTATCTGACAAACATGCTTGTTTGTCAGCCCTCTTAGCTTCTCTGATATCTCCCTAAGGGCATGCAGAAACATGTTTGTTTCTTGTACAACAATAGCACTATTTCCATGTTTTGTAGAAATCTCTCTCCCTTAGTCATTCTGTTGACCTTACACATGATGTTAGGGGGAAAGGACTTACAGCAGCTAAGTCCATCTGGTGTTTCCATTACTTTGCTTCCTCCTGTGATTCTACATCTATCTTTCCTTTGCTCTAATCTTCTCACCAGAAGGAGTGGTACATTAGCTTCTTAAACTGTTTATTTTTTATTCTGGATTTTCCCTTATTTTTTACATACTATGAAATTCTATGGTCCAAATTAACCAAGTGTGTATCTAATTATGTGAAAGAAGCTATTGGAATTCAGAAAATCTATTTTCTCCAGTTTCAGTTACTTATTGCTGCATGACAGTCCACCCTAAAATTTAGGAGGCTAAGACAAGAACAATTTATTATTTATAAATGATTCTGTAGGTTAATTGGGCACAGTTGGGCAATTCTTCTGCTTCATGTGATTTTTAATGAGGCTACAGTTGTCTGAAAGCTCAACTGTGCTGGAATGTTCAAAATTACTACGGCATACATCTGGCAGGCAAGCTAACTAGCCATTGGCTTGGAAATGAGCAAGAGATTGACCAGAAATTCTTATTTTTCTCATGGCTTCTCCAAGTACTTTGAGTTTCTCTTAGCTTGGGAGGAGAGGGAGAATGTCCCAAGCTTCCAAAGTGGAATCTGCTGATTTCTTAAGGCCTAGTTTCAGACCATAAGCAATATCACTTTTGCCAAATTCTGTTACTCAGAGAAAGTCAAAGGTCAAGCCCAGAATTAGGGAGAGTGACAATATATCCCACAATTTAATGGGAGAAATGGCAAATAATTTGTTTTCCTTCTTTAATTCACAAATCTCCCTTAAAAATTCTCATTCCAAAGACTACTGTATCAATCTGGACCATCTCCAAATCCAATCTGATAGTCAAAACTCAGCAATGAATTTATTGTTCTAATCCTTTTTTTGAAGAGTTCTTAATTTTTAATTCATTGTGTTTGTATGAAGATTTAGAAGTAATAAAGCATGTCTGTTTAATCTTCAAACATATTATCTAGCCAGAAATAATTTAATTAAAATCAAGATTACATTTTTGAGACCCAGAAGCTGACATTGTTGAAAGTAAATTAGAAGAGATGTAGTTATTCTGGGACTCCCTAAAACTGATAATTTCCTATCATCATGAAACGTTTGTGACTGAGGTTCCAGTAACAATCAGGCACAATAATTTGGGATATTACCACTAATTTTACACTCAATAGGAAATTGTGTAAGCAAGAAGAGCCAACATGTTTCCCATCTGTCCTTTGGAAATATTCAGGGAAATTGTCTTTTATATAGTACTAATTATCAGGACAGAAATAGAAATGGAGAAGGAAAATGAAATTAAAAAATAATAATCCAGACTATTTTCTAATACTGATCTATTGGAATGATAAAAATTTTTATTTCTTTTATTAAATGAAAATTAGCTTTACGAAAAATTGGTGATTATTAATTAATCTAAGACATAAGTCTCTTGAATATAATTATCACTATTGTGCTCTTAATTTTGAGGCCTCTTCTGCTGCTACTAATGTCAGAACTACTTACTATATCACTGTTATTCCCATACTACTTTGGATTTACACAAGCATTAACAGCTTTGGAAAATTCTTAAAACAGATTCCCCTTTTTAAAACTTTCAAATCAATCTCCTAGGCCATTATTTATTTCAAACATTTTATGTGAATGAAATGATATAATATATAACTTTTTGGAATTGACTTTTTTCACTCAGCATTTTTCTCTGGAGAGTCATCCATGTTGGTATGTATCAATATACATAGATATACCCCTGACTCTATAGCCGTTCACTTGTTAAAAGATAACAGATTCCAGTCTCTGCCTCTATGTCTCTGCCTCTTTCTCTGTGTCTCTAATGAATAAATAAATAAAATATTAAAAAAATTGGGAAATACTTATAATGTCCACTAATGAAAAAATAAATGAAAGTATATCCATATAATGAAATGCTGCTGAAACAAACCCTGCTGGGCTGGGATGTCAGACTGAAGATCCTGATGTAAAAAGATCTTAGAAGTGTGAACTGAAAAACAAAAATATACCTATGGAACATTTATCATGATTTAGTATATCATGGGTGATGAAATAAACCACAACAAGTTTAAAAAATGAAAATTGTTCATTATGCGTTATCTGCTTACATCTGAGACTTTGAGCTCTGGGAAGCTACTCTGAAGGAGATAAACAAAATTTCCATATTTTAGTATAGTATTTAGTAAAGTGAAAGACAGGGACAAGCATTCCAGGCAGAGAATAGAGGGAAATAAATGGGACAATAAGTATTTATTTATTTATTTATTTATTTATTTATTTATTTATCATAATTTTAGAGGGAATGGATGTTACAGGAAAGACTCAAAATATAGGCAGGGTTTTGAAAGTGACAGTTGTGGGAGATTATGCCTGAAACCTTAATATTCTTCATGAATTTGTAGGTACTTCCCAAACAGGATGAGTCACAGTAAGCTAGGTTTCCTGGGGTCATTTGGATATATTTTGAAGTAATCATTAAAAAGAATCAAAAGGAAAAGTGGTAAGACATATATGAAAACATATGGGCTGTGGTGATAGATTAATAGAAGTAGGAGAACACTGGATTTTGTTGTTATGAAAAATTTTAAATATACAGAAAAGTTGAAAGAGTAATAATATGAACATCAACACATCCAAAAATAAATTCACTTGCTGATACTTTGTCGTATTTGCTTAATTATTTTTATATATTTGTGAACATACAGATATGTGTTCATTTTTGTGTCTATATAAAGATATATGAAAGTGGGATCCCTGGGTGGCGCAGCGGTTTAGCGCCTGCCTTTGGCCCAGGGTGCGATCCTGGAGACCCGGGATCGAATCCCACATTGGGCTCCCGGTGCATGGAGCCTGCTCCTCCCTCTGCCTGTGTCTCTGCCTCTCTCTCTTTCTCTCTGTGACTTATCATAAATAAATAAAAATTTTTAAAAAAGAAATATATATGAAAGAGTGTGAGTGTGTGTATTCCTGAGCTATTTGAAAGTAGCAAACAACAACTCAAAGCATGGCAACATGCCACACCAAAAAATAAAGATATTTTTGACAGAATTCACTACAATTACCACATCATAATAAAACAAAGAAATATCAATATCATACATTATAATACGTCACCAGATATCAGAGCAGTTTTTGCCCCAAATATCTTTTATAGCTTTTTTTAAAAAATCAAAATTTAAACAAGCTTATTTATATTATCTCTTTAGTTTCTGGTAACCTGAAAGATACTTACGGTGTCTTTTCACAGTGGCAACTTTTTGGAGTAACCCGGCATGATGACATATAGACTATATTAGCAAAAACTTAACTGTTACTTTTTATTTTAGGCTTGTATATTCAGATTTTAAAATGGATGACTTTATTATTAAGTATATTTTATTAGAGATCACTTAAATATTAATGAAGTCATGTGCAAAAGGCTTTCTTTAGGACTTTATTTTCTTTAAAATGTAACATGTCACCAAATGAATATGAAAGTGAAATACAGGGTAAAAAATGTAGAATATGATAGAGAAATTATGGGATTAGCTGGTTAAAAACAGCTAAATGCATATAGAGGTAACATATTTTTGTTCTGTGCAGAAATACAAATTGCAACATATTTTAAGATTTGTTCCCAAATGCTGAGAATCGTGAATGTTAAATTTGGGATTTTCAAGGGTGTGCTTTACAAACATGTCTACGCAAAAATATTTTTTAATAATAAATTTATTTTTTATTGGTGTTGAATTTACCAAAATACAGAATAATACCCAGTGCTCATCCCTTCAAGTGCCCCCCTCAGTGCCCATCACCCATTCCCCCCCACCCTCCGCCCTCCTCCCCTTCCACCACCCCTAGTTCCTTTCCCAGAGTTAGTTTTCATGTTCTGTCTCCCTTTCTGATATTTCCCACACATTTCCTCTTCCTTCCCTTATATTCCCTTTCACTATTATTTATATTCCCCAAATGAATAAGAACATACACTGTTTGTCCTTCTCCGATTGACTTACTTCACTCAGCATAATACCCTCCAATTCCATCCACGTCAAAGCAAATGGTGGGTATTTGTCGTTTCTAATGGCTGAGGAATATTCCATTGTATACATAAACCACATCTTCTTTATCCATTCATCTTTCGATGGACACCGAGGCTCCTTCCACAGTTTGGCTATTGTGGACATTGCTGCTAGAAACATCGGGGTGCAGGTGTCCCGACATTTCATTGCATCTGTATCTTTGGGGTAAATCCCCAAAAGTGCAATTGCTGGGTCGTAGGGCAGGTCTATTTTTCACTCGTTGAGGAACCTCCACACAGTTTTCCAGAGTGGCTGCACCAGTTCACATTCCCACCAACAGTGTAAGAGGGTTCCCTTTTCTCCGCGTCCTCTCCAACATTTGTGGTTTCCTGCCTTGTTAATTTTCCCCATTTTCACTGGTGTGAGGTGGTATTTCATTGTGGTTTTGATTTATATTTCCCTGACGGCAAGTGATGCAGAGCATTTTCTCATGTGCATGTTGGCCATGTCCGTGTCTTCCTCTGTGAGATTTCTCTTCATGTCTTTTGCCCATTTCATGATTGGATTGTTTGTTTCTTTGGTGTTGAGTTTAATAAGTTCTTTATATCTTGGAAACTAGCCCTTTATCTGATACGTCATTTGCAAATATCTTCTCCCATTCTGTAGGTTGTCTTTTCGTTTTGTTGACTGTATCCTTTGCTGTGCAGAAGTTTCTTTCCTTGATGAAGTCCCAATAGTTCACTTTTGCTTTTGTTTCTTTTGCCTTTGTGGATGTATCTTGCAAGAAGTTACTATGGCCGAGTTCAAAAAGGGTGTTGCCTGTGTTCTCCTCTAGGATTTTGATGGAATCTTGTCTCACATTTAGATCTCTCATCCATTTTGAGTTTATCTTTGTGTGTGGTGAAAGAGAGTGGTCCAGTTTCATTCTTCTGCATGTGGATGTCCAATTTTCCCAACACCATTTATTGAAGAGACTGTCTTTCTTCCAATGGATAGTCTTTCCTCCTTTATCGAATATTAGTTGACCATAAAGTTGAGGGTCCACTTCTGGGTTCTCTATTCTGTTCCATTGATCTATGTGTCTGTTTTTGTGCCAGTACCACAATGTCCTGATGACCACAGCTTTGTAGTACAACCTGAAATCTGGCATTGTGATGCCCCCAAATAAGATTTTCTTTTTTACAATTCCCCTGGCTATTCAGGGTCTTTTCTGATTCCACACAAATATTAAAATAATTTATTCTAACTCTCTGAAGAAACCATGGTATTTTGATAGGGATTGCATTAAATGTGTAAATTGCCCTGGGTAACATTGACATTTTTACAATATTAATCCTGCCAATCCATGGGCATGGAATATTTTTCCATCTCTTTGTGTCTTCCTCAATTTCTTTCAGAAGTGTTCTATAGTTTTTAGGGTATAGATACTTTACCTCTTTGGTTAGGTTTATTCCTAGGTATCTTATGCTTTTGGGTGCAATGTAAATGGGATTGACTCCTTAATTTCTCTTTCTTCAGTCTCATTGTTAGTGTATAGAAATGCCACTGACTTCTGGGCATTGATTTTGTATCCTGCCACACACCAAATTGCTGTATGAGTTCTAGCAATCTTGGGGTGGAGGCTTTTGGGTTTTCTATCTAGAGTATCATGTCATCGGCGAAGAGGGAGAGTTTGACTTCTTCTTTGCCAATTTGAATGCCTTTAGTGTCTTTTTGTTGTCTGATTGCTGAGGCTAGGACTTCCAGTACTATGTTGAATAGCAGTGGTGAGAGTGGACATCCCTGTCTTGTTTCTGATCTTAGGGGAAAGGCTCCCAGTGCTTCCCCATTGAGAATTATGTTTGCTGTGGGCTTTTTGTAGATGGCTTTTAAGATGTTGAGGAATGTTCCCTCTATCCATATACTCTGAAGAGTTTTGATCAGGAATGGATGCTGTATTTGGTCAAATGCTTTCTTTGCATCTAATGAGAGGATCATATGGTTCTTGGTTTTTCTCTTGTTGATATGATAAATCACACTGATTGTTTTACAAGTGTTGAACCAGCCTTGTGTCCGGGGATAAATCCTACTTGGTCATGGTGAATAATTTTCTTAATGTGTTGTTGGATCCTATTGGCTAGTATCTTGTTGAGAATTTTTGCATCCATGTTCATCAGGGATATTGGTCTGTAATTCTCCTTTTTGGTGGGGTCTTTGTCTGGTTTCGGAATTAAGGTGATGCTGGCCTCATAGAACGAATTTGGAAGTACTCCATCTCTTTCTATCTTTCCAAACAGCTTTGGTAGAATAGGTGTGGTTTCTTCTTTGAACGTTTGATAGAATTCCCCAGGGAAGCCATCTGGTCCTGGACTTTTGTGTCTTGGGAGGTTTTTGATGACTGCTTCAATTTCCTCCCTGGTTATTGGCCTGTTCAGGTTTTCTATTTCTTCCTGTTCCAGTTTTGGTAGTGTGTGGCTTTCCAGGAATGTGTCCATTTCTTCTCGATTGACTAATTTATTGGCATATAGCTGTTCATAATATGTTTTTAAAATAGTTTGTATTTCCTTGGTGTTGGTAGTGATCTCTCCTTTCTCATTCATGATTTTATTAATTTGAGTCTTCTCTCTCTTCTTTTTAATAAGGCTGGCTAATGGTTTATCTATCTTATTAATTCTTTCAAAGAACCAACTCCTGGTTCTGTTGATCTGTACCACAGTTCTTCTGGTCTCGATTTCATTGAGTTCTGCTCGAATTTTAATTAACTCTCTTCTTCTGCTGGGTGTAGGGTCCATCTAGCTGCTTTATGTGTAAGGTGAGCTTTTGTATTTGAATTCTTTCCAGTTTTTGAATGGATGCTTGTACTGCGATGTATTTCCCCCTCAGGACTGCTTTTGCTGCATCCCAAAGATTTTGAACGGTTGTATCTTCATTCTCATTAGTTTCCATGAATCTTTTTAATTCTTCCTTAATTTCCTGGTTGACTCTTTCATCTTTTAGCAGGATGGTCCTTAACCTCCACGTGTTTGAGGTCCTTCCAAACTTCTTGTTGTGATTTAGTTCTAATTTCAAGGTATTATGGTCTGAGAATATGCTGGGGATGATCCCGATCTTTTGGTATCGGTTCAGACCCGACTTGTGACCCAGTATGTGGTCTATTCTGGAGAAAGTTCCATGTGCACTTGAGAAGAATGTGTATTCAGTTGCGTTTGGATGTAAAGTTCTGTAGATATCTGTGAAATCCATCTGGTCCAGTGTATCATTTAAAGCTCTCATTTCTTTGGAGATGTTGTGCTTAGAAGACCTATCGAGTATAGAAAGAGCTAGATTGAAGTCACCAAGTATAAGTGTTTTATTATCTAAGTATTTCTTCACTTTGGTTATTAATTGATTGATATATTTGGCAGCTCCCACATTCGGGCATATATATTGAGGATTCTTAAGTCCTCTTGTTGGACAGAACCTTTAAGTATGATATAGTGTCCCTCTTCATCTCTCACTACAGTCTTTGGGGTAAATTTTAGTTTATCTGATATAAGGATGCCTACCCCTGCTTTCTTTTGAGGACCATTTGAATGGTACATGGTTCTCCAACCTTTTATTTTCAGGCTGTAGGTGTCCTTATGCTAAAATGAGTCTCTTGTAGATAGCAAATAGATGGGTCCTGCTTTTTTATCCAGTCTGAAACCCTGCGCCTTTCATTAAGCCCATTCACGTTAAGAGTTACTATTGAACGATATGAGTTTAGTGTCACCATGATATCTATTCAGTCCTTGTTTTTGTGGATTGTTCCACTGGACTTCTTCTTAAAGGGGAATTTTAAGAGTTCCCCTTAAAATGTCTTGCAGAGCTGGTTTGGAGGTCACATATTCTTTCAGTTCCTGCCTGTCTTGGAAGCTCTTTATCTCTCCTTCCATTTTGAATGAGAATCTTGCTGGATAAAGTATTCTTGGTTGCATGTTCTTCTCATTTAGGACCTTGAATATATCCTGCCATCCCTTTCTGGTCTGCCAGGTCTCTGTGGAGAGGTTGGCTGTTACCCTAATACTCCTCCCCATAAAAGTCAGGGATTTCTTGTCTCTTGCTGCTTTAAGGATCTTTTCTTTATCTTTGGAATTTGTAAAGCTCACTATTAAATGTCGAGGTGTTGAACGGTTTTTATTGATTTTAGGGGGGGATCTCTCTATTTCCTGGATCTGAATGCCTGTTTCCCTTCCCAGATTAGGAAATTTTTCAGCTATGATTTGTTCAAATACATATTCTGGCCTTCTGTCCCTTTCAGCGCCCTCGGGAACCCCAATTAAACATAGGTTTTTCTTCCTCAGGCTGTCATTTATTTCCCTTAATCTATCTTCATGGTCTTTTAATTGTTTGTCTTTTTTTTCCTCAGTTTCCCTCTTTGCCATCAACTTGTCTTCTATGTCGTTCACTCATTCTTCCACCTCGTTAACCCTCATCGTTAGGACTTCTAGTTTGGATTGCATCTCATTCAATTGATTTTTAATTTCTGCCTGATTGGATCTAAATTCTGCAGTCATGAAGTCTCTTGAGTCCTTTATGGTTTTTTCTAGAGCCACCAGTCGCTGTATAATAGTGCTTCTGAATTGGCTTTCTGACATTGAATTGTAATCCAGATTTTGTAACTCTGTGGGAGACAGGACTGTTTCTGATTCTTTCTTTTGAGGTGAGGTTTTCCTTCTAGTCGTTTTGCTCAGTGCAGAGTGGCCAAAAACAAGTTGCATTGGGAAAGGGAGAAAAGGAGGTAAAGAAGGAAAGAAAAGAGAAAAGAAAAAAAAAAAGGAAGAAAAAAAAAGAGAAGCAAAGGAGAAAGAAAAAGAAAGAAAGGGAAAGAAAGGGTGGGGGAAGCAAACAGAAATCAAAAAGCAAAACAAAACAAAACAAAACAAAACTAAAAAACAAAAACACGGGGGAGTATCTTCTGATTCTGTATACTTTAAGTCCCTTGACTTCCCCTGGAACTTGTCTGTCTAGATGGTCTTGGGGGGGGGGGGCTTTTGTGCTGATTTTCAGGTGTTAGCACTTGGGGGAGCTGCTCTGCCCCTGCCTGGTGCAGGGCTCAGTGGGGGTTGTTTACCCCGTGAGGCCCCAGGAGGAACAGCCCCAGTGGCGGGGCCAGCTCTGCAACCCTGGAGTCAGCTCCCGCAGTAGCTCCGGGGCTCTCAGCCTGCAGGGCCTGGAGGCTTCGGGGCGGGGCCGCTGATCTCAGCTTGGCGCAGGAGCGTCCTTGCTGTCCTGAGCCCTCCCGGCCTCTGCCTGTCCCGGGGGAGGCCGGATCCTGGGCTGTGTCCCTGTGCCCTGTGCCCCGGGGCCTGTGCTGTTGGATTCGCGCTCCTGCCCTGCAGCCCCCTCCGCGGAGCTGCCGCCCGAGCCCCTCTGAGCTGTTCCCGGGTCCAGCCCTGCCTGCTGCAACCCTTAGGGAGCTCGGCCCAGGGTGTGGTGCTCTCCCGGGGCGCAGGTGCCTGTTAGTGTCCCAGGGAGCCCGAGGGCATCCCCGCCCTCCTGGGTCCTGCTCTAACTCCCTGCGAGCCCCTTTCCGCGGGGAAGGTTGGTGCAGCTCCTGCTTCTCCGGGACGGGGCTCTCCTGTCCTGGGTACACTCGCTCCAGCCTCAGCCCGGCTCCTCGGGGCCCCTCCCCCTTGGAGGCCTTTTGTTTCTTTTTTCTTTCTTCCCCATTTTCCTACCTTGATAGAAGCGCGAACTCTTCTCACTGTAGCATTCCACCTGGTCTCTCTTTAAATCTCAGGCCGAATTCGTAGATTTTCAGGATAATTTGAAGGTTATCTAGGTAATTTGGTGGGGAAAGGTGATTTGGGGACCCTACTCTTTCGCCATCTTGCCCCTCCTCCTCTATGCAAAAATCTTAACAATTATTCATTCATTTAATCACAAAAGATTGTTTAGTATTATTATGCTATTATGTGCCTGCCTCTGTGAATGAGACAGACCTTACAAGGTTTCTTAATTACCAAAAAAATCTATCTGAAGTGAGGCATTGAAACTGTCACATTACTTGCTGGAGAATTCAAACATAGCAAGGGAAAAGAAAAAGAGGTGGAGATTTCTAAAATCTTACTGACCATTAGTATGTAAACAGTAATTGATTTATCATAGAGCTGCAATCAGTTGCAAAGTAAAATGTATGACTATTACACTTGGGATCATCAGACTTTACAACATAGTGAAAGGATAAAAATGTACATTCTATTGAGAGGAGGACAAACTGAGTGGATTGTAAAGCGAGTGCAGCACAAAAGACCTACTGGCATCGAGACAGATATGAAACAGGGCAAGAGAGGCAAGGAATCTGCTGCTGTCAACTTCAACTGCTGAAAAATTATGCAACTCTGAAAGTGCAGACTTTTCTAATTATAAACCAAACAAAATGCAGCATCCCTAGAGACATTGTATGCAATTCAGTTAAATCTACACAGAAAAAGAAGCAAATATGGTTGTGGTTGCTTTAGTAGTATGGATTTTTTCTTTATTGCTCTGAAAATAAATTGGGTAATATATAAAATAAGAATTTACTTAAAAACAGGACACAAAAGTGAAAGAGCTTTAGTATGTTAGGAAAAAATGGTAGGACTGGTATGTTGAATCAGTTGGAATATTGAACAAACGATAAAGACACTGTATTTCTTCATTGTAATAATTTAAAGGAACATATACTGAAAACTCTTTTGGTAAGTTTTTTCTTCAAATATATGTGAATTTGCAGACTCACAAGTCAAAGCAGACAGGAGAGTAACTTAAAGGTGTTTACCTCATGACAAAATGGATCTATAAACATGACCAAAAACATTTTTCTTCTTCTGTAAAATTGGAAAAAAAAAGTTTTATACAATATAAAATTCATTTGGAAGAGAGATGTATTATTGAATGATAAAATAATGGTTCTGAGTAATAAAGCAGATAGAAATTATTTTCCATAAGAAGGGTGGTATACAAAGATATATTAACAATACTAAGCTATTATTAATTCAAGATTACAGCATTAAGTTTGAAAACATGTCACCTAAGTATTCAATAATACTTGTGATGCTGAAACTACACAAAATATGTAGAAAATATTCTCTACTATTTTTAATAATTGGTCTTTAAATATTCGCTGCCCAAGAAAGCAACAGGATAGCTAAGAAGCACTTCTATAACTTGGGTTTACTTGGTCTTTGTTTTTTCTTTTTTTTTTTTGACCGTTCCCTTTGCTGATGAAAATATATTTTAGAGCGCTCTTGTTTCTTTTTATGTCATGTATATACATATACATATGTGTATGTATATATATTTTACATGAAATTTCATTTGTTTTTATTATATATGATTTTTAAAAATCTCATGATATATTTAAAATAATAGAACCCCAGAATGTTATTTTGCTGACATCTAGACTACTCCTAAGAGTAACACTGGCTTACAGGTCATTAAATACAACCTCTTTTTATATCATGTATTCAACAGTCTCAATTTGCTTTATTTTGTTATCATTACAGGAAGCCACCAATCCACCTTGCAGCAGTAAAATGGATATATTATTTTTTAAAAACCATTTTTCTGAGATGGATTAAACTTAATTAAATCTTTAAAAAATAGAAATGTGTTAACATTACTTCAGTGCTGACAGATGAGAGTGATATCTTTGCTAATAGGATATGTCGCTCCCCAGAGTATCATGAGATATTGAATAAAAAGCTTTGTCAAGACACCGTCATAAATAAGAAAAACTGGATTATGGTGAAAACATAATTTTTCATGTTATTGTACAGCTTTACTTTCCCGTAACATACTCTTTACATTTGTCATCTGGCAAATTTGTGTTCATCTTTAAGGCTCAACATTATTAACATAGTAAAACTTTTCCTGATTATACCAAGTAGCTCCTTTCATTCCCCTTTGTCATCTAATGCAAGACTTGTCCTGTTCACCTTTGTCTCAAGATACATTTACTGAACAAAAGCGATCATGAGTTAATGAAAGAAATAGATGAGATGACATTTGTTTTCTTGTTTTATTTTATATTTGGTTATTGCATGTGAAATATTTAACAAAGAAAATAATATTTAAAAAGAAAACTTTAAACCTAAGAACTTGTAAAAGTCATTAAATATGAGGAAAGCACAAATACTTAATAAAAATAACATAGCTAATATAATAATGAAATTGAATAACCTAAACTGTAAAAATCCCAAGTTAAACACAAAATACAATAAAATACTGATTTCTGTCAAATATTTTTCCCGCATTCCCAGACTGAACACTGCATCTCAGGCCTTGCAACTATCTCCATATTTTCATCCTAACACATAAGATAAAGTCTTGTAATATTTTTCTACTAGTTTCCTAAGTCCAAAGGGACATTTTTAAAAATGATACATTTCTAATTTATGGTTATATATATTTTTATTTCCAGCATAAATCTCTGGGTATTTCACACTCACAATTAATGCTGAATGAATGAAAGAATAAATTAATGCAGGACTATGCATTATCACTGAGTAATAATGTCCTTGTAGAGCAATTTGCCGTAGGGTTTTTAATGAGACTTCTCATTTAGAAAAAGATGGGAATCTAATAAATTGACCTTTTTAAACCAACTTCTACAAACTTGGTGTTTTAAATCAATTTTTAAATACTGTGTCAAAATTTCCTGGATCTTGTAATTTTCATTGTTTTAGACTACATGAATTTGGGGTCTAGCACAAAATCATTTGAGTTATATAGAATATATATTTGTGTGGGGGGGGAGAGAATAAGAACGGTATTTTTTATCTACTGAGAAATTTATGGTTAATGATTCTTCATGGAAGGTTTTTGCTGTTAGTCTTCATATAAATATTACACATTTTATCATGTGATCATATTTCCTTCTTTGTTTTAGCAACCGAGTAGTTAATATAAAACATTGCTTCACACTCTAAACATTATAAATGAATATAGGCTGTGACTTCTCATACTGACATCTCTTTTTTTTTTCCATGACCATGTAGTTCTCTAACTCACAACTATGCTCATTTGTTCATTTGTTTATAAAGATTTATTTATTTATTTATTTATTTATTTATTTATTTATTTATTTATTTTAGTCCCATTCTTTTCATTAGCTGTTCATCCTGGATAATTTCAGATAGTAGAACCTGAACCTGGCTAGTCATCAGGTGTAGCCTATGTGCTATGTGTGTTAATTTCCTCAAGCTATTGCTGCCAAGACATCAGCACCACAAATTCCAGACTCTACATCACTGTTAAGGCCTAACATCCATCCAGCTGATGACATTGCCACCTCTACCCCACTTGTTAGTAACAGAGGAGTAGCTGCAAAACTAGGTTTCTACCTAAAGAAGAAGGAGCCAACACTCATCTTGAGAAGCAGTAATAACTTCCATAGAACCACAACTTGAAATTTAGAAAACTTCATTGCTATCACCTATTAGGAGACTGAGGTGGGTGGATTTCCTTAATATAAGAGCTATAACATCAGAAACTTCAACTATGAAATTAGGAAGATAAAAATATCTAAACTGAGAGAAACTGCAAACATCTGAAAAAATAGGAAGATTATGGGGAAGCCTGTATGATTATAGACAAAAAGCTCGAGGGTCTTTGACAAGTACAGTGTTTCTTGTTTAATTGCATTATCTTATTCTGCTAAATTCCTATATGTTGTAGATGATTGGAATTGCTACTTTTGTTTACTCAAACCCACAAGGATATAAACTATTCTTCTATTCTAAGATAGGATGATAACTATTCTTAAATCAGAACAGTATGACAAAAAAAGTTCCATTAGACAGGCACACAGTTCACAAGTACTAGAATCAGAATATAAACTTTAGACTGTCTGGATCTAAATCTCATGCTTTTTCTATAAAACTCTATTGCCTCATTTTTTTTATATGTCATCCTAACATATTCCTGTGCCTGAAACTTAGAATTTTAACAAATATAAAGTAGCAGATATCACACAACTCCTAGAGATACTAAGGCCAATCTGAGATGGGAGATGGATTCTGGAATGTTTACTCTTTGACTCTTTAGTGGAAAATAAAATTTCAACAAATATAAAGTAGCAGATATCACACAACTCCTAGAGATACTAAGGCCAATCTGAGACGGGAGATGGATTCTGGAATGTTTACTCTTTGACTCTTTAGTGGAAAATAAAAATGGAAGTGATATATGAAGGAAGAGACTAAAAAGTGCCTATTGTAATGTGAAAATAAATATAAAATACTTAAAGAATAAAATGTGTTATTCAAATTTCTAGATATGATGCAAATAAGGGTCTTATAATATTCAATGATTTGTCTGTGACTTCACCTCTGACATTCAAAGCAGCAAACTAAAATCTCAGAGCTAATGGGATGGAGCTAGGAGTACAATGGACTGTATTCAGGTAAAATTCTATTTATAAACCTTTCCTAAAATAATCCACTGCGTATTATTGAGCATATCTGGATCATGAAGTGATGCAGCTACATCTTTTCCCTCTTATCACGGCCACATCCTTATATACAGAAAGAAAAAAACAAAAAACCTTTACAATAGACATATGAAACCAAAGTTGGGGAAAATGGTCATAGCAAGTAACGATAATTCCATGATTTCACTTTCATATACTCTTCCTCCTAATATGTAATTAGCTGTCTCTTTAATTTTATAGGTTCTGTACTTGGAGGAAACACATATATATCCTGAGATCCTAAATTTTGAACCTGTGCTGAATTTTGATGGCACTTTGGGTTGTGCCCTGGAGAAGAGATTTTATTTTATTTTTTAAAAGATTTTGTTTATTCATGAGAGACACACAGAGAGAGACAGAGAGAGGCAGAGACACAGGCAGAGGGAGAAGCAGGCTCCATGCAGGGAGCCTGATGTGGGACTTGATCCCTGGTCTCCAGGATCACACCCTGGGCTGAAGGCAGCGCTAAACCACTGAACCATCCAGGCTGCCCAAGAGAAGAGATTTTATGTACTTTGTGTGCAGAAGGAAGAAGTGAGAGACTGTATAACTGAAAATTTTTTCTGCCTTACCTTCTAATCACACATAAAAATTAGGTGCAATCGTGTGAACTGTGGTGATACTGGATTTCCTTCCTAAAAATGCCACATAATTTGTTCTGGTCAATTAAATGTGCCAACTTGTGATTTTTCCAAGTTCTTTTCTCTTTGTCACAGGACCAGGTTTCACCAAATTGTGACTACTCTGTTAGGCTAATTCTCAGAGTAAACAGACATGGAGCAGAGACACTGTGGACCCAGTATGGAAATGCAATGAGTAAGAAATAAACTTTTGTTTCATAGGCCATTAATATTATAGGGTCACTCATTGCTGCATGATTTAAGCTGAATGATATAGGTGTATAAAATGAATAAGATGTACCAAATGTAAGAGAACAGTATAAAAACTGATAATGTGATTTTTAAAAACAAGGCCATAGTAAAAAAGTACCCAAATAAAGAATATAATAGTAAATTAACAATAATGTCATTTTAGATCTGTACGTTAAATTTAGGAAAATTAGGTCAGCTATTAGAAAGAAAATAAGATTGTGAAGCCAAAATCAGTAGCATTGACTAAATGTGTAACTAAATATATGATACCTTCAATTCCAATGCATGTAGTTTAATAAACACATTATGACTATAACAGAGACAAAGTATAAAAAATTAGTTAACTCAATTTGCATATTATGTAATTTCTAGTAGATTAACATATATATGAATGTATTTAGTTCATGATTAATTTAATGTAGCAGTTAAAGTGCATATTACCAAGATAATGCCATTACTTTTTAAAGGTTTCTAAAAATAACTTCATAAGTTTTATTGTTGTATAGGAAGACTCCATGTAGAATAGGATCTTTCCAGAATAATAATGGTATAGTGACAGTAAAATATATATATATATATATATATATATATATATATACACACACACATATATATATTTTATATGTAAATATATATATTTTATATATGTTTTATATGTGTATATATATTTATATATACACAATTTATATATGTATGTATAAATTGCTAAGATTTTATTATATTGCAATCATATTTCTATGTGCCTCAATAGATTGTCTCACCTAAACATCCCTTAAGACAAATGATTAAAAATTGGAATTATCATAATTTCATAAAAGGGAAGCTGGGGAGTTAGGGGGTCACAAAAACTCTAAAAGTGCATAGATTTGAATTAAAGTAGTTTGATTTCAATTTAGTATTTCCTGATTCAACTACTGCTTTATATATGTAGTACACATACACATGCATTCACTTAAATTTTAGCCTTTTAAAGATAAAAATGTTTTCTTAGTCTGGCTTCCCTCAGAAATTGATCTTGAACTAAAATTTTATATACTAACACTTTCCTGGGGTGGTGTGAACACAGAGACTAATAGTGAGAAATGAAAAAATAAAATAAGAGATGATATTGAACAAACACAAGTAATGTTGCTGAGCTGCACATAGCTTTGCAAGACCTCAAAACTTAGTCTGGTCATTTGAGGTTTCTAAAGATGTATGAGAACATTTTTTTTTTCCAAAATAACCAACCCATCATGAGAAAAGGGGATAGCAAATCATCTGCTGGATCCTTCCTGCCTCCCACTGGTCAAAGTCTACTCCTTGGATTTCCATGTAGTCTTTGCTAGACCATTCAGGAAGTCCCTGAAGAAGCAGATCTTCCATGAGTCGATTTAGTGAGACTGTGAACAGAGTGGTCTCTCCGAAGTCCATAGAAAAAGGACCAGTGACAGCTAGTGCTTTACATCCATGAAATTAGTGTTAACTATTTTTAGGACTGTCTAGGTCCATAATTGGGGAACATAGTGGAATACCATCTTTTATGTATCATACCTTTCATGACCCTGCACAGAAAATTACACAACATTGTTTTCATCACATTCTATTTATGAAAGAAGTTACAAAGGCCCAACCAAGTTCAAAAGGAGAAGACATAGATTCCACTTCTTTGCAGGAAAGTGGCAGGGCCTGGAAGACCGTGTGCAATTGCAAATATTTTCACACTTTTAAAAACTGAACTTGCTGTAGTTCCCTCTCTGGTCATAAAAAATTCACATTCTGCCTACATGCAAAATACTTTCTCCAAGTCCATTAAATTCTTATCCTGTGACATCAGTAGACTTAGCTTAGAGGTTTGAGGATCTTGCTGAGGAAGAGGCTTCTCGGCACAGTACTTGACAGTTTATTTAGAACAGCTTCTTGGGTACCATCCTTCTCAATTGGAAGATCTGTGATCTAAAGACTCAAGTAGTTAACACACACACACACACACACACACACACACACACTCATCATATATACTGGTGGGATAGATATGTTAGTTCTTCTAGATATTCCCATGTAAAAAGGGAAGAAGAAACAATCAATATCCCATAGCAATTATGAAATCTAGTCAGGCATGTGCTGTCCTTGCTTTAATTATAGCATGGTTTCACTGGAAATTATGCTGAGGAATTTTTTTTTCCCTACAGTTCTTGGCTCAACCTTCTGGGCCTTTTATTCATCTTCTGACTAACTCTTTCCTTTGCATAAAACATACCCCTTGCTTAGAGTTTGGTAGTTTCTTCAGTCTTGTCCATAGAGATGAAGGTCCAAAAGCCTCTCTCCACTTGATGCTGTCCCTGCTCCAAGCTGATCCAATTCCTTTGAAAGAAATTTGGGTTTCTTATGAATTAATGACTAATGTATACTAGGGGTTAGCAAACTATTTTCTATAAAGGGTCAAAAAGTAAATGTGTTTCTTTTTGCAGCCACGTGTTTCTCTTTCACAACTATGCAACTCTTTGGTAGTAGTGCAAACATTCATAGATGGTATATAAATGGATGCATGAGGCACTGTGCCTATGAATATTTACACTCAGAAATATTCAGGGGACTATTTTCTCTTTAGGACATAGTTTTCTGATCCAGCCCTCCCACCTCCAATTGCAGAAAATTAGATGAAAAAAGCTTCTACAGATTTTTTTGAAATGAGCCACCTCTTACTTAAATCCTTAAAGTACTGTAGAACCATATCCTCACAGTTCAATTGAGCTCTTATGTAACAGTCTTAAGATTCTTTTTTTTTTCTTGAGTCTTAAGATTCTTAATAATCTTTTTTTTTCTATTTAAAATAGTCTATGAAGCACTGCTTCAAATATTTCTGAGTTCTTGGCAAAAGGTTTTAGATTGATCATTTAGGTTTCATATTTATAAGCACCCAAATCAATGGGAGGGAACAATGCCTTGAATTAATTTTGTCTATAAGTCATATCTTAATTTTAGCATCTTTTACCTTCTGACTGACAATCAGCATCAACTGTCTAGCCAAGACCTCAGCTGATTCTAGTCCTGGCCTTTGAGGCGATCCAGCTTTTGCAGAATAAAGCAATGATGAGTTTTTCCCAACTTGCATTTACTTGGGGGTAAAACATATGCTGTTTCTTTAAATCATTAAATTTTGGGGTGATTTTTAGGTAGCAATAGGTAAGTGAGATATTATCTAACTTAAGATATCTATAAAGATCTTCTCTAACGAATTAATACTGAAAATTTATAAGGTAAATTTGAAATTTCATTAAATATAAATATTTCAGGCAATGAATCATTCCTGTGTAAAAGGCTACATCTTTAAAGAAATGTTTCCCTGTATGGAAACTGGAATAATCTTTTATTAGTTTGTAGGGAATTATCCATGATTCGTTCACTCAACAATGTTACATCAACTGACTGGTAGTTTTTAATAGTTTCTTGATTGTATTGCATTGAGCACAAACATGGAACTTTAGTATTTTACTCTAACACTGTGCATTGTAGATGATATACACGTTCCTACATTTTGAAAGAGTTTTCTCCAATGGGTAATTCAGCTAGCTTATTAATTTTTATGGTTTAAACTTATAAATCTGTAAGTTGTGGCTCTGTAGAGTAGTTATTTCTTAAGTTGAAATAACCTTATGTCCTCTCCAAAGAAATTTAGTTCTTCACAGAAAGAGTACCTTAGTATAAAAAAGATCTCCTGACCTTTACTAAATAATATAAAGAAAACCATCTCCATTGAATTTTTAGAACACAGTATTAATTGTGGTTTAGAGTTATATACGATTTCATTTTACTTTATAAGATACTATGCAAAATAAAGTTCTATTTTTATTTCTTAATTTGATCTAGAAACAAAGGAAAACAGGACTATGATCACAAATAATGATTATTGGAGATACCTTAAATGATCTCAGTATTCTAGGCATCACTGTGAGTGCTGTACACATCTACTTAGAATATTTAATCTCCCTAAATTGCCTCTGAGACATTTCACTATGACACCATTTAATAGGTGAGGAAACGGAAGTATAGATATGTTAAGCAAGAAAGATAATTTCACACGGCTAGAAGAGGCAGAGCCAAAACTTAAGACTCAGTTAACCTCAGTTAACTCAGCTAAAGTAACTCCGTTAACATGGGGTCCATGACGTTAATCATATTATTCCTATATTGTAGTTTATATGTTTTATTTTTTAAAATTTTATTTATTTTAAAAAATATTTTATTTATTTATTCATGAGAGACACAAAGAGGGGGGCAGAGACACAGGCAGAGGGAGAAGCAGGCTTCATGCAGGGAGTCTGATGTGGAACTCTATCCCTTGACCCTAGAATCAGGCCCTGAGCTGAAGGCAGACGCTTAACTGCTGAGCCACCCAGGTGTCCCTATAGTTTATATGTTTTAAACTGTTCTCATTATTTAACTGATGTCTCAAGAAAATTTTCTGAGATAGTTACAGAAGGCATGAAAATCCCAGTAACTTATAAAAGTAGAAATTTCGGCTCACAGTAAGGTTTCAAAATCTGTAGTGGTTGATCTGGCCTCTTAATTATCTCTGCCTCTCAAACACATTGCTCTTCTTTTAACACTCTTTGAGATCTGAGATCATCATTCTTTTTTACCCAGACCGTTTTTAAGCATTACTCTCCTTCGTCTCACAAATTAAAGTTAAGTAAAATAAATTCATGCATGTGTGCATGCACACATGCATACATACATACACCATCAGCCTCTGAAAAAAAAGTTTTCCTTCTTTAAATCTCATGCTTGATGAGTCACAAAATGTTGGCACTATATTACCAGGTATGAAACCTTAATTTGTTACCAAAATTCAACTTGGTGACTCCTGATCTTTTTTAATTTAACTGTAACCAATTGGGGGGACCACATGCCTGCTACTTAATTAGTTATAGGTAATGTGATAAAATATCTCCTTGTAGTTGTCTGAATACTTCATTAATGAGGTGGTAATTTATGTGGTAATACATTTTGCCATGCTAATATTTCATTCAATGTTGGTTAAATTGGAAAAGATTAATGAGAATGTGTAGATGATAATATAAAATATGTATTTGGCAGTGAAGCAAATCCACTTTACCTTTCCTTTTTTCATATAACTATATATAATGTACAAAAATCACTTTATAGAGTGTTTGGTGGATATATACATGGAATTATCCCTGATACTGTGCAAAAATACCTTCATCTTCATTGGATCTTCTAATTTGCAAAATTAGATTCTTTGGTTTTCCATAGGCAATTAAAGGAACTCATCTCAACACAATTTCGATTATATGATTTGTCGTTGTTAATACTCTTTGCAGATTTGATTCATGGATTTGAAAATGGTCAAAGATAAAACATATTCATATGAAACATGTGACTATCATTCATTCTGTTTTCAAGTATGATGAAAATTTTTAAGGGATGGACTTTGATGTCAGATATTTGGGTTGATATGTGACTATGGGACAATTATTCAATATTTCTCAGTCTTAATATCTAAAACTGCCAGATGAAGATAATGAGGCATGATTCATAGAATTAAATGGGATCATTTAAGTGATCCTCAATTGGGAACACCATAAAGAAGATACAAGGATCAACTGGGATAAATAAAACTTGTAGCACATAATCTAGGGTAGGTACAAGGTTCATTCATTATAAAATAAGTTTCATGTGTTATGAGAGACCTATTTTATTATGCTATGGACTGGATTATATCCACCTGAACCCCAATGTGATTGTATTTGGAAGTCTTTCAGGAGGTAAAGTTAAATGAGGTCACAAGGGCAGAGTCCTAATTCAATAGGATTGGTAGCCTTATAGGAAGAAAAATAAATCCTCTCTTTCTCCACAGAGTCTGAGGAAAGGCAATGTGAGTGCACAGTAAGCCAGGAATAGAACTGTCATCAGACACTAATACTACTGGAACCCTGATCTTGGATGTTCAGTCTCCAGAACTATGAGAAAATATATTTTGATGACATTTTGATGACAGAGCCTACTTTTGTCTGTTTTTGTCTATATTTTGTTATGGCAGGCCTAGCAGACTACTACAGACTTTGGTACCAAGAGCCAAGTGCTGCTATAACAAATACCTAAAAATGTGGAAGTGGCTTTAGGATGGGGTAGGGTTTTGAGGGGTATGCCTGAAAAATGGACTTTAAAGGCAGTTCTGGTGAGGATTCACAAAGAAGAGAGCTGGAGAGAGACCTTCCAACTTCTTAGAGAATATGTTAATAATCATGAGCAGAATGTTGGTAGAAATATGTGGACATTAAAGGCCATTCTGGTAAGGTCTCAGAAATAAGAAACATTACTGGAAACTGAAGGAAAGCAGACCCTGGCTATAAAGTGAGAAAGAAATCAGCTGAATTGTATCTTGTAGAAAGTAGAACTTGTGAGAAATTAAATTGGATATTTAGATAAGATTTCTAAGCAGGATACTGAAAGAGAAGCTTGGTTCCTTCTGACTGCTTAGTAAATTGTGAGAACAGAGACATAAATTGAAAAAGTAATTGTTAAATAAATTGAACCAAACTTGAAGATGTAGAAACTTCTTAGCTTATCCATATTGTAAAAAAAATGAGGAAGCATGTTCTGAAGAGAATTTCAAAGTTGTGGTGGACCCATCACTTGATAAAGATCTTATAGGATTAGATGAGTAGAAATAGTCTGAACTGAAGGGGCAGACATAGGATGAAATGAAGGAAGGCTGCCAGGCTCCTTAGATTTGATAGAACAAGACAATAGAGCTGTCTTGAATATGTGAATATATGAATATGTGCTGTTTTTCAAGAAGGTGGACAAATAACCAAATGCAATTCGGAGATCATCAGAGTTACCACTTTGGTTTCAATAGGTCAGACAGCCTTCCCGCAAACCTTATGGTCAAGGCCGCTCAAAGCCATGATGTTAGGGCCTGGGCCAGGCAGAGCTGCAGAGGCTGGACTGGACTCTGGCCAGGCAGAGCCAAGGGGCCTGATCCCTGCCTAGAGCTGTGGGGTGACACAGCCACCCCAGTGAGCATGAAGGACAGAGCAGCATACCAAAGGGGATTGTTCACAAGCCTTGAGATCTCATGGAATTTGCCTTGCTAAGTTTTAGACTCACTTTGGAGCCATGCTCCTTTTTTCTTCCTTATTTCTTCTTTTTGGAATAGAAATGTTTATCCTATACCTGTCCCCCACATTGTATTTTGGAAAGGTATAATCTGTTTGGTTTCATAGGTTCACAGCTGAAAGGAATTTTGCCTCAAGATGAATCATACTTCATGTCTTACCCATGTTGGTTTTACATATTTAGATAACATTTAAGCTTTGAACTTCATACTTAGAGTTGATGCTGGAATGAGTTAAGACTTTTAAAGCTGTTGAGATAAAATGAGATAAAATTAAAGCTTTTTTGCATTCAAGAAAAACATGATTTTTGGGGGTCTGAGGCAAATGATATGGACTGAAATGTGTTTCTCCCAAATTCATATGTTAAGAGCCTGGATCTCAAAATGATTATATTTAGAGACAGGGCTCAAAAGAGGTAAAGTTAAATGAGTTCATAAGGGCAGGGTCCTAATATGATAGGATTGGTGACCTTCCAAGAATAGGAAGAACAAGATTTCTCTCTCTCCCTCTATATGCACACACAAAACAACACAGTGAGAAGGCAGCTGTCTGTAAGCTAGGAAGAGCACCGTCAGAAGTCACAGAAGGTCCTGGCACCTTGATTTCAGATTTCTATTCTCCAAAACTATGACAACATAAACTTTAGTTGTTTAAATCACTCAGTCAATGGTATTTGTATGGCAGTCTGAAATGACTAATCCATATTAATATAATATTTTGAAAATTATCAAGTCATTCAACTATGTAGATAAATTGTTTAATAATTCTGTGTAATTTTCTTATTTACTGCCCTACTTAACGGCACATATCCCTCTTACTGTCTCCTTAGGCTAGCAATTCTGCTTTGTCTCTTTTTAGTATACTTGGTTTTTCCCAAGTATTTTGTTCCATATGGTTACTGTGAGAAATATATGATCAAAGACAGATGAAGGGCATTCGACAGAAGCTGGAATACAGCAATCCTTTCATTCCCACTAATAATTTGTTTCCTACTAATACCTCCCAAGTACCATCCTGTGATAGTTATCTTTGCAATCTTTGCTTTGACCCCAGTAAGAAACCTGGCAGTTCCTCACGAAGGGCCATATTCTGTTTCATCTGAAACCCTTTGCAAAGGTAGTTGTGTCTTCTTTCTTTGCAAGGAATCAGATTCCAAAATCCTAATCCTCTTCCACATAAGATTTTATTAAGATTCTTATGTACAATTTAATAATATTTAAAATTCAGCACATTAGGATATATACGGTGCTATTACAAGTTTGCTTTCTCCACCATACTAAAAATTATGAAAGACAGGGCCTCTTTCCTTTTCCTCAAAATATATGCAGTCATTGTCTATGCTTGGTACATAGCAGATACTCAGGATTTGTTGAAAAAATGAATATATTAAATTTTCACTTTGCTTCGTCTTTGTCACAACCTTCTAATTATATTTATCAATTTGACAACTATTTAATTGCTAACTCTGGGGAAGTCACAGTTTATATCATGGACACCCAAAGATGAAAAATAATATAGTTCTCATTCTTAAAGACAATGGCTTTTCAAGCTATTTACAGGTTGTATAAATGGCTGGGAGGGTTTTTGGTATATTTTGTATGTGGGTCAGTAATGCTAAAAGAATCCTAGACAATTAAGAATTTCCCAAATTAAAGTAACTACTAGAAACCCTGAGAGATACTCTCTTAGAGAACTAAAGACAAAGGCAAAATATAGGGGAATACACGATAGGCCAATTGTTTTTTGTGTTTTTTGTTTGTTTATTTGTTTTTCCTGAGAGTTTGGGAGATACTCAGAAGTAAAGTGGCATTGAAATGGGCATTGATAAAAGTAACTTTCAGGTTAAAAGAATAACTTCTAGGAAGAACAAAGGTATAGATATATGAAAGTGAATAATATTTTTGTAGTATGGAAAGACATCTTAAATGGATTAAATATGGATTGAATGAAAAGGAAAAGAGTGAATCATGATAGAAAATTTAGTTTGAAGAGAAATTATATAATGTTTTTCATTAGTTTCAATTTTTGTTTGTAAAACTCATCTCTAAAAAATATCCAGATGCCAGAAATGCATTAAAATAAACTGAAATTAAATGTCGAAATGCCATCAGAATTCCTTTTCTTTTTTTCTCTTCCTTTTCTTTTTCTTTCTTTCTTTCTTTCTTTCTTTCTTTCTTTCTTTCTTTCTTTCTTTCTTTCTTTCCTTTCTTTTTTTCTTTCTTTCTTTCCATATTCTAAGTTGTCATCATTGTTTTCAAATGTTTTGGATAAACTCTTCAGGAGTCATAAGAAGGCTAATGTGTAGATTTGAGTTTTTAAATTCAGAGAGTCTGATTCTATAGTGTGAAGTAAAATCCTCAGAATAATTTTGGTAGACAGAAGTGGGATTACTGGATCAAATAGTAATTCTATTTAAAAATTTTTGAAGGGGGATCCCTGGGTGGCGCAGCGGTTTGGCGCCTGCCTTTGGCCCAGGGCGCGATCCTGGAGACCCGGGATCGAATCCCACATCAGGCTCCCGGTGCATGGAGCCTGCTTCTCCCTCCGCCTGTGTCTCTGCCTCTCTCTCTCTCTCTCTGTGACTATCATAAATAAATAAAAAATTAAAAAAAAATAAAAAAAAAATTTTTTGAGGAACCTCCATATTGTTTTCCATAGTTGCTGGACCAATTTAATTTCTCAACAGTCCACAAGGATTCTTCTTTCTCCACATCCCTGCATCTGGTTTAGATTTACATCCCCGTGATGATTAGTGACGTTGAACACCTTTTATAAACTTGTTGGCCATTTGTATTCCTTCTTTGGTGAAATATCTGTTCATATCTTTTGCCCATTTTTTAATCAGGTTGGGTTTTTTGCTATTAATTTGTATGAGATATTAACTGCTTATCAGGTATATGGTCTGCAATATTTTGTCCCATTCGGTAAGTTGCCTTTTCGTCTTGTTGATTGTTTCCTTTGTTGTGCAGAAACTTTTTAGTTTGGTATAGTTTAATTTGCCTATTTTTGGTTTTGTTGACTATACTTTTGGTGTTACATTCAAGAAATCATTCCTGAATCTAGTGTCTAGAAGAGATGCTTCTTCTAAGAGTTGCATTGTTTAAGATTTTAAGTCTTTTATATATTTTGAGGTAATTTTTTAAGAGATGCTGCATAATAAGTGTTCAATTTCCATGTATTTTTTGCATGTGATCATTCAGTTCATCAAACACTATTTATCGAGACTATCTTCTCCGCATTGTGAATTCTTGACACTCTTGATAAGGTTCAGTTGACCATATATTTGTGATCTTTTAGATTCTCTATCCAGTTCAATAGATTTATATGTCTATTTTTATGCCAGCACTAGACTGTTTTGATTACTGGAGTGTTGCAATATACTTTTTAAATCAGAATAATGCTTCCTCTCCAAGATACCTATATCCTAATCCTTGCAAGCAGTAGTTGTGTTACTTTACTTATTAAAAGTACTTTGCATATATGAATGAGGGTCTTAAGATGGAAAGAGTGTCCTTGGATAACCTGTATGGACCTAATATAATCACAAATGTCCTTTTAAAAGGTAGGCAGAATGGACCAAGTAGAAATAAAAAAATTTTGATTTGATGATAAAAAGAGAGACAGAGGGAAAGAAAAAGAGGTTGACAGGAGAGGAAGACTTGGGGTTTTTACACTACTGGCTTTTTTTGTAAGATAGAACTAGTAATCAAACAGGATTGAGACTGGAAGCTGAAAAAGACACAGGAGAGGGTGCTGTCATCATGATCCAAAAAGACCTGGGGCTTGCATTAAAGTAGAGACAAATGTAACAATGAGCAAAGGGCATTTTGATAAACATTTGAAATTGTATTCAAATGGTTATTCAACCAATTGGCAATTGGTTGAATGAGATATAATAAAGGAAAATATGGAAATGACTTTTAGGTTTGTAGGTGCACATGCTGTATAGCTACAAGAGCTTTGAGAGGGGGTCACCACGGTGGCCAGTCAGTTAAGCACCTGACTCTTGATTTTGGCTCCGGTCATGATCTCAGGGTTGTGGGATTGAGCCCTCAGTCGGGCTATGAACTGGGCATGGGCATGGAGCCCGCTTGGGATTCTCTCTCTCCCTCTCTCTCTGCCCCTTTTCATCTCTCTCTCTCCCTCTCAAAAACAACAAACATAATAATATAAAAAAAACCTCTGACAGAGAAAGAATATGCATAAGATAAATGGATAAATCAAGACTTACATATTTTGTGTTTTATTGGGTAAAAGGATAATTTAATCAGATTCCGAACAGAACAAATTTAAAGTGCCTCATGATATAAACATCTTGGTTTCCAACTGAAAATTGGAACTACTGAACCACAGGAGAAAATTCTGGAGCTAACAATTTGGGATTTTGGCAAAAGACAGACTGCCTTTTAGTAAGTTTAAAATATGTTTTTCGGTTTTTTAAAACTCTTATGCTTTTATAGTTTGGGATAAACAAATGGTGAACAGGGATCTGGCAAGAGAAAAAAAATGTTGGGAAAAGATTATTTTGGGCATAATTAGTTGGATATGTGTATTCTATGTAAGCCCATTTCCAATATTCTAAAATATTTAAATAACTTAATAAAATGCACATTGGAAGCCAAAATTGTCATGATGGATTGATACAGAAATATCAACATCTTTATCGCACACTAATTAATTCAACAATTTAATTAGAAGGCCCTAGAAGGTGTCGGCTAACAATTTATTATTGACCCAGCCAAGGATGAACAGTAATACATCTTTGCACAAAATATTCGACATTTATTATCACTGTACTTTACTTGACAAGGAGTACAGCTCAATTTTTTTAAGGTATAAGACTTCAGAATCAGTCCCATATATCTATCTATACATTTAATTTAGTGTTTTTTGGCATTGCACATACAGACACAGAGGATCAAAGAAAACTCCATATGCTTCTACATATTTTAATAGGTCTGAGTGAAGAAACTGAATACAAATAATTGCATATCAAAGCAGGCAGCTGCATTAATTCAAGATAATATTTATGATTCACTCTGCATTATCAGTCTCTATGCTTGTCAACAGAGCAAATTACAGGCCTGAGGACAATTTGCGCTTATGTATTACTCTCTAAACTATTATTAATGCAAAATTCCGGAGTGCACACACTAAAGATTTTGTTATTAATGGAACAAAATGAAATAAAGATATCTATTGTTATTTATATGCTATGACTTATGGGATACATTTATAAATTTATGTTGATGAATCTACTACTAACTCATGGAACTCCAGGCTGTGCTGTCTCTTGCCCAAGTATGAACTACAGGGGCAGGGATAACACTATTTTTATTTTTTAGATTCCCAGTGTCTGGTCCCTAATTTCAGAGATAGTGCTTCACAAATGTTTGTGTAATGTACATATTAATTCTAATTGGTAATGGGAAATATATAACTTTTTATTTCCTTTTGCATTTCCCAAGAAACTGACCCAAATTTGTTTTACTTTTCTTTTCTAGGTAACCAATCTCTATTTCCCTTTCTCAGAATACTGCTCCCTACACTACTGGGAATAAGGGTTTATGATATGAATACTGATATTTAAAACTTGGATCTCTATTTCAAAATCACTTCTGCATCAATTAAGTGGCCCTCATATCTTTGGAAGTAAAAGGCTACTCTGATCCAATACCCATCTGACTTTTCCAGCATTTTTCTCATCAATTATTTCTATCCTTGCAGACATCTTTCATTTCTCCTCTTTAATATAGAACAATCAGGGTTATACTAATCTTCTACCACTTTCTCCTTTAATTAGGACTGTCTAGAGCATTGGCTTTTATCTATTTTCCAAATACTGAGTAATTCCACAGCTTAGAAATTCTCCTCCTACATCTCTTTTCAGAGACCTCCTCTCCCAGCTTCAAGTCTTCAGTTGTGTCACCATTCAAGAAAGATATTTTGCAACCATCTACATAAAAGTAGAATTCTAGTCATCCAAGTCTTTTGTGTATGTGCATCATATTGTTCTTTTCATTTTTTTCATATCACATATTGACACCCAAAATGTCGCTAATTTGTAATTTTATTGCTTTACTTTCTGAAGACCCATCCTATGATGTAAATTCCATCAAGGTACATGCATTACTCATATTATTTGCCACTGTACCTACAGTTTCTCAAATAGAGTCTGACTCAAAGTAGTTCTTTGATATATTTCTAGAATGAACACATTTCAGGGAAGTATCACCACCTTTGCACTTGCACATATTCACACTTCTAGCTTATCTCCTTATTGAATAGAATTATACAGTATTATGCAAAAGAATGTCTTAAGGGCCAAATAGTTAAAAAGCCCACTTACGTTTGGACCAGTCCCCTCTATTCTTCCTCCTTAGTGATCATGCAGGTTCTGTGTGGTTTACATGAAGTGACTTGGAACTCACATCTGTGGTAGTGTTCCTGTTATCTCTGTTTCCTAACCTCTTTAAATAGCAGTGGCAACCTACAGTTCAGTTCTTAGCTAACTTACTTATAGAAATCTAGTTCCATACCTCCCCATAATAGAGAAAAACAGCAATGAAATCTTCCTCAATATATCCATTTTCCTATCCACCCTTCTGACATATAACAACCACCTGTTTTAATCCAAGTTCCCCAATTCCCCAATCTTGTGCTTTGCTGGTTTTTTAATCACAACACTCCTCAATTGCTTCATTCTTTTTAGTCAAGTCTAGACATTTTCAAAGATTCATTCTTCTACTTCCCATCTTTCTCCATCCTTCTCTTCCTCCCTCCTTCCTTTGCATATATCTCTACTTTCCCTGGCAATCCCATCCACATCTCCCACTGTCCGTGCAAATGTTTTCACAGCCAATATCTCTTTTGAGTTTTCCTTATGCAACTTCCTAGAGATTTTTTCTTATATAATGTAATTGATTTATGGGCATTTTGATTTGAACATTTACTAACATTGTTTAAAATTCTTAGGGAAAAGATAAAATCAAAAAATAAAATTCTTAGGGAAATAGTTTCAAGATTATTAGACCAAATAAATTGAAAGGGAATGAGCACAGAGTTAACCACTTTTATATTTGGAAAAACCTAGTTAAGAGGATTGGTTCTGACAATAGCAGAAGGAATTCAAATGGTTTTAATAGTTAATAATTATTAAGTACTGAATTCTGTATAATAAATACTTCAATCATAAAATATAACTCATCAGAAAATCTGGCATTACAATTACTAACATTGGTTAGTCATTTATTAGATATTGGAGTGGAGTAATACAGACAATCAAATGACTATACCTGTCACATTTTCCTTTATATATTTATCAACCTTAACTTGCCCTTATATATCTGTCAATGTAGAAATTCATTTACCAAAATTCTAGGGTCAGGTATTGGAGGGAGAAATTTCTTTTCATGAGACAGAGAGTGAGAACCATAAAAGCACTATTTTTCCTCAAGTTATACACCTTTAGAACAGTTTTATTTTTCCCAAAACAAGATTGTTTTTTGAAAAAAGATGATCTGACAACAGTAAAGAAAGAAGAGAGATCAAAGAAACATGTACTGTGAGACACAGGAGAGAAGACGAGATGTTTAGAAAGGATTTTTAAATATTTTAATTTTGATAGAGTGATTTTCTCTCTTTGTTAACTCGAAAATTATACAGGTATTTGGTGTTGTATGAGTGCTTAGATATATTGGTAGGAAAAGAAAGACCTCAACTGAACTTGCCTTGAATCTATCCTATTCCCAGAGACCCCACCTCGGTGTGAGTCTTCATGATCATTGCCTTTATCTCTTGCAATCAGTCTTCCTACATGCAGTATCTTTTCTCCAATTTATCATGGATATATGACTTAATCCTCTTGAAGTGCTCCTAACATACTTTACTTCTCTGCTTAAGCTATTGATTCATTACTTCCCTTCTTTTCTTATCTAATCATATAAAATTTCTGAGCCAGATACTGAGGACAATATATAATTCAAAATTAGCTTCCCTGAAAAATTTCCCACCATTCCCCTAACCATATGCATCAGTCAAGTCAGGCTAGTTATTAATAAATGTTTCTAATTCCTTCAGCACACAAGATGCTCTCAATATTTCCTATCGTCTTTTTCTTATACATTCTTTAGTTCTATCTAAAACACTACTTTTCTGATTGCCTGGAGTATATATGGATTTTCTATCCTTTGAAAACACAGAAGTCTTGTGATTTTAATAGTCACTTTCAAAAGTTGATTGTGTTGTTTATTTATATATATATATTTCTTTAATAGGTCATAAGCTACTTGAGAGCTGTTATTAACTGATATACAGTCATTCAAAAAGTATTTATCCAGCACTCGGTACAAACAGTTCTAAGTCATGTTTCAGTAATCAGTTCACACAAAGGGCTTCTCCCAACACAGTCTAAGGACTGATTCAAGGGTGTACAATGAGAGTTTATATCAGTCACAATGTCTTGAGCACAGTGAATATTTATATGCTAATATATTTATATAAACTTCCATACGTGCATATGAATATATTTTGGTTTGAATATATATAGCCTATAATATTTATAGCCTATATATAGCCTATATATAGCCTAAAAATTAATTTTGACTGTAGGCTTTTTCATTTACATACTTTTACGTCCTTCCTTACATCAATGTTTATCTAGCTTTTCTTTACTTTTGTTCACTATTTCTATATATACCATCTATATTATAGAACACTAGAAATTATCCAACAAAGCAAAATGGTATAATGAAATTAGCTCTTCCCATTCAGTACCTATAATTATGAAAATTGTTACATTCAAATTGTTTCAGATTTTTTTCTTTCTTATTTAGGCTTTAAACCTATTCCTTCTTATGCATACATTTTATTCATGGCATTATAGAAGAGAACATTTTTGTCAAATCACAATATACGATTTAGGTAAATGTATGAAGTTTAGCAAATGGATTATGCTTAGAAGTATTCAGATAGCAAATACTTCCTATACAATGGAGATTTGCTGAATTTTGTACACTTCTTATATTTTCAATTGGCCCACTACTCTGCTGCCAAGTTATCTGTAATGTAACCTCATGGGGAGTTAAAAGGTAGGAAAATGGCACTGAGGTATGTACTAAAAGAAGCTGTTTCTCCTTTGGCAGTCACTCTATAAAACGGATGCCAAGCACAGATGGTAAAGATGTTCTGGCTTCCACCACTATCTTGACAGTCCAAATGCAGTCAGAGATCGCTGGGAAAGGGTATATGCCACACCTCCCAGCTGAGACAGCAAAACCTCTAGTCCCTTTCTAAATGCTTTCTTCAGAACATCAGGTTCTTGTTCATTTGCTTTTTGTTAACTTGCTGACAGAATAAATTGAACAGGACTATATGAGTAGGATGAAAGGAAGGTGGGAGAATAATCTCAACACCCATTGCAGCAATTGTGTTATAAAAATTACCATGGCATCTTGGCACATTTATATAGCTCAAGGAATTATTTATTTTAAATGTACATTTTACTCATTTCTCTGTCCTGTCTTCAGTAAAATAGATTGAAAAGCCTTATAAATTTAAAAAGCACTCACATCATACTGAGGAAGTTTAACTCCTTCAACTGATAAATATATCCAAATGAAAGGATCATTAATTGAAGCGGTAATGCCACATTAAAAAGGAAACAAAAAATGTGGTCCCTAATTTATTTACTGAGAGAATTTGTAAGAAAACTAGAATTATTTATTTTTTTAGTTTTCAAAATAATAGACTAAATGTAATATAAAATTATCTGACAAGGGAACAGACAAGGCAGATTAAGAAGTTCTAGATAACTCTGGGTACATACAGTTAAATTGATTTTAGTTTCTAAATCATAATTACTCTTAATAAATAAGACAGTAAAAGTGAAAAACATTGGATAAGCAGTTTTAATATATAATTACCAATCTGGAAAAAAATTTCTCAAAAATCATCCTTGTGTCTGAATTAAACCTTTTTGAATTAGTTCTTGGCATAGAGATCTTAATGTCCTAAATATTTTATTCAGATGCACATTTTTTTCAAACTGAATACACGGTAATATATTTTCTTTAATGTTCTACCAAAGAAACTTTGAAGTAATTTTGACCCAACTGTTCTCAGAATTCTATGTATTCAAGTTGAATAGTTAATACTTTTGACTCTGTTGCTTCTTTGCCCTTTTGTACATTTTTATAATTATAAATCCTTCTCATATAAACATGTTTATCTGCATGATTAAGATCCTTCTGCAAAAGCTTCTCTAGATAAACCCTTCAACAAATTGTGAACAAACAAAATAATCTTCAGCATCTATTAATTTGATGGCCCAGTGATATTGACATTGAAAATATGCATAGAAGCCTCTCTCACTATTTCATTGCATGAATCTTGTGGAGAAAATGTATTTGTCTTATTCTGATTTGAAGATCCAAACTCCTGATTTTTAACAGAAGTCTTCTAGAATATTTTACATTATCTTTAGATAAAGTAACATTTTGATTTTTACTTTATGTGCCAAGTTCAGTGTACTTTTCATAAATCTAGAAGTATTATAGAAGTAAGACATGAAAATAGAGTGCCTTCCGTGTTCTTAACTCTACACTACAAATCTCTCTCTTTTCAATAATATACACATGAGCCCAAGAATAATCTCAAATTAATGGGAATGAATGCTGTTAATGGTAATTACAGAAGGGCACTTATTGAATCAATAAACAATTACAGCAATATAACTCTATTGAACCAATAATACTAAGTCCTTCTTTCTAACTAGTTATTAAAGCTCACATTCCAACTGGATGAACACCAAACTCAGTTGCTGCTAGAATTTCTAACATACGTGTTTTCCTCTGAGGGAATACTTCTCTCATTCCCATTTACTAAGTGGAAGGGCAAATTAATTCTAAAGAATTTAGACTGTGAAAATATGGAGTTGAGATGAAGAAATGGTTGAAGAACGGGGAAAGATCCTGGGTTAATCAGTTTTGTTCGACAGGGGTTTTCTTATGGCATTGAGAAAGAGTGATTACTGAAGAACAAATTTAATTGTCTAAAATCTTAGAAGTACTTCACTTACACTTACTTTTTATATGAATTGAGATACAGCTGACAGTTTTTGCAACTTACATCACTTCATTCTGCTATCTCTTCTTAATGTTTAGTGCAAAGAATGAAAGATGAATCAATTCCCAGAGTGTCTGGAGAAATAAGTTTATTAAATCGTGCTAAGTAAAATGTGAGAAGTTAATCATATGAATAATATTTTTCCGATAATTTAACTTTTTTTAAAAAAAATATTAACTTAGCCAATACACATAACTCAAAATCTATATTTGTGTTAAAGATAAATTGTAAACTTTAATACAAATTATTTGAACATACAACACTGGAATATATTTGTACTGTAAAATACTAGAAATCACTTTTTACAATTAATGAAAAACAAATGGACTCATATATATGGAGGATTCAGTATATTTTAAAAACAAATAGATTACCATCATCTTCAAATTGCGATACAACTCATATAAAATGGCACTCCAAATTATGTTTTCTTTTAAATAATTCTGTAAAAACATACATATATGTAAATGTAAATATGTGAGTATGTGTGTGTGTGATTATCATAAAAATTTATTATTTCTTTCCAGTTGATAATGCCCAATTGGTTTCAAAAATGTTATATACTAAGTTGAGTATGATCATTTTCTTTTTTACTTCTAATTTCAATTATTTTTTAAAAAGATTTTATTTACTTGTTCATGAGAGACACAGAGAGAGGCAGAGATCATAGGCAGAGGGAGAAGCAGGCTCCCTGAGGGGAACGTGATGTGCCACTCAATCCCAGGGCCCAGGATCACAACCTGAGCCAAAGGCAGACGCTCAATCACTGAGCCACCTAGGTGTCTCTAATTCTAATTATTTTATTTGAATATTATTGCTTTATAATTGTGTCTAGTGATTCAGGAAGTGAAATGAGCCTTACATTTTAATATCTTGTCAATAAAAAAGACTTGGTCAAATCACATTATTGTTTGAATAAAAGGAAAGTAGATGTAATGAACAAAACCAAAATGAGCAGTTGATACAAAACTGAGGAAATTTTTTTGTTGTAAGGTGAAAGTAAAGGAGTAAAATTAGTGTTTGATATTCTAATGGATTTTAATGGACATATTCTATGCATATTTCACTATAGTCCATGAAAGGTACCATGGCTTTGCAAAATATTATTTTTAGATCGACACTCTTTGACAACACTGATTCATTGTGAGGAATAAATGAATTAGAAGTAACAAGTGCTATTGCCACTCAAGGTATGTAACTGGGATTTGTATTTGAGCAAATGGTGGAATTCTTTTCATTCATTTTTTTCTTTTCCTCTGGAAGAATTTTCGGCCACCTTTCCATTCACCTTCATGTATACAATTCAACTTGTTCAATCTCACACTCCATTATATGTCCCTAGGAACATGCACAATTCCATACCTTGCTCTTAATGTTGGAAAACTATATTGCCCAATATACTAGTTTTCAAATACTGCAATAAAAAGTTGCTCCAAACATAACACCATTAAACAACACAAACTTACTTATCTTAGAGTTCTGGAGGTCAGAAGTCAGACATGGATCTCAATAGGCTAACATCAAAGGGTAGGCAGCAGGGTGTTATTTTCTGGAGGTTCTAAAAGAAAGAAAATTCCAAGCACATTCATGTGTTGACAGAATTTAGTTCAATGTAGCTACAAGTCTGAGTTCTCTGTTTCATTGCTGGCTGTCTATTGGAGACCACCTATGAACCCTACAAACCTCTGCATTCCTTGTACAAAACACCTATATTTCAGAATCAATGGGGTGCCAAATCCTTATCATGCTGCCACCTCGCCGACCATTTTTCTATTGTTTTGTCTCTCTCAGTTAGGGCCAGGGAAAGATTCTCTACTTTTAAGGACTCATGTGATTATATTTCCTCTTGTGGATCAACTAATAATTTTATTATATTTCCTTTATTACTCTGTCAAAAAATATTAGCAAATAATTATTATTCCAGGTATTTACACCTTTCCAAGTCAATCCCTAAACTCTTCCTATCCTCTTTACCTCATCCAGTGCTGGCAAAAGTAATTAGAGGACTTTGAATTTAGTTTAAGAATTGGATTCGCAGAAGCCAGCCAAGTGAAATTAAGCTGTCTTATATAGCCACGTATATGATTGAGTAGTGTATGATACTTTGTCTCATATTAGTTATTAATTTTACATGCTACATTTAAGAACAGAGAATATTATTATTATTATTAAGATTTTATTTATTTATTCATGAGAGACACAGAGAGAAAGAGAGGCAGAGACACAGGCAGAGGGAGAAGCAGGCCCCATGCAGGGAGCCGGGCATGGGACTCATCCTGGGTCTCCAGGATCACGCCCTGGGCTGAAGGCGACGCTAAACCACTGAGCCACCCGGGCTGCCCGAGAATATTATTATTTTAAGAATTGTCATTCTTGTGCATATCAAAACCTCCCATAAAGAAAACCAGATACAAAGAATATATAATCAATAATGTTTACCAGCTAAGGAAGTTATAGAACGATTAAGATCACTAGTATAGTGTCAGTCTGGCTTCAGAGAACACTTCTTTTCCAAAACTATGTAACTTAAGGCAAGCTATTTAATTACTCTAAGACCTAGTTTCTACACCCAATGTGGTGTAGAATTAGACGTAGTAACATCTAATTCATAGGACTTCTTTGAGGATTAAGTATATTTAAACTGGAAGATAAATAAAAATTCAATACATGTTAATTTTGAAACAGAAGGGCAGTATAGATTAAACAAGTTTTTTTTTATGTCTTTCTGAAATCTCTGAACAAATAATTATATTTTTCTTAAAACTAATATAAATCTTAATTTAAAACTCTAACATTAAATGTATTTTATTGCCACCTCCTTGCAATCATGATACTAATTATAAATAAGGATTTTCATTTATCTACTGACAATTTTCCATCAAAATCCCATGATATTTTAATTATCAACTTTAGAGATATTAATTTTTAAACAACTATTCATTAAGTTTCATTTCTAAAGCGAAGCAAATTGTACATATTTATTCATTCTTTACCAGTTCCAGAAACTTCTACTTCTTTTTAACACTCTTTTACTACAAAATTTATATTAAAAGTACTTATGTCATCAGGAACCTCCTTTAGGAATAATTTATTTATTTAAAAAGTTAAGTATAAGGAAATAGCATTGGTTTCTTGGAAAAAAATTAAAATGGATAGCTTTTAACTTAGTGGGATTGCTGTGTGTGCTTTTGAAAAGACACCAATATATTTTGTAATTAACTCATGTGCCTATGTATCCAAAATAATATAAACATTATTTCTATAAATTAAACATGTTGCTTCCATTAACACATTTAAAATGTCAACAGCTAAATCACTGGATTCCTACAAGTTTAAAAAGTACATGTTAGTGATATAACTTAAAAGGATATTTAATAAATTGGAGAGCAAAATCTTGGATTATAATTACTTTAAAATATTTTTGTTGAATTATAATAATAAACTTATGTGATAATCTCAGTGAATAATCAAAAAGCTAATACAGCTGCATAACCACCACAAAAATTAAGAAAAATAATAATACAAAGACTACAAAAGCCTAACCACCTTCTTCTATAAAGTAATTAATTTTAATTGTACTTCCATGGGTTCATTTTCATCCTTCTGAACCTTATGTAAATGGAATGATCTAATATCTCCTTTTTTGCTTCTGGCGTGTATGAGTCAGCACTTTATTATTGCATGTAGCAATATTCCACTTATTTTTGGCATTATTTGAAATTCTGTTTTATAAATATAATGCAATATATTTATCCAAATTACTTTTGAGAAATATTTGACTAGTTTCTAGTCATGTGGAAGCCATATAATTCCATATGGAAGTCATATGGAAGTCATATAATTTTACTAAAATACATCTACATATTACCTGCAATTATTTATATACAAAATACTTGGGTATATACTCATAAGTGGAGGCTTTTATGATCAGTTACACAGACTAAAAGTAGTTATACAAATTTTTACTCCTGTCAGCAGAGTTTGAGCATTCTAATTATTTTATATCCTTGCAATATTTTAAAAAATAGCCATTTTAGCTTTTGTATAGTGGATTTTCAATGTGACTATAATTTCACTTCCTTTATAAGTGATACATTGAACAAACATTTCATGTATCTAAATTAGAATGAATTTTCCTTTTTGTGATGTCTTTGATCTAACTGGTCTCCTTTCTAGTACATTCTTAGGATCTCTTCTTGTTATGCATTTGTAGGCATTCTTTATATATCCTGGATGTAAACTCCTTGTCAATTGTAATAATTGCAAATTTGTCTTACCCTCTAGACTTTACTTTCATTTCTTTAAGGTTTGAGTGGACAGATTCTAAGGTGACCCCCAATGATTAGTCCACTTACTCATTCATGGCTTTGTATGACCCTTCCCATTGTATGTGGTGGCTGTAACTTGTTTTTAACCAATAGAATATAGCAAAGCAGAAGAGATATTACTCTTAATTAAGTTGCATGGCAATGGGGTTGAGATGTAACTCTAATGAATTTGTTATATTATAAAGGACACTCTAAACAGTGTGGAGGAATTCTTGCTGGCTTGATGAAGTGAGCAGCCATGTTGAGGAAGCACATGTGGCAAGAAACCAGATGGCCTATAGGATTTGTGGAAAACCTTCAAGGAGGCAGCTGACAAAGAGCCAGACCCCTGCCATGCAGCTGTAAAAAAAGATTTTGACAAGGATCTGAATGAGCTTGGAAGTGAATTCTTCAAACGTCCAGATGTGTTAACAGCCCAGCTGCAATCAATGTGTGTGCAATCAATGTGTGTGTGTGTGTATATGTATTTATGCAAGTTGTGTATAAATTGTGTGTATAGAGTATAGAAATTGACAAAATGATATTAAAATTAATATGGACATGAAAAGCATAGAGATAATCGAAACAATTTTGAAGAACAGAGCTCACTGTATGTTAATTTAATTAATATAAAAATGTTATGATTAATCACGGTGTTACAGGCACAATGAATGATAGACAACTAACCAATGGAATAGATTCAGAATTCTAAAACGATCTAGATTTAAATGCACCTTCATACAGTAGAGAAGGAGCCCAGCAGAGCAGTGCAAAATGTACAGCCTTTGAAAACTGTAGTACTGGATCAACTAAAATAGTTATATGAAAAACAGTAAACTATGAATTCTACTATTTACCATATATCAAGTCAATTCTAAATAGATTATATGCAGAAGGTAAAATAATAAATCTTTTAGAAAATAGAATAGGAAAAATCTCCAAGATCTTGAAATAGCTAGTAATTTCTTAAACAGGACATATAACACGAACAATAAAGAAAACAAATAAACTGACATTATTGAAAATAAGAGCTACTGTTCATTGAAATATATCATGATATTAGTATTTTATTGTTATGTAATGAATTACTACAGACCTAGTGGCTTAAAACAATGCATATTTATTATCTCTGGGACAGAAATAGTAGCATGGTCTAAATGCTAAATGTTCTACTCAGATCTTGGGTCTGTCTTATAAGCAATAAAGAAGAAAGGAAGATATTTCTTCTTTAATATTCTCAGTTTCTCTTCAGAGGCATTGATTCTGCTTTTATGTCTATGTCTGGATCTTCCTGCTTTAATGTATCTTAAAAGTACTCTAAGGCTTACCAAAGGGGGAAAAAGGGAAAGTTTCATCAAGGCCACTGCAAGTGATTGATGTCAGTGATCCAACTTAAAGAATGAAGTGTTGCAAGGTACACATGTTCAAGAATTTTTCTGCTGATTATTCAAATATTTTAGTACCTGCCAACACATTTTTTTTGTTTGAAATCAGACTTATGGGAGAATTAAGTTGATTCTTACCCATGTATGATCCCTATGAAATTGGGCATATTCTAACATTCTTTCCTTTAGTTGTAAGATCTGTGCCTACTCTGAATATGAGAGAGTCCTAAGATTCCTTTGACCAGGAGTGCACAGAAACTGTTACAATATTGCCAATTTCTAGGCCTATGACTTAAGAGAATGGCAACTAATACTTACGTACTGAAACTCAACTTCCATTCTCTGGGAAAGTTTATGCATTTCAGTGGAGAGGTCTTTGAGTTTCTCAGTGAGCTCTGAGATGACAACCAATACAAACTTGTTAGCCTTCAGAGTGAGCCAGATTCAGGCAATTCTTCAACCTCAGTCAACTTCCATATCTGATGCTACTGACAATAGAGATAAAGTACCAAGTAAAGTCTCTGATTTTCTGACTTATAAAATGTTAAGCAAAATAAAATTGTTGCTTTAAACTACAAATTTCTAATGTAGTTTTTAATATACCAATTAATAACCAAAACAATCAATGATCCAGAATTTTCTAAATAAAGTGGATTACCTTCATTCTTACAAAAGAAGGGACTGTTAAAAAAAGGAAAAAAAAAAGTCAGACTAGAAAAATATCTATTCTAACTGAAGACCATTCACTACTCTCAAAAATACCTGAAAATACTTTTTATACCTGAAAATATTTTTATAATATAAGTTATGGCATATTAGTGATCATTATTAACAATTGGTAAAATAAGCAATAATGATTATAAATATCTAACAAAACTTTTATAATCATGGGAGTAGTAATTTTAGAATATTTAAGCTTAGATTATAAAAAAGTAATACAAATAATTTGTCTCATTCCTATAAGTCAATTAAAAATTAAAGAAAAAATTAACAAATAATAAACTGAAGCAATGTGCCATGACTATTTGCATTGATGAGATGAATTTTACCAGGTGGCAGGATAATAAACATTATCACTGGGTAAATGTGAGAGGTTGATTTCAGAAAATCCTCATATTTTCCTGTTAGAAAGCTTTTTTCAACAAAGGATTTTATTACCAAAAAGAAATGTACATCTTAAATGTAAGATCAGCTATTGGTTACATTGGTCGTCTAATTTCAAAGATACTAACAGTATTATAAGAAGCCCATCTGGGGAACCCTGGGTGGCTCAGTGGTTTGTCACCTGCCTCCAGCTCAGGGCGTGATCCTGAAGTCCAGGGATCGAGTCCCACGTTGGGCTCCCTGCATGGAGCCTGCTTCTCCCTCTGCCTGTGTCTCTGCCTCTCTCTCCCTCTCTCTGTGTATCTCATGAATAAATAAATAAAATCTAAAAACATAGAAAAAAGAAGCCCATCTTTTCCTCTTGTTCTGAAGAGCACATTTAAATTTTCTGGCACCTCTATCCTTACTGGCAATTTACCTTCCTGGTGAAACTCAGGTTTTCCATTTTTTTCACTTTTTTTTTTTTTTTTAGAAATTCCATGCCAAAATAGTTTTTATTCTTTTATAATTGCATTTTGCTAACTGTTATATATCTTCTCATTGTATATCTTGTCATAAGACCAGGTTTAAGATATATAGAAATCCCTATTAATAATGCTATAGTGTATCCTTGGCCCCATTCCTGTACTGTACCTCTAATACAACCTAATGCTAATGTGTGTAGTTTCATAGTTTCAACCTTGGTTACTTATTTGGCTTTCCTGATTTACTTACAGATTTATTTATTTATTTATTTATTGCTTTAGAAGTTGATACCTTTATCAAACCCACAAAGTATATAGCATGATAACTAACTTTATAAAACAATTCTCAGAATATCCTGTAATTACTTTGAAGACACTACTTAGTCCTTGCAATGATAACAGCATTGGTCAAAATACACTAGGACACTTATTTCAGATTTTTTGCATAAAACAAGGACTTTAAAGAGTATTTTTACAGTGGAGCGGCCAGACTGGACACCAAAGGCCAAATATGAACAATTCTTATAATAGCAGCAAAAGGGTTTTTACTGATGATTCTGTAGACAATTTCAAAGATGGAATTTCACTTAAAATCTGGAAAAAAAAACGATTCACTTCATATGGAACATAATTTATTAAAAAACAAAAAGATATATAAAAGTGAATGATACAAAATGATCATTTTAAGTGTATGCGATGGTAGCAAAATTATCTTTATTCAAACTGATGCTTGCTGAAAACTAATCTGAATAAAATACTTATATTTTTCAAAAGATTCAAAGTGAATTATTGTCATTTTTCTCATTAGTTTTTTCCATTAAAAGGTTTTATTTTTTTCAACTGAATTCAGATAAACACAAAGCATATAGAAACCTGATATTCTGCAGGATTATCAAGCTTCAAATGTGATCTAAAACTGCATTATGAATAGTAGCTTTAACTGAAGTGTCAGACTCAGATATCTGATTTGGAAATCCCTTTGGCTCAACTGAAGGTAGTTGCTGTCATAAGAAACTAGATATTTGAAAAATGCATTGCAATTCTACTGGCAGGTATTCTCTCTAAAAACTCCTATATCCATGGTTCACAAGAAATGTCTCATTGCTTTAAGAATATTTTAAAAGTAAGCAATATTCTTCGCTTAACTGTTTATTTTGGGATATGTGAAACAATTTCTAAAGATCAAATCTGGATATATTTGAATATAACTGAATCTATTTTTGTTCAGACTTTACATAAAAATAAAAATGATAGGTAAGGAGATGGCCTTAAAATTCTTTTAGATATACACATCTCATACTTCCTGTGAAAAATAAATGTCATTTACTGTTTTCACATCACTTTCAATATTAAATCAGATATATATTACAATGAACAAAATATTTCATAATTTAAGCACTTAGGAACCAGTTATTATAGTAACTAGAAAGGCTTATGGGATGCTATGATTAAACTAAGTAATATGTCTCTTAATGCTTGATACCATATTAAGTATATTAGTGCTCTGTGAATTCTTATCTCATGAATCAATCCACCAAATTAAATTAACTTTCAATCACAACTCAAGTATCTAAGAATGGAACTGTTATGCCAACTGAAGATATAACCAATGCAAATTATTATGGATTTAAGAAGAAAGCATAAGGCTCTATAGGTAAATAACATTTTAACATCAAATATGATGATTAATATATTTTAAAATCATTTTTTCTAACCTCTCATTAAGATAAGCTTCAAAAACTCACCCATTCATTTATTCATTATGTCAGTCAATCAGTGAAATGTTGTCAATATTTAGTTATATACATATTGAACTTATAAGATGCTGAGTACGGCACCTGGGTGGTTCAGGTGGTTAAGCATCTGCTTTCAGCTCAGATCATGATCCCGAGGTCTTGGGATCAAGTCCTGCATCAGACTCCATGCCAAGTGGGGTACCTGATTCTCCCTCTCCCTTTTCCTGCTACTCTGCCTACTTGTGCTCTTTCTCTCTATCAGATAAATAAATAAAATATATTTTAAAAAAGGTATCCCAAATATATTGGTAAGTATCTGTACTAGAGTTAAATTTATATTTCTGTATATGATGAACTAATAGGCTATGCAATTATTTTTTATGCAATTATTTTTATTGTATTTTATTTTTTAAATAGATTTTATTTAAATTAAAGTTGCCAATATATAGTGTAACACCCAGTGTTCATCGAATCATATGCCCTCCTTAATGCCCATCACCCAGTTACCGCATCCTGTTTTTGTTGTTTTATTTTGGACATAATTGTGAAGCAGAAGTTATGTAGAACACACAATATGAGAAAAAATGCATGTAACAAAGACTGTGGCTGTAAATAAATAAATCACAGGGATGTAGAGTACAGCATAGGGAATACAGTCAGGAATACTGTAATAATTTTGTATGGTAACAGATGGTAACTGTCTTATCATGCTGGTCCTTTTGTAACATATAAATGTTGAGTCACTATGTTGTTCACTGAAAAATTAATATGATATTGTATGTCAACTACACTTCAATAAAAAAACTTCATAACTGTCACCACCACATTATAATAATCAAAAGAAATGGCAATGAACCAGTTTTTGCTCAAAGAATATGAATTTTCTAGCTCTCTCCATCCCCCCTAAATCAAGAATTCTATACCAGAAAGATGGGATAGTGTGAGCAAAGACACGGAGAGATTTAAAGCATCATCTACTCATTGTTCTGAAGTACCTATGTGGTAAGGGATAAGAACATTCTTGAAGATGTGTGAGGAGCTAATTGCTTATTTTAAGAGGTGATTACAGATCAGATTATGTCAGTCTTTCATATGATACGCCATTTAATATAATCCCCATAACACTGGGTTCTGAGGTAGGTAGACATAAGAATCTTTCACAAAGGAGAATAAATTCATGCACACTGGTGATCTGTTCATCCCTCAGATAAGTTTTAATTATAGTCTGTCTGAAAAGAACCTTGTTCTTTCTATATAATTCAGTGCTTCTTCCAAGGAAATGGGTCTTTAATCTTTGGCCTGAGTACAAAATACCTTGCTTGCCAGTTTAAGGAACTATTTTTTGTTGTATAAATGTAACAGGAGAGATAGAAAAAAGGCAACACCATGATAGTGCTATAAAAGAACAAACTACATTTTAAAAGATAACTCTAGAAAGCAATTTGGGAGTTGGGGGAGTAAGTGGCCTGAAATCAAAGGGGAAAAAGTAAACATTTAGTGAAAGAAATGAACGATAATAAACCTTGAATAATGGTAAAGGTAGTAGTACTGTTGGCAAGAAATCTGTAGTTTTAGATAATTAAGAGCAAAAATAAAAGGACTGGGCAGTCCCGGTGGCTCAGCGGTTTAGTGCTGTCTTCAGCCCAGAGCATGATCCTGGAGACCCGCAATCGAGTCCTACATCGGGCTCCCTGCAGGGAGCCTGCTTCTCCCTCTGCCTGTGTCTCTGTCTCTGTCTCTGTCTCTCTCTCTGTGTGTGTCTCTCATGAATAAATAAATAAAATCTTTTTTAAAAAAGGGACTTTCCTACTTATATTTTGAAGATGTAAATAAGGGCAAATCTAGGGAGATGCGTTTTATTATAATTCTGACAAATTTCACATAAGTTGAATGATTCAGGAGGCATTTGGATATAAATCTTGGATTTTTAAGAGTGATCTAGGCTACAAATATATATTTATGTCTTAGAATTTATATAGAGTTGAATCTGTGTCAATTCGAGCACATGTAGAATGAGAAGGAAAATAAGCCAAAGAAGTTGGGAAAACACTTCAGGGCCAGAAAAGGAAGATAAAAATGAAAATGTCAAGTGTCTGTCAGTATGTGGACCTACCAGAACCCTCATATATTGCCAGTCGGAGTGTAAAATTGGTACAATCACCTTGAGATATTGTTTGGTAGTAAATCCTAACAAGAAATATATGTACTCTCTTTACCTCAATAATCTCTGTCCTTAACTGACAACCTACTGAAGTGTTTAAATATTTACTAGAAATGCATACAAAAATGTTCATAGCAATTTTAATAAATGGAAAAAAAGGAAAATGTCCAAATACCTTCAACATTAAATGGAGAAATAAACTGTGATATATTCACATGAGATATCATTCACTAGTGAGAATGAATGGATTAATCTACACACACCAATATGGATAAATCTAAACATAACATTTAGTTGAAAGAAGACAGATATAAATGATTAATGATATATGATTTTTATATAGATTATAAAAACAAACAAGACCCATGATGTTAGAAGTGAGTAATGACATCCTTGATGATGTATTCAGAGGCTGAGAGGGAGCAGGTAAAGTGCAATGTGGTGCTAGCCATCATCTCTACTGATCTGGGTGCTGGCTACACTAGGTGTCTAGTTGGTATAAATTTAGAGAGCTGAACACTAATTGATCATATGTGTGATTTCCTGTGTGCTAGTTAGATGCCAGAACAAAGGTAAAAAATTATAAAATAGAGAAATGTCATGTTTAATTGCACACAAATCTTTGAGCTCAGATCTCTGAGTCCACAATTCTTCCTCAGTTCTGTGACTAATAATCAGAAAATTATGAAGCTCTCTAAAGAAAGGAACAAAGGAGAAAGAAAAAGACAACATGCTCACTTTAGCACAGGATGGCATCTACCGTCTTCAGATATATTCACATAGGTACTTGGTATGTCGACATTTGACAGAATATCATTTAAATAAGAAAAGTTGTCACATAGTCTACAGTATTATGTATCTGAGATAAGTACTAAATATAAACTTGAATTAGATTTCAGTCAAAGAGGTTTATGTCATAACATAGCCCTCTATACAAGACTACAAGTACATAAAAATGAAAAATTACAATAGTTTCTTGAAGATGACACTCAAATAATAAAAATGCTTTTTATTTTACTCAGTCTATTAAAAAAAGTTACTTCACAATGTCAAAAAAATTATTTTTGGTGTAAAACAATGGTACGATAATACCTTAGGCCCCAGCCATATTTGCTTACATAAAGGTACATATTATCAGATAATAAAAAGCTAATTTTGTCATCTGTGTGACTGATAATAATCTTTGCTATTGATTTGATTTTGTAGATATATAAATAAAATAGAAAAATGATGAGGAAAGGTATTTTGCCATACAGTTGCAAGTTGCAGAAGCTTGACAGAGCTTGGTGTGCTCAGCTGAAAACCCCTATTCTCAACCTCCTGAACAAGTCATCAAAGAGTTTTTTGCAGCCACGTGCTGTTGTAAACCACCTGAAAAAATTAATTGACAGATCGAATGGAACAGACACAGAAACAAGCAAGAATGATATGTAAACATGAACTCTTTCTTGTATTTCCTTCTTTCTCTAAATGTTACTGAGAGAGAAGTGACACAACTGGCTTAAGTGTAACGAACCATGAGAATTATTGATGATGCTTCCACCTCTCCCTCAAACCAAAAACCCAAAACTTCCCCTTAACTGGCAATACTTCTTTGTATTGCCAACAAGATTTCTCTTTTCCTTTATTAAAATTTTCTATGTCTTTCTTGTTAAATTTACATGTCTCTTATTCATAGATATCCTGATTCCTGCCACCCTATCTGAACATCTGTATCTACTTTCCTTTTTGCTATTATTATTTTTTTTCTCTTCAAATGTATATCAAATAGGAGGAGAAAGTGGGAGAAATTAATCAAGTGTGCTCTCCTGCCGTATCCACATCTTCTGTATTTTCAAATTAGATTTTTGTATAAAATTGTCCAATGATTTGCATTTAACAAGAGGTCTCTATTTCAAAACAACTGAGAATAATTTGAGAAGGAATTATGAATTCTAAATCCATAGTGTCTTAGGTAATATTAATCTTGAAATAACTAAGTAAAAGAGGGCCTAATAAAGTGATCTGTTTTTTTTTTTAACTTTAACTTCAAAATAAGCCCTGTTCTAACAATGGAATGCCACACCCTCATTTGTTTTCTGAGGAGGGGCATTCTTCCAAATACAAATCCATGCAACTCAAGGAGCAACTGTAATAGAATGTCTTTGTACTTTTATATGAGTTTGTATGTATGCAACTAAAGTGCAATATATGGCTTTCTTCAAACTGAATTCATGTTTTAACCTGAATTTGGTTTTGGCAATTATTAGACAAACAGGCTTCACTTTTACCTGGTCCTTTTCAGAGGGTTTATGAAGAGAGCTGGGATAGATGCCCATAATTTCTAGAGAGCTGCAAAATTAAAAAAATATCTAAAAAAGAAGGTAATCAAAGGCTTGAAATTCATGAAACTCAGGCAATACAATTGTTGAAACTCAACTGATACAAAACATATGCAAAATATACATATTACATATCTCAAAAGAAAATCTTCAATCTTCTATTACAATCTTCACTATACTTGGTCCTTATATCTCAGTATATATGTTAGAGGATGCTTGGCAATTTCCATTAAAATTTTTGGTCGTTGGCTTCCAAATGAATCTATTAAATAATTTGATAGCAACTGATATCTTTAAAATATCTAGTGTTAAATTTGTAAATATTCTAAGCTAAACACATTATATCATCTTTAACACATCTAAAAAAAACACATCTAATGGAATTTTACATTTTCCTTATAGCTTTTATATACTATCTTTTAAATTTACACATAGATATATGGTATATATTTGGTACTACTCTAAATTGTATCAATTTAAAATATTATGTTTCTAGAATATCAAAAGCAATAATAGTATGTTACTATTTTGTTTTTGTTTTTTTTAAAGATTTTATTTATTTATTCATCCAGATGCAGAGAGAGAGAGAGAGAGGCAGAGACACAGGCAGTGGGAGAAGCAGGCTCCATGCAGAGAGCCTGACGTCGGACTAGATCCAGGGTCTCCAGGATCACGCCCTGGGCTGCAGGCGGCGCTAAACTGCTGCACCACCGGGGCTGCCCTGTTTTTGTGTTATTTATTTATTTATTTATTTATTTATTTATTTATTTATTTATATGTTTTTTAGTATGTTACTATTTTGAATAGTAATTTCATATCTAGTGACTGTCAGTCTTATTAATTCTAATCATTTTTTGCAAATATTTATGAATTTTCTAATTCACAATAATATCTGAAGAATAGCCTTAAAATGTACATATTTAAATATATATTTAATTTAATAATTTAGTTTATGAATTTTTACAACTTGACTATTAATAATTTACAAATACGTAGATTATACTTAGAATATAATGTAAATAAAAGTTTAAAATAGGGAACCCTGGGTGGCGCAGCGGTTTGGTGCCTGCCTTTGGCCCAGGGCGCGATCCTGGACACCCGGAATGGAATCCCACGTCAGGCTCCCAGTGCATGGAGCCTGCTTCTCCCTCTGCCTGTGTCTCTGCCTTTCTCTCTCTCTCTGTGTGACTATCATAAATAAATAAAAATTTAAAAAATATTTAAAAAAAAGTTTAAAATAGTTCTAATAAAAGTATATGTTATGTGTAAATATCTAAGTATAAAATAATTAATTATAAAGTGATGGATAGGTTTTAATTTTTTTAGATGGTTTTGGTGGATTTTATTTTTTTTAATTTTTTCTATCTTATATAATCCTCCAAATTTTTTGAATATATTATTTATCATAGTCTCATTATTTGTTGTCTGAAGCACCTCTAATTCTGTCCCTTTTATTTGTTTATTTGTTGTATATTTTTTCTCTATATTACTCCTAATCTTGCCTCATAATTGTTATTATGCCTAAGTTTACTGATACTTTATTTTATGTTGATCATATGTTGATCCAGTGAATTTTTCATATCAGAGATTCTATTTTTCAGCTTCCATTTCTCTACTCAAAATAATTATGTTTTCTTTTAAAAGGTCGATCTTATTTATAGTAGCTATTTTACAGCAATTGTCTGCTAATCGATCATGTCTTTCATTTTGGAACCTGAGTTTATTTTTCCTGTTATTTCATCTGTTTCTTCCAAAGTCTAGTAATTTTTAATTGGAAAGTTGACATTTTACACTGTATAGAGTTGAATATATATATTTTGTCTTCTATATACAAAGAATATTATTATTGTTTGGGAAAGATAAGGTACTTACAAATAAAGCTAACATTTTAAGGCTTCTTTTAAGTTTTGTTTGTTCTATCTAGAGAGTAGCTTTTCCTCAAGAGTAATTTAAGACCTACCATATATCCTGATCCTTTAGATGTCTCTACTGAATGCACATTTTGAACTATATTGCCATATCTAGGTAGTGGGGATGCATATGTCTCTCAGCTCTGAATAGTCTCCGAAATTTGTTCATCAACCTTTTGGATTTTTAACCATATAAATAAGAAAACTGGTTTTCAGAAAAAGACTAAAGGGGATGCCATGAATGTATTTACAAATCTTATCTTGGCATATCTCCCCTTTTTGTATGTTTTTCCTACAAATCACAGCTACCGCAGCTGTCAAAAATTCTGATTTCTTGTTCTTTAACTTATTATACTCATTGTGCTTTGCTTAGGTGACTCATTTTTACACCATTCCAGGAAAACCTCTTCACAGAGATACTTGAGGCTATATTAAAGGTCACATCCTTTGTTTTCTTTCACTCAAGGAATACAGTCCTGTGCTATATGCTTCCTTACTTTCTTGTATATTTTCATATTTAAAAATGAATGAATGCAAAATGGTACAGCCATTCTGGAAAACAGTATAGAGGATCCTCAAAAAGTTAAAAATAAAACTACCCTATGTAATCACACTACTGGGTATTTACCCCCAAATACAAAAAACACTAATTCAAAGGGATGTATGCACCCCTATATTTATTGCTTTATTACAGCATTATTTACAATAGCCACTCTTTGGTAGCAGTCCAAGTGTCCATCACTAGATGAATGGATAAAGATGTATATATATCTTCTTTGTTCAGCCATGAAAAAGAATGGAATCTTGCCTTTTGCAACAACAAATGTTGCCACAGAGTATAATGCTAAGTGAAATAAGTCAGTCAGAGAAAGACAAATACCATATGATCCCACTCATATGTGAAAGCTAAGAAACAAAACAAATGAGCAAGGAAGAAAAAAACCACAAGACACAGAGTTCTTTTTTTAATTATACTGAACACACTGGTGATTACCAGGGGGAGGTAGAGAGTATGGGGGTGGGGGGAATAGGGGAACCATGATGAAAAATAAAATAAAATGATTTAAAAAATGTAAATGAAAAATCTTATACCAGTTACTACAGCAAGGCCAGAAGTTGAAGTTTATACTTGCCTGTGTGGTTGTTTTTGAAAATCTGTGATGTCATTTCCTAGGGTTTCCAATATTTTTTAAAATGTATTTCTTTAAACAGGTTGAACATTCATTATTATTTTAGCCCCCACATCATATAAATCTATTATCTGTAGACTACTCATGGATGGTGAGTAGTTTCTGTTGATTCTCACTCAGGTTCAACATTTCTTATTTCTTTGCATGCTTTGTAATATTTCACAGCTTCCTGGCCATTGTCCTTAAATGATAATCAGTGTTTTCTGAAGTCAAGGAGAGTTGTCCCTTCCTTCCTCTTTTCCTTCCTTTCTGCTACCGTAGTGTTGAGCAAGTCTCAAACCAAACTGAAGATGCGAAAATACCTGGCTCACCAGGCTGAGAATACTCATATAAGAGAAGGTCAAGTCTGTGATCATAAACTCCCCAAGATGTTTTTTTTTAATTTATTTTTCTCTTCTTTTCCACTTTGTGCTAAGGAAATTCTCTCTGTATTTCTCAACACTTGTTCACTCTTACTTGAAGATTAGCTCTTTAGTTCAAGGCAAGGGAAAGTGACAAAATTCTGGCCTGTGATCTTTATCTTTGGTCTGCTTCAACAAGGAAACCAAAATAGAGCTGACTGCAGTATAAGTAAATGCCGTTGAGGCAAATGTACCTTTAATGAAAAGTGGTTTTTTCCCCCCTTTCCTTACTCTAGGTTATATGTTAAAAAAATTTACCCAGCAGTTTCTCACTACCTTTTTCAAATTATTAATGATGTAAAGCATCTGCTATTTTATATTTAATAAGCATATTTTTTGCTTTGACCTAAGCAGTTTAGTCTACCATTATTAGAAATTTAATCCTTCATGAATATTTTTAAGAATTTTATAGTTTTACTGAAAATGTTATTCTAAAGAAATTAAAGTACTCGGAGAGGGACAAACAGTGTATGTTCTCATTCATTTGGGGAATATGAATAATGGTGAAAGGGAATATAAAGGAAGGGAGAAGAAATGTTGGGAAATATCAGGAAGGGAGACAGAACATAAAGACTCCTAACTCGGGGAAACGAACTAGGGGTGGTGGAAGGGGAGGAGGGCGGGTGTTGGAGGGGAAGGGGTGACGGGCACTGAGGTGGACACTTGACGGGATGAGCACTGGGTGTTTTTCTGTATGTTGGTAAATTGAACACCAATAAAAATTAATTAAAAAAAAAAGAAATTAAAGTACTTTATAAATGTAAGCTTAGTTCACATTTAAGTATGGTAGCAAATGAGTAGATATTCAAATGTATTAATTTGCACATTAAAATTGATGTGCCATCAATTGCTTTCTTAATATTCAAGCAGTAACGTTCCTGAAGTTAGATAAACATAATTTAATAATTTATAAATGGTCTAATAATAATCAATCAATATCCTAAAGGACAATATTCACCAATTTGAACATGATATAAGTTTATTGAGAGTGTTATCCAGTAAATGGGTATCCATTTCTGGTATTATTTGAATTTATAATGGTAACACAAGATATTAGAGCCAAGAGAAAAGTAACCTGGTTTAATGTACAATGATGATTTGAAATCATGCAGGCTATTTTTTTAAGGATTTTACTTATTTATTTTTGGAGGGAGGAGCAGAAAAAGAGGGAGAAAGAGAATTTTTTTTTTTTTTTTTTTTTGAGAGAGAGAGAGAGAGTCCTAGGCAGATTCCCCATTTAATATGGAGCCCAACAAGGGGCTCAATCCCAGGACCCCTTGATCATGTCCTGAGCCAAAACCATGAGTCCCATCCTTAACTGACTGAGCTACTTGGGCACTCCAGTCTATTAATTTTGTAAGATATGTCTTAAATTTAAATATTCATATATATTTGAACAATCTGTGCCTTTATTAGATTCAAATACATGGCAATGTACTGCTTCACCAGCACATATTTCCACTCTGTGCAGTAACAGCTGAATTATAGGATTATCACACAGTCCATATTCCATTAGAAAATATTGCTGTAAGAAATATTTATCCTGAGGCTAAGGTGTTTCTACTTGTACTTCCCTAATTCCTCTATAAACCAAATCCTTATAATTATAATAGTTCTTAGTATTCTACTATTGAGTTTAATCCACTATTAACATGAACTGAGCAAATACTATTTTGGGCATCACATGAGCCGTTGCTTTTGGTGAAAAAGAATTTAAAATGCCAGCATTCCATAGGTAAAGGAGATTGGAAAGAGAATAACTTACTTGAGTTCTTTCAGAAGAAAATCGTTTCATTGGATTTTAAGTCTGTCATCATTCAAATGAATTGAACCATGATAGCCATACTTACAAATGCTGGAAGAAATCACAAAAAAGAAAATCCTTCCTATGTACTCATGCCAGAAAGTTAGCATTTCCCTAGCAGCAAATTTTTGTTTTGCTCCACTACTTAAAATATTGTTAGGGAATGTTAAAAGGATTTGCTATGGTAAGTCCACATGGTTAGATTTATGGTATATGGAAATAGCATATCCCAGAAACCATGTTAGAAAAATAAAGCCTTTCAGTTTACAAAACTTCATTAAAGGCACATAAAACAAAAAGGCAAGTCGCACTAAAATATAAGTTGCCTAAACATCCACCTCCAGCTATGAAAGAAGGTTGATTTACTAATTTATATCACAAAATAAATGGAGAATCATAAATGTGTTCTGATAAAATATATTTTCCATTCTAAAAATAAAAACCTACACAAGTAATAAATATATTTAATGTAAATAAGTATTATAGATTCCTTTCCTAAATGACAATTTTTAAATCAATTATTTTGCATATAACCAAAATGGTAGAAAATGATTTAAATTGTTATATCGTTGTCACAAAATATGATCAATTTATCAAACTTCAATTTTTTCTTTCATTTCAGGAGACCACCTTAAATATTACTATTCAATCATAAGAGATTCAAGCCCTGACTAATTGTATCCTGAAAAGTACCATAAAATCCAATAAAATTCAGTATTTATATTTAGATAATTTGAGAACATGTTTATATGGTCAATTATTTAATACAAAATTCTGACCAAGAATGTATTCATAGCTTTGTAACAGCTTTTATTTCTTCTATCAGTGAGATACACTTGCCATTTGTAGATGGGATTGGTCAGAATATTGACCCAGTAACCCAACCTAATTCTTTGGGCTATTTCACACTCAAAGAAATGCTAATTGGGATTCTTTGAGAATTCAGGACTTACTCAAGTTTATGGTACAGTGGTAAAGAATCATAATAAATTGAACATGTCCTGAGACGCCTGGGTATTCAGTGGCTGAGCATCTGCCTTTGGTTCAGGTCGTGATCTCTGAGTCCTGGGATCGAATCCCTGGTCAAACTCCCTGCAGGGAGCCTGTTTCTCCCTCTGCCTATGTTAGTCTCTGCCTCTCTCGGTGTCTTTCATGAATAAATAAAGTCTTTAAAAAAATAAAATTGAACATGTCCTTAACTCATCATCTTGAAGTTTACTAAATAACCTATAAACACACCCACTTTGTACAAATTCAATATAGACAAAAAGATAAAAACAATTTTATATATGAATAGGAAGCTGATACTCAAATATAAGTATGAAAATATATTAATTTCTTATTAGATTGTACATGATTTGATTCCCCTGCTCAAATACAACATCATCCTGACATAGAAGATTTGAAGGGAGTTTCTCAGCTGTTCTTTTCATCTTGTAGAGGAAAATCGCTTCATTAGTAAGAGAGACAACATAAACTCTATTATGATGGAGATCTAAAGAAATAAGTAAGGCATTTGATGTTCCATCTAATAGGTCTACAATTGAATTTCCAGGGAAATCACAGACTTGAAATGGAAACTACTGAAGGCCAGTAAGCAAACTAACCAAATGTGCAGAAAATTGCATTGGAAGGACTGCCCAATGTTCATAGATGATTTCACTGGTTTAAATTAAATCCAGGGACACTGGAAATCTGGTAAGAAAACAAGAATTCTTTCAGTACCATTAACAAATAGAAGAATCTTTTATATAAATCAGAGTTTGCATTCGTAGGCAGATGGTAGAGCATGATTTCCAGCCCCCGAAAATCTGCATTTAGGTAAAAGAGACATTCCCTAAAATATTAACAATGTCAGCCTATTTACATGTAAATATCACAGAATTTCACAGAGAACAGAGATATTACATTATAGGACATGCAGTTATTCTCTAGTTAGAAATATCAAAAAATCATATCCCATAAAATATACAGATAATAATTTAGCATTAACAGTAAATTTTGTAGAAAAGTGTGCTTTCATGTCTTTTATATGCATATGGTTTTAATCGTATATTTTCAGGGCTCACTCCTTTCCTGATATCCATAATTACATCTCTATATATCTGCATCCATAAATAAATTCTCTTTAGAAGCCTACTCAAAATAATCTATAGGTGGTTTGAAACAAATTTCAAACTTCATGTAAACAAATATTTGTTGATCACTTCTCCTCCCAATGACTCTTGTTCAAGTAGTAATATCCTTAGTAGATATCACTTAAATCAATACCACTATACAAATAAAATGTTGTAAATCTGACCTTGACCTTTATCCTTCTTTCACACACCGTATCTGATGCCTCAGCATATTATCTGGGATATATCTTCATAATGGATCTGAACTGATCTCACCTAGGCTATGATAATAGTATCCAGTAGTATCCAACCACCATTCTTTATCACCATCCACTTTCCACAGAGATCAAAACACATCATCACTGTGCCAATCTTTTAACCACATCAAAACAAAATCCAAATTCTTGCTCTTATGTAAGAGAACATAAGACAACAATAATAAACCAATATTAACAAGCCTGAGGTTTTTCTTCTAAGTCATTTCCTACCATATTATTCCCAGCTCTCTCCACTTTAGGAAGACCCTTTTCTTTGATCTTCTTCATTAATAACAAATTAATTAGCACAGCAGTAAATTTGTTCTTGCTGTTCTTCATACCAGGAATGAACTACTGTCCAACTCACTTCTTCCTAACTCATTCACTATCTGCTCAAATGCCTCAGCCTTCCTGGACTATTCCTAGAAAAAAAAAGTCCCAACACCTATCATTTTTTCATTTTCTTATCCTGTTGCAACTTATCTCTGGCAACTAGAATAAAAATTCCACAATGGCAAGAATTTCATCAATGTTCGTACTGCCATACCCCCAAAGAACAGTGCTTAGCTCATAAAAAGTTTTTTTTAAAATTTTGTTAAATTAATGAATGTTTGCACAATTAAGGGTATTCTTCTTTAAGAGAATTTAAGATCAATTTTACCCAAAAACTTACAGCTAAGTATTTAGAGAGCTATAGAATAATGGCACAGTAATAATTAGAAAGAAGACTTGGATTAGAATAAATAATTGTAACAATTAAAATTTGGAAATAAAAAAAATCACTTTAAAGTGTCACTATCTTCCTATTTTTCAATAAGCAGGAATTATTGGAACAATTATACTGCTTAATATTTATGAGTTTTTTGTTGTTTGGTTGTTTTACAAAGAGTAGTTTTAATGTAATCTAAAAGAATAGAATAAATCACAGCCTACTTCTCTTGAAGTGGCAAATTATGACTGAGATCCCACATATATACAGGAGAGAGAGAGAGAAAGAAAGAGAGAGAGACAGAGAGAGAGAGAGAGAGAGAGAGAGAGAAGGAAAGAGAGATGGAAAGAAAGAGAGAGGGGGGAGGGAGAAGGAAACTATTTGCATTGTAATAGCATAATGGGATGCATATATTTTGTGTCTTCTAAAATTATGTGTTAAATGAAGCTTTTTAAAAAGTATTGTGAAATTGGGGTGTCTGGGTGGCACAATCGGTTAAGTGTCTGACACTTGGTTTCAGCTCAGGTCATGATGTCATGGTCCTAAGACCGAGCCTGACAACAAAATCTGCACTCAGCACGGAGTCTGCTTGAGATTCTCTCTCTCCCTCTGCTCCTCCCACTGGTGCTCTCTCTTTCAAATAAATTCATAAATCTTAAAAAAAGAGTATTGTGAAATAAATCAACCAGGAGTTTAGAATCCAGAAAGCTGATAAAATAAGAAAATACATATACTTAGAAATATCTGAGGAATGAAGATAATATATTCATTATGATGGACATAGTATATTTCCAGGAATTATAATTTTCTCATAATTTCATTCATAGTAAACCATTTTGAATGATGTTCAGGATGCATTTGTTGAAAGAAGAAAGCAACAAAATAGCATGTGTCATTTGATTTTAACTTTGTTACACTATACAAGGCACACTGTCTTTGTCAACCTTATTAATTACTCTATTAAAATTTATTTATTGCATTGGTTTGCAACTGTGTCTCTGAAATACTTGAGGACAACTTTTCACTCAATTCATGAGTTCCTTCTTCCAAAAGATCAATTACCTTGCTATATTTTCTAGACCTTACCTAGGATTTAAGACTCACAAGATAATTACTTAGGTTGTTCTTCTACTACTTCTAAATCTGAGTTTATTAGCTTTTCTTAAGCCAAGAGAGAATTTACAAGATTTCTAGAGATTTATTCATAACTGTTAGTTTAAACATTTTTGATAACTTTTCATATTTCATCCAGTCTCATTATACATATTTTGATTATGCATTACTATTTTATCTGAGACATAGCAAATAAATACATTTAAACATAACGAATTTACAAGCATAAAAGTTTTGTTAAAGAAAGATGGAATAGCTCTTAAAATCATAGTCTGTAAACAAAGTAAAAATTAGTCCATTATGTTCAATATTATCTAATAATAGCAAATGTGATGAGAAGTTAATCCAATGACAAGGATGTCCTCTCCTTCCCTTGGAAGATTTATGTTTATACTATTTTTAATACTCTAATCTGTTGTCATTTCAAAATGCTAACCTGTTAACCATACTATATTCTAGCATCCAATTTTTCTTTAATGATTTCTGACTCAAGAGTTCTCAAATTTAGATGAGAAGTCGATTGCTCTGGGGAAAGAACATTACAAGTATGTGAATAATTTATGCCCTAAAATATTAAAAAAAAAAGAAATGAAAGAAGTGCTACTTTTCTTATTTGATTAAAGTGTTAGATTACTTTTATAAGAAGAACTATAGAGATGATAAATAAATATTTGGTAGTTTAATATTATTCTCAAAGGTCTAGCCAGTGCAGTTTAACAGTGAATCAATTAAGTATACATGCTGAAGCAGGGGGAAGAAAAGAAAATTGCAATTGTTTGCAAATAAGATTTTATACTTGAAAGCCCAGGATCAAAAGTTAATATATCTTTACGATGCTAGAAAACTCCATACAAAATAGCTTTTCTACACAAAAATAGCTTTTCTACAATAAAAGTACATATGTAGAAAATATATTTTTAAAATAGACAACAAAAATATAAATTATAGTAGGGTAAAAACAAGAGACATCCAAAAACTATGATAAGATGAAAACTTTATTAAAGGACAAAATAGAGACACCTGGGTGACTCAGCGGTTGAGCATCTGCCTTGAGCATCATGGCTTAGGTCATGATCCCGTGGTCCTGGGATAGAGTCTCACATTGGGCTCCCTACATGGAGCCTGCTTCTGCCTCTGTCTCTGTCTCTGTCTCTGCCTCTGCCTCTGCCTCTGTCTCTGCTTCTCTCTCTCTCTCTCTCTCTCTCTGTGTGTGTGTGTGTGTGTGTGTGTCTCATGAATAAATAAATTTTTTAAAAAGGACAAAGTAAAACTTTACGTAAAAATGAGGTATTTTGCTTTTGGAAAGGAAATCGATAGCAGAATCTCATTAATGTTGTTGAGCATAGTTTTATGCAATCTTTTTGGATGTTAGTTTTAATTATTATAATTCAATATGAAATACCCTTCACCTTTGATCCAGCGATTCTACTTCTAAAAATTTGCCATGCAGATATGACTATAATGTAAAAAAATACTTATGTGAAAATATTTTTTCAAATCTTTTATTATAATAGTAAAAATTTGAATACATCTTAAATATCCAACAAGAGGGGACTAGTAATATAAATTATAATATATATGAATAATTATCTCAGTTAATAAATACTACAACATGATTAGGTACTCTCTCTTTAAAATGATTGTTTATGCATGTATAAAATTAAACATGCACATATGTACAGAAAAATATTCATAAAATTACCACTGTGAAAAAATATAAAAGTATATTATGTAAATATATGCATTTAGTGAAGCAAAGCTCATCAAAATGTCAAACATGATTATTTCTGAAAGGTTGCATTTCACATAATGATTACATTCTTCCATGTCCTTTAATGTATGATTTAAATTGTGGATGCCATGCATCTGCCATTTTTAAAATCTCTTTTATTAATTAAAGAGTAAAAATTAAAGTGCAGCTAAGAATGCATTTTTGTTTATGTGACTACTATTTATCAGTACATACATAATGATCAGAACAATACAGCACCATATAGTTTTAACACTGATATCTAAAATAAATGATGCATTACTTTTTTTCAGAGATTTATGTATTTTTTTTTTTTGAGAGAGAGAGTGTACATGCATAAATAGAGGGAGGAGCACAGGGAGAGGGAGAAGCAGACTCTGCAATGAGTGCAGAGCTCCATGTAGGGCTCCTTTCTATGACGCCAAGATAACCATGGGAGCAGAAACCAACAGTTAGATGCTCAACCAACGCACCATCCAGGTACCCCAATGATGCATTACTTTTAAAGTTATTATTAGGGATTTAATTTTTTTCTTTTGAAATTATATTGGCATTAAAAGCCATTTAATAATGTACTACTATTTTATAGAATATTTTATAGAGTATATACTTCTTTCAAAGATATACATAAATCATACAGACAGGAAAATTGTCTCTAAACATATGGGAAAAAAATACTACTATGACCATACCTGAAAGAACTGGTTGTTTTTTTACCTTTAACAAAAGTCTTGATTTGGAAATAGACATTCATTAAAGATGTATTTAACTTTTGAAAAAAATAGAAATAACTCTTTAATACGAAACTATATAGTAAGATGATATAAACTATATTTCTATTATTTATATACACATTATTCCCTTTAATTATAAACTAAATTTGCATTTTTTTTTCTTTTCTGAATGAGGGGCTAATCACATTATGATGCAGAGGCAGAACATTCTATTCCTTATTTCTATTTTGTTTTGTTTTAGTTTTAGTTTAATCTGTGCCTTATAAAAATGACATGTTATCCTCCTCTTTAACATATAATAATTTTAGTCTCATAATTATTAGATATTAATTCAAATATTAAATGAACATGTATTTTGCACCATCCATATGCCCAACACTAAACTAGGTACAGTGGTCTGTAAAAAAACATAGAAATGAAAATTCTTAACTTTGAGACAAATCCATAATCCAATAATTATAATAAAAATATGCTAGATATATTAATACCATAAGTAAAAAGTACTATTGTAATACAAAGCTCATGATAGGCAGTCACAAATATATTTCCCTTGTCAAGAGATATAAACCATCCTATAGAACATATCTACAATTTGTTGTAAAGATTAGAAGATTTAACATTTTCCCAAAATCATAGAAAACACAAGGTGTAACTATTAGACTAATTTAGGTGGTGTTATTTTGATCTATATGTTTTGGAAGGTAACTACTTTGAATTTCAAATAGAAAGCTTAGTGAAAAAGTTTTGTCTCTTTCAAGTTGTAGCTCTCTAAACCTGTGACAAGATTTGAAAACCGCCCTCTGGTGACGTCTGAGGACTTCCTCTGCACCATCTGTGCTTTTGAAATGTCAGCACTATAAGTATCCAATACTGAGAACAAACTGCAAGGAGCTCACAGAAATAGGACTACTAACTTTTATCAGATTCAGCCCACTGCTTGCCATAGATGGCAACAGCAACAACCTGATGTCCTTTACTTGATGAAAATGGTCTTCATCAGAAACTGCTAGAAATTTATGGATTCATAGGAATTTGCTAACAAAATATTAAAAGATTTTGGATAAAAATTAAGTTAAATGTGACACATTAAAATTTTATTACTATTCTTTTGCTGAGATGGTATAAAGAACTCAATAAATTTGAATGTATTTAAAGATCATTAAACTTTGAAAAGTTCATTAATGACTGAAAAAATGGAATTTGCCTGTATTTATATCAAATAATATTTATAAATAGCTTAATCAACAAAAGGACATAATGATGTTCTGTATTATTTAATAGCTAGTGGATAAGAAAAAAATAAAGAATAAAATCATTTATTATCTCAGCCTTAATTTTACTTGCAATCAGAATTTAGACTATAGAGAACAAACTGATGGCTGCTGGAAGGGGGTGGGCAGAGGGATGGGTTAAATGGATGATGGGCACTAAGGAGGGCATTTATGATTAGCACCAAGTGTTGTATGTAAGTGATGAATCATTCAATTCTATACCTGAAACTGATATGACAATATATGATAACTAACTGGAATTTAAATAAAAACTTGGAAAAAAAAGGAAAAAAAAAAGCAAGGGAAAATAAATAAAAATAAAAACCAGGCAAAGGGTCTGAATAGATATTTTTTCCAAAGAAGACATACAGGTGGCAATCAGGCATATGAAAAGATTCTCAACATCAGTAATTATCAGACAAATGTAAATTAAAAACACAATGGTGTATCACTTTGCACCTGCCAGAATGACTATTATGAAAAAGACAAGAAGTAGCAAGCATTTGGCAAAGATAAGAAAAGTAGGGAATCCTTGTATACTGCTGTTGGGAATGTGAACTGGTGCAGTATGGATGTTTTCCAAAAAACTAAAAATAGACTATTATATGATCCAACAATACTGTTGGGTATCTATCTGAACAAAACAAAAACACTAATTCAAAATGATATCTGCACACCTATTCTCATTGCAGTATTATTTATAATAACAAAGATATGGAAACAATCTAAATTGCCATTGATAAATGAATGGTTATGTTGTACATATAATGGAATACTACTCAGCAATAAAAAGGAATGAAATGTTGTATTCGGGACAATGTGGATAGACCTAGAGGTTAATAGGTTAGGTGAAATAAGCCAGACAGAGAAAGACAAATACAATATAATTTCACTTATATGTGAAATCTACAAACAAACAAAAAAAACAAACAAATCAAAATAAAACCCCAATTCACAGATTCAGAGAACAGACTGGTGGTTGTCTGAGGCAAGGCTAGGGTTGGGCAATATGGGTGAAGCTAGTCTATAGGTACAAACTTCCGGGTAGAAGATAAAAAAACATGGGGATATAATGTTCAGCATGAGCAAGAAAGTCAATAATATTGCAATAACTTTGTATAGTGACAGATGGTGACTAGAATTATTGTGGTGAACATTCTGCAATGTATACAAATACCAGTCACTATGTAGTACATTTGAAACTAGTGGAATATTGTATGTCAATTATACTTCAACAAAAAAATCACATGTAAAGAATTTTTAAATTGCTAACCATCTTGTGGGATTTTAAAAAAAACAATAATTTATTCATACATATGTATTTATAAATAAGTTTCAAAACCTGTCATACAGGTATCTTGAAATAAAAATATGTAAGCTAAAATAAGAAGATCAGTGTGGTAGTATTTTATAACCAACCATGTAGGAGTAATCCAATTGTCAATTGGAAATGTTATAAACTTCAAAAAATATTTTTTTTCAGAACTAAAACCTTTCCATTTAATATAGACAATGTTTTCCAATAACTACATTATTATATCAAAAAGGAGAAATTGTATTTTTGTTTTTGTTGTAGTTAACACATTTCTAACTATCAACTTGAAGAGTTGTGTAATATAACAATGGATGAATGATCAAATTGTGGACTACAAACTGTCAATTTCAGAAGAAAGAGCAGCACTGCTTTCTGAAATAATAAGTTTAACTGTTCTTTTTCCCTTTCAAAACTGTCAGCCATGACTAATATGCCTTTTCTGGTGCATTACCTAATTTAAGGATTTGTTGGTATATTTTTCAACTGCTTTAGCTATTTGCATAGCTTTGGTAAATGAATTAAAGTTGTGTGGTAAATATGAATCCCCAGCTGATGAGTATATTCCTTACTTGTTTCCACTCATGAGGACAATAATTATTTGTTTTAAAGTCAGGAAAAATTAAAAAGTTATATATGAATCTTTGCACTATAAAATGATTTTAAATCAAAGAAGAAGGGAACAACAATATTGATCATATACAAACAATATTAAATTTATATTAACAAATTTTAATTTAGCTAAATGATAACTTCTTGATGTAGCCGACAAATCACCTTTCTAATTATATAGAAATGACCTTTCAATAAGTATTCTTTCCTAGATGAAAAGACACTCATTGCAGATAAGTTCTATACAAGCTGTTATAAAATGTCCAATAATTGTGATTTTACCTAATTTATGTTTATAGTCAACGTATGAGCAGTTTGAAATTTTATATTTCTTACGTTTTGGCTCAAAGAACAGACTTCTGTAAATTGTTAGATTTAAGCATAAAATAACATAAAAGTGTGTATAGTACTTAAAGAGCTAAGATTGATCACAATTCAAAATTTGAAAGAAATTTAATTTTATATTGCATATCCTTTAATTATTTATTTTGTTTTTATTGCTACAAAAGATATTTCTTACAATGCTTCAAGAATGGGATTAACATTTTTCTTTCCAGTAGACTATAAATATGGATTTCCTATAGTTCTTATGGAAGTAATTTAGGCCACCTCTTTTCAGATGCAGACTTATTTCTCCCTCCTCCTGATTAGGTGACATCAAGCTAATTAACTCTTTTGTATTATAACCAGTTTATTGGCTTTTTGGCACACTGCTTTTCACACAACAATACAGAAATAAAAACATTGTTTTTTTTAACTATTGTGTAATATTTGACCTCAGTGAAAAAGACAGTTTACAGTGACAGCGCAGGCAACAGTGAACAAATAAATGAAACTGATGCTTATCAATAAACCTAGAGGCAATGAATTTAACTATGAAACTATTTCCAAACAGGTTTGGAAACTTTTATCACCATAATTACTGGTTTTCAGTAAAAAAGATTTTGCATCTTTCAGCTGAGGGTGCTATGAAAAGTATACATGGGATAATTCAGAGCAAAAACCCAATGAAAACTCACCAAGAAAATGAAATAATAAATCTTGCATTGCTGGAAGTTGGTACACTAGAATACAATGAAGCAAGTCCAAAACGGACAAACTTCCTTTGGAAGAACAATTACATACACTTGACAAGAAACTTAACACAAAATGAAATTTAAAAAAAAAAAAAAACTACACAAAGGCAAGTTATCTTAAAAAGAGTTAAAACTTGGAAGAAGGCAAAGATAATTTCCTAAATTTGGGGCATTGGCCTGAGCAAGAGGTGCAAGGCATAGTGGTACTTGGTGGCTGAAGCCCCAGTAAAGACCCCACCATCCTTCTGATTTGACAACAGATGACATGGAAAAAGCTGACCGCTGCAGCAGAAATATGGGATAGGAATCCCAGAAAGAGAAAGCCTCAGTTTATCTGTTCAAACTTGGCCAATTCCCTGGCTGAACTCTGAATCTCACATGGATAGTATATTCATGATGCCAAACTAAGGCTCAAAGAATCGAACTAAGATTTGAATTACCATCCACAGTTCAATAGTAAGAGTTGGCCATTTTTACCTTACCAATTTAACTTCTTAGTCAATACAATTATTACCACTCTCAAAATCTATAGTCTACAATATTTAACATTACAATGTCCAGAATATAATCCAAAACTATTTGACAAATGCAGAGCCAATAATGCCCAATCAATAGAGATAATCAAGATGTTGACAATATTAGACAAGGATCTAAAAGCAGATATTATATCTATTCACAATGAAGTAAGGAAAAATGCTTTCGGAATGAATTTAAAAAATAAAAATAATAGCAGAGAAATAGAAACTTTTTAAAATTGAATTATAGTTGACATACAATGTTACATGATTTTCAGCTATGCAGCACAGTGATTCATCTGTAACTGTATTTCTTTTTTATTAATAAAATACTATAATGTTAACCACTGAGTCTTTATCAAATATGACAAAAGTTTTTGAGTGAAACTGTCACATTTTATTTGTTAAAGGTTTATATTTATCTATTTCTATTTTGTGAGTTCCTTTTAAATTAGGAAAGGATGTGGTATTTAATGAATGCATGTTAGGTATCTGCTCTGAAGACTAAGTGATTTTTTTCTCCTTACATTTATTGATTTGTTAAACTATTTAACATACAGCCTCTAATATTATATTGCTGGGATAAACATTACTTGCACATGACATGCTATCTGCAAAAATACTGCATGGTTATGTTTTCTGATTGGTTTACTTAGAATTTCTACATATTCAAAAAAGAGTTTGGCTGTATTGTCCATATCATATCCTCTTCAAAAGAGAATTTAGAGAATTTTCTTCTTTGACCAATGTCTAGAAAATTTTCATTACTATTACAAATATTTGGTCTGTAAGCATTTAGAGCAATTTCTCTTGTGAAAATATCTGGATATGTTCTGAAATGTTCTTTCTATGTATAGTTGTTTTCTGTGAGCAGAAATAGTCTAATGAGTTCTGAAATGTTCTTTCTATGTATAGTTGTTTTCTGTGATCCATTCCTATCTTGCATCCACAAACTACCAATGTGCATCAAGGGTTTATTAGCACACTAGTAGGAAACAGTGACCTCTTAACACTGCAATTGTTAAGGGTTTGATAGGGCTTTCCTGCACTGGACCTAAGTTCTTGTTTCCCAAGATCTCTTTACCTCTGTTAGCAGAGGTCAAGAGATAACTCCAGCCTCTATTTCTCCCTAGCTCTAGAACATTATCCATTTCACCACTGCTGAATGCACTGAATTCATAATGAATGATCTAATGTTCTCTATCATTGTTTTTCTCAGATCGTACCTCTTGCTGTGTAGTATAATCTCCACAAAATTCTATGTTTTCCCTATTCTGTCCTACTCACACCTACCAAACTCTGGACAACCTACCACTCTACCTTCTGGAGTTTATGGCTCATAGTCAACCAAATACCCTATATTCCCAGACTTTTCCCTCTTCGGTATGTAATAGTATCCAGGCTGTCTCGAGAGTATCACTTTTCTACACCATCTTAACATTTAGCAATTATTTTCTCACAAGACCCTTATAGTGGACTAGTGATGAAGTTGTTATCTTCCTTCACCTTTTTTGGGGGGGTTGTATTTAAACTATTTTTCTTTTCTTCTTCCTAATATTAACCAGCTTTGGATATCATGAAATCAAAATATAAGACTAATTCCCCTTATTTGGTTGTTCAGTACTGACCAGAGATATTTGTTCTTACTTCACAGTGATTCTATGTTTCTTGTTTTATTGTTCAATACTGACCAGAGATATTTGCTCTCACTTCACAATGATTCATTTTTCTGGCTCACTTCCATTCTTTGTAGTAAGACAGAGCCTTTCAACTCAATGGCAAACAGCCTGGACAAATTGACTTTATCAATAACAGCAATACTTGAGTAAACTCAGATTCAGAGAAGAAGCTCTCTATTACTTCCTCCCTTTCCAGTTCACTCCTTTTAGTGCTCTCAGTTCAACAATTATCTAGCCTTGCAGAAACATCCAATGCCTTTGATAACCTCTTTTCCCTCCTTTTTGCTTAACTTCCATGTTTACTCATTATAGTAATTCCCCTGCCTACTCTTAATGTCCTTATCCTCTCTTGATGCTTAGCCCTTAGAAAGCCCCAGCACCAACCTGCTGTTGAATGTGAGAGTCTTGGCATGTGTCTACCCATCAAGGCAGAACATGAATCAAGTACTTGCAAATAGTTTATTGTGTAAAGGGTTCCAAGGAAAGTGGTATTGATGAGTGCAAAACCTCAAGAGAGGATACTCTGGTTTAAGGATATATTCATACTTTTGTTACCGCTTGGATAAATGTAACATGATTCTGGGATTATGAGGAATCATGTAAAACACGACTCAAGTTGTTTATCTGAGAAATGCAAGAGGGGGCATTTAGCTACTGACATCCATCCCTTATTAGTCAAAGATTTCTCCACAGAGGATAAATCCCTCCAAATTCCAGGTTGTGCACTAAGAGTATCAGACCGATTCTTGCAGGCATTTCAAAAGAAGCCACCCAGAACATAGTGTAAAATTTATGTAGTGTAGGTGAGATGAGGTGAGGTGAGGTGCCTTCAGGTAATATGTGCATGAAACTGAATACCAAAAATAATTGCTTGAGTAAAATACAGTCAAAGATGATATGAGGTGGAAGGGGGGGAGTATCACACATTTTTTCCCTTAGCTTATTCAGAACTTTTTATTGTCAAGATCATTGTGAAGACCACCATAGATAATGCTGTTGTTAATTCCAAAAATAAAATTAATACATGATGTTTAGTGGAAGAAGCTAATTGCTGCAACTGGACTCACTGAAAATAATATTCATCACCTCCCTCATTAATCGACAAGCTTGGGCTTATTTACCCTTTGCCAGAATGACAGCATGTTTACTTAGCATGCATAGGATGTCACTCTCAAAGTATATGAACATTTAGTTGCTTTATCCTTGTATGATCATAGTTGCTTCAAATGCCCATTTTTAGGTATCACTGTGTTTTACAATCATTAAGATGCTCCAGTGAATACCTGGGATTCCAAACTTATTGTTTTTAGTCCCATTGTGTAGAAGTTACAGTATTCATTGTGGATATCTGCACGGTCTAACCTTCAATATATTAACTTGTTTACTACCCTGCTAGCCCAAACACCAAATGATAGAGTTTTGAATTCATTGTACCTCTTCCTATATCCAGGAGAAGCAAGCAGTTACCCCCTTGGAAATCAGACCCTCCAATATAGCAAAGTTTAAGTTTGGGGAATACAAATTCTATAATAAAGAGGAGACAATTTCCTTCCTTCACTTTTTCTTAAACCCATGTATGGTGTATTCTTTTTAGAGCCATTAACATATTACATAGATTGTTCATTCAATGTATATATCACATGCTGCAGGACAGAGCCTTGACCACTTCACACAGGACATTGTTCACCTGCCAATATCTGAGTGATGGATTATGTGGTAGAAATATTTGTTGTTGATTTTATCATTCTGTTTTCTCTGTCACCTCTCTGCTCTTTAATAGGTCTCTAAGTCAATGATATGAGGGATCATATTCCAGGAAATAATGCCATCTATAAACCTTCAGTTGATGATATTGTTAGAAGCGCAGTGAGCAAGGAGGGAAAATTTGTATTCAGAGAAGGTGTTAAGTCCAGTAATGCCAAATTACTGTCCTCTCACTGGTTGAAGGAGTTAGATGTAATCAATTTGCTACCAAGTGACTGCCTGGTCTTCTTAAGGCATATCATCTTGAGGGCTAAATGCCAGTTACTGTTAAACATCAGTCTCTGTTATTAGAATGTAATAGCAGTAGTAGTAGCTGGAGCAGCCTTGGAAAATGGGGTCCTGTGCTTTTATACAAATGTATAACTTCAATCACTATCACCATGCCCATTGTGTTCATGAACCTGTTATAGTAGCCCAGAGTGGTTAAATATTCTGGCTGGCATGTATACAACAAGCCAGTCTTCTACTTAATTGTTTAGTGTCTCCTCCGCAATGGATGTTTTCTGCTAAACCTTAACACAAGACATAAATATCTGTGTTCTTCGTGTCTACTCCTATGTGTTCATCTACATGCTTTGTCCCCAAACCTTTGAATGTGAAATTATTATCTTAGAGTCAGGGCATATACATAGCATTGGCCACTTCTCCCTCCATACAAGATAAATATGTATGTTCCCTCTGGATATTGGGAGGATTTTGTCCTCATGAGTCTCCTTCAAGCTATTCTTGAATAGGACTTTAGATAACCTCAAAATATTTTGCTAGTCCATTTTCATTGCAGGCCTTAAATTAGTTTTCCTCTTTTTTGTAGAAAACCCAGCATAAGTACATGCCAATAAAAAAGAAGAGACATGAGTTCAAAATAAATAGAGACATGGAACTCTGTGCTACCTGCCCATGTAATTTATGGCCTCCTGGCCTGTTTGGGGTGATCCTGAAAGTTACAATTCAGTCATATGCTGAACTGCTACTTAGCCTACATGGCCATTATATTTTTACTGCATGTGACAACACTTGTGTCATGAGGGGTGGTCCCAGGTACAGAGTCCTTTGATGCCCTATAATCAGCCAATTCTTGGTCTCTTGTATTATCATTTTGTCAGGTGTGTCATACAGATTCAACAGCAAGACAGCTTTAACCATACTCTGGAGTTCTGAAGAGCCCTCCTGCTCTAGGACCTAATTAAAATTAACAGTCCTTTGACTGTGTTCATTAATTGTTTTGAGCAATATGTCCCAGTGTCATAGTTATTTCCATTAATATTTAAAAGAGACTCACCAAGTTCTGTGTTTCTTTCTTAATGGTAGAAAACACAATATGCAGAAAGGTGTCTATCTTAAAGGAAATATCCTGTCCTGCCTCATATGATTGGATACCTAAAAAATTCATAAATGTGATCAGTACCTCAGTCTTCATGCCATTTATCTCTTACTATCTGGTACATTTATATTTTGCTGGTTAACCCAGATTACTTACAACCCCCTGCTTATCAGATCCAATGAGTATCATCGATGATGTAGATTTAGATGAATTTTTTTATGAATGATAAGATAATCAAGTTTTTGGTGGACCATATCACTACAGAATCAGAATGGTTAGTAAGTCTTGAAATAATGAATGTGGATAGCACTCCTTATCACATAAAAGTTGATTGTTTTTGGTCCTACTTATTGTTGGGGATGGAAAAAACAAAAAAAAAAATAAAACACTTGATTTGACAGAGAAGAGACTAAAATGTCAACCTGCTTAAGGCTCTATGGAGCTCTGACAATTAAGAAGCAAATAATAACAATATCAACAAAGAGAGAAACAGACTCCGAGAACAAACTAGTGGTTGCTAAAGGGAAGGAGACAGGATATGAGTGAAATAGGTAAAGGGAATTAAAAAGTACAAACTTCCAGTTATAAATAAGTCACAGGGATGAAAAGTGCAGCGTTAGGGATATAGTCAATAATATATACATTTATCATGATGAACATTTTGTAAAGTATATAATTTTTGAATTGCTCTGTTGTACACCTAAAACTAATTATTTTTTTTCTAAAGATTTTATTTATTCATGAGAGACACACACAGAGAGAGAGAGAGAGAGAGAGAGAGGCAGAGACACAGGCAGAGGGAGAAGCAGGCTCCATGCAGGGAGCCCGATGTGGGACTTGATCCCAGGACTCCAGGATCACGCCTTGCACTAAAGGCAGGGGCTAAACTGCTGAGCCACCCAGGGATCCCCCTGAAACTGATTTAATGTTATATGTCAACCATACTTAAATTAAAAAATAATTTAACATTAAAAAATAAGATACCTCATGAGTCACAACATCTGGTGTTATGACTATCACTTGGCTAAGTTTAGTATAGTCCATAAATGCTATGATACATTTCCTCCCAAAAGATCAAACAGATAAATGAATTAGAGAATGACAGTATCTAAGTATTTGAAGATGACATTAATATTTGCATCTCCTTCAAGGATTAAGCAGTACTTTGGATTTGCTGTCTTGGTTGGGGCCTGGAATTACAGGGCATTTCACTTGGCTCTTCCTCCTACTCTGACTCTTACCTTCAGATCCAGGTAATAAATGTGAGGGTTTTTTCAGATGTCAAACATATGTATACTATTCATATTAGGAAAGATAGGGAGCATGATAATGAGTCTCTAAGTGCACTAGATCCACTGTGGGATGGACTTGGGTTCTATTCATCATTTAGCATCTATAAATCACCACTTTAACCCAGGGGGGCAGTGATTGTGATTTCATTTCAAGTACCCTGACCTCAGTATTAGCTTAGGTCCCAAAATTAAAAACAAAAACAAAAACAAAAACAAAAAACAAAAAACAACCTCTTAACATTTGGTAAGTCCTTCACCCTCAATAATTAATTACTATGGTAAATCACTATAGGCCCCATAAGGGAAGAAATGGAAAAATATTTATTGTGTATAGTTGCCACATCCTTACTAGATCTTTCTTTAAATAGTCTCATTCTTCACTTTAATTGGTAAGCTTTGGGGTTGTAAATTGGCTTAGGTTAATAATTTTTTGCACTGAATATCTCTTGTCAGCTTGTGCTCACCAATTTTTGCTTCTCATTCTTTTCCTTGTTACACAATTCAAGTAATACTCTTAATGTATTTAGTTAGTCATCTATCCTTCATCTAGGAATATCATGAGCCATTAGTAAATTCCATAGTCTCCTGAAGGTCAGGGTAACTTTGTCGCCTTTCTGACATTATTTCCTATCATAACAATTTTAACTCTTCATTGTGTATAAGCACCACCACCACCAAATATCTGCCTTTCTCAAATCTTGTACCCACTGAGACCTAGGAGTGAATTTCCATGATTGTATCTCATACAGTCAATCATCTACAAAGGACACCTACTTTAACCCTTCCAGAGAAGCAGATGCCAACTTCACCAGCACCTTTCTCATTGCCTTCGTAAAATGATGCTCCAGAGAACATATACACTGGGATCTCTGGTCTCCAAGTAAATCCATCTTAACATTCCCATTTATATGATCTTTCTCAATTTTCCCTCAGTACTCTGACATAGCACCCATTTATTCTAATTACCAACCTGTTCAAACCCTAAAGGGCCACTGAATAAGCTATTAGAATCAGTGTGAAAAAAAAAAAAAAACAAAGAATCAGTGTGAAATACTGTACTCTGATGTTAGCTAAACATAGTCTTGTGAGAGAAGGCTATCTTGTCAATGAAATCTCTCCTACCCAGGCAGCCCCGTTGGCGCAGTGGTTTAGCGCCGCCTCCAGCCCAGGGTGTGATCTGGAGACCCTGGATTGAGTCCCACATCAGGCTCTCTGCATGGAGCCTGCTTCTCCCTCTGCCTGTGTCTCTGCCTCTCTCTCGCTCTCTCTCTCTGCATCTCTATGAATAAATAAATAAATAAATAAATAAAATCTTAAAAAAAAAAAAAGAAATCTCTCTTACCCGGCATTTTGTCATCTCTTGTCCAGCAGCCTTAGGGGGCACCTGAACACTGTACCTTAATTTCATCATCACATATTAGCCAAAAACAGTGACCCCAGTTTTTGATGAGGTAAATGAGTTAAAAAGAACAAATATGTTCTGATGACTTACTTCAGGTGGTTATTTACAGAGTTTAAGGAATTTGATAAAGAAAAAACAAAAACAAAAACAAAAACAAAAACCTATCACCACAAAGTGGTGGGGACACACACAAGTTTTACTAGGTGACATTTTTACAAGGTTTCATAGGGTGGGAGGAGGTGAAAGTCCCTCAGAAGACTTTCTATTAAGATCTTTTTCTTACTTTTCTCTCTCTCTATTCCTTCCTTCCTCCTTTCCTTTTTCCTTCTTTTCCCTGTCTCTCTTTCTTTCTATTCTGGCTTTCTTCCTCACAGCTTCTACCCAAATCCAGCTGCCTAAAAAACATTTTCGTACAATCAGGAGGATGACAAACAGTTATGTCTTCAAGTTTCATTGAAAAGGGACATTATACTTTGTTTTCCACTCTCTTGCTTTTGCATAATTTCTTGAAGGAGAGGACTTTACATAGGTAAACTGTTCCCAGAAGATCCTTTATTTTCAACTATAGGATCTTCTCTGGTTTATTGCAGGACTTTCTAGTTAGATTATGTTATTCAAATCCAATCCTATTTGCATTCCCCCTGTTAGTACCATCCTCCAGCTATTGAATCAAATATTCTCTCCCTGGTACATGTTTCAGATTAACTAAATACTCTTAATGAGTACATTCTAAATTTGCATTGCTAAAGATAAATCTCCTAAGCAGCAATATCATCTACATGGGTTTGATTGATATAGATTATTGTGCAAACGTGTTGTTTGCCCTTCCTGACTCCTCTTTTTTTCTCATTCAGGGCATAACTATGTCTGAGCCAGTAGTTTAGAATAATCTATTTGATAATGCCCACCACTCAGCTATATAGAAATCTGACAGTTTTTTCTCTTATGTTTTAATTTAGTTTTTTTAGTAATAGTATTATCTTAATAATAGCTTAATGATAACAATATGTGGTTATTACAGATCAGTTAGAAAACATTAAAAAAGAATAATAAAAATTCATAATTCTATTCCCAAAAAGATAAATAGGTTAACAATTTAGTTTGTTTCTTTCTAGCCCTTTTCCAATTATTATGTTTCATATATTCCTATTATATGTACGTGCATGGGATGTGTGTTTGTTTATGGTCTCTTCCACTGAAAATATGTACATACAAATACAAATAAACTTAGCTTTGAATAGTTTAGATTGAGAGAAAAGTTGCAAAGATAATAAAGAATTCCCATATACCCTACACCCAGATTTCCTTATTGTTAAAATTGTCTATTACTATGGTAGCTTGTTGAAACTACTGAACCAATATTGATACATGATTACTAACTGACCCATTAATATCAATATTCCCTAAGTTTTCACTTAATGTATTGTTTATTGTTCTAGTATGTCATCTACAAAAACCACATTACAGTTAAGCACCATGCCTCTGTAGACTTCTCAACGCAGACTTTCTTTTAATTTGCTTAATCCTTCTCAAAAGTACTTCTCAGGTGTTCTGTAGTGTGTACTCTCCTTGGGGTTAGCAGAAGAGGATAAGATCTTTTGAAGTAATTTTTATTACTAATTATAAACCATTCATACAGTTTTTTAAGTTTGTTTTGCCTAAATTCTATCATGATATTGTCTGTTCATGAACTTTATCATCTTTTCTTTCTGTTTTTCCCCTTGTGAATCATCTATATCATTTACTCATTTTTTTTTAAGTAAACTTTAAAAAACCTTTTGAATAATTTAAGGCTTATAAGAAAGCTACGAAAATAATACAGAAACTTTTGGTATTCTCTCATTCATTTCCCCATGCTGCCTACATCTTACATACCAGGGTATAGTAAGAGAAAGTAAGAAATAAACATTAGTATATTATTATTAACTAAATTCTAGACTCCAACAGATTTAGTCCAATTTTTCCATTAATGTCTTGCTTTGCTTCAGCAATGAAATAGAGTATATGTCATTCCTTTTAGTCATTGTGTCTAACTTCATCTCCTCTGGTCTATGATAGTTTCTGTGTGTTCTCTCTCTTTTTCCTTACTCGTATGTCCTGAAGTCTTTGAATCAAAATAATCATTAGTCATTTATACATGGCATGTTATTTCTTTATGAGGAACTGAGGAGGTGTAACTAACATTATCAGATGATTTTTCTTACGTTTCATTAACTTCATATTATATTTTTATGCCTCTGTTCTGTTTTAGCAGTTTCAACCTAGTAAATCATAACTGCAGAGTTTTCACTTGTCTTTTGTGAAAGGCATGTCTCCTGTACATGGCATGCTGAATCTCTCTGTCTAATCCCTTAGAGGCACCTTAATGGTATCTTTTTTTTTTTTTTCCTTAATGGTATCTTAATGGTACCCTGAACAGATTCTGTAGCTTGTCAGCTGTTCTGTGTTTTTCAAACACAGTTTGGCTTAAAGTCTAATTTCTATCTTCATTTGAAGCTCATATGCTCCTCTCACTCCTCTGTGAAGACTTGGATCAATGAGTGCTGGTGTTGGGAACCTTAGTGTTATTATCTGGTTCCAAATTATCTTCTCTTCACTCCCTCTCCAAAACTTAGTTGTCTGAAAGCAGAGAGAAGAATTATATGTGGTTCTTCACCTAATTGGCCATTTAATGGTGTTCTTTCTTCATTGTTATTGATTCTCAGGCCAACTGTCTGATCGGTATACATCAAGAGGCTCAAATCAGCTTAAATGCTGATTCCCGCATGGGGAAAACTTACGTTTTTTAGATAGTTCATAGAGGTTACTTTCTCTCATTTCCTGCACTCTCTGCTTGCCTTTTTATATCCTTATTCACTTTCTTCCCCTGAAACCCTGGGTCAAACTCACTTGCTCTTCTGATGCCTTAAAGCAGCAAACTTTTTTTTTTTTTTTTTGAGTAAACATCATAGCTAGGATAGCATAAGTTGAGCAAATGCTGATAGTGTCTTCTTGAACATAAGAAAACATGGGGATTTGGTTGCTTATTTTTGACCACTGTCTCCGTCTTATCATCTCTCTCAATATATTTGCAGGTGATGCAGTGGTGGTTGTTAATACAACTAATTCAAGCATAAAGGTCAATCATCAAACCATTGCCTAAGTAGATGTTCAACTGGAAAATGACATGGCACTGCTCTCATTGTCCTCCATCCCCTCTCTTTCCTCCTTCCACAGCTATTTATTTATTTATTTATTTATTTATTTATTTATTTATTTACTTTTGAGACAGAGAGAGAGGGGGTAGGGGCAGAGAAAGATGAAGAGAGAAAATCTTAAGCAGTCTCCATGCCCAGCACAGAGCCCACATGGGGATCCATCTCACGACCCTGAGATCATGACCTAATCCGAAATCAAGTGTCAGATGCCTAACTAAATAAGCCCCCCATGTACTCCAATCTTCCTTATTCTTATCTTTCTAAACTTACTTTTTCATTCCCACAGAGACATGGAGGGAAGGAGCAGTTTGAGATAAATGTCAGGCTTTGAAAATTTGGGCTGAATGCCATGATTAGTAATACCAGTGTTCTCTTTGTAAAGAAAGATATTATGAACATGGGGCAAATAAATAGTTTCACAGATGTTAATCTGGCATAGATTCATATGTGATCCTCTAGTACATGATTAGGGGAAATTAAAGATCATGCAATATGTTAAATACAACTAGAGGGAACCTATGATGTTTGGTGAGATAACTTATAATTAATCTCTAGAATGAACTTAGAATTTGAATGATATGACATAGTAAAAAACAAATCACAGAGAACAGAGTGGGAAGAATTATGTTCTGGCCTACATACAACTATTAATTAGCGGTTTCTTCTTAATAAACCTAATTAAATTTTCCCTCTTCAATTTCCCCATTTGTCTTTTCAGTAGACAAGTATTAAATTCCATTTATTATCTAAAACTGCAATGAAATAGCAATATGATAGTAGTCATTGATGTCATTAACATCACTTATTGACTCCCATTTGAGCAAACACCCATTAAAACAAGGAAATACCATGTGTGAATAAATAATACACATACCTAGTGTGGATGTATGAATATTCATATGTTCACTTGTTTTCTAATAATTGCCTCTCACTTATTTTCCTACAAAATTTTAGAAAACATTGGTTTCTCTTGAATATCAGTACTGTAGGTAATTTTAATTATATTGGCACTATTACAACTCACAGTTTAAAATACACACTTTGGACCTTTCAGTGGGAAGAAATAAACCAAGCATAATAGTCCTTGAGGCTCAAGATATTTATTACTTCTCCTTCACAAAATTACAGTGCAAGATGACAAATGAGCCCCATGCAAAGAAAACATATATTTGAAATAAACTTTTTAATTGAATTACTTCATGGTTCCAAATAAACCATTTCATTTGAAATATAATCTCAATTACCCTAGCACTCAGTTGCCAGTATATCAGCAAACAGTCAAGTGAGACAGTACATAGCATGATACTGAAAGTACTTAATTATTTTCATCTAGTGATACTTCTATAATAGGACCCTGTGGAAACTATTCCTCTTATCTCTGCCAACTGTTATATTGGTTCAAAATGAATACGCTGAGAGAGTGATATTATTTGATTTAATTTGTCAGAGATAGTGGTGGGCCCAACAGCCAAAATTATGGAGATACCCTTTGACATGTGTGATCTGAGGACAAGTTGGCTGTGACAACTAATATACTGCTTCTGCTGATCTGGCTGGCTAAGTGGTTCTTCTGTAGTCACCACTCCATTTGCTTCTCTTATAAAATGAAGTAGCTTAATTTGACATGATCACCTCAGCTAGAAGAGGATCTATTTCCTCATTTACAATCTCCAAGTGAAAATTTCCTTTCTGACTTTAGGAAATCTTGACTATGACTTCCAAGACATTCCTCAAATTAAACTTGAGATGGAATTATCAGAGACATCCATTAAAAAATACATAATTGGTTCTCATTTAATTTTACTCTTCACTGTATGATCATGTGTCAAAAAAGAAACATATAAAAAAGAAACATATTTAAATAATAGTCATAATAATAATAATAATGCCTCAATTAGCATGTTTGTTCTCCAAGCACCATTTTGTTCTTTTCCACTTCAGTATAATTACAGATACATCTATTAGTGTTCAAAATAAACGTGAAGAAACCTGCCTGTTTGGAATTGGATGTTAAATTTGGCAAATTTTTGCTGCAATCAAAGTCAGTTTTCTTACGCCATCCCATCAGATTGGCAGAATGGAGCACCAGGGTGTTCTAAGGGCACCACATACCTGCTAGCTTTCCCTATTTGTGCTAGTCTCCTTTCCTATCCACAAGACATATATTTATTAAAGATTTTATTCATTTATTCATGAGTGACACACAGAAAGAGCCAGAGACATAGGCTGAAGGAGAAGCAGACTTTTCCAGGGGAGCCTGATGTAGGACTCCATCCCAGGACCCCTGGATCAAGACCTGAGCAGAAGGGAGAAGTTTGACCACTGAGCCACCCAGGCGTCTCCCCCACAAGTCATCCTTAATATTGGTGTTTCTTTTTTTTTATTTTTTAAGATTTTATCTATTTATTCATGAGAGACAGAGAGAGAGAGACAGAGAGAGAGAGAGAGAGAGGCAGAGACACACGCAGATGGAGAAGCAGGCTCCATGCAGGGAGCCCGATGTGGGACTCACGAACAGGGTCTCCAGGATCACGCCATGAGCCGAAGGCAGGTGCTAAACCACTGAGCCGCCCAGGCTGCCCAATTTTGGTGTTTCGGATGCTGTTAGCATAATCCTATGAGCCGGAGTTTTCTGCAAAGATCTTTGGTGCAAACTGACATAGGCAAGGATAATTAATTTACTCTCAGGATTAATGGGCACAAGATCTCTGTGTACTACTAATTATTATTATTATTATTTAAAGATTTTATTTATTTATTCATAAGACACACACACACACACAGAGAGAGAGAGAGAGAGAGAGAGAGAGAGAGAGAGAGGCAGAGACACAGGCAGAGGGAAAAGCAGGCTCCATGCAAAGAGCCCGATGTGGGACTTGATACCGAGATTCCAGGATCATGCCCTGAGCCAAAGGCAGATGCTCAACCGCTGAGCCACCCAGGCGTCCTGCCTACTACTAATTATTGGAAATTCATCATCATTTGCAAGACAAATATGTCTGCTTTTATCTTTAGATGATAGTCCTATTTCTTTCTTCCACACTATGAGAACTAGCAGATTCAACCTTTTCCTTCATATAAAATTCCTCAAATATTTCGATACAACCCAATGTCAATATAACATTTTTAAAAATTTTTGTCTGCAAAATCACAGAAGCATCCATCTTGTCCTTCATAGTTCATACTCTTTGGTTTCAATTGAAAATAATTTATGATTTGATTTTTCTTGTACAGGAGCTTATTTATCCAGACATATGGAAATGTATCCTCACTTCAAAACTCATAAAGCCTAATTTTAAAAAAAATTGCAAAGAGACAATCTCAAGGTTCTGAATTTATGTGATTTCATAGCATATTGCAAAAGCACACAGAGAAAATCTGTTTTTATTTTGTAATTACATCATATTCAGAGTTTAAAACTATGAAATATTTATATTCCAGGTAGTTGCTATTTGCATCAATCACCTACCAAGAGAAATACACTGAAGTATTAATTCATCCATAAAATGTTAATTTGTCTTTAATTTGATGAAATTACTGAAGCAAATATCTCATACATATTTTAAAGGATACCGCCACTGATCACATGTAATGACTGACTGACTTAGTTACTAAGTATAGAATATATCACCAATACAAGTTTCTGTAAGAAATCTATTTAACAAAATAAAATTTAGAATTGTTCTAAATTATATATAGATAGTTAGATAGTTACAAGGGAATTAATAATCACTCCAAAGATTTTCTAGAAGAAAAAATATGCATAGAAAGATAGCATCTGCATAAACTGATAGAAAATTATAAATGATTTCATTCTTTTTTTTTTTTTATTGTGACTATTTTGTGATCTTACTAGAAAATGTAGGATTTTTTTTGGTTAAGAAAAGAGACAAACATCCAAAGTTACTTATATACAATACACAAATGTTCTATTTTTACTCACATTATATTGGTATAAGGTTAATTACTGAGCTCAAAAGAAGAGACTGCCATTTTATCACTTGACCTACACCTGTGATAACATCGTATAGACCAGTTTCTGAATCAAATTTTTCATGTTTCTAGTAATATATGTCAATTTGGAATACATGTTTGATTGCTCTGTTATCTTGATAATTGATTCAGTCAATTGAAAAGAAAGGCAATTTCAAAGCGTGATGTGTGTGTAAATAGCAAGGTATAAATATATATAAATGCTTGTGTCTATGAAGATATAGTTACAGACATATAAGTGCAGATATAAATATGCTCATCCCTTTTTCCTGTATATTAGCATAATTCTAGTCTAAATATTAAATACCTAAATGCATAGGCCTAGTTCTATAAAACACCCTTATTTCTTTCAAGATTGCTTTATTGATATCCTTTATAAAATAATCACACTTGGGTATTTCATTTTTATAATAAAATTCACATACATACATATTCAGGCAATTTTATAACACATTTAATATTATAATTATAGTCATTCTCTAGTGTAAATGAAGTCTAATTAATCAAACACATTAAAATGTATCTAAAGACAATATGCTTCTCAGGAAGGTAATTACTATTGAATTGATGATCTTCAAATATTGGTAATGTCTTAATTTCTATAATATATTTGTAGAACATAGACTAAAAATATCCATAACCTCACAGTTCATTTTTTTGGGTGACTTCAGTTATTTTTTTTTTACCCCCTGAATTTTTTTTAAAGGCATTAAGGAAAAAAAAAAAAAAGAAAGAAAGAAAGGAAAAAAAAAAGGCATTAAGCTTTATTCTCTTATTTTTTTTTTCTTTTTCATTTTATGGATACCAAGAGAACAGTTATTTTTGCTATCATAATGAGAATACATTACTTCCAAAATTTGACCACATGCTTAGCATATAAAAAAACAGATAAGCCTTAGTGGAAACATACTATAATAATACGTATAAATATATTATAGAAAAATAATATACCCAATTACACACATATAGAAAACTAATATATCCAGTTAGATACAAATTCAATCTAAAGTATTGGATATGAGGAAACTATTCATAATACAAAACATGAAAGTGACCAAGTTACACATTAAGATAAATGTGGAAATTACTAATAGGCTAGCTACTTTATAAACAACATTTTATGTTGCAAGCCAGATTATAAAATTTCTTCAATAAAATTTAAGCTGCCCACTGTCACCAAGGATAAAATTTCTTGGTAAGATTGCTAGTACTGTATTGAGCGTTTTTTTTTTATTTTTTTAAAAATATGTATTTACTCATGAGAGACACACAGAGAGAGGTAGAGACTCAGGCAGAGGGAGAAGCAGGCTCCATGCAGGGAGCCTGATGTGAGACTCAATCCTGGGTCTTCAGGATCATGCCCTGGGCTGAAGGTGACCCTAAACTGCTGAGCCACCCAGACTGCCCTTAAAATTTTTTTTTAAGATTTTATTTATTTATTCATGAGAGGCAGAGTCAGAGAGAGAGAGAGAGAGAGAGAGAGAGAGGCAAGACACAGGCAGAGGGAGAAGCAGGCGCCATGCTGGGAACCCAATGTGGGACTCAATCCTGGGACTCCAGGATCACAATCCTGGGCCAAAGGCAGGTGCTCAACTGCTGAGCCACCCAGGCATCCCAGTTCTTTTTCTTTTTTTTTAAATTGATTCAACTAGAATGGGGATTTTCTCTTAAAATAATGCAGTGAGGAACAGTAACCTGTAAAATTTTGGAAATTATATCCCTTTTATATATTAGAAAATACATTAAAATATTTTGTGTATTAATTTTATATGGTAGGAAAATACCCATAATTTATGTTGATGACTTTTAAAAATAATTATAGAAAATATATATTTATTATGGGAAAAAATGGAAATTTGTTAAGACATATGCTAAATGGCAAATACAATATTTTCCATAAATTTTCTTGTTTATGTAAAAATTGTTATGATTATTAATACAAGATTATTTATTATAAATATGTTTTTATTTTTTGCCCAACCACCTCTTATTATCACCTCATGAGAGGAGACAAGATAAATTATAGAAGGAATGGGAATATTGAGATGTATTCTAGAGATGTATACAGAATAGATAATGTTTATGTTCTATATAAAAAAAAATACAGAGGGAGACAATGGCCATGTAAATCAGGTTATCATGAGAGAAGATTTTCTGATTTTTTTAAACCACCATTCCTATTATTATGTCAATAATGAACCTAAAGGGGACAGATAAGGATATCCTCCCATGGGTAGAGGGTATGTATCACCTACATGTGTCATTATGCCTGTTTTTGATAGAATGAGATTGAGTCCTTTTCTGACTTCGTGATATTTCAGATATGAGAATGAAAAAAATGTGTGTGTTAGAGAGAGGGAGAATGAGGTTTGAATGTGAGTCCTGTTTTTTTCCCTAAATAGTCTTTAGCTCAAAGAGGGGGATTTGTGTTGTATTACACAAAATACTCTAAGTGCAGAAACTGGATAAATAGTGACTGCCAATGAAGAACCAGGGAAATTGATACTTAGAAGCTTCCATGCAAAAAAATTGGTGCACAAATACCACCATAAAACCTTGGAAAGCTCAATGTGCTTAGGTGCAAAGAGTCATGAACCTTTCAGAACCTGAGGATTTAGAATTAAAAACTAGTACACCAGCACATGGCTCATATTAACATAGCTATGACAAAATGCTAAGCAAAAGCTAGTGGCCTATTGTAGTGAGTCAGATGGACAATTTGGTAAAACGTAGAGTTTTCATTCACCAAGAATGGAAGAGAGACTGAGCTAGGTATTTTGGAGCATGTCCCCAGTTATGTCTGTTGTCTAGGTGTGATTATTATTAATAACAACTCCTATTACTGTCAAAATATTCCAATTTGGACAAGCAGTCAGATGGCCACCATAGACAGCTGATATTCTCCAAGGGCTTTGCCAATGAAATTATAGAAATAGCAGGAGAGAAGAGATGCTGAGTGCCCACACAATTTTATTTAATAGATACTAAACACTATTTAAAACGATTATTAAATATAATGTATCAACCAATTTTTGAATTTTATAGAACAAAGTTAACTTATTTTTCACTCCTATCCACACATTGAGGCTTTCCAGGCACATCAGCATTGTAGTATGAAATAAATTTTGCAAGTCCACTATGTTGCACTATTTATAAGGTTTAAGGATAACAAAATGAAATAGTATTTTTAGAGGCTCTGAACTACATATGGGGAACTGAAAAGCATTATTACTAAAACGGTTTCAAAGCTATCTATTCCCCCATTATGAAACATGAAATAAATATTAGTTACATTTATTTTTATTTTCTTACTTATTGTATCCCCAATTGTCTTCATGGTTTCTGAAACTACTATGTGTCTTTGCTTGCTACTATAACTACAAAAAAACCTTGCATTTTTATATTACTAAATTTAGTTATTTACTATTAGAGTTCATAATTCATTTTTTATAAAAATGGTGAAAATTACTCTGTACTTGTCATATTTTTATATTTGTTGTTAATTTAACCTGAAGAAAAGCTGACCCATTCTCAAATTACAGAAGAAACTAAAATGCATCAAAAAATGTTTCATAAAAAATAATTAAATCTATGGGGATTCTTGGATGGCTCAGAGGTTTAGTGCCTGCCTTTGGCCCAGGGTGTGGTCCTGGAGGCCCAGGATTGAGTCTCACATCGGGCTCCCTGTGTAGAGCCTGTCTCCCTCTGCCTGTGTCTCTGCCTCTCTCTCTCTCTGTCTCTCGTGAATAAATAAATAAAATCTTAAAAAAAAAAAGTGGATAGTTTAAAAAAATATAAGTAAACCTTGCCATTTGTAATAACATGGATGTAGCTTAGAGAATATTAATGCTAAGCAACATAACCCAGTCAAATAAAGAAAAATACTATATTATTTTACTAGTATGTGAAATTTAAGAAACAAATGAACAAAGGGAAAAAAGAGACAAATAAAAAAACAGGATCTTAACTAGAGAGAACAAATAGTTACAAGAGGAGAGGTGGGTGAGTGGATGGGTAAAGTTGGTACAGAGGATTAAGAGTATACTTATCTTAATGAACACTAAGTAATATGTAAAATTATTGAATCACTATATTGTACACTTGAAATTAAAGACACTGTATGATAAGTGCACAGATTAAAATTTTAAAAAGTTCCATAATTATTTCTGAAAAAAACCTCTCTACAGAAGAGAATAAACTTATCTGAATGAGTGATAACTTGAAATATTTTGCAAAGTTGTGTTAGAATCATACTTTTAGAATTATTCGATTTTTATTAATGCCTCTAAGCTACATTCTTTCAGTGTCATTTTTTACCAGACAAAATATGAGAAGACAAGAAAGTCCTTTTACTTTCACGTTTAATTTTAATATTTTTATAAGCAAACAAGAGTCATGGAAGTCATTTGTTAGCTTAAGATAAATGTTACAGCAACCTTGATTAAATGTCAATGTTAGTAGGAGAAAGTCAACATATGATGCAGTTCAAGTGTATGTGCACCTCTGTGTATGTGTGTTTTTTTCACTAAAAAACATGTGCCATTTATAATTTTAATCCAAGCACAAAAATAAGTTGGGAAAAATAGCATATTTTGAAACAAGTTATATTTGACAAGTATATTTTATATAATTTTTATATTTTGACACTGGGTTATGTTTTGAAATTATTATATTGTATGTGAATACCTTCTACCCATCTATAACATAGCTATCAATTGTTGTATTCCAAAAGCAAAGGATTTTTGATGATATTTTTCTTTTGGAAGTTACTGTTAAAACTTAATATCAGATACTATATTTGTATACACCTGCGTAACTTTTGTGTGTATAACACACACACTTTTAAATGATTCTTTTTATGGTACGTAGCAGATGAATTCCACTTAGAACCTGTTATATTGGGCAGCCCTGGTGGCTCAGCGATTTAGCGCCGCCTTCAGCCCAGGGCCTGATCCTGGAGACCGGGGATAGAGTCCCACGTCAGGCTTCCCTCATGGAGCCTGCTTTTCCTTCTGCCTGTGTCTCTGCCTCACTGTGTGTGTGTGTGTGTGTGTGTGTGTGTGTGTGTGTGTATGTGTCTCATGAATAAATAAATAAAATCTTAAAAAAAGAACCTGTTATATTTAAGGTGATTAAGTAGATACAAGCATTATATTTAAACTGTAGATTAGATTAAATTAGATAGTTTATGAATGGTCATCTTTAAATATTCTAGAAGTATTTAAGTACTTTAGTTAACAAAAGGATGAAGAAGATTTTCAGGACAGTTAAAATTGTCCGTATAATACTACAATAATGTATATACAACATTGTACATCTGTCTAAACCCATAGAAATGTTCTACACCAAGAATGAACTCTATGTAAAAACCAAGGTAAAACTTTAGGTGATTATGTGTCAATCTAGGTTCATCAGCTGTAATAAATGTGCCACTCTGGTTGGGAATTTTCATAATAGGGAAGGCTATTTATATACCTGAGCAGTAAATGGGGAATCTCTGTACTTCCGATTTTTCTGTAAACTAAAAACTACTCTAAAAATAAATCTTAAAAAATGAAAATAAAGTAAGATGGTGATTGATTATTTCCTGATTTAAAACCAACATTTATCATGTTTTGTGGAGATTGAGGATAAATGCTGCAGGTGACAGTAAGTTACATATTTACTTATTTTTTATTTTTTATCTTTTTTTTTAAAGTTTTTTTTTTAATTTTTTTAAAATTTTTATTTATTTATGATAGTCACAGAGAGAGAGAGAGGCAGCGACACAGGCAGAGGGAGAAGCAGGCTCCATGCACCGGGAGCCCGACGTGGGATTCGATCCTGGGTCTCCAGGATCGCGCCCTGGGCCAAAGGCAGGCGCCATACCGCTGTGCCACCCAGGGATCCCTATTTTTTATCTTTTTAAAATATTTTATTTTATTTAATCATGAGACACACACACACACACAGAGGGAGAGAGAGAGATGCACAGGCACAGGAAGAGGGAGAAGCAGGCTCCATGCTGGGAGCCTGACGTGGGATTCGATCATGGGTCTCCAGTATCACCCCCTGGGCTGATGGCGGCACCAAACCGCTGAGCCGCCAGGGCTGCCCACATATTTACTTATTTTTTAAAACTCAACCAGAGTTTATTTTCAATAACAATAGGATATTATGTAAATCATCAGCAGATTCATTTAATCTAAGATGGTAGAAGGATCTTGGCAATATATATTGCTATATTATTTTAGTTTTCTTTACACTTTCAATCTAAATTTCATCCTAAAAAGGACAAATATCATTCATTAGCATTATGCAATATATTTTTCAAACAGCAAACATAATTTTGCAATATGGAGTTGCTCAAAAATTCCATAGCTGTCTACAAATTTGTTATTATCAAATTCTTTTTGCAGGCTAACTTGTTAACATCACATGTGTTGGAACCTATCATTAAAAACAACCAATAGGGGACACCTGGGTGGCTCAGTGTTGAGCGTCTGTCTTTGGCATGATCCTGGAGCCCTGGAATCAAGTACCACATCAGGCTCCCTGCATGGAGCCTGCTTCTCCCTCTGCCTGTGTCTCTGCTTCTTTCTTTCTGTGTCTCTCATGAATAAATAAAATCTTTAAAGAAAAACAACCAATAGAAAATTTGACAGAACACAACAAACACTTTACATAAATCATATCTAAATAACCAGTAGGCCTCAAAAAATTAGGCAATACCATTAGCCATTATAAACATTGAAGTCAAACCCAGACATTTTATCATCACATTTCAAATAATAGTTTAGAAATATCAAAGATAGCCAGTAATGGTGACTGTGGTTCAATCAGAACTCTTATATGTAGTATCAGGAATATCAACTGGTATACTCAATTTTGCAGAATGAGTGGCTCTATGTACCACAGTAGGACATGAGCATATTTTATGACTTAACTTTCAATCCTCTGATATGAACATATATTTCTCCAAAACACGTGTCATCATTTTCTTAGCAGCACTATTCATAATAGCCCCAAATGCCCATCATCAGTAATACAATGATAAATAATTATGGTATATTTATACAGTGGAGTTGTATACAACAGAGGCAATGAGTGATCTACAACTATGAAAAACAATGTGATTATAGTTTACAAATATAATGCTGAGGAAAAGAATTCAGACACCAAAGAGTAAAAAGTAGATGATTTCATTTTTGTAATATATAAAATTTGGCAAAACTATTCTATGCTATCAAAAGAAAAGAGGTTTTCCCTGGAAGTTGAGTGACTGGAAGGAATGGAAAGAAACACAAAAGAGTCAACATGAGTGCTGAATATGTTTTTTGTTTTGTTTTGTTTTGATTTGTTTTGTTTTGTTTTGTTTTAGAGAGGGAGTAGGGAAGGGCAGTGAGCGGAAGGGGGTAGAGAGAGAATCTCAAGTAGGCTCAATGCGCAGTGCAGAGTCTGACATATGGTTGATTCCACAACCCCTTTCATAACCCAAGCTGAAATCAAGAGTTGAATGCCCAATTAAGTCACTCAGGTGCCCCATAATTCAGTAGCTGAAATAATTTACCTGTAAGAGATTTAAACAGCCTTTGAATTCAGACAGGGTCATAGTTACATTATGTTGGATGAATTAGGTATTTTTAGCTAATACATAAGTATTTTAAATGGCTGTACATTTGTATAGAATGCATTACAGTGTTACAAAATATGGCTTTTACTTCTTATACCCAGAACTCATTTCTTCAAGGTGTTTTTTATGTATGGACTTAGGAATTTCACCTGTAAATGGGCTTATAGGATAATGTAATAAGTCAATTATGGGAAATGGTAACACTAGAGGAAAACATGTAAATTACCAACAAATGATAGCTATTATTATTTTTATATGTATAAATGTTTTTGTCTGTCTTTTGTCTGCCCTAACATATTTGATAGCCTGTCACTATGTCCAACTTCCTGTTCATTCCTAGTAATAGCTTCATAAACTCCAGTGATCTCCCAAATAAAATGCCCTGTGTCTGATCAGTTAGTTGTCCAGTGATGTCAGAATAATAGTCAAAAAATATTTTCCAAAATATATTCCACTGAATTTTAGTCTTCTTAATGTATCATGGGAGGAAAATGTTATGTAGTATAATTTCAGAGAGTACATATTGTATATGTGTCTTGGAGATCCATATGAATTTTAGCAAATACAGCACCTGAGAGTACTGCAGTTAAACTTTATTTAAGTCATAATTTCACAAGTTTATCTTAGCACAAATATCTTTGTTCTAACTAAGATAAATTATTACTATTGTTAACTACTCTTCTGAGGAGGTTGTTATAAAAATAATGCAGATAGGTGCTCTATTTTGAAATAATACTTTTATCTCGAAGTGTGAAACAGTGGTTTCTAACACATTCTTTGGATTTCTGGGCAATGGAATTATTGCAAATATCCACAAACACAGATGAGTATCAGACATTGTCTATGTAATTAAATAGAACATTGCTTGCATATATGAACTAATTTTCAAATGTATATCTGCTTATATTATTAATAACATACTCATCATAGCATGCTATTTAATATATAGCATTTCAATATTACATAAATATTAAAATCTAATTAAACTCATGTGATGCTCTACAATACACTTCACTGTTAGAAGAGTAAAACTACTTATGAAGATAAAAGGACTATGTTTTGGGGACACCTGGATGGCTCAGTGGTTGAATGTCTGCCTTTGGCTCAGGGTATGATCCTGTAGTTCTGGAATCAAGTCCCACATTGGGCTCCCTGCATGGAGCCTGCTTCTCCCTCTGCCTGTGTCTCTGTCTCTCTCTCCCTGTGTCTCTCATGAATAAATAAATAAAATCTTTTTTTTAAAGGGCTATGTTTTGGAAATCAAGTAAACATAAACTGAATCTCTTTCCCTTGAAACTACAACACAATCCACTATATGACTGTAGACAAATTACTGAGCTTTTCTGAAATCTCATTTATAAGGCTATTATGAGCAATAAGTTTGTTAATATGGGTGAAGATTTCTACAGAGTCCATAGCACCAAGTACATTAAATAAAATATTAGTTCTCTCATACTTTCCTTTTGTTTCCCAACAGTCTTTTTCATCTCTGCATTTGCAGCATACATAGTTCACTATATACCTTATAATATTTAGGATTTTTCCAATCTGTATTTGCTAAACTGAGCTGATTGTAAAGTCTGGATGGCAGAGGGTTACAAAAAGCTACTAAAATAGAAATAAAATATGTAGCTAATACTCATGTCTCTAAAATTTATGTTTATGGAACTTTAATTTTTATTTATTAAATAAGGATAAATATTTATTCTATTTGCTTTATTTTTCTACCATTGCCTAAGCAATTGTAAATCTACAGCTGCTTAAAGAGTCCCAGCTGGCAAGAAATGCAATCTTCCATGTGCATTTGTCACAGATATTAGAAACAGGTACAAACTTCACCTGAGCACTCACACTATTCAAACTTCCAACCTAACTGAGAGCATTAACATTACATCTTCACACTCTTAGCAGGAATCTATCTTTATGTTTAGCTTAAGACAAATGTATTTGTCTGTCTGAGAAAGTGAACTACATATAGTCACCCCTCTCTGCTTTAGCTGCAGGCAATCACTTTGATGAAAACTTTGTGCTCAAAGCAAATCTATGAATCATAAGAGAATCATATAGTACATACTACCAAAAGTAGATTGGCTCAGGTAGGCTGATTTTCTATTGCAGCATATGGGCTAAAAATTGAAGATTTCTATAAATGCTTATGGTTTATTACCATTACTAAGAACACCCTGTTAACATCAGAGTGATTAGTGTTCAGGACTACAAACAATGTAATCCTCTCAGAGTTACTTAAACAGGGACAAAATTCATTAAAGGATGTTTGGCAGCTTCCAGAATCTCTGATAAGGTCAACAAGCCAGACAGAAGCAGCAGCAATGCCCCACATGGCACATAAATTCTGTCCCTAAACCTGATTGCCATTATCAGTTGGCTACTATGGCATTCGATAATTGGCATCAGAAACTCTATTACTGCCAGAGGACACTCTATCACAGTGGTTGCCAAAAGACTTATTTCCTTTTAGGTGTTGATTATTTCCAAAACGAAGAGTGCTTGATTGCACTTCATTAGAGTAACTTCGATTAAATGAATATGTTCTACTTGAAAGGGTTCATGTGAATACAGTCTATCCAATTCTGTTTGAGAAGGTAAAACTAAAATGTGGCAAATTATCAAGATGTAGAAAGAGTATGCAGAACATATTGGATAGTTTTAAATAACAGAGGACCTCAACAAAATTAAAACCAAGATTACATAAGTATGGATTTCATTTCCAAGAATACATGCTTTTTTATCAAAAAAATAAATGTTTCTTTAGAACATTGATTTATTCAATAATATATCTAGCTATTAAGTGATTAAGTAAATATTTATTAATTGTGACACTATAATGACTGTAAGTGGCACAAAGTTGTATAGATTCCAAACTGAACTATTGTCAATATAGTATAAAAGGCAGATATATGGTTTTAAGTTCACAGAAGTAAAGACAAGTCTGTAATAATGGTATACACATGGAAAAATCAGATAGGTGATTTGGGGAAAAATCAGAGTGGAAGATACACAAATGTCTTCATAGGAATGCCAAAAATTATCTTCAAAAATAAAACACTGGGGACATGGGATTTTGTGACAATGAAAGCATATATGTTCTCAAGGTGGACAAAGGGAGAGAATGTATGCTTTTATATCAGGAGAAAGATGCAGTTGAAGTTAGAAGGAATTCTATTATATCTAGATTTTTTTTCCTCTGAAATATAGTCTATCAGATATTAATATAGCCACTTTCCTTTCCCATTTTTATCTTTATTTTTTTATTTTTTTCCTTTCCTATTTTTAAGTTAATACTGGCATACATCTTTTCATTGTTTTATTTCAACTATTCATGCTTTTGAATTAAGATCTTTGTGAGCAATATATAGTTGAGTCATGATTTTTTATTCATTCTGACAATCTGTCTTTAGATGGGACTTAAAAAACAAATGCAGAGACTTAACAGAATCATGATAGAAACAGACACTGGCATGCTTTAAACTCAAAATTCCAATTTCTAATACCATGACACAGAAAGTAGTTTCCAGGTTTCCTGTATTTATAACTCCTCTCTCTTAAAGCTTGAGAATAGCAGGAAATAACAGAACAAAACTAGATTATTTATCCATCAAAGTATTGTCAATGCCTACCATCTGACAGGCAGTGAAAACTGTTTGAGTAAAGGTCATAAAAATTAAAATCTGGGAGTGCCTGAGTGGCTCAGTTGGTTAAGCATCTGACTCTTGATTTTGGCTCAGGTTGTAATCTCAGTGTTGTGGGATCAAGCTTCAGGTCAGGCTCTGGGCTAAGTGCGGAGTCTATTTAAGATTCTCTTTCTCTCTCTCCTCTGTCCCTCCTCACACTCATGCTGTTTTTCTCATTTTCAATCAATCAATACAATCTTTAAAAAATAAAAACCTGTATTTGCTGTCAGAATGCTTACAAATTAATGGATATAGCATCAGAGCAAGTTCTACAATGTGTAACTCACTGAACTGTCTGAAATATATACTTCCATTTTCAAGACCGGTCCTAATGATGAGCACGAAATTTGTGTAGAGTTATTAGTGACCTCAGCTGAAGAAAGAAGAGGACCTCAAAAGTTAGAAATAATGTAGATAAACCACTTACTAATCCAGGATATACCTTCCTTTTCTCCCATTTTTTGGCTGTTAAACAGTCAAAAGTTAAGATATTTTCTTTTTCTTAAATGCTCTGATAAAATTCTATTGAAAACTTTCCCTTGATATAAACCATATGAAATTTTATATTAAGTGAGTTAAAATTTCAAAATTAATTGAACTCTAATTAAAATATCAGATTTCTTAGTCCTATACTTTATTTAAACTATAAATATGTCAACCTCTAATGCTGAGTATTATTTTTGGTTAACCTATTGAAGGCACCACAGAAGTAACCATTATCAATTGAGATTTATCATTGAATTTTATAATTTTGATGATCATTCAAAATTATATTTACTTTTAAAACACATCAGAAAAAGTATTATAACTAGCCATCCTTATTCATCAATTTATGAATATTTACATATAACACATTTTATTTAAAAAAATCATTAGCATATATATGTTCTATTGTATCCCTAGGCACACTATAATTGTGGACAACATAAAAAAACAATGTAATAAAGACTTATAATAATAACCAAATAGTCCTATAATGATACTTATTTTCCTAATAAATTTGCTATTTGTTATATTTTAGCTTTAATTGACATGTAAATTTTGGTAAGAATATTTTAAAATCTATATTGAAGCTCTTTTTATTAAAACACATTTTGGTTATATTAAAGATAAAGTCACTTACAGAATAAAAGATCCAAGTATTACAGAAAAACAACATACTCTCCAGCTAAGCTAACAGAAATGGAGAACTTTTTTTGGATTTAGTCATGACACTGGGTGGTTGAATGACAGTTTGAGGGCCTTAGGGACCAACAGACTTTACAGAGCCTCAGATCTGTCAATCAGGGATGAGTGGACAGAGTTAAGATCTAAAGGCCATGAGAATAAAGGAAACAAAGTAGAGAGAGCCTTGTCTCCTAAAAAGGATATGGATTTTTGAAATGCATACCTCAGTAAAAGAAGCAGCAGTGGATAACTATAACAACTGCCTCATAATGAAGGCAGAAATAACAAACTAGGTTATTAAACATTCCCAATTTGTCATCTACTGCCACAGGAGAAAGTTCGTGTTTAAAATTCAGCAAACTGAATTCCTAGGGAGTGTGATGTTTTTATTTCTATGTTTGAAAGTAATTGGGCTTTTTCATCCACTTTCAAAACAATTGTTCTTTTCCTTTTTGACACTTCACATCACTGAAAACAGTGGCTTCCATTGTAATTAAATTACAAAATAATAATAAAAAAAATCTCTCCACAGATCAAAGCTAAAGGAGCCAAGTCAGTGTTCAACAGAACATTTTCCACATGTTCTATTATAGCTAAGTACATGAATCCACCCTTCATTTAAAGAAATGTTTTCTCTGTTTAAAGTTTCATTAAAAACTCTATTTTATGTATTTAATTTGAGTATTTATCAAATTATATAAAGTAAATTGGACCACAGACATAATAGAGTTTAGAAATTCACACAAGTTGGATGCACTGCCTCTTGCTAAAATTCTTTCATGGAAAAATGTCACAAAAATAGGTTTTTAGAAAAACAAAATGTGTGGAAAAATTATCTTGCTTTTATTTATTATTTACTGACAAGCTCTGAATATTGATGGAGATGAAAAAAAATCTTTAAATCAATTGTGTTTGGATTTATAACTGATTGCTTAGAAAACTTAAAAGAATAATTATACATTTGAAACACTCTAAGCTCATAAAAGTCTAAAATAAATTTGAAATATCAATATTAACACAACAAAATCACAAAATCTTACTAAGTACAAGTATACCTCATTTTACTGCATTTCACAGATACTGCATTTTTACAAATTGAAGGTTTATGGTAACTCTTTCATGCAAGTCTATGAGTGCCATTTTTCTTTATTTAAATTCCGGTTAATTAACATACACTATTAGCTTCAGGTGTACAACATAGTGACAACACTTCCATACATAACCCTGTGCTCCTTACAAGTGCACTCCTTAATCCTCATCACTATTTAACCCTCCCCCAACCCACCTCTCTTCTGGTAACCATCAGTTTGTTCTCTATAGAATCTGTTTCTTGGTTTGCCTATCTTTTAATTTTCTTCGCCTTTATTTATTTTTTTTTCTTAAATTTCACATACAAGTAAAATCATATGATATTTGTCCTTCTGTAACTTCTTACACTTAGCATAACACTCTTAGTTCCAGCCATGTCCTTGAAATGTCCTTACAAATGGCAAAATTTCATTATTCTTTCTGGCTAATATTCCATTTTATTCATCTACTACTTCTTCTTCACCCATTCATTAATTGATGGACATTTGGCTTCTCCCTATAGTTTGGCTATTAGAAATAATGCTGATATAAGCAAGTATCCCTCTGAATTAGTATTTTTGTATATTTTGAGTAAATATTTAGTGGTGTCTTTCCAGGATCATAAGGTAATTTTATTTTCAACTCTTTGAGGAACCTCCATACTATTTTCCAGAGTATCTATCTGAACCAGTTTGCACTCCCACAACAGTGCCAGAATTCCCCTTTCTCCACATCCTCACCAACATCTGTTGTTTCTTGTGTTGTTGATTTTAGCCATTCTGACAGGTGTGAAGTGATATCTCATTGTTATTTTGGTTTGCATTTCACTGATGATAAGTGACTTTGAGCATTTTTTCATGTGTCTCTTGGCCAGCAGTATGTCTTCTTTGGAAAAATATCTATTCATGTCTTCTGCCCATTTTTAGGTGTTTCGTTCACTTTTTGGGTGTTGAATTTTTCAGTTCTTATATATTTTGGATAAAAACCCTTTATCAGATATGTCATTTGCAAATATCTTCTCCTATTCCACAGATTGCCTTTTAGTTTTGTTGATTATTTCCTTCACTGTACAGAGCCTTTTTATTTTGATGTGGTCTGAAAGTTTATTTTTTTCTTTCCCTTGCCTCAGAAGACATATCCAGAAAGAAGCCAGTGTCAAAGAAGTTACTGTCTGTATTCTCTGAAAGAACTTTTATGGATTCAGGTCTCACATTTAGATCTTTAATGCATTTTTTGTGGGTATGTATGGTATAAGAAAATGGTCCAGATTCATTCTTTTTCATGATGCTGTTCAGTTTTTCCAACACCATTTGTTGGAGAGACTGTCTTTTCCCACTGGATACTTTCCTGCTTTGTCAAAGATTAATAAACCATATAGTTGCAGATTCCTTTCTGGGATTTCTATTATCTTCCATTATTCTGTGTCTATTTTTGTGTTAGTACTATACTGTTTTGATTATTACAGCTTTGCAATATAACTTGAAGTCTGGAATTGTAATACCTGTAGGTTTTCTTTTTTTTCCTTTTTCAAGATTGCTTTGGCTATTTGGAGTCTTTTGTGGATATATACAAATTTTATGATTATTTTCTCTAGCTCCGTGAAAAATGCTGGTGGTATTTTGATGGGGATTGCATTAAATGTGTAGATTGCCATACATAGTACAGATATTTTAACAATGTATTTGTTCTTCCAATCCAGAGCATGAAATGTCTTTCCATTTCTTTATGTCATCTTCAGTCTCTTTCATCAGTGTTTTATAGTTTTCAGAGTATAGATCTTTTCCCTCCTTGGTTGGGTATCTTAGGTTTTTGGTGCAATTGTAAATGAGATTGATTCCTTAATATTTCTTTCTGTTGCTTCATTATTGGTGTATAGAAATGCAACATATTTCTGTATGTTGATTTTGTGTCCTGCAACTTTAATGAATTTATCAGTTCTAGCACTGTTTTTGGTGGATTCTTTTGGTTTTTCTATGTATAGTATCATGTCATCTGCAAATAGTAAAAGTTTTACTTCCTCCTTGTCAATCTGGATGATATCTATCTATCTATCTATCTATCTATCTATCTATCTATCTATCTATCTCTAGCTAGCTAGCAAGCTATCTATCTACCTGATTGTTGAGACTAGGACTTCCAGTACTACGTTAAGTAACAGCGGCAAGAATGTATATCCCTCTCTTGTCCCTGACTGTAGAAGAAAATCTCTGTTTTTTCCCATTGAGGAAGATAATATCTGTGGGTTTTCATAAATGGTCTTTATTATGTTGAATTATGTTCCATCTAAATACAGTTTGTTTAGAGTTTTGTATATGAGTGGATGTTGTACTTTGTCAAATGATTTTTCTGCATCTACTGATAGGATCATATGGTTTTTATCCTTTCTTTTATTATTAGGATGTGTCATGTTCATTGATTTACAAATATTGAACCACACTTGCAAACCAGGAATAAACATCACTTAATTGTGGTGAATAGTTTTTTGTTGCTGTTGTTGTTGTTTTTAATGTATTGTTGGATTTGGTTTGCTAGCATTATACTGAGAATTTTTCCATCTATGTTCTTCAGGGATATTGGCCTATAGTTCTCTTTTGTTAGTGGTGTCTTTATTTGATTTTGGTATCAGGATAATGTTGGTCTCATAGAATGAGTCTGGAAGTATTCTTTTATTTTCCAGTTTTTTTGAAAAGTTTGAAAAGAATATGCATTAACTCGTCTTTAAATGTTTTATAGAATTTGCTTATGAAGTCATCTGATCCTGGACTTTGGTTTGTTGGGAGTTTTTAATTACTGATTCAACTTATTTGCTGGTTATAAGTCTGTTCAAGTCTTCTATTTCTTCCTGTTTCAGTTTTGGTTATTTATATGTTTCCAGGAATTTACCCATTTTTTCCAGGGTTTTTAATTTGTTGGCATTTTGTTTTTCCTAATATCCTCACAGTTGTTTTTATTTCTTTGGTGTTGTTGTTATCACTCCTGTCTCATTTGTGATTTTATTTATTTTGGTCCTTTCTCTTTCTTTTTGAGAAGTCTGGCTGGGGGTTTATTAATTGTATTAATTTTTGTCAAATAATCAGTTATTGGTTTCACTGATCTGTCCTCTTGCTCTTTTAGTTTCTATGACATTTCTTTCTGCTCTAATCCTTATTGTTTCCTTCCTTCTATTGGCTTTAGGCTTTGTTTGTTGTTCTTCTTCTAGTACCTTTAAGGGTTAGGTTAGGTTGTTTATTTGAGATTTTTCTTGCTTCTTGAAGTAAGCATGTATTGCTGTTTGTTTCCCTCTTAGGACTGCTTTTGCTGCATTAAAAAGGCTTTAGACCATTGTGTTTTCATTTTCACTTGTATTTTTAAAAATTTCTTCTTTTATTTCCTGGATGACCTAATCATTGTCTAGTAGCAAGTCTAGTAGCACAAATCATGTATTTGTGGTCTTTCCAGAGTTTTTTCTGTTGTCGACTTCTAGTTTCATAGCCTTCTGGTCATAAAAATCATACCAGTACATGGTATGATTGTAATCTTTTTGTATATGTTGAGGACTGTTTTGTGACTAATATGTGATCTATTTTGGAGAATATTTCATATGCACTTGAAACGAAAGTGTATTCTGCTGTTTCAGGATGGAATGTTCTGAATATATCTGTTAAGTCCATCTGGTCCTGTGTGTCATTCAGAGCCACTGTTTTGTATATAACCTCTTCTGCAAATAGCAGTCTATATTAGGTTGATGGCTGTTCAAGTTTCACCTCATTCTTTTCTTCTTTCATCCCCCTATTTTAGATATATGTCATTATATTGTATGTCCTTTTTGTGTGTGAGTTTCTTGATTGACTTTCACAAAAATATTCATTTATATTGCTTTTGTGTCTCCTAACTTTATACTGTCACATTTGGTTTATCCTCTCCACTCAGAGTCCCCTTTAATATTTCTTGTAGGCTTGGTTTAGTGGTCACAAACTCCTCTAGTTTTTGTATGTCTAGGAAGCATTATCTCTCCTTCTATTCTGAATGACAGCCTTGCTCAATAGAATATTCTTGGCTACAGATTTTTCCCACTCAGTACTTTGAATATATCATGCCACTCTCTTCTAGCTTGCCAAGTTTTTGTTGAAAAATCTCCAGCTAGCCTTATAGGTTTTCCCCTATGAAGATTTTTTTTTCTTTATCACTGTATTTTGCAAATTTATTTACAATATGCTTTAGTGTTGGTCTGCTCTTGTTGATTATGATGGGACTTCTCTTGCTTCCTGGATCTGGATATCTGTTTCCTTCCCCCAGATTAAGGAAGTTTTCTGCTCTTATTTCTTGAAATAAATTTTCTACCACCTTTTCTCTCTCTCTCCTTCTGGACTTCTATAATATGAATGTTATTACGTTTGATGGAGTCACTGAGTTCTCCAAGTCTAGTCTCATGTTGCATAATTCTTTCTCTTTTTCTTCTTTCTCTCCTTTGTTCAGCTTCTGTGTTTTCTATTAGTTTGTCTTCTAGGCCCTTAATTCATTTCTCTCCTTCTTCCAGCCTGCTGTTCACTGCAACAAGCGTCTTTCTAATTTCATTTATTGCATTCTTCATATCTGATTGATACTTTTTAAATTCATTTATCTGGTAAGGGTCTCACAGATGTCTTCTATTCTTTTCTCAAGTCTGACAAGTATCCTATGATCATTGCTTTAAATTCTCCATCAGGCATGTTACTTATACCTGTGTCACTTAGATCTTACAGTGACTTTAATTTATTCTTTCATTCAGGATAAATTCCTCCCTATTGGCATTTTGTCTTAGTCTCTGCCTTCTCTTCTGTGTTAGAAAATCCAGTTATGTCTCCTGTTTCATCTTTGATATTGGCCTCTTCACTCCCTTTAGTTGTGGAGTTTGTTTTATCAGTCTTCAGGTCAATTTCTGAGATATTTAGAATGATTTGATGGTATCTAGTTGTGTTGGTGAGGCGAGGTGAGCCTAGAGTCCTCCTACTCTGCCACCATCTTACTGTTCTTTTTCCAGTACCATTTTTCCAATAGGATTTATTCACTTTGTGTATCTGTCTCACATGTTGGTAATTCTCACAATATTTCCAACTTCTGAATTATTAGTTTTCTATGGGGATCTGTAATCACTAATCTTTGATGTTACTATAATAAATGTTTTGAGGCACCACAAGTAGTGTCCATATTAGATGGCAAACTTAATCAATAAATATCATGTATGTTCTGACTACTCCACTGACCAGCTGTTCCCCCATCTCTCTCCCTCTCCTCAAGACTCCCTCTTTCCTAAGACAAAAAATATGAAAATTAGTCTTAATAGTAACCCTAAATGGCCACTAAGTTTTCAAGTTAAAGGAAGAGTCACATGTCTCTCATTTTAAATCAAAAGCTGGACATTATTAAGTTTAGTAAGAAAGGCATGTCAAAAGTCAAAACCAGCCAAAGCTAGGCTTCTTGTGGCAGTAGGTCAAATTTTTAATGCAAAGCAAAAGTCCTTGAAAGAAACTAAAAGTGCTATTCAGTGAATATGGAAATGATAAGAAAGCAAAACAGCCTAATTGCTGATATGGAGAAAATTTTGGTATTCTGGATAGAAGATCAAACCAACCACAACATTCCCTTAAGCTAAAACCTAATCCAGAGTAAGATCTAACTTTCTTCAATGCTATGAAGTCTATGGAGGTGAGGAAACTGAAGAAAAAAGCTTGAAGTTAACATAGGTTGGTTCATGATGTTTAAGGAAAGAACCTGTCTCCAGTATATAAAAGTTTAAAGTGAAGTAGCAAGTGTTGATATAGTTATCCAGAAGATCTAGCTAAGATAATTACTAAAGATGGCTACACTAAATGACAAACTTTCAAAGTAATCCAAAAAGCCTTCTATTGGAAGGAGATGCCATTTAAAACTTTCATAGCTAGAAAACAGAAGTCAATGTCTGGCTTCATAGCTTTAAAGGTCAGGTTATCTCTCTTGTTAGGTGAAAATGCAGCTGGTAACTTTAAGTTGAAGCCAATGCTCATTGACCATTCTGGAAATTCTAAGGCCCTTAAGAATTATGCTATATCTACTCTGTTGTGCTCTAAAAATGGAATAATGTCTGCATGATAGCACCTCCTTTTATAACATAGTTTACTGAATCTTTTAATCCCACTGTTGAGACCTACTGTTTTGAAGGAAAAAAAAAAAGATTCCTTGTAAAACATTACTGTTCATTGACAATTCACTTGGTCATCCAAGAGTTCTGATGGAGATGTGCAACAAGACCAATGTTGTTTTCATGTCTGCTAACACAACATCCATTCTGTAGTCCATGGATCAAGGAGGAATTCAACTTTCAAGTGTTATTATTTAAGAAGTGCATTTGTTAAGCCTCTTGCTGCCACAGATAGTGATTCCTCTGATGGATCCTGGCAAAGTAAATTGGAAATCTTCTGGAAAGGATTATTCTAAATTCCATTAGAAACATCTATAGCTAAAATTAACAACTCAGGAAACAACAGATGTTGGTGAGAATGTTGAGAAAGGGGAAACCTCTTATACTTTGGTGCAAACGCAAACTGGTGCAGCCACTCTGTAAAACAGTATGGATGTTCCTCAAAAACTTAAAAATACAGCTACCCTATGACCCAGCAATTGTACTATTAGGTATTTATCCAAAGGATACAAACACAGTGATTTGAAGGGGGACACGCAACCCAATATTTATAGCAGCGTTGTCCACAATGGCCAAAATATGGGAAGAGCCTGGATGTCCACTGATGGATGTTCATTAATACACACACACACACACACACACACACACACACCGTGGAACATTAGCCATCAAAGAGAATGAAATCCTGACATTTTCAATGACATGAATGGAAAGAGGGTATTATGCTAAGTGAAATAACCCAGTCAGGGAAAGACAATTATCATATGATCTCATGCATATGTGGAATTTAAGACACAAAACAAATGAATATAGGGTAAGAGAAGAAAAATAAGAAGAAAACACAGAGGGAGACAAACCATAAGGGATTATTAACTATAGGAAATAAACTGAGGGTTGCTGGAGGGAAGGTAGGTGGTAAATGCTGTAACTAGGTGATGGCCATTAAGGAGGGCACTTGATGGAATGAGCACTGGTATTATATGAAACCAATGAATCACTATAGTCTACCTCCATAACTAATAATACACTATATGTTAATTAAATTGAACTTAAATAAATTTTAAAAAATATGATTCATGGGTAGAGGTCAAAATATCAACATTAACAGGACTTTGGAAGATGTTATTCCAACTCTCATGGATGACTTTGAGGGTTCAAGACTTCAGTGAAGGATCTCACAGCAGATGTGGTAGTATTAGTAAGAGAACTAAAAGTGAAGCCCAGTGATGGGACCGAATTGCTATCATCTCATGATATAACTAAGTTGCTTCTTATGGATGAGCAAAGAAAGTGGTTTCCTGAGATGTAATCTACTCTTGGTGAAGATGCTGTGAAGACATTCACTGAAATGATAACAAAAGATTTAGAATATTACATAAACTTAATAAAACAGTGGCAAGTTTGAGATGACTGATTACAATTTTGAAATAAGTTCTAATGTGAATAAAACACTATCAAGTAGGATCACATGGTACAAGACTTTGTTCGTGAAAAGAAGAATCAATCAATGCAGCAAACTTCATTCAGATAATGGTTAGGATTTATTAGCAACAAAGTATTTTTTAATTAAAGTATGTACTCTGACTTTTGGGACATAATGCAGCTGCACACTTAAGACCACAGTATAGTTTACACATTACTTTTATATGCACTGGGAAACAAAAAAAATTTTTTGACTCCCTTTATTACAATGTATGCTATACTGTGGAGGTCTGAAACCAAACCTGTGATATGTCCCAGGTATGTCTGTACAGTGCTTAATAGGAAGCTCAGAAAGTAATAAACATATTAATATTTTGGCAGCTTCGCCTATTTAAAAAATAATCTGTTGACAAATAAAGGGGGTAAAAAGAGTGCTGACACATCATTTTTCCTATGAATCATTTACATAAATCTAATTAATATTTGTATAATCTTGACATGCCCCTTTTGTCTTAGAATTGGCAATTTTTAGCCATATTTCCTTACATTCTTGGAAGTATTTGATGATTGATTCGTAGTAATACAAAAATAAATAATGCAGGCTCCTAATGCTTTCAAAAGAGAGAGAGAGAAAGACAGAGAAAGATAGAGAGAGAGAGCCTAACAATTAATTTTAAACTGCAATTACAAAAACAATAAAATCCATCTAAATCCTACCAACAATTTGAAATTTTCTTAAAAATTTAATGTTTTCCAGTTACCAGTTATGTCTTGCCCTTTTTGAATATTTACTACCCTTATCCACGGTCTGAACTGCTGTTTCTCAACTGGAAACTCCTTGTTCCTTTAATTTTTGTATCTCATCATTATGGATGATTTCAGTTTTCTGTCTTATTCCCAAACTTTCCTGTCACCTGATCATACTCATCTGTGCCTCACTGAGACAAATCAGTCAAAAGATAGCTTTCAAAATCTCAAACCACCACCCATGTCTCACCAGGTCACCAATATTTTTATTAGACTACAACATCCTCATTCATGGCACTTTCCATCACCTTATCCTACTTTTTTTTTCATAAGTGAATTTACTTATTTGTGTTGTTTTTGGCTTGTCCCCACTGCTCTATCTTCCTACTGCCTAGAGTAGTGCCTAACTCATAGCAGACTTTCAATAAATATTTGTTGAAGTAATCATTTATATAAATAACTTCTATTATCTTCACTTTGAGACCTCACTTATGTTCTGCTTCTCAAGTTCTATTATTAATCATCCACTAGCTGGAAATGTAAACTGATTTAAATACTCAGTAATTTATTATTTATTTATTATGCATTGAAATTGTCAATTAATCATTTATGATTGTCAACAGCTAGCTATAACAAATTATTACTGGTTAATAATTAATTAGGTATTGATGGTCTCTCTTCATCATTTATTTAAATTTATGAATCATATGATGTGGAGTCAAGACTCTTTGTAAATATGATTTCACTAAATGGATTCCTATATGTATTTTCTAACTGTGTCCAAGATGAATGATCTATTAGTTCCTCTTTCAGTTTCCTTAAATAAGAGTCAGCCATGTGTCACTTGCATCATTTTTGCAGTGTTTTCTGCCTAGAAAATAATGGGATTTTATTTTAACTATATTTATTTATTTAAAGATTTTATTTATTTATTTTAGAGAGAGCGAGAGTGAGCATGGGAGCAGGGGGATGAGCAGAGGCAAAGGGAGAAGGAGGTAATATTCAGCAGACTCTGAGCTGAGCACAGAGCCCAATGCGGGGCTTGATCCCAGGATTCTGAGATTATGACCTGCACCAAAACCAAGAGTCTGATGCTTAGCCAACTGAGCTACTCAAATGCCCCTCATGTTTTTATTTTAACATTTTCTGAGCCACCTTCTTCAATTGCCTATTCCATTTTTCTAGTTACACAATTTTTGCTGATATTTTTCTACTTATTTTTAATACATTCTGAAATCAGGATTCTTCTAGATTATTATTAGTTTTGCCTAGTTTTATAGTTGCTATGCCCATTCCTAATTCAACATATTTCCCTTCTCTTACATTTATCAAGGTCATCAAAAGCATAAAAACTGCAACTCTTTCCACATATGCTTTACTGGTTTATGCAATATTTAATAAAATAGTATAATTAAAGCTATAAAATAAACAGATGTTAACAAGTTTAAGAACCAAGAACACTGACTATATTATTTTCCTATTGCTGCTATTTCAATGTACAACAAATTTAATGACTTAACACAAATGAGTTATCTTAAAGTTTTAGAGGTCAGAAGCACAATAGGTCTTATGGCTAAAATCTAGGTGTCAGCAGAGTTGCATTCTTTCTGGATGATTAGAGGGAAAATATTTTCTTGCAATTTCTAGATTCTAAATGCTACCTGTATTCCTTTTTTTGGTGACTTCTTCTATGGCTAAAGCTAGCAGTGCAGCATCTTTTCTCTTCTTTGATTTTTTTTTTATTCTTTCTCTCTCTCTCACTTTGACCCTGTGACCTCTATTTTATAAGGGTTAAATTAAATTGCACCTTTCTGGATAATTCAGGATAATGGCCTCATCTCAATATTCTTAACACATCTGCAGTCTTTTTAATAATATCGAAAGGTCTGGGGATTAAAATGTATCATCTCTGAAGGCATTATTCTGCCTGCCATACTGACCATACATCTCATCTCTTAGGAAGAAAAGTACACCCAGGTTCAGGAGAGAGTAAATTGCAAGCCTTACTTGCTTTGAGTATTAAGGGAAAAGTTTTAAAGAAGAAAGAATAATATCTATTAATACGTAAAATCTGTTAAATAGAGGACTATTAAAATATCCTTCCCTGAATGGATACTATATTTTATCTTTTGTCATGTATATTAACATTATATGCTGAAGAATCTTCCACATTAATAGAGCTGCCATTAAATTTTCCATATTAAGAATAAAACAGAATTATCTTATTTCTGTATTGATAAGATTTTATATATTCTGTAGCTTTTTTTTTTTCTTTTGCAATCAAGAGAACAACAAATATCCCTATACATCTAACCTTATTCTGATATGGACATTTTTTTCAAAGATATAGTTTATGGAATTCTACTTTAATTGGAATCAATTGATGAAAATCAAGCTAATGTTACCCTTGGATCCAGACAATTAGTCCTCCATAAGGTTGTAACAATATAGTCCCATCTCTACCTTCACATGCCTTTCCTGCATACACTTGATTAAATTGCATGATGCTTTTATTTTTTTCTCAGTTTGATTACTGAAAATGATTTTATTGTTTTAACTCACTTTTTCTCTCTACTAATAAGAAAGGAAAATTCTTCACATATAAGTGTATTCAAGTAAGGCTTTCTAAGACCTTAAAGATAAAGTGACTCAAAATATTATTATAGCGCTATTACAGTGCTGCAAATCTGTTGTGCAGCACCAGTATTTGATGTTCAGGGGTAATAGTAACCAAGGGTGACAGGTGCATTTCAGTCTAGCAACTACAATATGGCAATGTCATGAGCAGAGACCAGGACAGTAGGAACAGATGCAGAAGAATGGTTGTACAGACTAATACTGTGGCATCATTTTGGTACTGTTTTCTTTGACCTGAACTCTGATTCTTTACCATTTGCTGAGAAAGGTTCTCCAGCTTCACAACTATTCTGAAATTGTTCAATTGATTTTATGAGATATCTATTGTATTTTGATAATTTTTATTAAGGTCTCCTAGAGTCAGTTTCAGTTGCTTTAAGGTAAGAAAACTGTATAAATTACATATTTTCCTCACCTGTAATATGGGGCTGATAAAATCCTAACATTAAAAGTTGTAGTGAGGATTAAAAGAAAATATAAACAAATCCCTTAGCACAGTGTTTGACATATAGAAACCGTCAAACTATTGTAATTTTTTTTTTACTATTTTAATTAGACCACAGACAACATAAACAGGTCATGAAAGAAATAATGTGTCTAACACCATAGCACAGGCTCTAGTTTTCATCGTGTTTTTAATAAGCAGAAAGGCTCTTTATTGCTTCATTCATTTAACATGTATTTATTGAAAGGTCATTATGTGCCAGGCCATCTTTCAGGTCATGGAGTGGATCAGGCTGCATGTCAGCTAAGAGTTCCTGAGGAGGGCAGCCCGGATGGCGCAGCGGTTTAGTGCCGCCTTGGCCCAGGGCGTGATCCTGGAGACCCGGGATCGAGTCCCACATCGGGATCCCTGCATGGAGCCTGCTTCTCTGCTTGTCCCTCTCCCTCCCTCCCTCTCTCTGTATCTCAGAATAAATAAAATCTTTAAAAAAAGACAAAGAGTTCCTGAGGAGACGTGCAGGTACAACAGCAGAAATAAGTCAATCATGCAATATTGTAGAGGGTAATGTGTATAAAAGATGTTAAGGGAGATACAAAGTATCAGGACAGGGAAAGAGGGACTGGTGGCATCTCCAATTTTAAGCAGTCTAGTCTGACAGGCCTCAAAAGTAGATGAATATGTGAGAATACAGAAGGGAAGTGAGAGATTTTGCCGCGGGGATATGAGAGAAAAATATAAATAAAATTGAGGATAACATTAATGCAGACTCCCTAAAACATACCAAGCATGTTAAGGAATCATTTGTAGACTTTTTCAAGTGCAATACAGTATGTGGAAAAATATTTTATGTCAGTTCAGGGAAAACAAATTGCATCTAAGTTAAATTAATTATATTCATATTAAATATAACTAAAATGGTTTTCCTGAAGAATAGCCATTAATCATTTAATTTAGATCAGTAAGTGATATTGCTTAAAAGCAACTTTTACTTCCTATTTACTTAATATTACCATGTAAGTCTCAAAAAATGATAGCTATCTTTTGGGAAATAAATCAAAACATGGTATCAAACAGCATTTTTTGTTTTTGTATTTCGCTTATCAGATCACTTGGAATCTGCTAAACTCTAATATACCCAATAATATGTAAGAAAAAGGAAGAAAAGTTTACACTGATCTTTATTCCTTTCTTTGCTTTTTTTACTTCCTTCCGATTTATAATATTTCTTGGAATTCTAACTAAAAAAATTTATTTTGGGGATCTCTGGGTGGTTCAGCGGTTTAGCGCCTGCCTTCGGCCCAGGGCGTGATCGTGGAGTCCTGGGGTCGAGTCCCACGTCGGGCTCCCTGCATGGAGCCTGCTTCTCCCTCTGCCTGCGTCTCTGCCTGTGTGTGTGTGTGTGTGTGTGTGTGTGTGTGTGTGTGTGTGTGTGTCTCTCTCTCTCCCTGCATCTCTCATGAATAAATAAATAAAATCTTTTAAAAAAATGTATCGTAAATTAGTCTTGGCTCTTAAATAGGAAGGGTTTTAAATTCAGAGATATGTAAATTAATAATTTTATTGACAATAAGTATAATAATTGGGTCAACCAAAAACATCATAAATTATTACATATAATAATTTTCTTATTACATAAAAGTTTTACTCTTTTACTAATAATAATCAATACAAAAATTTAATATATCTAAAAAGTATTAAGAGGCTGTTGCCAAAAATGCATATTCTGATTCTGTAGTTCTGAGATAGGACTTGAGATTCTGTATTTTTTAACTCTTTCATGATGCCAATGTTTCATGATGCCAATGGTCTTCAGATCATACTGTGAGTAGCAAGGAACTATATTACACATTGGAAGATGTTTTGATATATCAGAAAATCATGAATAAATTTAATATCTATGGAATATATTAATAAAATATAAAATGTACTATCACAGTTCACATTCATGAGTAGCAATTACTTCCAACTCTGAGTATCTAAAAATGAGATCTTTCCAATAGACATCATTTAGCTTCATTACAGAGATCATGATTTTTAAAAAAATGTCTTTGGAGGCCAGGTGGCTCAGCAGGTTAGCGCCACCTTCCGCCCAGGGCGTGATCCTGGAGGCCAGGGATCGGGATGGAGTCCCATGTTGGGCTCCCTGCATGGAGCCTGCTTCTCCTTCTGTTTGTGTCTCTGTCTTTCTCTCTCTATCTCTCTCTCTCCCTCTCTGTGTCTCTCATGAATAAATAAAATATTTTTTTGTTTTTTTTTGTTTTTTTTTGTTTTTGAATAAATAAAATATTAAAAAAAACATGTCTTGAAAAAACATGGTAATTGTTGCAAATATCAAGCATTATAGCAGGGTAAATATATTACCATGATTATTTTTAGTTGATAATAAATAATAGGAAAATTCTTCATCTAATAGTAATATTGCCATTCTCTAGAGATATGTGAAAACCGTGGAAAAGGAATGTTAACAAAATATATTTTTACACCTATAGAAATTCCTTTTTTTAACATGAAGTATATTAATTAATTAATGCAACCTAAAAAATAACTTCTGATCTTTCTGAAATTTTTACCTACATCACAGAATGATTTTCAGATTTGGAAAAAATTAAATTATTTATGTAAATATACACACAGAGTATTCATTCAGAATGAGGAAATTAAAACAGCAATATAATAAACCTATAGTCTGTTTAAAACTGTACCATAGGGGTGGCTGAATGGCTCAGTCAGTTAAGTGTCTGTCTTAGGCTAAGGTCATGATCCCTGAGTCCTGGGATTGAGCCCAGCATCAGGCTCCCTGCTCAGCAAGGAGCCTGCTTCTCCCTCTCCCATTGCCTCTGCCTAACACTCCCTGTGCTTGTGTGCTCTCAATCTCTCTCTCTCAAATAAATAAATAAATAAATAAATAAATAAATAAATAAAATCTTAAAAAAATAATAAAATTGTACCTAGATGTCCCTCATATACCAAATAGCATCTTCTATCAAAATTGACATTAAAAAAGACAGAATACTACAATCAGTTGTTAATTATTTTCAGTAATGCCTGTGCTTTCCTTTCATGGATTGATATATAAATGGCAACATTTTTTTATCAGCATATATCTGGTTTTAATTAGACATAATTTACTTATCAGGACAAAAGCATTTCTTTAGACATGCATAAGATCCAGCTCATAGAACAGCTCACATTAGTCTATAAATAACCACAATTATTTTATTCTGCCTTAACTTTACAACATGACTTTCTGTATCTTGCTTTTTCATTCTTAAATACTATGATGCTAGACTCAAGTAAATAGGTATAATCTCCTTTTTGTGGACTTTTAACAAGTATTTTACTATATCAGAAGTATAATTATAGTAAATAGAAGTATCTTGATAAATGACTGTTGACTATATACTTTGAATGATGTTAATTTTTACTCCCCCCCTTTATTGTACAGTGTTCAATGTTTCTATCTGCTTCCCTTGGGAGAATATTCTATTTCTCCAAGCCATCTTCCAAATTATGAAATAGCATTGTCTCAATCACTGAGGCATCTCTGAAAGTGTGCTATGCAAACTTTCTCTCAGGGCAATGTTATTTCTTCAGTAGAATAAAAATGTACTGTATGTTGGAGCACCTGGGCTTAGTCCATTAAGTGGCCAACTGGTGATTTCGGCCTGGGTGGTGATCTCATGGGCTGTGAGATCAAGCCCCAGCAGGCTCTGCTTTCTGCCCCTTACAACATGTATGTGCGTGTGTGTGTGTGCGCGTGTGCACGCAGTCTTTCTAAAATAAACAAATCTTTTAAAAAATGTACTGTATATCTATCCTTTAAAATATAAAGCCTGCAAAAGTATGTTTTCTTATAGAAAATAGTTAATAAAATAATACCGATAATTAATCTTTGGAATCTGGCGTAATATAAGAATTACTTATGTATCTCACTTTAATCCCTAGTCCATGCTTACTCAATCAAAAAAAATGCAAGTCAATAGAATGAATTTCTTTATATTATGATACCAAGAAATGCAGGATAAAATGAATTATAATGAATTTCTTTCCAAGTTTCCAAAGAAGCCCTGACTCTATTCTATGATCAAGATAAGCATTCAGGTACTCATTACATTAAAATTAGAATATTTATTGCTGAGAATGTGTGAGTCATCTATTTTTTCACCTTCATTTTACAAATATATTAACTGAGACAGACAGCTGAATTGACTTAATAAATAGCACATTAATAGTTACAATAGAGCTAAAATTATATTAAATTTTCTAGATCTCTATTTATGTACTTTTTCTCCTCATACAAGTTGGGAATGCAAAGTTTATACTTAAGGAATTTGACACAAATTCTAAAAAAAAGTAAACAGACATTTTTATTCCTAGATTTTATTAGCTGTTTGTATATCTGACTAAATGGTTTTCAAACCATATCCTAAAAAAATAAAATAAAATAAATAAAAAATAAAAACAAAAAACCCCAGCATGTCTCTTGTCTACAAAGTTTGAAAAATCATTCTGATGTAATGCCTAATAAGTAACAAATACCCTTTAGATACTTTAGACATAATGGTTTGACAGTAAGTGCTTTTTCTTATAAAAATTGATCTTCCAGAAACTGTAAAGTGTTAACAAATTTAAAAGAAAATACATTTTGTTTTTGTCCTTCACTTTAATGGTGTACTATTCTTGCTTAATCACCACTATAAAAGAGATTAAAGTCTAAATAAAGTTAGGAAATGAGTTAACTTTATAGTTTCGCTCAACTGGGAAAACAGTTATACTTATCCTTGTATATATTATTAGATAAAATGTATGAACATAAACATTTTCAAAACTTCGAACTAATTATCCAGTACTATCTTAACTCATTTCAACATAAAATACATATTTTATGACTTCTACTTGTATCTGAAAACTCTTACAAATTTTTAAAAAAGAGTTAACTTTTATGAAAAAGAAACTGGATATATTCTTACATAAAATCTTCTACAACTTCACTTTAGAAAAACAAATTTACTTTTCCCCTTGACTAAACCTAAAATATGGATTATATATATATATATTAATGGGAAAATACTGCTTTAATAGAGAGCATACTTATACACATAGAAATAAAACAGGACACCGGTAGATTATTATGAAATTGTTACTGACAATAAATGTTATTTCCAAAGCTTAGAGACAATGAACAGAAAAACCAAGCCATGGGTGAAGTCAAAAGCTAATATTATACAGAATTCCATTTTGTGGTATATTTAAGACTTTTTCTTAGTCTTCTATGTTCTATCAATCTTGCATTTCTTTCATTTTAATCATTGCAGGATGAACTGCTTTATCATTTCTTTACTTTCTGCCTCTTTTTTCTTTCTTTTTAAAAGATTGATTTTGAGAGAGAGTGAGAGAGAGCACACGGGGGGTTGGGAGTGGGCAGAGGGAGAGGAACAAGAAGATTCTACCCCCACTTCAGAGCCCAAGCCCAGCCCGGTGCTTGATCTCAGGATTCTGAAGCTGTGACATGAGCTGACATCAGGTGCTTACCTGACTGAGCCACCCAGGTGCCCCTCTTTTTTCTTTCTTATCCTTTGAACACTGTTATTCATTTTAATTTGCTGTTTTTGTTGTTATTTTTGTTTTTTCTTTTGTTTTTCTAAAACAAGAAAGTCCTACTTTTGAGATTAAATCATATGTAATATATCAATACCTAAAATTGTTTAAAAATATCTCATTGGAAATATTTTACGTGCAATTTTTAAAAATATATATTTTTTTTATTTACTCATGAGAGACAGAGAGAGAGGCAGAGACACAGGCAGAGGGAGAAGCAGGCTCCATGCAGGGAGCCTGATGTGGGACCCGATCCCTGGCCTCCAGGATCACGCCCTGGGCTGAAGGCAGGCACTAAACCGCTGAGCCACCCAGGGATTCCCCTATGTGCAAATTTTAAATATATATTTCTTAAAAGACTGGTGAAGCAGAAGATGAAGTTGCTCCAACTAATCTCATATTTGAATCTAAGTCATCATTTTATAGCAGTCATTGTTCTTAATTAGCCATTGTTGATTTTAACATTGAAGAAAAAACTGATTCATAGATTTGAGTAGGCACAACTAACATTTTATGGTCGCTTTTTTTGTATTATATAATAGTACTCAGTATTATTTATTTAGAACAGAATAAATTACTATATCTTGTTTTCTGTTTGGCAATAGGCAGTCTCCAGTTATTTTTTTTTTTAACATTTTATTTATTTAGAGCACTTTGAAGTTCACAGCAAAATTAAAAAGGTACAGAAAGTTTTTATAAATGCCTTGCTCTGGGGATCCCTGGGTGGCGCAGCGGTTTGGCGCCTGCCTTTGGCCCAGGGCGCGATCCTGGAGACCCGGGATCGAATCCCACGTCGGGCTCCCGGTGCATGGAGCCTGCTTCTCCCTCTGCCTGTGTCTCTGCCTCTCTCTCTCAATCTGTGACTATCATAAATAAAAATAAAAAAAAAAATAAAATAAAATAATAAAAAAAAAGAAACTTACCTCCCCTCTGCTCTTTCTGGGTGTGTTTCCTCTATAAAAAATAAATAAATAAATAAAAAATAAATGCCTTGCTCTCACACATGCATAGTCTTTCCCACTATCAACATCCTCACCAGAATGACACATTTGTTACTACTAATAAACCTATATTGTCATAATATAACTCTGACTTCCTTAGCCAGGAGTTCTAGAGAAAGCAATCTCCATGTTGCTAAGCATTTCCTTCACATCTTTTTAACACTCCTAGGCTAGAGAAGACTGCTACAGTAGAGATTAAAGACTCAGCCAAGTGGCATAAATGAACCTGGTACACACAACCTGCCCAGGAAACTAAAGGAGTGAAAGCCTCCCAAGTTGCTCCTGCTAAACAGAAAGCTTAGTCATGACTCCCTCTCTTTAATTAATTTGTCACTGCTTTCATTTGGGAAATGGTATTAGGCTTGCTCTTTCCTGTGCCTCAGGCAGGTTCACTGTCATTAGCTCGTGAGCCATTTCACTAGTTTTTCACTATATTAGCCCTTCCACATATATTGAATGAAAATAATGGATCATAATGGTTTCTGGCAGGAAAAATGAAAATATCTTTCAGCCACCTCTATCTTCATACCTTAGGATGGCCTATTAACATTAAAAAAAATGTCTTGGACCCACACCATCTAGCTAACTTTTTAAAGGATCTTATTGAGGTTGGCCAGCCAACGTCATTACAGCTCTTGCTATAAAGAAAATATTATTTGATATCTATATATTTACATTTTTTTTCTCCTTACCCTTTCCCTTCCTTCTCCTTCACTTCTTTATTCTTTATTTTAATGCTGCCTTATAATTATGGTATAGGTAGACAATTCAATATAGTTATCAAGGATTCAGAACATAGTTAATTCTTTCTTTTATTTCTTCATATTTCTTTCAATTGCAAGCAAAAAGAAAAAAAAAGTCACTTCTTTACCTGAGGTAGAAGGTTAAATAAAAGCAGTTTTGCTTGTTCTTTTTTAAACAAACTATTTCATAAAATATTACCAGTTCTTTTCTTAAGAGAACCCAAAACTTGTGAATACCAAACTTTTTTTAACAATGTTTTGAGGTACTAATAAGGTATGAAAGAAAAGCATATATTGGCAAAATTAATTGCCAGTACTATATTAAAAATAAATAATAGGGACACCTGGATGCCTGAGTCAGTTAAGTGGCTGGCTACCTTCAGCTCAGGTCATGATCTCAGGGTCCTGGGACCCAGTCCCCCATCAGGATTCCTGCTTAGCAGGGAGTCTGTTTCTCTCGCTCTGCCCCTCTACCCACTTGTGTGTGCGCGCTCTCTCTCTCTCTCAAGTAAATAAAACCTTAAATATAAACAAACAAACAAATAAATAAATATTACATTTGAGAATTTCAACCTTAAGAAATATTTAGTCATTTATAGTTCCAATGCTTTACATAGAAGTATACATGCTCAAAGGCATTAGTCTCATAAATTTACTGGAATATTTATAAAATGGATGATTATTGCTTGATTTTTTGAATCTGAACTTTATTTAAAAAATTTTTTTTTAAATTTTTTTGTCTTATTTATTCATGATAAACACAGAGGGAGAGAGGGAGAAAGAGAGGCAGAGACATAGGCAGAGGGAAAAGCAGGCTCCATGCAGGGAGCCCAATGTAGGACTCGATCCCGAGTCTCCAGGATCACGCCCTAGGCTAAAGGCAGGCACTAACCCCCTGAGCCACCCAGGGATCCCTGAATCTGAATTTTAATTCATTTTCCTTTTTTAATATTTAAGTTTCTTATCCAAAATTCTATTTTTTGCTTCTTCCCTCTTAATAAACATGTCAATACTACTTGTTTATTTTTACTTACAGCCATTATACTGTGATATAATTTAATCTGAATTGCTCCTCAATAAATCATAGTAGGTATTTTATCTTTGCAACAATGCCTTGTTTTGTTTTTTTAAATCGTATTTTTCTATATCTGTGTCAAAATATTTCATGGTTTTGGAAATTTCATTGTGTTCTATTTATGCCAAAATTTTCTATGCATGTGACCCTCTAAATAAAAAATAATAATAATTTAAAGCGTTACTGCCATAAATATGACTGAACTGAGTGAAAGGAATAATAGTTTACCTTTTAAAAGATTTAACATTTTTGAAATATATAGATTTAATTAGATGCCTGACATATGAAATAAACATATTAAATAAATATTTAAAAATAGATGCATTTGATCATAACATAGATAAATCAACCAAAATACATATTATTTGAAAAATATATCACTTTTTTAATTGATCTATTTGCTACTTTATTTACAAAACTTTTGGGACGCCTGGGTAGCTCAGTGGTTGAGAGTCTGCCTTTGGCTCAGGGAGTGATCCTGGAGTCCTTGGATCGATTCCCACATTGGACAACCTGCATGGATCCTGCTTCTCCCTCTGCCTATGTCTCTGCTTATCTCTCTTTTTGTCTCTCCTGAAGAAATAAATTTAAAAATCTTAAAAAAAAAAGATTTATCTACAAAACTTTCATTAGCCCGCACTGGTTTGTTAAGAAACAAATAAATCTGGTTGTAATCGTTTAGTTAGCAGAATTAGTTTAAATTTAATAAAAAGACATAGTCAATTACAATATATTGTGTATTATTTCATAATATGTTTATAATTATCTTTATTCCAAGACTATATATTTACATGAAGACTGCTTGTATATTTCATTATTTTTTTTAATTTATGCTCAACTTAAATGTCTAAACTCACAAAAGATAAGGGAATATCAGTAACTTTAGCCACTTTTAGTTGTTTTTATTAATAGCCACAGCTATAATCTGACTTTCCATAAAGCAATAAATAGGACTCTAAAAATATATATGTGAAGCCAGGTCTGTGTCTTTTACTTACCTTGAATCTCCATCCATACAGTCAATGATAGAGAGTCATAGCCAGAATTGAAATTCAAAATGAAATTCAACAAGGTAAAGGAAATATCTAAGATCAGTAAGTACATATATGTAATCTTGCTCTGTTCCCAGACTTTTTTACTAGTACTAGGTCTCCTCTAGGGTCAGGTCAGCCTTAAATTTGCTAATTTCTATTGAGAAAAAAACTACAGATCAGATATGCCCCTTACAGTTTACCATTTGTACAATGCTTTACAATTACTCCTTAGAAGATAGTATGTATATCTGTCTTTTAAAAATTTATTTCTTAATATCAGTATAATTAGCATACAGTGTTATATTAGTTTCAAGTGTGCAATATAGTGATTCAGCACTTTTATACATTATTTAGTGCTCATCGAGGTAAGTGTACTCTTAACCCCCTTCACCTATTTTACCCATCCCTCCCATCCATCTCCCCTCTGGTAACCACCACTTTGTTCTCTATATTTAAGATCTGGTTTTGTGTTTTTGTTTGTTCGTTTGCTTGTCTCTTTTTTCTTTGTCAATTTGTTTTGTTTCTAAATTCCAGATATCAGTGAAATCATTTGGTATTTGTCTTTCTCTGACTGACATGTTGCACTTAGCAATATACTCCCTACATCCTTCCATATTTTTGCAAATAGCAATATTTTACTCTTCTTTATGGTTGAGTAATATTCCATTGTATACATATAACCACACCTTCATTTTCCATTCATCTCTTGATGAACACCTGAGTTGCTTCCATGCCTTGGCTATTATAAATAATGTTGCAATAAACATAAGGGTGCATATATCTTTTTGAGTTAGTGCTTTGTTTTCTTTGGGTAAATATCCAGTAGAGGAATTACCAGATGTTATGGTAATTCTATTTTTAATTTTAATTTTTTAATGCTATAAATATTTGTGTTAAAAATTCAAATAAACAACTGAATATTACATGACAAGGGACTAGAAAAAGAAAAAGAAGAGACTTTTCTAAAATTAGCAGAGGAAGAAAATAACAAAGAAAAATCAGAAATACATAGATATCAGAATAACAACATAACATTGAAAGTCATGACAAGTTTTTCCAAAAAAATAAACAAATTTTACAGTGTTTTAACTACATTAATTAAGACAAAAAGAGAGAAGACTCAAAACCAAAATGAGAAATGGAAGATAAAACAATACAATGGGTACCACAGAAATATATAGTGAGATAATAGATTACTACAAACAATTATATACTAACAAATCAGATAACTTAGAAAAAAAAACGGATAACCCCTAAAAATGCACAAGTTACCGAGATTGAATCATGAGTCTTAAATCCAAAAATAGAAAAATCTTCTTACAACAATAAAAAGAATGAAAGTTGAATGAGGAATAAAAAAATCTCCCAGTACAGAAAAGCCTAAGAATACATGGCTTTATTGGTGAATTCTATGAAACATTAAGAAAAATAATACAATGTTTATCTAAATCTTACAAAAAACAGAATAGAGGGAACATATTTAAAATCATTTTATGAATCCAGTATCATCCTGATAACCAAAGCAAGATAAAAGTCCAAGCCCAGCAGGCCCCTCCCCCAAAAGACCAGTACAAACCCTTGGGTGCAAGGGAGAGACCAAAAATAACAAAGACAAGAAAGGATCAGAGAAAATCTCTAGAAACAAACACAAAATAAGTTTTTAAAAATGGCAATAAATACATACCTATCAATAATTACTTTGAATGTAAATACTTCAATCAAAAGACATAGGGTGCCAGAATGGATTAAACAAAAATAAAAACAAGACTTATCTATATGCTGTCTACAAGAAAGTCATTTTAAATATTTTATTTATTTGAGAGAGAGAGTGAGCATACAGCAGCAGGTGGGGGTAGGAGCAGGGAAGAGGGAGAGAGAGAATCTCAAGCAGACTTTGAGCACAAAGCCCAACATGAGCCTCAGTCTCACAACCCTGAAATCATGACCTGAGCTGAGATCAAGAGTGGACCCCTTTAACAGGCTGAGCCACCCAGGTGCTCTAAGAGAGTCATTTTAGACCTAAAGATAACTGCAGATTGAAAGTGGTGGAGTGGAGAAACATTTATAACAAAAATGGATGTCAAAAAAAAGCCAAAATAGCAATACTTATATAGAACAAACTAGACTTTTTTTTGTTCTTGTATTGTTTTTATCCTGCTTTGATATTAGAGTACCTATGTCTTAACCACAGTCTGCCCCGGGAATCTTATGCCCTACCACCTAATCCTCATATCTTGGATTCTTCCTATTCTATTTGCTATCATTCAAACTCTTTTCACACTTTACTGCCTTTGCTCATTTATTTTCCTACAAGAAACTCCTCAAGGTTAATGAGCAAAACACATTAATTTAAATTCTGCAAAATCAATTGATCACTACCCACTTTTTCAATGACTCTGGGAAGGATATATAGTTTGTGGTAAGTAAAACTGAAAGAAGAAGGATTTAAATCATTTTCTTTTTATCACTAACAGGACAAGAATAGATTAAGTTTGTATCACCTTTTCCATGATTAATTGTTTTCTAGGAAATATTTTTTGGTTTCATCATAAAATAGTAATAGCGACACAATGTGGCTAGTTTTGTTTAAGGAAAGTCATTGTAACTATGTAATAATTATTCCTCGTATCTTAAATTAGTTTAATTTTATCCTTTTCATTGTCCTTCTTCTATATTAGTATGTGTAAATCAATAGGGAAACATGAAAAATAATTACTTCATGTTAATTCCATTTACTAAATATTTGCCACATGTTGATCTGTGTGAATCATGTTCCTCCTATATGAAGCTTCTGAAAAAGCCAAAAGTATCCACCACCTGTACAAAAAACACAGAGAATGCATTTTGAGTGTTAAACTCTTTTTGACTTTAGCTAATTTCATGTCTTTAATTTGCTTTTACCCTCATTTATTAACCTAAGGAATTTCATTTTTGTTTATTTTTGCCATACCATGCAGTTTTGTAAGCCATTTTAAATCCAGTTGAAATATAATCATGTAAAAAGAAATAACACCATGGTTCTTTAATTCCCAGGCAACATATTTCTACAGAATCTCCTAAATCATAGAACCTTGAAATGAATTGAGGCTACAACAACATTTGCAACAGAAAAATAACTATTACTATAAAGCCTTAATTAGCTAGAACCTATAATTAGCCAGCATTCATTAAAGATTATTTGAATTCACACAAATGGTGTATACATAAGTAGCCATGTGCACTTAGTTTAGGAGAGTATTTCTGCAAGACTATTTACTATAAAAAGATAAATACACACAGATATAAGCAATTGTAATGGTATTTATATGTAACTAAGCAAAGGGTAAATGTACATACAGAGACCAAACAGTTAAACCATTTTGTTATAATGGAAGGACATCTATATTACATAAACACTGTATTCATTGTCTGCCAAAATATTTATTTGTTTGTTTCAGTTTTTCTGTTTTGTCGTTCTGTGACAAAATTATAGGACAGCAATAATGGCACAGCAACCAAAAGCTTAAAGGCTTTCTCAGGAAAAAAGGGAGACACTATTTTGGAAAACAAATGCTTATTTTATCTGTGGTATATCAAATGAGATTGATGTGAAAAAAATCTCTCAAAGTGACAAATATCTAAATTCCCTGAAACTATTCAAAATATGTCAAATGTTTATTAAATATTTAGCAACATGTTAAATAAATTCTGATAATTTTTAGAGAAAAATTTAGTGATAATTCAATGCTTCTAAAAATGTTGACTTATCTCTAATTGGAGTAGGAATAACTGTAAGGTCCATTAATTTCATAACTGAGTGTTATTTATATGAGTTTTAGGAGTCAGATAAATTTTAGTAAATTATTTTTTTGTGAGACTCAGGTGCTTTATTTATTATCTGATGATATCTGATTATTCTTTATATGGGTTTTCAGAAATCCAGGCATCTTGAGTTCTTTAACTGCAAGTTTTTATCTACAACAAATGATTTAGACATAAAACTCCCTATAACTACTTGTTTTTATATCAAGGCAACTTGCAGATTCATCTTGCACAAATCATGCATATTTTTTCGTAATTCTATAGCAGTAGTTTATTTACTCTGAACAATGTGTATAATCATATCCATAATCATATGTATTCATCTTTTGAATCGCACGTTTTGTCTCCATGGGGTATGGTAAGGTATTAATCTGTGCAAGTGGAACAAAGAACTTGTGGTATGGCCTTGTCTATGCTTTCTGTTCCTGGTATACCCTGCTAGCCAATTGAAATGGTTAATTTTATGTCCCTTGAGTAGGCCATCGTACATGGATATCTGGTCAAAAATGTCTGGATGTTGTTGTGAAGGTATTTCTTTAGATGATATTAATTTTACATCAATAGATTTTAAGAAAAGTAGATTGCCTCCATAATGTAAGTAGGCCTCATTCAAACAGTTAAAGCCATCAAGAGAAAGTCTGACCTTCCCTTAGCAGGAAGGAATTCTACCAATAGTCTGTCTATGGGCTCATATAACAACATCAAGTCTTCCCTAGGTCTAGCTGGCCAGCCTACCTTGCAGATCTTGGACTTGCCAGTCTCCACAAACACATAAGCCAATTCCTTAAAATCAATCAATCAATGTCAATTAATCTTCCCACCCCCTCCTGCCCCCCCCCCTTTCTTTTATGGGTTTTCTGGAAAACCCTGACTAAAACACCAACTAAACTATGTGTGTTCATTTTGAAAACATTTTACAAGGGAAAACATTTGTCATTCAGGTAAACGTTGTCCATCTACTGCATGCCAGGTATTGTGTTAGGGATAGCCAATAAATAAATAAATATATAAAAACATAGGTTATACTTTGAGATGACTTGAAAATCGGTGAGGAAAAATATACATGAAAACCAAGAACTTAAAACAAATAGTATATTTACATGGAGATAGTAGAATAAATTATGGAGAAGAATGAATCTTTGTTTTATAAAAAAAAATCTTGTTAAAGAATGAACAATAAGGTAGGAAATATCTGGAGAGAACAATAGAAAAAAAAAGCATGGTGGGTTATGAACATCATACAATGGTATTGATTTTTATCCTATGAATAGGGAATTCATTCAAAGTTCTTAAGCTTAGATATCAAATATGCAAGTTTAGATTTTTATTTTGATCACTGATAATATTATAAGTGATCATTTGCACAGGGTGGGAACAGAAGACAGAAAACTATTGAGATTATTGCATTAAGCTAGAGAAGAAATGATAAAGAGTTAGTAGAAGTGGAATAAAAGGAACATATTTATAAATATTAATGATATTATTTTGGGTACAGAGACCATAATACAGACTTCTATTGAGATTTCCTGCTTGGATCAGTGGTGAGTATGGCTACCTAAATAAGACATAACAGAAAAATGAATAAATCCACAGGACAATATAATGGTACATTTTGAAAATGTTGCATGTGAGGCATAAGTAGTTATATGCTGTAAATTTATTTACTTTGTCCATTAAGCTGTTAGCAAATAGGTGCCTTGGTTTTTGAAGTTCAACCATTAAGACAAGAGTTTTTCCAGTTATGGAAAGATGAGAGAATTACTGCTTTATTCCCTTAATAAGAAATAAACATGTTCGTCTCTTTCTAGCAGTGTTAGAATTAAAATCCTTTTAATTGTGAGAACATTATGTTCTTGGATATCCTTTTGGGTTTCTCATTACTAGAATATTTCCAACATAGTCCTCTTAAGACCTCAAGATTCTGGGACACCTGGGTGGCTCAGCAGTTGAGATTTGCCTTTGCTCCAGGGCGTGATCCTGGGATCCGGGAGCAAGTCAGACATCAGGCTCCTTGCAGGGAGGAGCAGCCTATGTCTCTGCCTCTCTCTCTCTCTCTCTCTCTCACTGTCTCTCATGAATAAATAAACAAAAATCTTAAAAATAAAAACAAACCTCACGATTCATTTATTTCCTGATACTGAATAGAGATTCACAATTAGAATAACTACAGGTATTTTTCTCTCTAACCTTCTTGCTTGTATAATTTTTTTTTGAGGAGTATATCACAAAGTTAGGAAGCCTCTTCCCTTACATTTTTCCTAGGATCTTACTGTTCTCATTTTGGTGAAGAAATATGTAAAATATTTTAAAAATATAAGAACGTTGAACTAGAAATAAACAGATTAAGTTCAAATTATGGCTCCCTAAAGCTCTATATAGTTTCTCAATTACAGATTCCATAAGAAGCAAGATTTGTTTTACTCAGTATTCACTACTGTACACTGACAAATCTGCCAAGCAAAGTGTTTTTCCTCCTAAGTGACTCTAAGACTAAAGATAAATGACATTGGGAGAGTATCACCTCTAATTTAATCAACTTGGACCAAGTTGGCAGAATCACAGTAATAAAGTAGAGATCTGAGGCCCACCATTCCTGCCACCTGCTGATCAGGTATCTTTATGCATTAAAGACTTTCAGACTTCTAGAAAAACAGTTCAGAATATATATTATAATATATATAGAATATATATATAAGTATATATTATATAATATAATATATATTTATATATTACTATATATATATTACAATTTTATTATAAAGGAAAACTGCATTGGAACTTTTTATGAATTAATGATGTTATAAATTTACTCAAATAAATAAATATTCCTAGTAAAGCAATTTGACAAAAACAAGAAATGGTGGCAGAGGGAATAATGCACAGAGACATAGAGTCAGAGTGGAGATAGGAGAAAGATTTTAAAAATTCAGTATGTGAATTTAAATTTTATCAAAATAGTGTTAACATGATGTATAAACCTATCTTCAAAATGTTTACCTCAGAATAACCATAGGTCAAGAAAGCTGTAGAGGAATGCATGCATCAGGAAGAAAATCATAAGGAAATAAGGAGATTAATTTTTATCTTTGTAATCCTGTGAACTACTATGTCAAACAACTGTTTATAGTTTCAGGTGTTGGTAACAACAATGCGGTAGGGAGAAAAATGCCCCCCACCAAACAAACAGACAAGATCGGGCGCGTTCAGGGTGGTATGGCCGTAGACCCACCAAACAAACAGAACCCAAATGTTGACACCCCAATCCTCGGAACCTGCGAATACGCTGGGTAAAATTGGTTATATGCTAATCAACTGACCTTAAAATGGGGAGATTATCCTGGATATTCCAGTGGGCCATTATAAACACAAATATCCCTAAAAGTAGAATAGGGAGGTAGGAAAAGAGAATCAGGTAAAGAGGTGCAATGACAAAAGCTGAGTAAGAACAAGAAGATATGAGAACTTGACTCATTGCTGGCTTATGTAGAGGAAAGAGGGCACAAACCAAACACAGGTGGCCTCTAGATGCTAAAAAAAAAAAAAAAAAAAAAAAAAAAGGATCCCTGGGTGGCTCAGCGGTTTAACACTTGCCTTTGGCCCAGGGTGTGATCCTGGAATCCTGGGATCAAGTCCTACATTGGGCTCCCTGCATGGAGCCTGCTTCTCCTGCCTGTGTCTCTGCCTCTCTCTCTGTATCTCTCATGAATAAATAAATAAAATCTTTAAAAAAAAGCATGAAAAGGGATTCTACTTAAAGGAGATTAAGATTAAATATGGAGGCACCTGGGTGGTTCAGTGGTTGAGCCTCTGCCTTTGGCTCTGGTCGTGATCCCAGGGTCCTGAGATCGAGTTCCACAACAGGCTGTTTATGGGAAGCCTGCTTCTCCCTCTGCCTATGTTTCTGCATCTCTTTCTGTGTCTCTCATGAATAAATAAATATAATATTTTAAAAAGATTACATATGGAATTAAGGTTGCTAATAAACTGAACCTAAAATGGAGTATCTTGGATTATCCACCTGGTGCAGTCTAATCACAAGGGGTCTTGTAAAATGGAGTTCAGCAGGCTGAAATGAGACAGAAAAGGGAACAAAGGTCAGTGAGGGGAGAAGATGCTCCACTGATGACTTTGATTATGGAGGAAGAGCTAACAATAGGCATTTCAGGTGATACATAGAAGCTAGAAAGTGCAAGAAAATGGATTCTTCCCTAGAGCATCCAGAGGGCCTGCAGCCTGGCCAACACCTTGATTTTAGCTCAGTAAAATATGTCTTTAATTGTCAGAAGCCTAAGAATGGCAAGATAATACATTTATGTTGTTTGAAGCCACTGAATTTGTGGTATTTTATCCCAGCCATGCTAGAAAACAAGTCTGATTTTTCTAACAATTTATAACAATTTTTTAAAGATTTATATTTATTTATTCATGAGAGACACAGAGAGAGAGAGACATAAGCAGAGGGAGATGCAGGGTCCCCACAAGGAGCCTGATGCGGTACTGTATCCTAGGACCCCAGTATCATGCTCATAGCAGAAGGCAGATGCTCCACCACGAGCCACTCAGGTGTCCCAATTTCTAACAATTTTTAAAATTTTTTTTTTAATTTTTATTTATTTATGATAGACACAGAGAGACAGAGAGAGAGAGGCAGAGACATAGGCAGAGGGAGAAACAGGCTTCATGCACCGGGAGCCTGATGTGGGATTCGATCCCGGGTCTCCAGGATCGCGCCCTGGGCCAAAGGCAAGTGCCAAACCACTGCGCCACCCAGGGATCCCCCAATTTCTAACAATTTTTAAACTAAGCAAGTCCATAATTAGAATAAGATGCAGTGCTCACCCTAACACTTTTTATCAAGTAAGATCAAGTTGTAATGATGAGTATTGGGATGTATAGGCTGTAATCAGAGACAAGGATCATTTTCCTGCAACACCTTCAATTTATATTTATTTAAAGTATTGATATCTTTATAGATAATAGTCTTTACTAGCACTCTGGGCAAACAACCTGACATATTGACCCTGGTGGAGAACTTATTTTTTTAAAAGAGCAAAAAACCAAAATCAAACGACAACAAAAATAAAACAAATTTAAAAAATTACAGGATCACTCTCCAGTAGCATGCAAACACAATCTGAGGAAATTCTCAGACCAGAGGGAACCTGAGGTCCCATGTTAAAAAGAAAATAATAACAACAACAAAACAAGACCACAATCAAAGAAACACTGTGAATATGAGATGGTATTAAAAGGAGTCACTGTGGTCCTTAAGATATTGAGGTTTGGGTAGGCTCAGTATAGTGAACTATATGATGCTATAATCCTTTCTCTTTCTATGAAAACAAATGCCTCAATGAATAAATTCAAATTATTTTATTTACTCAATAAATGAGTAAAACAAAATATGTAATTAGTCCCACAAAGATAGGGGATAGGTCCCTGGCCTGCAGAGAGAGGGGTAGGAAGGGGTCCAGACATAGCCTGTAGGTAGAAAGACCAGCCCTGGTCTGGTAGGCCTGAGGGTGAAGAAGGGACTGGAGGACTAAGGGTCTGGGTGGGGATCTGCTCTGCGAGCTGGGCCTGAAACTCCAGCCCTGGGAGGTTCCTCACCCCAACTATGGAAGTAAAGATTCTGTAGGCCTTCTCTTCAGAGCAAAGTTCCATGCCTGAGGGCCACAGGGTTTTCTTATCCCTGACTGGGGATTGAGAGTACTTTATCCCAGCAGGGCTAGGTTTGGTGTCCAAAGTGCATCCAGGAAACTTTGCACATGTGCATGCTAGGAGGAATTGACCCATAGCAAAGAGAGGGCTCTGTGCTGCGACTGAGGATTTGAGTTAGTGAGGCTTCCAGGTAGGCCTGAAAATATTCAGCCTCCCTCTCCCAATGCATCTTTAACTCATCTTCATCTGGGGTTCTATTTTGAGTTTCCACTTGCCTTGGGACTACTACGACTGTCCCTACTCATCTTAAAGTGGCAAGTACTCTTTTCCCAACCTCTCCCTCTTCTCTCACCTCCAGCTCCTAGCAACTACTTTTTTCTACTATTTCTGAGTGACATTTTCTTCAAATTCTACACGTAAGTGATACTATACAGTATTTGTCTTTCTCTGTATGGCTTATTTCACTTAGCATAATGACTTCAAAGTCCATCCATGTTGTCACAAATATTAGAATTTCCTTGTGTTTTTTATGACTGAATAACGTTTCACTGTGTATAAATGTCACATCCTCTTTATGCATCCATCCATTGATGGCCACTTAGAATGGTTCTATGTCCCAGCTATTATAAATCATGCTGCAGTGAACATGGGAGTGCAGATATTTCTTGGACATACTGATTTTGCTCCATACAACCTGACTTGGAGTTACAGGATCACGTAGTAGTTCTCTTTTAAATTTTTTGAGGAACTACCATACTGTTTATAGAGTGGCTGCACAAATTTACATTCCCACCATCAGTACCCAAGGGTTCCCTTTTCTCCATATCCTCAAAAACACTTGTTATCTCCTGTCTCTTTGATGACAGCCATTTGTATTTTCTTGATGGTAGTGATGTTGAGCATCTTTTCATGTATCTGTTAGCCATTTGTATGTCTTCTTTGGAAAAATATCTATCTAGTCTCTCTTCCCATTTTTAAATGGATTATTTGGAGGGGTTTTTGTATTGATTTGTATGAGTCCTGTCTATATTTTGGATATTAATCCCTTATTAGATATATCATTTGCAAATATTTCCTCTCATTTTACAGGCTGCCTTTTCATTTTATTGATGATTTCCTTTGCTATGCAGAGGCTTTTTATTTTGTGATGTAGTTTGGCTTGTTTTTGTTGCCTTTGTTTGGGATTTAAATTGAAAAAAAATCATTACTATGACCTATGGCAAGGAGTTTACCATTTCTGCTTTTTTCTAGGAGCTTCACTGCTTCAGATATTAAATTTAAATCTTTATCCCACTTTGAATTGATTTCTATGTATGGAGAAAGGCAAGGGTTCTGTTTCATTCTTTTGCATGTAGATGTCCAGTTTTCTCAACCCTATTTATTGCCCCATTGAATATTCTTGGCTCCTTTGTGGTAAATTGATTGACATGTATGATTGGATTTATTTCTGGGCTCTCTATTCTGTTCCATTGGTCTATATGTTTGTCTTTATGCAAGTAGTATACTTTTTAAATTACTGTAGACTTGTAATGTATTTTGAAATTAGAAAGTGTGATGCCTGTAGCTTTATTCCTCTTTTTCAGGATTGTTTTGTCTATTTGGAGCCTTTTGTGGTTCTATACAAATTTTTTTTCCCATTTCTGTGAAAAATGCTGTCAGGATTTTGGCAAGGCTTTCACTGAATCTGTAGATGGCTTTGAATAGTATTTTAACAGCATTAACTCTTCTAATCCATGAGTATGGAATATTTTTCCATTCATTTGAGTTTTCTTCAACTTATTTCATTAGTGTACTGCAGTACCAGTTCTCTGGGCACCGGTCTTGTTTAAATTCACTCCTAAGAACTTTATTTTTGTTGACGTATTTGTAAATGGTAATTTTGTTTTGTTTTGTTTAATTTCTCTTTCGGATAGTTTGTAGTTAGTGTATATAAACATCATTGATTTCTGCATATTGATTTTATACCCTTCAACTTTATTGAACTTTTTAGTTCTAACAATTTTTATGAAGTCTTTAGGGATTTCTACATATAATAACATGTCATCTATGGATAGAAATAGTTTTATTACTTATTTTCCAATCTGAATGCCTTTTATTTATTTCTCTTACCTCATTTATCTGGTTAGAACCTCCAGTACTATGTTGAAAAGTGGCAAGAGGGGGATGTTTTGTCTATTTCCTGATTTCAGGGGAAAATTTTTCAGCTTTTTACCATTGAATATGATGTTACCTGAGAGCCTCTCATATATGGCCTTTATTATGTTGAGGTATGTTCTCTCTATACTCAGTTTGTTAAGAGTCTCTACCATGAGTGGATGTTGAATACTGTCAAATGTTCTTCTGCATATATTGAGATGATCATATAATTGTTATCCTTTATTTTGTTAAAGTGGTGTATCACATAGATTGATTTGCAGATACTGTACCACTCTTGAATCTTTGGAATAAACCTCACATTATCATGGTGTATGAACCTTTTAATTTATTGTTTAGTTTGGTTTGTTAATATTATGTTGAGTGTTTTTATATCTATATTCTGGCCTTGATGAATGAGTTTGGAAGTGTTCCCTTTTCTGTGTTTTGCTTTATTTTGTTTTTGAAAGTATTTGAGAAGTATTGGTATTAATTCTTCTTTAGATGTTTGATAGAATTTACCAGATAAGCTATCGTGGCCTGAACTTTTAGTGATTAGGAGGTTTTTGATTACTAATCAAATCTCCTTACTAGTAATCAGTCTGTTCAGATTTTCTATTTCCTCATGATTCAGTCTCAGTAGTTGTATGTATGATTCTAGGCTTTTATCCATTTCTTTTAGTTTGTCAGTTTGTTGGCATATAATTGTTCATAGCAGTCTCATGATCCTTTATTCTTGTGTGATATAATTTATAATGCCTCCTCTTTTATTCATAATTTTATTAATTTTTGTCCTTTTTCCTCGGTGATTTTAATAAAAGTTTTTGTTTATTTTGGTTATCTTTTCAAATTGTGATGTTATATTTATAACCGTATATATATATATACACATATATATATGTAATCATATATATATATAATCATATATACACGCACATGCACAGACACACACACACACACACACAATTTCTGAAATGGAGCTTGCAAGTTATTGCCACTTAGAATGAGTTAAAGGCTTTGTTTTATCCTTTAAGTCTAGCTTCAGATAAAGCTCTTCCAAGGGTTCATGGACACATAGGAACCACTAAGAGTTACAGGAATATTCTGATCTCACAGGTAAACACTGGTGAGGGCCCCACAAATCACAAAGTAATAGCATTTAGTTAATATGACTAAAATATTCTATGTTTTATTTCAGGTTATTTTTAAGTAAACTATATAAGTTTATGCAATTCAGTTTAAATTTGTATGAGAGGGTGGAATTTAAAAACATGGTAAATGATGATCATATCTCTAAAAGATGATCTCACCTCTAAAAGTTCATGTATCAACAACAATAAGACATCAACACCATTTAATATTTATTTATTTATTTTTAACAATTTCATTTATTTTGAGAGAGCAAGAGAGCACACAAGCAAGGGGGGAGGCAGGGAGGGCATCGAGAGAGAGAGAAAATCCCAAGAAGACTCTATTCTGAGTGTGGAGCCAGATGCGGTGCTCAGTCTCATGAGCTGAGATCATGACCCTAGTCAAAATCAAGAGTCAGAGGCTTAAACTGACTGAGCCACTCACACACCCTGTCATTTCATATTTAAATTAACTTCCTCATGAAATTTGATATTTTAACAGAATATGATTATGTTAACCAATTTGCCTTTTATAATTCTGCTGAATCTATCTCATTTATGGTACAGAAATTTTTATCTTGTTTCCTTTGTTTTACCAGAAACAATGTTTCTATATATTTGTGTATTTTTCTGTCATCTACCTATCTAAAACTGGTAAACCTTCTGTTTACTAATGCAATATTTCTAGATTTATGAGTAGTCATCTTTTATCTAACAATGCTTTTAAAATCTCTTCATAGGGAATCTTCAGTGCCTTACAGTCCTAGAGTTACGCTAAGTTTCTTCCACCTCTCTGGGATTTACCATTTCCATACAATATGATGTTTGATTCATTGGTATAGTGGTTCAACATGCTTAAAATTCTCAAATTATTTGCTCAGGTTGAAGGAAAAAAAAAACATTTTTGCTGAAGATTACCATCACTTTGTGTGATTCTTTTTTATTATTATTTTGCCAGAGAGTTATTTTGATGCTCATATTCATCTTCTCTTTCCACTAGTCTTTCAGTAAGTGTCCTGCTGTCTCTCCTGAGTCTAACATCCTGTTTCTTTCTATATCAAGTTGTGTGTCTTCTACTTATTGAATATATTACAAAGAAAATACACAGAGTATATGTTATAAGCACATTTGTGCATTTTGTGAAAATAACAAATAAGTTAACAGTAGTCAGGTCAGATTATTCGCACTAAAATATCGCTTTCTAATGCTATTCATCTTAGTGCATAAGTAAAACTCATTTTTAAATCTCACAGTTAGAAGTACAATCCAGCCCATGAGCAAAAGGAATAAATTTGTGGAATATGCTCTGATACGGCAACAGGAAATCAGAATGAACTGCAGATTCTTTGCAACACAGAAGCATTTATTCCTGAGGATGGGAAGAAATGATTATCTGCTCACCAGTGGGCTGAAATCCACAAACAGCAAGGCCACTCTGGCACTATGATTAACTTTAGCCAATCCTTCACCCAGAGGTGATTTCTGATGCTCGACAGTTTTGTTATGGCAAAAAAATCTGGTTACCAAATAATCAGAAGCTAAAATAAAATATTTCCTGAATATTTTAAGATTTTTCCTTCATTAGAAGCTGACATTACCATAATAATGTATTATTTCTTTAATATAATTAAAATTAAATTCAGCACGAATTTTTGTCACTATTATTCATGTTCTACTCTCAAAACTTAAACTATATATTAGCCTGAATTTAATGAATACTTTAAAGTAAATATAATGTTTTGATGATATAAAACAAAATTAATTTAAAAAAACAGTAGAATTTTTTAAAAAGCTACAATAACTAAAAAACCGAGAATGTATAGTGGGCTCCATCTCAATTAAATCTCAGCCATAGAAAATACTATCCAGTTATTAATATCTCTCCCCTTTGTGTGTTTGTGTATGCTTGCTTATGTGTATGAAATAAATTCAATACATAAGTAATCATATATATTCAAGATATCTTCATATACACTTATATGAATCTAAGTATACACACACGCATATATATGTGAATAGAGAGGGGATAATCATAACAATTGAGTCAGATTTTGTGTCATTATATGTTATATTCATTTAGTTACCCACATTTAACCACTCTTCATTTTTTCAGAATTGTTCACAGTGCTATCCACCAAAGAGATGAATGTATTTTTGTGAATGACTGAATGGTTACTAAGGCTAGTGAAGTTAAACTACTTCCTTGCAAAGAATTTTATAAACTAACTTTTCTGAAAAATCTCCCTCAAAAACCACCACATTGTAATGATAGATAAATATATTTTAGTACAAAGCTGAAATTATAAGAATCTCAGAGAAATTTCCATGATCCAGAATTGAAAAAAAAACAAAACTCAAAACCAGAAAGATATGCATTTGCCTTATCCTTGGCAATATGTGTAACCCAAGACCCTGATACTTAAGCACAAGTCAAAGGATACAAAATCATGTCATTAAAAAAAGTGAGAATTATATAAATTCACTTATTTTCAACCAGGGAAACAGGAAAGTTTACTGGGTTAAAAAACAATTATAAATGAGAATTCATATGCTCTACTTTGACTTTAGGTCATTTGAAGTTTTAATTTTAAAGGATGTATGATTCAAGTAACCACAAGCTACAAAATACACATTAATGTCAATCTTTGTTGATAGCACTTAAATGTTTCAACAGAATTGAAAGTAAAATTTCTTTGAAGGCACACATCATCAACTCAAGCAACAATGATTTCCACAGACAAAGCTCCACTAGATATGAAATGCTGATTCTAAATTACATTGCACAAAAGGAAATACTCTTGATCTTAGCCAATAGGCCAAGAAGCGATGAAAGGAAATAATTTATCATGAGAACAAGCAGAAAGAGTAAGCATCAAGTGTAGATTTATAGGAAATTTAATTATTAAAAATGCAGGATAAAGGAATGTAAGCATATTTACCATTGTTAAAGAGGTAGAATGTGAAATAAACTAAGTACTATCAAAGTAGTCTAGATATATTTGAGAAAGATCCAGTCAGAAATAACAATTGGAAGGAATGTCAATATAATTAAAATATAAGTTCAGCGGAGGGTATAAAATAAAGTAGCACAGCCACTTACAGAATCTGTTTACTGGAGTATATATTTTAAATTACACACAAACACACACATATATTTAAATTACATATATACATAAATGTGCATATGTATATATCTATAATATAAATAAAGGTGAGAAATTAGTTCAGAGAAAGAAAGATACAGGAAATATAAAGGAGAGTAAGAGATATGGAGAATACATTAAAATAACAACATAGGAGTTGCAGAAGAAGGGAATAGAAAAGAATTAAAGGGCAGCCCAGGTGGCTCAGCAGTTTAGTGCTGCCTTCAGCCCAGGACATGATCTTGGAGATCTGGGATCACGTCCCATGTCAGGCTCCTTGCATGGAGCCTGCTTCTCCCTCTGCCTGTGTCTCTGCCTCTCTCTCTCTCTCTCTCTCTCTCTGTGTGTGTGTGTGTGTGTGTCTCTCATGAATAAATAAATAAAATCTTAAAAAAAGAGAAAAGATTTAAAAAAATTTGCTATATCAACCTTTTAATAACAAATTCTATATTTAAAATAATATTGCCATACTGATTAATAGTAATTGATAGATTTGAGGATTGTTAGATTGTAAAAAATGATATTAAGTTCTAGAGCCATAATGGATATATATTTATTATTTAAGGTAGTAAGACATAAGTAGCTCTTTTAGTTATTTTATTTTAAGATTTTATTTATTTATTCATGAGAGACACACAGACAGAGGCAGAGACATAGAGGGAGAAGTAGGCTCCTCGCAGGGAGCCCAATGTGCAACTAGATCCCAGGACTGGGATCAAGGTCTGAGCCACCAGCTGACTCTCAACTGCTGAGCCACCCAGGTATCCCTCTTTTAGTTGTTTAAAACCCTAAGAGGTTCTTAAGCAAAGAGATTGGTGTATATCATTGGGGACTATATAAGGAAAACAAGAGTACAGAAGGAGGAACTTTCTTCTATGTTGAAAAGAAGATTATCTTGGCAGCAAAATAGAAATCAGATTTATTTCTACTTACATATGTATATATATATTTAAATAAAATATGTGAAGAATGAGGAATTTTCAAAAAGTGCCAATTATCTCGGCTTTTGAAGTTGTCTCTATAGGCACCTCCATAGGTTATAATAGTAGACCCAATGTGTTTTCATTCCTGAATTAATTTTGACAGCTAGGTATATCTCAGGGGCATCCGAAGCCATTAATGGTTATGTTATATATACTATCATTCTAATTCATTCTAGGTGTACCCATTTTCTCTCTGAAATAACATTTGATCTTAAAAATTCTCAATTTACTACAATCATGTCCATTTTATTTTAATTTGTCTTAAATATACTATTTTTAAATCTCAAATAAATCTCCTCTAGCAAACTGAAATGGGGCTAGGCAAATATTTCCCTCATTTGTTCCACTCATGAGGGCCTTCATTTGCATTCAGTCCTTTAATTTTATCTGTCTCTCCTGAGCATAAAATACTGAAGTGTGTAGTCATCAGCCATAAAGTAACCCATTCCCAGCAACTACCCATTAATGTATAGGTATAACTGCATAATTCCTTTGTTGAGGGCAGGATAATAGTGATTCTTAGCATGTTATTTGATTTTTGGCCAAAGGCAGTAAGACTATCTAAATATCCTCCATCCTTATTTTGTTTCTTGACTTGTCATACAATATTTACAATTCTCCATTTTATACTTAGAAGTTAAGTATTTAGCTCAGTAGTATTATCTAGCTTATCAAAGATAACTCTCCCTTGACAGTTTTTCTGAATAGTCATACAATCTAAAATTAATAAAAGGCAGATACTAATCTAGATGGGCAAAGGAGCAGCCATTTGCTTATTTTCTTATAGCTTATTAATGAGATACTATATGTGAGTTCTGGTTCTGTGATCCATTTCATCTCATTCTATTTATGTATATTTACTGGATAAATGATTAAGGAGCTTTTAGATGACTGGGAATAAGTTAACTCTTTCTTAAGCAGAGAAAGGAGGGGGGAACGTGAGGCACAACCTGAAATTTTAGAGAAGTGTTTAATGAAATGCGTTTATGCAACAAAATATATTCATTAGACCTCTCTCCTCTTTTCCTTAATCCCACTGACCAAATAAAGTGATTCTAATTTTACATACTCTATAAATTCGGCTTAATTAGGAGGAATTAAATTGTCAAAAACAATGTGTTCTCATATTTTATATAAAAATAGCAAAATAGGGGGATCCCTGGGTGGCTCAGCAGTTCAGCTCCTGCCTTTGGCCCAGGGCATGATTCTGGAGTCCTGGGATCGAGTCCCACATCAGGCTCCCTGCATGGAGCCTGCTCCTCCCTCTGCCTGTGTCTCTGCCTCTCTCTCTCTCTGTGTGTCTTTCATAAATTAATAAATAAAATCTTTAAAAAATAGCAAAATATTTGCCATAAGATAATTTAGAAGTCAGATTTGGTACTTGCAAGGCAAGTTACACAGTATTTATTTACATACTGTGGAATGAGAGTAATAAACTCTTCAGTTGCTGTATATGACTAATTGTATATTTGGTATCAAATTGCATATAGAGGAGAAGCAACTGTATTTATTATCTTTAATTCTCTTCATCTCTTATTTTATCATTTAATTACATATTAGGCAAATATGTATACTATGAAAAAAGCTATTTTAATACATGTTTTATCACTGCCAAAATATAACAGCTTTTGAGATATCTGAGAAATACAGTCCATCCTGATATAAGTATTTTATACTTTGGAATCCAAAATAATCAAATATATTAAATTCCTGACAGATTATCAATTACTTCGGCTTATCCTCTGCCTAGTAAAATATTTGTAGCATGAAAATATTTCTATATTTTACATAATAAGTGCTTTCCAATTTTCCACTTTGCTTTAATTACTCCTTTGAAGATAAGAGCTTTCAGAGAGTGCTTGACTTAGAATGAAGCACATCAGGGGTAATGGAACCACAAAGATGGCTGAGGTTAAACCACAGAAATATTACAGGTTTAATTACATGAGTGGATGAAGGTATAATGCAATTATACCATAAAATTGAGTTAAAGACCAGTAATCAAAACTCCAGATTGTAGCATTATCCTAAATTTTGTTCTTGCATTTTGCCTCCATCTAAAACACATTCCATGTCTCCATATCCCTTCCATCCACCGTCTTGAAATCTAGTATTAACATATGCCATCATGTTCTTCCACCATTTAAAAAACTTCATTTTTCTTGTAATCTCTATTTCCACTTACTTCTTTCTACTTAATGTCCACTCCTAGTTTTCTGATTGTAGTTTTCCCCACTACATGACTATGTCAACCTACCTATGAATAGTAGGGATGCCCCGGTGAGAGAATAGTTGAATATGTCAGCCAACACATGTTAATACATTCAATTTTACAAGTGATATGTAGAATATATAACATTTATGATATATATAAATATAATTTTCAATTATTTATACATATTCATATAAAAAAATGAAACACCAAGAAAACAGCTTCTGACAGCAAGAATATATTGAACAGGGGAAAAATGACACTCAGTGCCTCTCAAGGAACAGATTTAGGAATGGAAGAATTAAAACAGGTATAATTTTCCAGGAATAAAGTCTACAGTATAATTGCAAAAGAGATTAGAGAATCAGGTCTGTTAATTCGGTTAGGACTAAGTCCCATGTGAACAGGCGATTAAGGAGTCATAGGAATAAAAGAACCAGAATTATTAGCATTTAGGTTGTATGTGTATATGTATAATAATATAATTTTACTTTATTAAGTATATAATTATAATTGGGAAGTGCAGATCAGAAATTCCAGCATTAATCCAGTCTTCCATAAAATATTTTCAATAAATTCATGTATAATTCTAATTCTTTTTTAAAAGAATTTTATTTTTATTTATTCATGAGAGACACAGAGAGAAAGAGGCAGAGTCATAGGCAGAGGGAGAAGTAGACTCCCTACAAGGAACCTGATGCAGGACTCTATCCTGGACTCCAGGATCACGCCCTGAGCCAAAGGAAGACACTCAACCACTGAGCCACCCAGGAATCCCATATAATTCTAACTCACCTGCAGTAATTGTAGGTAATTATGAAACTTTTTAGGTTATCTTAAGTTTCTATATATTCTCAAATCTCTAATTCAATACCTAATTAATTATATTACATTATATTAATTTATATAGTGAACTTATACAGCAATTTTCATATAATCGAATGTACCTCATTTTTTCTTTAGGTTCCATACTGAGGAACTATAATCTGCTAATATATATTATATAGAAATACCAAAAAAAGTGGTTCCCTTATATGCCCTACAAATGTTTTATTAATATATACTGCACTAGGTTTTATTCTTCAGTAACATTAAAGATTTAGAGCTAGGCAAATTCTATACACAAATATAAACATAGGCAATAATAGATAATTAGAAGTAAGAGAAAAAACTGAGAGGAAAAAAGGGGAAGAGAGCATCATGGCCTTGAAATCAGAAGAGAAATAAGGATAATTTAACTCAGAACAGGAAAAAGGATTGGAATGGACATCTGGAAGTGTACCAAGATAAAAGCAAAGGCTAGGCATAGAAAGGGTATGAGGCTGGAATGAGAAGGAAGTTTTTGTGCCAGAAGGAAAGCAGATATTGGGCCCTGAGCCAGATCAGGCTGTGAGGGTGGTGGCGACTGTTACAGGATTGAGTTATGGCTGGAAGGGAGAACAGAATGTGCCTGGCCAGGAGCAGACATTGGAACAAAACAGCAGCATGTGAAGTGAGAGGAATGTGTTCAGAGCTGTTGGAGGTTGTTGGTTATTTAATCATAACTTTGTTCCTTCTGCTGCCAGAGACCAATGGAACTCCCTCCCACGGAGGTCAAACAAATGGTTTTCTCAACTCACTTAGTCAATTACCCACCCTGTGGTTACCCTGTGACTAACCACAATTTAAGACAAATGAGATGCATTAAATGTGCAGTTGCTCACAAGGTTCCTATGACCTAACTGTTTAAGGGATTTAGATACTTCCTTGCTAAGATCAGACTAACTGTATGATTAGTATATTAAAATATTTGTTTTAATATTCTTATATCCTTGCTAAGCATATTACACAAACTACTAAGAAATACATAAACTACTAAAAGTAGAAAGAGTTACTAGTGTTTGAGTCACAAAGGTGCGAAACTGAATCCCAGGTCTGTTATTTCCTATTTAAACTGAAAACAACTATTGTCTCACAGTCTCAGTGTTCTACTATTAATATATATATTTTTTAAGATTTTATTTATTTGAGAGAGAGAGAGCACATGCTCTCATGAGCACTAGCAGAGGGAGGGGCAGAGGGACAAGCGGACTTCCACTTTTGTATTTAAATAGTAATATGAATCTCACATGGTGTATGTAATGACAAATTGTGACCAAATATAGCTTAGCACAATACCTGGCTCACATAACAAGCATTAGTTTCAGAAAATATTTGATTAAATTTCCTCAGCTTTCCTAAAGCTTTCAATATTTCCCACTTTTACCAAGCACATTTTCTTTCTTTGTTTCCTTTTTTCTTTTTCTTTCTTTCTTTTCTTTTTCTTTTTCTTTCTTTCTTTCTTTCTTTCTTTCTTTCTTTCTTTCTTTCTTTCTTTCTTCTTTCTTTCTTTTTCTTTCTTTCTTTCTTTCTTTCTTTCTTTCTTTCTTTCTTTCTTTCTTCTTTCTTTCTCTTTTTTCTTCCTTCCTTCCTTCCTTCCTTCCTTCCTTCCTTCCTTTCTTTCTTTCTTCCTTCTTTCTTTCATCTTTTTCTTTTCCTTTTTTTTCTTTCTCTCTTTCTTTTTTTTCTTTCTTTCTGAGTATAGTTGACACACAATGCTGGATTTAGTTTCAGGTGTACAACTTAGTCATTTGACAAGTTTATACATTATCCTATGTTCGCAAGAGGTGTAGCTACCATCTGTCCTGTTACATTGCTATTACAATACCATTGGCTGTATTTCTTATGCTGTGTCTTTTATTCTTGTGACTTATTTATTCCATAACTGGAAGCCCCAAACACATTTTCTTAAACTATGATACCACCTTACTTAAAAACAACTACCTTTTTTAAAGATTTTATTTATTTGAGAGAGAGGGAGAGAGGGCATGAGCAGGAGAGGGGGAGAAGGAGAAGAAAAGGGACATGCAGACTTCCCGCTGAGCAGAGAACCAGATAATGTTGTGGGGCTCAATCCCCAAACCTTAAGATCATGCCCTAAACTGAAATCAGCTGAAACCTGACCCACTCAAATGTCCCAAAATAACTACTTTCTCTTGAATATAGATCTCTTCATTCTGCTGTTCATAAGGAGTTACAATCAAACACTGGTGTATATTGGTGAGTAAAGAACTGCTTACTTCACAAGACTTTTCAACTCACGCATAATTCCCCTCTCCTGGACCTACTCATTGTTCCTGTTTTCAGTAATTCTAATATGATACAGTTATCAAGAGTAAAAACAAATCATTCTTTCTCACTATAGATGATATGTCTTATATTCAATAGCCCTTTATATTTAGTAATACACTAGTATGTATTATGCTTTGTTCCATATCTCATTTTGCCTTGTCTCTCTCAAATATCATATAAAAATCTGAATGAAATGTGTTGTCTTATTCCTCTTCATATCATCCAGAGAAGAGTAGTGCCTCATTGGCGTAGGGGAGGTGGATTTTTCCCTCTACCCTCTTGGGGTTTTATTGCTGGATCTGAGAACTAAATTGAAATAAAACAGATTAACAGGATAAAAGCATGGAAATATATGTAAATTTTATGTGACAAAGGAGCCTTTGTAAGGAATGCAGACCCAAGGTAAAGTCTACAGAAAGCTTTTACATTATGTTGAACAAAGAGAGGCAACTGCAGAAAAGTAACTGAATTAGGTGGGAAAACTAAAGGAAAATAAGAATTATTTTAACAAGTTCTGTTTGCGCAGGATTTTCTTGGTCTCAACTTCTTGTCACTGATAAGCAAGCTACTCTTTCATAGGGAAATTTCATCTCCTGCTTTTAAGAAACAGAAGGAAAGTTACAGTGTTTTTCTTATATTTACTGTTTTTCAAGTGCCTTTAACTCAGAACTGTCAACATGCCAGAGTAGCACATTTTGGGGTGCTATATTCTGCAACTTCTCACAAGTAAAGTCAGTCCAATAAAATTTGAATGGTTTTTAATTTGAGAAGTGCATATCAGAACATCATAGCAACACAAATCCCTTGTTAATTTTGAGGTCCTCTGCTGAGTAAAGAAAACACAAAACAAATACCAGTCATTATTATTAGTCAAGGTGGTTTCCATTTTATCAATACAACTTTTCTTGACCAAAGCTAGATTTTAGTAGCTCTGTATCCTGAGTCTAGGTCTTGTTGACAATGAATCTACAAAGATTGAGAGGAAAGAAAAAGTCTATGAAAATATATTTCAATCTATTTACATCAATATTGTCAAATATCTAATCCCCAAAACTCAAATTTGTATGTTTATTTCCTTGTCCTTGAATCTCAGAGAATATTTGCATAAATTAATGAAAGAACAAGTAGCTAAAATAAAGAGAAAATGAAGATAAACAACATCTGATGAACTGTAAGAATCAGAAAGATAGCTTCCCAAGTTTACCAGTGAAGTGGTCAATGCTACATAACCTCAGTGTATCCCAAGACTAGCCCATACAGGGTGCCATGTGGATAAGAAAGATCTGAGGGAGATGGATGTCTCTTTACTATAATGGAATCTACCAGGAAGGGAAAGAGGAAATAAAATGTGTCAACTTGATCTTTAAGATATGAAAGATATGATATCTGTTACTAGGAAGTAACAGATTATTCGATGGTCAACAATTAGATAGCAATTCATATTCTAAGATCAAAATCAGATATAGAGATAGGATTTGGGGTGAGAATATTCTGCTTTATAAGAGAAGGCAAAAGTATTAATCTGTTACTTAGGACTTCACTTGATAGCTCTACTGAAAGTGTTGTAGGTGCTCAGATCATTTCTCTCTCTTTTTTTATTTAAAAGATTTTATTTATTTATTCATGAGAGAGACAGGCAGAGGGAGAAGCAGGCTCCATGCAGGAAGCCTGTTGTGGAACTCGATCCCAGGACTCTGGGATCACACCCTGAGCCAAAGGCAGACTCTCAACCACTGAGCCACCTGGGCATCCCTCAGATCATTTAAACCTTCACAGTCTTACAGCATTTTCCCAATCTGAACTCATAATCTACCATACTTTGAAATGAACATTCAAAATATCATCGTTCATAGTAGCTTTTATTTTCTTCCTCCTGCAAGAACATATTTATGAAACTTTCTGCAATAAAAATGTATACCAGGTCATCTGAAAACAGATTTACCAATAATTCCTAAATATTAAACATCAAACAAACACATTTGCTTCTTAATGAAGGCCCACACACTAAGAAAAGGAAAAATAATCACTCTCCTGGTAATATTCCAGTGAGTGCATGGTAATAACGAACATGAGAACATTCTTGAGCATAAGTGCTGAACACATGGAGAAAACCCAGCTCAGGCCTTGGTAAGTAGAGGAGAATTGGACTCTGTTGATCTTTGTCATAACTTCCATTGCTTGCATTCCTAAACTTTATTCCATTTTATATTCCTAATCTATGATCCTTTTCAAGTTATAAATTAACAGACCCTCAGAGTAGTTGATCCACTAACAGTATAGAGACTTACATAATAGAATGTGAATTTATTGGTTATAATTATCTCTCTGTATATTTATATATATTTCATCAATTTTTATAAACTGAAATAATCAATATGACATATTTATATACTTATGTATTCCTTAGCTCAAGGAACTTATAATGCAAGGAATACAACACACAAAATACTAAGCAAGAAGGTAAGAGTGAGTAATCAGGTCACTAGAGAGCAAGGACAGAGCAAGCAATATTCTACTCTAGTTATTTTCTAGATACAGTTTCAAATATATCATAAAGATACTGAAATACTCATTCTTATATATATTTAATATCAAATAATGTCCAGCACAAACCAACTGGTTCAACTGGCACCTGCCTGCTGGTAAAGAATCTGTGGTGATTTTCCCGCATTAGTTTAACTTACTATTTATCAAATAATTCCTTTAAGTGCCTAACATTTTTGTAAATTTTGGTGATCTAACAGCAAACAGTACAAACAGAGCAAGGTACACATTAAGCCAGGAAACATATACATATACAATATTTCATCCAGGGATGTGCTATGAAGAAAATTAGGATCAGGAGAAGCAGGAATGGAATGGGATGGGATGGGGCTATTTTGGAAGAGGATTTAGAGACTTCTCAAGGAAGACCTTTGAACAGAGACCAAATGGATTAGAAGGAATGACCCATATGAAGATGTAGGGAGAAAAGTCCAGGAAAAAAATACAACCACCATGTTTAGAGACATTGAAACAGGAAGGAATTAGCATACTTGAAGAACAGAAAGGAGAGTGTGGCTGAACTGTAGTTAAAGAGAAGGACAATGGTATGGGATGATGCTGTGGAGGAAGGCAGCAGGCAGGCCACCAAAAAAAAAGCAAACAAACAAAAAGCAAACAAATGAATATGCAAATCAATAAATAAATGCTGGACTTGGTAAGGAGACTGCCTTTTATTTAGAAGTAATGGAAAGCTACTGAGACATTTTAAAAATGAAATGGGGGATCCCTGGGTGGCGCAGCGGTTTGGTGCCTGCCTTTGGCCCAGGGCGCGATCCTGGAGACCCGGGATCGAATCCCACGTCAGGCTCCCGGTGCATGGAGCCTGCTTCTCCCTCTGCCTGTGTCTCTGCCTCTCTCTCTCTCTCTCTCTCTCTCTCTCTCTCTCTGTGACTATCATAAATAAATTTAAAAAAATTAAAAATGAAATGGGCATGATCTTGATCATCTTGGGGGATGAAGGAACAAGTACCCTCTTCTAATGGCAACGAGTGGTTATATGATAAACAGCTAAGATGCTCCATTAGTAACAGAGATGAAAGATTAGGATTCCTTGAAATCAGTACTCCTAGGGAGATGTCAAATACCATCTGACTTCTGGATATGTATTTTTCCCTCTTATTTTTTTTTACTTCAAGTTTTTATTTAAATTCCAGGTAATTAATATATATTATAATACTAGTTTCAGGAGTAGAATTTAGGGATTAATCACTTACATACAACACTCAGTGCTCATCACAAGTACCCTCCTTAATACCCACACTCATTAAACCCAACCCTTGCTTATCTTGCCTCCAGCAACCCTCAGTTTGTTCTTTATAGATATGAGTCTGTTTCTTGGTTTGCCTTTCTTTTCCTCCCTGTGTTCATTCATTTCATTTCTTAAATTCCACGTGAATGAAATCATATGGTATTTTTCCTTTTCTGACTTATTTTGCTTAGCAGAATACATTCTGGCTCCATCCACATTGTTGCCTTGTTGAATGGCAAGATTTCATTCTTTTTGATGGCCGAGTAATATTCCATTGTCTATATATACTATATCTTCTTTCTCCACTCACCAATTGATGGACATTTGGGCTCTCTTCATAGTTTGGTTATTATTGATATTGTTGCTATAAACATTGGGGTGCATGTATCTCTTTGAACTAGTATTTTTGTATCCTTTAGGTAAATACCTAGTAGTATAGCTGCTAGATTATACAGTGGTTCTATTTTTAACTTTTTGAGGAGCTCCATACTATTTTCCAGAGTGGCTGCACCAGTTTTGAATTCCCACCAACAATGTAAGAGGGTTCCCCTTTCTCCACACCTTTGCCAATACCTGTTGTTCCTCATATTAATTTTAGCCATTTTGACAGGTGTGAAATGATATCTCATTGTAGTTTTGATTTATATTTCCCTGATGATGAGTGAGGTGGAGTACCTTTTTATGTGTCTGTTAGCCATCTGCATGTCTTCTTTGGAAAAATGTCTATTCATGTCTTCTGTCCATTTCTAATGACATGTTCTGATCATAACGTGAAACATTTGGTAAACATATATGCGGATAATGAATGAAAGGGAATTCTTGGATTGCCCTGAAACTGTGTTTTTACATAATAGGTAACTTGCATTTTTACAGATAGTAATTTATCTAGATGTCAAATGCACAGTTGGGCAAGCTCATTCGCTTCTGCCCTTGACCACAGCCATTCTCAACACTTCTTTGCTCTGCACTGACCCATTGGTAGCTGACCCAGGAGAAAAGGTGACCCATAAATAATGCCTCCTCTGAGGGAATTTTCACTGGGTTCAATAAATAGGAGGGCTTTACTGATCTCCTAAATGCTGCAGATTTATGAGTATACATTTCTAGGAAAAACAAAAAGGCATTCCTCTTTCCAGGCCTATATATACAACCATCCAAATAGATATCTAAAATCACAGTGTTCTCACCTGAACTTTCCCTGGGACACACTTTCCTTCCTATTTCTCTGAATAAATCATACTACTAATCTGTAAGTTTCTGAATCTCAAAGCTATGAGTGCATTTGATTCTCTTCCAGCACCTAGTTATGAAAGTCATATTGATAAAATACAAAAATATTTGTACTAATTTTTGTCATATTTACTGTCTTTGCAAGTATATATGTCATTTTTTCCTGGAATAATCCTTTAGCCCTGGCTGTCTATACCTGTTCTCCAATTAACTAATTGAAAAGCACTACTAAAATTAAAATATTTTGATGTGTCATCTATAATATCTTCAACAGCTTCTCAGTACATTAGTATTAAAGTCTATCTTTCATTTGAACATAAAACTCATTATTTTCACGTTTTCCTAACTAATCCTTCATGATCAACTATCATCATACACACATGCCCATCCTTAGCATGATTACATGCACACACACATCCCACACTGAAATTCAGTTGATTCTTGAACAATGCAAGGTTGATCTGTACAAGTCCACTTATATACAGATTTTTGGGGGGATATAATACATTACTTTAAATGTGCTTTCTCTTATGATCTTACTAATAACATTTTCCTTTCTCTAGTTTATTGTAAAAATGTTGTGTAAAATTCATATAACATACAAAACGTGTTAATGGACTGTTACTGCTATTAATAAGGCTTTGGTTGATAGGAGACTATTGTAATTAAGCTTTTAGAGAATCAAGAATTGTATGTAGATTTTCCATTATGTGGGCAAGTCAGTGCCCCTAACCCACATATTGTTCAAGGGTCAACTGTAGTTATATTAAATCTCATGCATGCACAGCATAGTTTGCAACCACTGCTTGCTTTGATCAGCCTCTCCCTCTTGCTTGGAATACTTTTTTTTTTTTTAAAGCACTTCCTTTAAACATATATAAATGTAGTAACTCAAGACTTGCTTTATATGAAATTGAACTTTGTTCCAGTTAGAATTATCTCCCTTATTCTTACTGCCTCAAAATGAATCCATACTTCTATATTTATACTTCTAACACTTTCTTATAAATAATAGTTTATTTTTCTTCCTTCTAATTCAACAGAAAAGTTTCCCAATACCCTGGCTATTTAATATTAGTCTCATTGTCTCAACAAATCAGATATTCTGTTATGAAACTGTAAAATTTGGTGGCTTAAAAAATATTTAAACAAAATTATTCAGGGCTTTGTTACCAGTCTCCCGGTGGTGGTAATGATACTGCAGTAGTCCTGGCTTACTTGAGGGGTAGCTTCAACAGCCAGTCTTCTTGTGAACCTCTGGACGATGCATTCCAGTCCACATTTCTTAGACCTAAACAGTTTTTTCTTTCAGTTATCTCCTATAGTATTTTGTATCACATGTGCCTTCTAATATTTCAGTCTATTTAATACACATTCATATGTTTTTCTATTTAAATTTTATGTAGAAACAAAAAGAACCTTAACTGAAATGCTCTTATATACTCAGCACCAAATAATATGCTTATGTCATTGAAGCTTAATTTTTATTTACTGACTGTATGAATGAATAAATAAGTTTCTTCTTTAATGATGAACATTGTGATAAACATTCATTGAGTGCTTATTTTGTGTGAAGTTCTTTACAACATACTTTATGGAAATGAATTTATTCACTCCTAATCATCCCTGTGAGATAGACATTATCTGTACTTTACTGGGAAGAATATTGTGATACAGATAAGTTAGTTACATGGCTCAAACTCACACTTAGTATGTAATGAAGCTGGGATCTGTACTTGGACTTGAACATCTGTTCCAGAACCCAAACCCATTCCATTGTTCTATATTGCCTCTCAATGCAGGATGAGAAGTAGGTTTTGTTTGTGGTTATTGAGATCATTATTAGTTTAAACAAAATGAGTACTCTTTGAATTTTTAAACATTAGAGTGCATTTTTTCATACTGTCTTTTGGCCAACTAAAAGGAAATATAAAATATATAACAGTTTATCCGATTTCAGCAGAGAAGTGAAAATAATTTTAATGATTGTCTTCCCAACTGTGTGATTTGCTTGTTAATCAACATGATCCATAAATGAATCAGCTCATATTCATAAAAACATCTAGGAGAAAAATATATGCCTTCAATTTTAAAAGTCTAGAATTTATCAACCCCAGTTAAATGAGCATGTTTTGTAAATTTGCATGTTATACTAGAAGTGTATAAATATTTAAGCATATCATACTTTATTATATAAAAATATGTACATTTGATACATACTTATACATGTGTATATACATATACCATTGTAAGTGGATATACATTTTATTTCCACATAAATTAGATTTTTAGATCCTATGTCTTTATATAGGCAAAATCTAAGCCAAAATAAGAATAATCTTGGCTTGGTAGATGAAGAATACTGATGAAGAACTATCTTTTGAATTCCTTCCTAAATGCTCTTATATCAAGCCTCAGAACTGCAGGAACAGAGAGTTCCAAAGCTTTGGAACCATGACAAAGACATCTTCCCCTGAATTTTACATCATTTATTTCAGTTAACTACTAAATGTCAGAAATGAAAAGGACACTACAAGAAATTTTTTAAGTTCTTAACTTTTCACCCCAATTATGGCCTTAAGAATAAAGTGTAAAAAATTTCAAAGAGCACAAACTGAAAGTAAAAGGAAGCTGGCCAATTTACAAGAGACTTGCATTCAATTGTATATTTTAGAGAAAGCATTGTCTTCTAAAAATCAATATTCTACAATCATAATTTTTTCTTGACCTATCAAAAAATTGAGGCTATAGATTTTATAATTCTGTGAAATAAAAGCCAATATCTATCCTAGATATTATTAAGTACACCACCCAAGTATAAGCATGTGATGTTTACTCACATATCCACGTGTACTTATTCATTATGAAACAGCTGTTGGGGCAATATCAGATTTTGAAGCCTATAGTATGCAAAAACTTTGATTATTTTTGCATATGAGAATGTATCTTTATTACCTAAAACATACATATTGGTTATCAGCTCTCTACACAGAAGTCCTTGACAATTACAGAGATAAATAATTTCTTAAATGAACTATCAAAAATACTTATTGAGCCCTTAATGTGTATGAGATGCTAATAATTTTGAAATGTTTTTTATTCACCTGTGAAAAAACAAAGAATTTTGGTAGCTCTAAGGGTGAGGCAGATTCAATTTGGCAGGTTCTATGTTCGTTTTCTTTTCTAAGTCTACTGGCAAGAACAGAAAGCTTTAAGAAAGCTGGAAAAGAAAAAGGTTTTGCCTAGGAAAGCAATGAAATAAAATAGAATAAAAATAGTAATAGTAATGAAAAAATAGTACTAAAATTAATCTCTGAACTAATTTAGCCCAAATTCTTTATCATGCTAGTAGTTACATAGAATGCATTTGCTTTTCTCAAACACATAATTCTATATTCTTCGGGTTTCTGTTTTGATATGTTCTTTCGCTTTGCAAGCCTGATGCTGATCTTTTACTCTGAGATTTCACTCCTTTGCCTTCCTGGGCTTACTCATCTACTTTCTAAAAGCCTACCACTTTGTCTACTTTTCTACTACTTTGTCTTTTTTTTTTTTTTTAATCCTTGAGCCTTAAAGAATTATCCAAGAGAAATCAGAGGACGGTACTCATGAAAAATCTCTACAAATTAAAAATATATATCTGTGTCATCCTTATATCTGATTGATATTCTGAAAGAAGTATTTGAAGAAATGAAAACTTGGATTCTGCAAAAATTAGTTTTAAAAATATATAATACATCAGCTTAAAAGGGCACAGGGAGTGTCAAATGGAATATAGGAAAAGGAAATCCAAATAGAGACTTGGCATAATCAGGGAAATACAAATCAAAACCACAATGAGATACCACCTCACACCAGTGAGAATGGGGAAAATTAACAAGGCAGGAAACAACAAATGTTGGAGAGGATGCGGAGAAAAGGGAACCCTCTTGCACTGTTGGTGGGAATGTGAACTGGTGCAGCCACTCTGGAAAACTGTGTGGAGGTTCCTCAAAGAGTTAAAAATAGACCTGCCCTACGACCCAGCAATTGCACTGTTGGGGATTTACCCCAAAGATTCAGATGCAATGAAACGTCGGGACACCTGCACCCGATGTTTCTATCAGCAATGGCCACAATAGCCAAACTGTGGAAGGAGCCTCGGTGTCCATTGAAAGATGAATGGATAAAGAAGATGTGGTTTATGTATACAATGGAATATTACTCAGCAATTAGAAACGACAAATACCCACCATTTGCTTCAACGTGGATGGAACTGGAGGGTATTATGCTGAGTGAAATAAGTCAATCGGAGAAGGACAAACAGTGTATGTTCTCATTCATTTGGGGAATATAAATAATAGTGAAAGGGAATATAAAGGAAGGGAAAATAAATGTTGGGAAATATCAGGAAGGGAGACAGAACATAAAGACTCCTAACTCGGGGAAACGAACTAGGGGTGGTGGAAGGGGAGGAGGGCAGGTGTTGGAGGGGAATGGGTGATGGGCACTGAGGGGGACACTTGACGGGATGAGCACTGGGTGTTTTTCTGTATGTTGGTAAATTGAACACCAATAAAAATTAATTAAAAAAAAATAAAAATGGAAGGCAACAGAAAAAAAAAGAGACTTGGCATAGTAAAATTTTAAAACATCGAAAAAGAGTTCTGAAGACATGTAGAAATGAAAAGCAATTTATTAAAAATTAAGAATTGGTCTTCTTAAGAGCATCATGGAATATGTGAAGTCAGTGGATTAATATTTACCATGTTTTGAAGGTAAACAATTTATTACTTCTGATATGGAATAGTCACAATAAAATCAATACACACTGGGCCACAAAAATCCTGCAGTTATTAAATAATGAACATCAAGACCGTAATGCCTATCTAGGATAAAATGAAATTGCAAATCATAAACAAATGGAGGTATTAAAAATATCTTTTTTCTTAAAACAGTAATAAATACCCTACTGGCAATAGACCCAGAAAAAAAACCAAAAAAACCTTAAAAAGAATTACAGATTACTTAGAATATGTAGGAACCAGCTAAAAGGTATATTTTAACTTGGAAGACATTTTTCAGAAATAAAACTATGTCTACCTTTAACTGTAAAAGATTAACTCCAAAAAGACTTAACTCCAAAATATGAAGCCTATACCCCTCAAAATAAGAAATATTAAAGAAAAATATATAAATAAATGAATGAACAAACAGTTGAAGGTAAACCACAAAATTTCAAATGGTTCATGAAATATATAGTACTTCCCAAAGATATCATTTTAAACAAAATTGACATACTGCTTTGTCAAAAAAAAAGTTTTGGAAAAATTCTTAAACAAAACTTATATGCCATGACTGAACACACTCTTACTCAATTATAAAATATTTTGATATTTAACTAATAAATCAATACTTAAATTAATAGTAACCTGAAAAACACTGACTCTTCTCTTAGCTACAGCAATAAAATACCTATCTATCTAACCACTCATCTTTCTATGATCTATCCTTTCCAGCCAGTTCAGGAATACAACTTTAAAATGCAAACATAAAACAGAAATGAGACAAATAGACTCGAGAAGCACTCTTCTTGAAAGTGGGCTCCCCATGAGGATCAAATAATAATTTACAGTTTTCTAAATCTAATTCTTCAGGATCAAATTTACTGTGTAAACCTGTTATAACTCAAGTAATTTTGTATTAACAGTCTTCTCATTGTATTTCTCCCTGTAATAGAAAAAAAAACACATATGTGTTGGCAAAATCTCCAACATATAATTTAGTATACACTGGAGCAATTATTTGTTTGAAACTATATCGTCTACATATCATAATTCTATCTGTATTATTTTTTTGTTAGTCCCAGACTAGTACTTGCTATTATGGCTAAGTAACAAAAAGAGGAGAAAAGTCAACTTAACCTGAAAATAAATTTCTAGAAGAATAAGAGAAAGAAATATTAATTAAAAATCAGAAATACATATGTGGGAAATGCATTTGTTATACTATATATACTAAATATACTGTATATTTAGACATTTTAATAATTAATTTTCATATCTGACCATAAGATTTCTAGGGAAATATATATATGTTTGAATATATATTGTATGTATTGAATATGTAAATATACTTATTCAAACATATTATATATTCAAACACACCTATGTACATATATTTATTTACTTATATATACACATAGGTAAATAATATTTCCAGAATGAATCCAGTAAAAATTTATATATGGACTAATGATATTGTACTAGTAACTTATTTACTGCATATGAAACAAAATCCGAATTCATGTGTATTATTTTACAATCAAAAATCTCAGTTTTTAAATATTAGCCATGACAGCTTGCTTTCCAGTAGCACTAATATATATGTTTTTTCCAACACAATCACATAAGTTCCCTGAGTTTCAATCCAGAATGAGGATAAGGTTTTGGGGATTTAAGGATGATTTTCTCTTAGTTTAATTTAACCAATGCTTTTTTTAAATAACCATCCTACTCATGATTTTGGGATTCCTTGTTAGCTTTAATTTGCTGTCAAGCCTCAGTTATTCAGGTGCCCTGAATTTTACCATCATGACTTATATGAGATCACATGACTCAAGGGGGAAATGGCCGGCCATTCAAATTTTGATAGATTAGAACTAATTCTCACTACCTACCTCAAAGACATTTCCATGGTTTATTTCCTTATTACCTTCATTTTACCCATGACCTCTACTTGGCCTAGGGAACTCTATTCTATTTACTTTTGATAGACTTATTGTTTTAAAGTTTTCCTTCAAGAATTGATCTACACTTAAATTTTTATACACTGTAGTCCACTGAGCACTATGGCTTTTGATCCTCCACAGGCTAATAATAATCTTAACCCCAGCAGGAAGATTTTTGGGATGCTATATTTTTTCTTCTCATCTACAATTTCCTAAAGTGGCAATACTGATTGTTACTTGTCATCAGTTACCACATGCTTCTATGAGTCATCACAGTCTAGGGATTAGTACAGAATTCAAAGAATAAAAACCTGGGTCTTAAAATTGGTCTCACAGCAAGCTATGCAAGTAGTGAACATCCGTATGGCTCACTTTCTCCATTTGTAAACTACTAAATAATAATTTTAAAATCCCATTAGAGATTGTTTGGAGCACTACATGGTATCTTATTATATCTAAAATGACATTCTCTAAATTAATAAATATAAGTTCACTCCCTGATAATAGTATGTACAAATGTCTATTCTATCTACAAATATTTAATACCAGTTCAGTTGTTTGTATGTCTTTACAGAGTTCAGCTGCATTTATTACTTCAATTACACAATGCATAATTTAAAAAAAAAAATTTACAGTAGTCATTAATACAATGTCAGATTACAAATCTGTACTAATTTTTTACTTAATAAATAATATCATGTCCTATGATGTAGTTTGACTCTAAAATGTGCATAAACTGAGCCGATAAAAACACAATTTTATAGACATATATATAAAAAGTTAAATTCAAAAGACACTCATATTGAAAGATCAATTTAGTTATAAACAAGCTGAAAAATGCTTACTTTATTATAAATATTATTAGCTTATTTTTATTTTTTAAAACATTTTAAAGATTTTATTTATTTATTCATGAGAGACACACAGAGAAAGAGGCAGAGACACAGGCAGAGGAAGAAGCAGGCTCCATGCAGAGATCCTGACATGGTACTTGATCCTCGGTCTCCAGAATCACACCCTGGGCTGAAGGCGACGCTAAACCACTGAGCCACTCAGGTTGCTCTATATGTTGCCCTATTAACTTATTGTTAACTGGCATCTTATTACTTAACTATATGAGGGTACATTGAGAAAAATAACTTTCAAAAATCATCAAGTTCCATTGAATGAATTAAATTGTACTTTTTAATTCCCTTAATGTTAAGCACTGGCATTAAAATTTTAAAGTTTTGAATATGAGTCACTTTCTACTAACATGCATCTGGAATTCTTTTATTGATTTTATTTTGCTATGGCATGGTGCCTTATGTCTGCTGGTGATAACATTTGTCTAAGATCAGCATTTTTTTCTATGGGCTTTTTCATGTTTGTTTGCCTTTTAGAAACATTTTTTTAGATTCAACACAATTGTCTATAATTTAATTTATTCACATTGTCTTCTTTAACCTACTAAGGATCTAACTCTACGTTGTGAAAATAATGTCATTGGGTTCTTTTGAAAAATTTTAGATGTTATTTCTTTTAATAGAAAATCATGCATGTTACATCAACTTATTTAAAGACATATAAGCTAAAGAATCCTGGATTTTGCTTTTCAATGTAGTTTAATTTCTACTGGATTTTTATGATGTACTTCTATATATATCTCTATAATGATACATTGTAGTCAGATAAAAACACAGAAATGTAATATATCAAACCATTTTAACATCATAAGAGAAATTACTAAAAATAAACAATTCTTCTGATATATTTAGTAAAATACATTTTATATACCAATATTTGATACATTTCAATGTTAATATTTAAGATAACACATACTATGCCTGTAAATGCTACAAAATAGTTGTCTGTTTTTGTTCTATCTTTTTTGCACCTTCCCTGTCATATATATGCATACTTTTAGAATATAATAAGAGATCCAAAAAAGGTTACAGGAGAATTGTCATAAGTCTAAGTGAATAAATGGGAAAATCCATTGCATATGTGATCTAAGTATGCTTACAAAACATTATTTTGAAGATTGGAAGGTGTCTTTCAGTTCTTATACTGCTTCTCCTCAAACATAACCCTCAAACCATAACAGAAACATAAAAGTGGAGGATGGGGGTGAAGGAGGTGGCATCCTGTGTTACTAAAGGAAACAGATGTCAAAAGTTTATTAAATCAGGGGCAGTCCTGGTGGCTCAGCGGTTTAGCACCGCCTTCAATCCAGGGTGTGATCCTGGAGACTCAGGATTGAGTCCCATGTCAGGCTACCTGCATGGAACCTGCTTCTCTCTCTGCCTGTGTCTCTGCCTCTCTCTCTGTGTCTCTCATGGATAAATAAATAAAATCTTTAAAAAAAAGTTTATTAAATCAGTACATACTTTTTATAAGTAATTCTAAACCAATTTTATATTAGTTTATATCATATCATTCCTCTACATTAAATAATAGTCATGAGATCCATTTTTCATATGCTACTGTACCAAAACAGACAAAAACCTGATGAATGGATTAACTAAATATTACCTATTTATTATTTTAAAAATGCATAATTAATATAATAAATTGTTGAAAAGCTGCCTTTAAGGATATATATTGATAAAATTGAATTTACTGTTATTACTGATAAAATATCATTTTGATTTCATCTTACTTTCACTTTGCATTCACCATCTTCTTACTTGGAAGATATTTACTATATACATTTTAGTGCGCAATGATAACACAAGCATTCTTCAATTATTTGCTTATGTGAAAACATTTTTTCTTAAATATTTCAAGGATAAGATCTTAATTACTGTCTAAGGTTTTCAGAATTCCAGGTTTTCAAAATTCTGAAGGAAAAAAGATCATTTTAATTTTAAATATTACACCTTAAATATCTAGGTACCTACAAGTACAGATCTCATTTGTGTATGAAAATAATCTCCTATAATTATAAGAAGGAATTCTCTTCCAAATTTAAACAAATGCACGAATTTAAATCTCTTAGACCAATACTGTATTATATAGTAAAAACTTGTTAGAAGAAAAGATACAACTAAATATATCTATATAAGATAATCTATACTGTTCCTCTCTTCTGCAAATCTCAATATTTACTCCAGCCAAATCCAAAGCTCTCACCAAGAATCTGTATAGGGGCACCAAGGTGATTTAGTCGGTTAAGCAGCTACCTCTTGGTTTCAGCTCAGGTCATGGTCTTGAGGTTGTGAGATTAAATCCTGGGTAGGACTCTGTGCTGGGCATAGAGCCTGCTTAAAATTCTCTCTCTCCCTTTTTCTCTGTCCCTTTCCACCCTCTCTCTCTCTCTAAAAAGAAAAGAAGAGAAGAAGAAGAAGAAGAAGACGAAGAAGAAGAAGAAGAAGAAGAAGAAGAAGAAGAAGAAGACGAAGAAGAAGAAGAAGAAGAAGAAGAAGAAGAAGAAGAAGAAGAAAAGAAGAAGAAAAGAAGAAGAAGAAGAAGGAAAAGGAAGAGGAGGAGGTGGAGAAGGAGGAGGAGGAGAAGGAGAAGAATCAATATAGATACTTTTCTCTTGGCTTTTCATTCTACTACGATGAGTTCCAAATTTGAACCTTAATGTATTTCAGGTAATTAAATGTGTATAATTCAACCTTCCTTAGTCTTTAGCTTCCCAGTAATTTCCCAATAATTGACATCCACATTTCTTCAATAAGATAAATACCATCTATTGTTCCATGAACATCTCAGAAGCATTAGACAGCAGAAGGTAGAAAACCTGACTTCTATCACAGAATTTCAATCTTTATCAAGTCAAATAGTATATTAGATTTGAAGTACAGTTCAAGAAGATTGTCATCTACAAGCCAAGGAAAGAAGACCTAGGAGAAACCAAACCTGCCAAAACTAAGACTTTATTAAGGACTTCCTTTTTTCTTTTTTAATGATTTTATTCACCTAGTCATGATAGACAGAGAGAGAGAGAGAGAGAGAGAGAGAGAGGCAGAGACAAAGACAGAGGGAGAAAGAAGCAGGCTCCATGCAAGGAGCCCGACATGGGACTTGATCTAGGGACTCCAGAATCATGCCTTGGGCTAAAGGCAGGTGCTAAACCGCTGAGCCACCCAGACGTCCCAACATTTTCTATTTCTATATTAGAACTAGCATAGTGCTTTCCTCATTAATGCAAAATCTCTTAGTACTTAAGATTATTCTGTGTTACAAAGAAATTAATTTAACATTTCTTTTATGGAATATCTAAATGGAGAAATAATAAACTCACTTGAACTTAGGTTTAAGAGATTACAAAATAAGATCACATTTTAAAGAAAAATTGAAGTATGTACCACTTTGAAACTGAGAGGATATCTCAAAATATTAGCCAGAAAAAGTATTAGTGATGGTTAAGTGTAATTTTTAAACTCAAAACTCAAAGGGCTTTTACAGTTCTAACTACTGCATATCTTAATAAAATTCATATCCTCTTAGGTGATAAAATATTTTTTTTTCCTTACTAAAGAAACTGCCAATCACTTCCACACCACATAATGTCTGTTAAAATTTCCTATTGGAAGTTTCAGTTCTATCTTCTTATGAGTATCTGAACATTTTGATGGCCTCTTACAATTTGTATTTAATATGTGTAATTTTTTCTATTTCAAATCTTTATGTTTAAAGAAGATATGCTTATGAAACATGGGGTTTCATAAGGGGGTCTGTGACCTTCACCCCCCCCAAATCCTGCTTTTGGCCAACATTTCTATGAGTTTGTTGTTTTAGATTCTGCATTTGGTATTGATCTTTCCCTGTCTGACTTATTTGACTTAGCATAATGCCCCTTTATGTTCACCCATGTTGTCACAAATTGTAAGATTTCCTTTTTTGTGGATGAATAATATTCCATTGTATATATATGCCACATCTTTATGCATTCATCCACTGATTGACATTTAGGTGTTTCCATGTCTTGTCTATTGTAAAGCTGCAGTGAATGTGGGAATGCAGGTATCTCTTCAACAGAGATTTCCTTTAGATATATACTCTGACATGGAATTGTAGGATCACATAATATTTCTATTTTTAACTTTTTGAGGAATCTCCATACTGTTTTCCATAGTGGCTGCACCAATTTACATTCCCACCAATAGTACACTAGGGTTCGCTTTTGTCCACATCCTCACCAACATTCAACTGTTATCTCTTGTCTTTTCAAAGAGACTCAATCATTGAAAAGGTAAGAGATGATGCCTCATTATAGTTTTGATTTGTATTTCCCTAGTGATTAGTGGTGTTGAGCACATTTTCATGTACCTATTGACTATTTGTGTGTCTTCTATGGGAAAATGAATACCAGGTCCTCTGTCCATTTTTAAATCAGAGATTTTGTTTGGTTTTTGCTATTGTTATTAATGAGTTCTATGATTTATTTTGGATACTAACCTTTTATCAGATATATGATTTCCAAATATTTTCTCCCATTCCATAGGTTGCCTTTTCATTTTGTTCATGGTTTCTTTTCCTATGCTGAGACTTTTTAGGTGGATGTAGTTTCATTTGCTTATTTTCACTTTTGTTGCCTTTGCTTTTGGTGTCATATCCAAAAAAATCATTGCCAAGGTCACTGTCAGGTAACCCACCCCTTATGTTTTCTTCTAGGGGTTTTATGTTTTAATGCCTTACATTCAAGTCTGCAATCCATTTGGAATTGATTTTTATATATGGTATAAGACAGATGTCCAGTTTCATTCTTTTATATTATTTTACATTTATGGAAGAGCCTGTCCTTTCCCCATTGAGTATTCCTAGCTCCTTGTGATAAGTAAACTAATCATACACATGTGAGTTTATTTTGGGGTTCATTCTTTTCAAGTAAGATTGTCACTATCCTCTACATATCCTTACTCCACTTTGATGGAGAAGGTATAGGGGTGCTGTAATTGTTAACTTTGTATGTCAACTTTATTGGACTAAAGGATGACAAGATAGCTGATAAAAAACTATTTCTGGGTGTATGGGTGGAGGGTGTTTCTGGAAGAGACTAACATTTGGACAGATAGACTGAATAAAGAAGACTGCCCTCATCAATGTATGTGGGTGTTATCCAATCCACTGAGGACCACAATGGTATATAAAGGCAGAGGATTGGCAAATTTGCTCTCTGCTTGAGCTAAGACATCTATCATCTGCTGCCCTCAAATTTCATTGCTCCTGAGCCTTTAAACACAGGCTAGGACTAACATCATTGGCTACCCTGCTTCTCAGGCTTTCAAGTTTGCACTGGATTTATACCACTGGGTTCCCTGAGCCACCAGCCTGCAGACAGCAGATCATGGGATGGCTCAGCATCCATAATTGTGTGATGTAATCACTCATAATACATTTTTTTCTATATATATATATATATTCTATTGGTTCTGTTTCTCTGGAGAACCTTAACACAAGTGCTTTCTCTTTACTGACAATTAAATGAGAACACTTTTAGGGGACCACTGAAAAATTTACGTGAGCCCCACAGTTTTAATTGATGTTGCCTTGAAAGTCTATAGGCAAAAGGTAGATTGAAATGATGCATGAAGGCTTACTTAGTATATAAGACTCAAACTGTGTCTTCTCCTCTGGCTAGGCAAAACTAAAGACTTCATAAAACAACAACTGAGATTTCCATACATCTTTTTTTTTTCTTAAAGATTTATTTATTTTAGAGAGAGAGAGAGAGAAAGAAAGTGTGTGTCACTGGAAGAAGGGGGCAGAGGTAGAGAGTCTCAAGCAGACACCCCGCTGAACCTGGAGCCTCACTTTGGGCTCAATCTCACAACCCATAAGTTGATGAACTGAGCCATAACCAAGTGTCAGACTCTCAATCAACTGAGTAACCTAGGCCCCCAGGTTTCCTTATATTTTATTAAAACACCAGACATAAAAGTGGGTTTATGACACCAAGAGAAGGTGGACTACTGGATGTCCAGAAGTTGAATGAGGAACCATAAAATTTCCCAAATATGATTTCACTCATACAGGGAATATAAGAAATAGTGGAAGGGATTATAAAGGAAAGGAGGGTAAAAGATTGGGAAAAATTAGAGGGGAAGACAAACCATGAGAGACTCCTAACTCTGGGAAACGAACAAAGGGATGGGGAAGGGGAGGTGGGTGAGAGGTTAGGGTAACTGGGTGATGGGAAGTGAGGAAAGCACTTGATAGGATGAGCATTGGGTGTTATACTATATGTTGGCAAATTGAACTTCAATAAAAACAAAAAATAAATAAATAAAAAGGAACATAAATAGATAGATAGATAGATAGATAGATAGATAGATAGATAGATAGATATTCCCAAATGGGTGAGAGACATTGCTTGTGTCAAATTGCAATTGGGAGACTTGAGTTAGGGACATCATAGAAAGCCACAAAAGTGTCCTCAGGAACTAAGAATGACTGAGACACAATTCAGAAAAAACCATCACATGTGTCCTTGCACAAAGACATTTCATTTCCTACACTTACATCTCTGTTTTCCTTTTAGTTCTAAATCTGGAGAAACCAGGAGCAGCCTCATGGAGGGAGAGGAGAAATACATAAAGCTGAAGGCAACAGAGTGAAATCCTCTACACAGGTCTAGCTTTATTCCTTCTACTTCAATTTCAGGGTAGGCTTTCCAGTTTGAGCCTTGAGGGGGGAAGCTTTTCACTGGGTATGATTCTGACATTAGAGTGGTAACTGGAACTGCTTAAAGGAGCATGTGATTGGATCTCAAATGCCTGGAAGCTATTCTATTATTTAAGACAAAGTGTGGAAAAGATTACTTCACTCCATCTAGTGGCAAGGAAAAAACTGGCTCAGAGACAGTTTAAAGCAAAGTCATATCTTTCACCTGTTAATAGAATCCCTTCAACAAATTCATTATACTAAATCATGGTGCCTTAAATTATTTCTTTTCTCTTAACTGTATTTTATTATTTGTTTTATTTGCTTGTTTGTCTTCTGTTTCCTGTAGAGAATAAGGAAGCTGGACTAAAGAGAAAGATACAGAAGAAAAGTCAGGCAACATGTAGTGCCTTTGTCTACTTTGGCTGCAACCTTAAAGGTCTAAAAAGACCTTAGTGATTATCTGGAGAAGCCTCTACTAGTGGTAGAAAGAAAGTAGGTATAAGTACTAGTTTTTCTTTCTCATTTGTCTAACCATTTTTTATTGAAATAAACATCATTACAAGTTACCATATAAGCAAACACATCCATTCTAAGAATGCACCTCAACACATTTTAATGTGTTTTTACACCCAGGTAACTATCACCACATTCAAGACACAGAATGCAGCCATCTGTTACTCTTGGTTATTCTCCTGCACCACACATGGCAAAACTAGCTTTGTGTTACTATAAACAAGACTTGCCTTTTAAAGTGTTCTCTGTAAATGGAAAAGATACAGTATGCCCTCTTGTATTTGGTGTTTGTCACTTAGCATCACAATTTTGAGAATCGTACTTGTTATTTCATGCATCAATAGATCTTCCTTTTTATTGGCATTATTATACTATACAGATAGATCAAAATTTGACCATTCACCTCTTTATAAACATTTTTGCTGATTCTAATTTTCAGCTATTATGAAAAGACCTGCAATAAAATGGTTTTATGGATTTTTGAAAGAATATATATTTTCATTTATCTTAGGTAAATATTCAGGAACAGAATTACTAGACTTACAGTAAGTAGATGTTTAATTGTATAAGGAATTGCCAAAACATTTTTCAAAGTGGTTATACTGTTTTAGATCTCCAACAGCAACGTATGAGAGCTTTAGTTAATGTACATGCTTACCGACACTTGGTTTTCTGCCTTTTCAAAATTTAGCTTTTCTACCAGTGTATATAGCAGTGTCTAATTGTGGTTTTAATTTGCATTTCCCTAATGACTAATTATGGTAGGCAGCGTTCCAGTACTTAGTTGCCATTAGCATATGTTCTTTGGAGTACAAATTCTTTGCCCATTTTAAATTGGGTAGTTTGTCTTCTTATTATAGAGTTATAAGAGTTCCTTATATATTTCAGATACAAGTCACTTGTCACAAAGAAGTATTGCAATATTCTTTCCCAATCTGTGTGTTTCTTTTCATTTTGAATGGCATTAAAAAAAAAAGTTTTTAGTATTGTGAAAGCCCAACTTAATCATTTTTCGCCAACTGGCCATATGTTTATCCCCAGATCACAAAGATTTTCTTCTATTTTTTAATTTAGAAATATCATAGATTTAGCTTTCACTTTTCAGGTTTATAAACCATTTCAATTCAATTTTTGTTCATAATGTGAGGTGACAAAGTTTTTTTTTTCCTCCCATATATGGACATTAAGTTGCTCCATCAACAATGGTTGAAAAAATTAGCCATTCCCTCCATTGAATTACCATGGCAACATAAGATTAATACATGATGAGTCCATCTGTGGATTCTAATCTATCCTATAGATCCACATGTATATCCTCAAGCCATATCAGTGTCTTAATTAGTGTAGCTTTAAGTTTTAATCACGTAAGTATAAATCTTCCAACTGTGTTCTTTTATTTCTACATGTTTTGGCTATCCCAAGTCCTTTGCAATTCCATATATGTTTTAGAATCAGCTTGTATACTTCTACAAAAGGATAACCTGTTGGGGTTTTAATTAGAACAATGCTGAATTCACTCAGCAACTCAGTGTGAATTATATCTTAACAATATCAAGTTGGCCAACCCATGAATATCTTATATCTTTCCAAATATTAATTTGGGCTTTTAAACGCCTCAGTGCCACGTTTTGTAGTTATTAGTGCCAAGGTTATACATGTGTTTTGTTAAAATTCACCCATAAGCATTTCTTATTTGGAGATGGTAGTTTGAATGACATTTTTAATTTTGATTCCATTTACCAATTGTTTCCAATCATTATTTTCTAGTATATAGGAATATACATAATTTATAAATGACTTTTCTAATCTCACTTATTAGTTCAATTAATTCTTCTAGGTTACTCAGGATTTTTCTTATAAATAATAATATCAGAGGCACATAAAAAGATGTTTACTTCTTATTTTTTGTCCTGTGTGTATTTTACTTGATTACTTTGTTGCCCTAGGGAGAATCTCTAGTACTTTGGTGAATAGGAGTGATGAGAGAGTGCATTCTTGCCTTGCACTCAGTTTTTCCAGTTCTCACCTTCCCCCTTCCCCTTCCCTCCTTTCCTTCCTTCCATACCTCGAGTTTTCTTCCTTCCTCTTTTCCTTTATGTTTTCCTCTCTTCTTCTCCCTCCTTCCTCTATTTCTCCCTCCCTTCTCCACCCCCCCCCTTTTTTTCTTATTTTTTGTTAAAAATAAGGGAAGAAGGTGGAAGCATGGGTAAAATAGTCGAAGGTGGGTGGGTGGTACAGGCTCCCAGTTATGGAATGAATAAGTCATGGGGATAAAAGGCCCAACCTCTGGATTGTAGTCAATAATATTGTAGTAGTGTTGTATGGTGACAGATGGCAGCTGTACTTGTGAGCAGAGCATAACATACAGGACTGCGGAATCATTCTGTTGTACACCTGACACCAATATAACGTTGTGTGTCAGCTATACTCCAATTCAAAAAATAAAATATAATCCAGGGGAAAAAAAACCTTTTGCCATGTGAGGTAATATATAAACAGGTTTAAGGGTTTAGATATGGGCATCTCGGGAAAGGCCATTATTTTGCCCAATCATGGCAGTCTCTTCACTTTCTATATGAAGTTCATCTCTTTAGCTGTTTACTTTCTGACAGGATTCTTTATCTTACTTTTCCAGATCTCAGAAATATGCATGCATTTTATTTATACGATGATATTTTTAATTTTCAAGAATTCTGATTCATCTTTTTTTTTTTTAACTGCAAGGAAACTCACAATTATTTATGAAGATACTGATTTTACTTGCTTTAACTTTTTTTTTTCTATTTTCTGCATTAGCTCATTTTCCCAGGGAATCTATTTATCTTATGAATCACTTTCAGACTATTAATTTTTATTTGATAGTAGTGATTAGGTTACATATTCACATTTCCAAATCTGGACCTAGATGAACAGAATTGACATCTTGAGTTTGGCATTTCCATCACATGCAAAAATTTCTGTTTCTCCAACAATGGGTACATATTCTGATGCCAGAAACTCTGGGTCAATTCAGAGAGTGTGGATTACTAATTGGGAGCCTGTTTTTAATTTGTTTGTTTGTTTGTTTGTTTGTTTTGTTTGGGAGCCTGTTTTTAAGGAGTTGTGGCAATTTCCCATTTAGTGGCCCACCATGATAACAAAAGTTCCTTGTGAGCACACGATGGAATCCTTTTGAGCCCCAGTGCCCACTGTGGGGACCCCTCATAGATCATTCACCCTATTCAGGGAGCCATTCCTTCAGCTTTACTCAAGGGAGAAATGCTGCACCAGCCTTTGGCTTTGGGTGGTACAGTGCTATTAGGGCTCTTCATTCAGCTCAACCTCACACCTTCCCTGCTTCTGGACCTTAGGGTCCCTCTGGAGTTTTGCTGGGAGAATTCCTATTTTCTTGGTTCCTTCCTTTCTCCATTTTGTGTTGTTAGTTAGCTTTTTTTTTTTTTTTTTTTTAGAATCTTAGTCAATGATATGTGCCACCATCTGTCTTACATCTTTCAGAAAGTCCTAACTATTCTGATCTGCTGATGGCAAGCTCCCTATACTTCCCCAGTAATGTTTATCATTTTGTTCATATTTACATATAAAAATAAATAGATTGAACAAACATAAATTAGACAGACAAGTAGTTGATACAGTTGTGAGAACTCTAAATAGCATAGCTCAATGAAAAGTAAATAGTATAAAAATGGTATGGTTATAATTAATTTTTGAATCTTTAACAAGGAATACTTAGAAAATTCTAATTAGCAAAAACGAAAATTAACCAGGCAATGTCTTGGTAAAACTATGTGCCCTGGTAAAGTAGAATTTTTTACAAAATTATTCAACAGCATAATCCAAAAGTTAAAAACATCACTTTTAAAATAAGTCCTTTGATGAATTAGTCAAACACATAACTTTAGAAAATTTCATTTAAAATTTAAATATGAAGTTGGCAAATTTAAAAATTATTATTTTTTACTAATCTGAAATTCAGCACTTTATTTTAAATATTTTATATTTCTTGCATGTGTATAATTATAAAGAACATTAAGAAGAAATTACATACTGTAAAATCATTGAATTGATTTTGTCTAATTCTATGTCATCTTCTAAAAGAAGTCTAATATTTTTTTCTAACTTGATTCTGGCATCCATCAAAAGAAGTTATTTAATGCTAGAATAAGAAGTAACAACTCTATTTCATGACTGAATGCTTTTGTGCAATACTCAATGTATACCTCAGTCTCCTACAAAAATGATAACACACTCCTTTCTCATTAGTTTTTTTGTGGAGTATGGAACACTGATTTTGTGGAATTGGGTATTTATTTCTAACTAGTAAAAAAAAGGTGACAATTTAAATTCATATTTTCTTTGATAACTAATTCTAAAATAACCTTCCTGATTTAGACATGCGATACTCTTTTATATCTAAATGCACACACGGGATATTAGAATACAATGAGTTCAATTTCACAGTGAAATCTAGTGTCTTTTGGTTCAGTAACATACTGGTGCCTTGGGGAGAGGGGTATTCAATACACATTTACTATTGTTAATTCTTTAATTAATTCTCTATGACAGTATGTCTGGTCAAAGTCAAAGTCAAAATTATATTGCAGAATTAAATGAAAAGATGCAGTTTAATGCTTGTTAAAGAAAAGCCAATTTGATTAGTTTGACATGGTGAAAGAGAGGCCATCTGGACTAAAAAACTAGGACATATGACACAACCTTTCCTCCAGTAGACCAAGAAGGCCTAGAAAAATGCAATGACTGTCTTAAAATAATGTGACTACTTATTGAGAAAATTAGGACTTTTCATTAGTTGCCAGATTTTGAAACCAAACCTTCTAAGTTCAAATATTAGTTCTACCACCTGCTGATTTGTGATCCTAAGTGTGTAATTTAACCTCACTATAACTCAGGTCCCTCATTTGTAAAATAAAAGTGAACTAATACATAAGAATGTTGTAAAGATGAAGTGCATTAATATTAAATCATTGTAACAATGCTTGAAACAAAGTATTAGGAATGTTACTGTTTTTTTTTTTCAAATTAACATATGCATGTACAATTTTTCAAATGATCTACTGAACAGTAGAAATCATTTTTGACTAATTGATATTCTATTCATCTGTGAAAAATGCTAGATTATACTTTAAGTTTGTATTTTAATTTCAGTTAGCATACAGTGTAATATTAGTCTCAGGTGTACAATATAATGACTCAATACTCCTGTAGGACGCCTAATGCTCTTCACAAGTGCACTCTTAATTCCCATCACCCATAGAATCCGTCATTATGCTCACCCCCACTCCAGCAACCCCCATTTGAGATCCTGTTTCTTGGTTTGACTTTCTCTCTCTTTTTTTAAACCTTTGCTCATTTGTTCTGTTTCTTAGATTCCCCATATGAGTGAAATCATGTATTTCTTTCTCTCACTGATTTGTTTTGCTTAGCATTATACTCTCAAGCCAGATTATACCTTTATTTGAGATGTGTTTGAATATATATTTGGTGCCCACATTGATAAAATTTATGAAGACATAAAATTAATGTATTAAAAAGTTTTATATACAATAATGAAATACACATATTTTGCAAAACTGAGATTCAGAATTTTGAATTTCAAGCAGATAGTAGGGTATAAGTACGAATATTTAAGGCAGAGGGAGAAAGAAAGAAAAGATAAGGAAAGAAAAGAAAGAAAAGAAAAGAAAAGAAAAGAAAAGAAAAGAAAAGAAAAGAAAGAAAAGAAGACAAGATAGACTAGATGATGATCTATAATGAATCAGAAAAATACTCCACATATCTGATGCTTGGGGGTTAGATTTTAAATTATCCCCATGCTGAGATCTTGCTACAATATTCTTTCCAATGCAATATATTCTTCCATACTTAATTTTAAAAGTAAATGCTTTGCAAAGCGATTAAATATTTATATTAAGGTCTATATTATCTGATATGAGTATAGCCACTCCAGCTTTCTCATTGTTTCTGTTTGCATGTATCAACCTTAAAAATCAAACTGCCAGTTATTTTACTATTCAAAATGGGCTGATCTGGGAATAGCAAAGAATTATAATTTTGGACCAATAAGCTACAACAAAAGTATAGGCAAGTCTGGAAAACAAAGATGATGAACACTCTCACAGAGAAAAAGGAGAAGTTGGAAGGACAGTTGTAAACAAAGAGTCCACTGGAGTAAATTGGGAATTTAAAGTATAGTGGGTTTTCACTGGTTAAATTATGATAGTCTCATGGGTTGAGTACAGCTGGGGGTGGAAGAAACCTTTCTTCCTACTGCTGGGATGGTGAAGTAGGAGCTAAGTAATACAGACTGACAAGGTGTATCTTCAATGGACAGTAAGTGCCAGAATGTGAGAGCTTGCCCTGCCGGCCTTGCAACTCCATTCTAAGTGAGGTTTCCCTTTATTAATTTTTACACATGATATATATGTATGTACTTTCACTTTATTTTTTAAATTTCACTTTAAACCTAATTGTATGTTTGAATTTAAAGTTTATCTCCTGTAGAGAGCCTAGAGTTGGATCTTATTTGTCTTCTACTCAGCCTGAAAATCTGCCTTTTATTAGATTGCTTCATCCATTCAAAATTTATTTATGATTGATATAGATGTATTTGCCTGCCACACACTGTGATAACTATTATTTTATATAATTGTAGGTCATTTACAAAGCTTATGTAACAATTGAGAGCAAGTACATATTTATAATTTGCTATATTAACCTACTTATATGTCATTTTTTTATTCTTTTCATTTGTTTCTGTGGATTTGATTTACCATCTGCTATTTCCTCATTCCAATACATCTTTGCTTCTACCTATGTATTATCTGCTACTATTGTCAAATAGATCATATTTGTATACATTATAGGTCCAACAATAGAATAATATACAAAGGACTGCTCACAATTGCTTTTCAAATCAGCTAAGAAAAAAAAATAAACAGTAAATTGTATGTATACAATTTATTTTGGATTACATAATTACTTTTACTGGCCATTTACTGTTTGGTATGGATTTGAATTTCCCTCTATGTTTATTGTTTTTGATCTGAAACTTTACTATTTCCTAAAAGGCACCTCTGGGGCATGCTAATTTGGCTGTTTGCTTCTTCATATGTTTAATGTACTGGCTGAACTATATCTGTGGCATCTGTTTCCTCTGTCTTGTAAAGGCTCTGATGTTGCTTTGCAGTGGACACAGGCCTAAACATACTCAATGTCCTCTGTGTTGATAGAGGCTTTAACTGAGCTTTATTTGAAAGTCTCATATCCTGATCTGTTAAGCTGAGTGTGTTGGCATCACACTCAGCTATTGGGCTTTACCAAATGCTGGCTGACTGTTCTATTGTTTTTCATAATAATTTGGAGCACACATTATTACACAGTCTAATCCAACTCCACTTGGGCTTCTTTGCAGAGGTTTTTTTTTTTTTTTTTTTTTTTTTAGCTCTCTGTGAAAGTTTTGTTTTCTGACTCCAGGAGGGATCATCTTAGCTGTTTCTTTACTTTGCTATTTGCTAAGTTAAACTGGTTTAAAGCATAGGTTATTTTCATGAAGATATCAGCCTTGCTTAGTTGCTCACCATTAAAATCTCTCTTGTTTTCAAGAGGCCTGAGGCTAAAATTTCCCTACACTCTGTTCAAAATAGTCATTTTTGTCGGGGAGAGAATGTTGGTGCTCTCTGTTCATATAGTCTACCTAAATCTTTCACTGGGGAAAATTTCTGAGCCATTGTACTAGCATTGTGGTTAGGGACACTTGACTGCTTCTCTTAGAATTCATTTGTGGGATATGAAAAGTTCCATTTAATATGTACTTTAAGACACCTCTGGAGATCACAATTTTGCTGTTGTTTGCTTGATCATTTGTTTATTGAATTATCTGAACTATTTCTGTGGCCTCTGTGGCCTCTGTTTTTTTTTTTAAAGCCTCTGATGTTGCGTCTCAATGGACACAGGCTTGAACATACCCAATGTTCTCTGTGTTGACAGCCTCTGCTCCTCTCAGCTTGACCCCCCTATTGTGGCACCTCCATCCCATGCATGAGCTGGGTGAGGGCAATTGGAGACATATTGTCATTGTTCCTCTCTTGGTGTACAGTGACAGGCTTTTTGCATCGGGGCAAGTTGAAGAAGGAGCCCTCTTTGCTTTTCCTGAGGTTTGGCTTAAGCAAAAAGGAGTTAGAGGTGATGGAGAATGCTGGTCATACCCTACTTCTGGAAAGATTTGATAGCCCTTTACAGGGGTTCAGCATGAAGGCAAGGAAGATCATGGCTTGAGTCCTATGGAGTTTCCTTTTTCTTCATGATATTTAGTACATTTTCTTGAATAAATATTCACTTGCTTTATGTCCTTGGAATAATTTCCAGAGGTTTTAATTTTTTTTTATAAAAATTTCTACAGTTGTCTTTGTTCTACTGAGAGGTGATTCCACCAATCTCCTCACTATTCAGGAAATTGAATGAAATTTGCATATAACTAATGCAAGCCATCACATAAAAACATAGCATAAAACAAAGACCAGTAAAGAAATGTAGATAATTCTAAACAAAATCATTACAAAATAAGCAAATAAATAAATAAACTAAAACTTCTTTGTGACATACAAGATACATTTCCTGCATAAGTGACAGCATAATTCTGAAAATTATTTTTGTGCCTCACAATGGCAGTAAGAGGACTGACAGCTTCTTCTTTTAAGGTTTTATGCTCTCCATTTTCCCTGTACTTATACTACATACAGCATTTAAAATCTTGTTGCCATAGTTACTGATATTAAAGCATCACATACAAAAGAATCAGACCTGGAACTTTGTCTAAGATAAGAAAATATATTATACTCAAAATAAAAGGAAAATCACTACAGTGAAGGATACTTATATAAAACATCTTCCCCCTCTGACATTGTACTATATTTCTTCCCTAAGAAGATATATCATTGAACTATATAGTGCCCCCAAAAGATTGCAAGATTTAAAGAAATTTTAAATGTTTTCTTAAAAGAGTCATTTTTAGAAACCAAAAATGGCATGATAATTACAAATGCATTGTGTGTATATGAGAAATATATTGCATGATAATGGTTTATTTATCCCAAGCACAAATTATCATATATTCTTTTTCTTATTAATATGTAAAGCTAACATTCTGATGAGTATTTTTGTTAGCAATCACATTTGTTTGTCAACTTAATGGTATACAATTGACATTGCATCAGAGAAAAATAAAATACAATATATAAATAGCATTTTTAAAGCTAGATTACTGTATGTGACTTTGCACAGTATGATAGCCCATTCTATAAGGTCATTTTGAATTAAATGAAAAGGTAATAGCTGACCTGATATGGGATTTGATGCTACTCTTAACAGTACAATATCACATATTATATTGCAGTAGATGTGTCATTTAAAGGGTTTTGAATTGCTTTCTTTCTCTCTCTCTCTCTCTCTCTCTCTTTTTTTTTTTTTTTGCTACAAGAGCATACAGAATAGAAATGATTTCTTAAAAACAACTTAAGCATTTTTCTTTTTTTTTTTTTAAATAACCAATTCCACAGCAATAAGCCACATCACAGAACACATTAAGGCTTTGCAGCTGAAATCAGCGCGTTCAATTTTCTTCAATAAATTTCATACATTAAATATAATAGGCTTGAATTTATGATATTTTCTCTACACTGGATTCATCAATATCTTTATAAATACATATATAGATATCACATACCAATACATGATACACACAGATATACATAGCAGAGGGGTGCAAAATTTAGGAGACCAGAGAAAATACTTTATCTTTGACTCTCACTTCTCTCCAGTTTTTATACATGATATTTATCATGTGGCTTAAATAAGTATTGATTAATTTGTCAAGGGAAATTTGGAAATTTGAGCAATTTAACATGCATACTATTTGGGACCAAAAATTAATAACTGAAGAAGAAAGAAAACTTAAAATCTTCAGATTATCTGAAATGGTCACTTATTTTCTTCAACAATGCTCAATTTTAGATCTTCTATCCTTCTTAATGCCTTTGTCAATTCCCCTGGTTATTAGTAGAAATATAAAGCCTTCAAATAATTCATGAGATACCCCTATTTTCTCTTGCCATCCCCTGTCACACACATACAGAGCTGAAAATAGTCAAATTTTAGCAAGTGTACTCTTCACTCAGGTACTCATACCAAGAATTTAAGAGTGATGTTCTCTCTTCCCCTCCTCCTCAAAATCAATCACCAATTGTTTGATTCCATCCTTGAAATATTTTCCATATTTGTTCTTCATCTAGATGCCATGACACTAGTAAGAGCCACTATTCTCCCATGCTTAAACCTCAGCCACTCTGGAAAACAATCTGGAGGGTTCTCAACAAATTAGAACTACCATAAGATAGAGCAATTCCACTTCTAAGAATATACCCAGAGGGAATGAAGACAGGGTTTATAAGAGATATCTGCACTCCCATGTTTATTTCAGCATTATTCACAGTAAGCCAAAATGCGGAAACAACCTATATGTCTATCAATGGAAGAATGGGTAAATACATATATATACACATACATAATATTATTCAGCCATGAGAAAGGATATTCTGCCATTTGTGACAACATGGATGGACCTTCAGAATATTAGTTTAAGTGAGATAATTTAGACAGAGACAAATACTGCATGATATCACTTATATATGAAATCTAAAAAAAGGAAAATTCATAAAAAACAATAAAATAGTAATTACCAGAGGTTAGGGTGGGGGAATATAAGAGATGCTATTTAAGGGTATATTACCTGCTAATAATAGATAAGTTCTGCAGATCTAATGCACAGTGTAGTGACTATAGATAACAACTTGTATTATAAACTTGCTAAGAGACTTAATCTTAATTATTCCCACAACAAACAATAATTATGTGACCTGATAGTGGTTCTAGCTACTACTATAACAGCAATCATACCACAATTTAAATGTATCAAATCAACATGCCGCACACACTTTAAACTTGTACGGTGTCATGTGGCGGGGGTGCACCTGGGTGGCACAGTTGGTTAAGGATCTGACTTGTGGTTTCAGTTCAGGCCATGATTTCAGTGTCATGAGATCAAGTCCAGTGTTGGGCTCCATGGTCAGGGTGGAATCTGCTTCAGGTTCTTTCTCCCTTTCCTCCTGCCCCTCCCATTCATGCTCTCCCTTCATGCTCACTCTCTCTCTCTATCAAATAAATAAATCTTTAAAAAAATAAACTTGCACAATGTTGTATGTTGAATGTATTAAAAACAACAACAGCAATACCTCAGCAATATCGTGTTAACTCATTTGTTCTGTCCTCTCTTGAAAACTTTCATTTCATTCATCACTAAATACCAGATGTATTTTTTAGAATACTATATGAATAATGACAATTTTCTGTTTAAAACTTTACAGTGGCTTTTCTCTTGGACTACAAAGCCTTTTATGAACTGGCTTATAGACTTTATTTCCAAACTTACTTCACTATTTTTACAGCCAGATGCTTTCATTTTCTAACAAATATAGGATTCTTCACATTCCTCAGGATTTCAAATTCTCTGTTAGGTATCCTTTCTTCTCTTCTTTTCATGGGCTAATCCTTCCTCCATTTTACTCCTTAAAATCACTTTCCCAGAAAGTCTTCCATTGCTAAAGTAAGTCACCTTGTCATAGCCAAAATCTATTGTACCACTTCTGACCTAAATACTTTTTTAAAAGATTCCCAGCTTCCTGAAGCCAGGACTAACTCTCCTGTTAATCATTTAATCCCCAGTACCCAAACTGACTGTCTCAGAATGAATAAGATTCAATAGCGTTTGTAGAATAAAGGAGTCAATTAGTCAATTAATAGCAGATTAATTGGGTCGTACAAGCGATATTATAAATGAAATTTAAAAATTACAAAATGGAAAACATACAGTTCTACCAGTGCCCACTCATTAAAGTTATCATTATTTAAAAACTGCATTTTCCTTTAATTCTACATTGCTGAAAGGACTAATGTTGAATGCCAGTAACAGCAAACACAAAGCTCTTCTGTTTGATTTCATGAGATTCAGATGAATGAATAACAGGACAAACAACTTAAAGCAAGGCAAATAACCTCCCCTCCTATCAGTATCAACCTCACTGATATTTCATTCTGAGGAACCTCAAGAGGTTCTGGGATAAAGAAGTATAAGCAGTGTTGACAACTTAATTGGAATTTCAAACAGAGCAAATCAATTCGGTGAGCATTTTATTGAACACCTGGAAAGGCAAAGTCCTATGATAGTATGTGTGGAGATACAAAGGTGAATAGAGCACACACACAGCTGATTATCAAGGCCACTATGAGGGGTTCTCTGACTCCATCAATGGTGCTTCTCCTTGTGGCTCCTTTTACTATATGTTGATTGTCTCAGAACCTCCTCCACCATTGGTGTACTTGATTATGGCAAGTCAAATATTCCTATGGTCACTATGGATTGATGGAAGGACTACAGTATAGAAGGAGTGTCCTGTTAGTAGGTAGCGCTGTCACATGTAAGTTTATAATTTCTAAATTGAATTTTCTTGATGTGCATATTGAAAAATACTATTTATCTTTAAGATCACACTTAGTAACACAATCCAAAGTTTTTTTTTTTTTTTTGATGTTGATATTACATATTAAGCCCAGTAAGAATCTGGCTATTCAATCCTAACTACCTTGTTCCTAATATTGTGCCTAAACTTAGACTGCTGACAGATGGGGGATAGAACATTATACAGAAGCTTCTTCTACCCAGTTCAATTGATATTCATGGTCCTGAGAAAGTGTGGACACTGGAACTGTGTGAAGGTCAGATATGACCTCATGAGTAACAGCAAAGGACACTACATTTTTATTTGGAGAGACAAACATCCATCCTTTTACTTTTTATATTTCACTTCTTTAGAATCCTGAGTAAGGCACATGTTCCACAAGTTTTGTTGCCCTGAATAATTCATATCCAGTTTCCTGTTAAATTATCTCATGGCTGCTCTCTGATGAAACTAATTTCAATTAGGTAGCTGAAACAAAATCTTAACTTTCCTATTTTCTGAAATTTTACTATCCTCTTCTCCAAATTTATGGAGATATATGTGTAGTATACATCTCATCCTTTCAGGTTTTGCTCCAGCCTCCGTATTATTTATAATTTATAATATTTCTTTGTTTTATTTTTCTCAGAGGTTGTTTATCCAAGGTTATTCCTCTGCTCTTTAAAGTAATAATAATGCTAATTATAGTGGTACCTCCTACTTAAGAAGTGGATAAAATCTCTCCAGTAATACACTGTATTCTTTGCATACATAAACTTGTTGAATATTGCAAGAAATTTTTTATTAAGTACAAATTCCTGTTTTACAAAGGAACAAAATGTGACACAGAAAAATTAAGCAATTTGTCTAAGATTACAGAGCTAGTAAGTACTAGTGGTTTAAATCCAACAAAATGTAATTTCAGTGACTGAAATCAGAATTATGATGCCATGAGTACATTATCACTATTACTTAGAGAAAATGTTTTTATAATTTTTTATAATAAGAATACTCTCTCAGATGATGTAGTAAATTACATTTATGAAGTTTCGGTAATGTGTGTTCAACCAAAATACAATTAAAGTAACTTATTAGTCCTATGAAGTGATTTTCTTAAGAAAACAATAAGCTTAAGTGATGAGGGCAAACCAAAGAGCAATTACACATTAAGAAGTCTTGACTGGAACATTTTCCTACCTTCATCCAGTGCTCATCCCCTGACTCCATACAACACAATATTCCAGGTATCATAATTGTTTTTTTTTTCAATATTCCCCAGTCTCTGTACATTATTGGATTCTGAAAAATTTCCTCTATTAGATTCTTTTTACTACCTCCATTTTTAAAACTTGTTTTCAATTTCAGAACCACATTAAAAGATGAAATGAGGGGATCCCTTGGTGGCTCAGTGGTTTAGCGCCTGCTTTTGGCCCATGCATGATCCTGGAGTCCCAGGATCAAGTCCCACATCTGGCTCCTTATATGGAGCCTGCTTCTCCCTTTGCCTGTGTCTCTGCCTCTCTCTCTCTCTCTATCTATCTATCTATGTGTGTCTCTCATGAATAAATAAATAAAATCTTTTTTTAAAAAGATAAAATGATACTAAGGAATATTGATGTGTTAAGGGCAGGCACCTGTTTGTTGAATCATATTAATTTTTAACAAAATATGCAATATTTAAGGGATTAATAATTTAAGGCAATTTTACATAGGGTGTAGTTAATAACTTTTAGTAATTGATTTATTTATGAGAGAATTTCAAGGATTGGCAGTTGCAAACAGATGAATTTTTGACCAAGCCCCACCTCCTTTGTTGTCTTGCACCATTAATTCACACAATAAAATCAATTGCCTTTTTTGCTATTTCTGTTCATGGCCTCTCTCACATTTTAGGAACACCTGCAAGTAGAGACCCTGACCAGTAGAAACACTGCCAGCTTTTTAATTTCTTTTTCCTGGGTGTTGAATAGTGAATAGCCCTGGAAGACAGAGGCTGTGTTTCCTTCCACAGCTGAAGGTAGAATTGTTTGCTGTTGAGTTTAGTAAAGATACTAAACTCATTGTAGTTTAGTATCAGTTCATTATAAAAGCCTGAGTTTCATAATCTTTAAGTCTCCCATCTGGGACACAAACCCACTGTGTGTACTGCATCCACCTCAACTCACCTGTGTGATGTGCTGAGAATGTGGGTTGTGAAATGTGGAGAGGAAGAGACAGCAAGCAGGGGAAGGGGGAGAGGGAGAGACTCTCCAAGCAGACTCCCCATGGAGCATGGAGCCCAGTGTGGGTAGGGCTCAATCTCACAACCCATGAGATCAGGGCCTGAGTGAAAACCAAATTGTATGCTTAACTGACTGAGCTACCCAGTGCCCTCCTTCACCATTCTTGACATCATTATGTTTGAAATCAATCCCATGATTATCATAAAGCCTAGAGGAGAGCAACATCTGTGGCTTCTGTATGTTTCCTCTAATTCAGTTTTCTGTATATGTAAAACTCCAACCAGCATGAAAATTACCTATTTTTATGACTGTTACATTATAAAGAAATTTAATTAGTAATGGTGGAGGATTAATAAAGTTAATAATTCCTACAATTAAAGAAGACCCGGCAAATTTAAATTGAGATGTTGATATTACCTAATTGATGTATTCCTTTTTATATTTTGAATGCAAGAGTTTTTCAAATAAATCATCTTAATCTATTGTAATGATGTTCAAAGAATCTTCTTCATTTGCTAGATTACCTTGGTACTATAAGTATAGTATTACAAGTATACATAACAGTATACCTATAATTCTGTCAGGTACAGATTTTCAAAGTGGAAATGTAAGCAGACTATAGGGAACAAATTAATCTCCACTTATATATCATTTATCATTATTATCACTAAAATAGAAGATACATTGGAGGTAGAAATGTTTTGCTCCTTTTCATATTCCAAAAGCCTTCAAAGCTTCTTCTAATTGGATTCATACAGGAAGATACTGAAGGAAAAGGAAAACTGTGCAATGCAGTATAAGGGTAAATAGAGGAGAATGTTGGAGAACCCCATTCCACTCCTGAATTGGGAATAATGGTGGATGAAAATTAATCCAGTGAGTGAGTTACTGATTTTTTTTCCTCTTTCAAGAAAAAGCATTTGAAAATATAATGAATACTGATGCCATAGGATTTACTCTTAGCAGTGGTGGACATATCACATTAACCTAGTAAAACAAATGTTTATCTCTGATACAATGGTTACTTGGAGAGATTGTTACATGTTAGATGATCCCGTCTGACCCTGTGGCCAATAGTCTGAGACAGATGGTCAGATACTGCTACACCCTCAATGTGAACATATGATAGACAATACTATGTCCTCTATTGTTTCCAACTCCCTTTTGTTATTTTTATTTATATCTCTTTCTATCCTCTTACACTCCTGTGTTTTACTAATGCTCTCAATGCTGACTGTTCTTGCTCACCAGGTTGAATTATACTGTAATAGTAGTAAACCAGGATGATTTTCTGTGGAATGTCTCACTAAAGGTCAAAGATAAGAAATTAATGGCAAAGTTGGGCCTAAAATCCACACATTTCTGTCTTTACAAGTCTATATGTTTACCAGATTAGGGTATTTTAACATAATCTTAATATTTAAAACAATATAATTTGAAAGACTATCATCATTAATTTGTTTATTCTTTCATGAATTTATTGAAAAAAAACTGAAATGGGCCTGAAGATGAAGAAATACATAATATAGAAAAATGTGACTGCTCTCAGGGCAGTCTGTTTCAGACTTAAGCATAAAGCAAATGCAAATATGTGAAAGTTAAACAGGACGTTTCTATCAGATCTTTTAAATCCATGTTAAAAGTATGACTTTCACCTGAAAGCAAGTAGAAGGGAAAAAACAGTAAGCAGATGTTATTTTTAAAACTTTTTCACTGCTATGTCAAAAATGGATATTCTTCATATAGCTCATATAGCAATTCATTTGAAAATTGACAGGATTTTAAACTTAGCTAGAAACAGTAGTTATAAACAGATTCCAGACATTTAGAAGTAGAATAAATTTAATTTTTTAAGATTTATTTATTTCTTCATGAGAGACACAGACTGAGAGAAAGAGGCAGACATAGAGGGAGAAAGCAGACTCCTCGCAGGGAGCCCAATGCAGGACTCGGTCCTGGATCCCGGGATCACGACCTGAGCCAAGGGCAGATGCTCAACCACTAAGCCACCAGGTGAAAATAAATTTAGTTTTAAAAAATCAGATGGTAGATTCATTAGAGAGTGGGAGATGTTAGGAATGACTTAATTCGAAACATTATTATGAGAAACTGGTGTGACTAAAGTGTCATCTCTAAGGTTTAAGAGACAGAGTGAATTTTTTGGGGGGCGGGGGGAATGACAGATTTTGTTTATATTGGTATTATAGTGCCTGAGAGGTCTCAAATGTGTATATAAAACAAGAATTTCAAAATATGGATGTTTATCTCAGTAGGCATTAGAGATGTGTAATTTGAATTTTAGTTTATCAGTTAATTGATGAATCCATGGGGATGTTAACTCATAGCCTATACATGAAGTATCTTTTTAAATTTTTTTTCTATACATGAAGTATTGATTATTGTATAGCAATTTACCTCAAAGTTTAGTGGCTTAAAACATTTACTATTTCACAATTTTTATGAAGTAAGAATGTGAAATGGCTTAGCTTATGCGTTTGGTTCTGGATCTCTCACAAGCATACATTTATCTCAAGTCTCAACTAGGAAGGATTATCTTCCTGACTCACTCATGTGGGTATTGGCAGGATTCAATTCTCATAGAGTACTGAACAAAATCCTCTGTTCTTCATGAGATGTTGATGTAAGTGTCTCTCAGTTCTGGTTTTATTTTTTTTAATTGTATTATTATTTTTTTAATTTTATTTTTTATTTATTTATTAATGATAGAGAGAGAGAGATAGATGCAGAGACATAGGCAGAAGGAGACAGAGGCTCCATGCAGGGAGCCCTACACCAGACTCGATCCCGGGACTCGATCCCAAGACTCCAGGATCATGCCCTGGGCCAAAGGCAGGTGCTGAACCGCTGAGCCACCCAGGGATCCCCAGTTTGTTTTCTTGGATTTTATTTATGTGTTTCAGAGTGAGAGAGAGGAAGAGCACAGCCAGGGGTGAGGAGGGACAAAGGAAGAGGAAGCAGCAGACTCCCCACTGAGCAAGGAACCCAACATAGGGCTTGATCCCAGTACCTGGAGATCATGACCTGAGCCAAAGGCAGACATGAACTGACTGAGCCACACATGTACCCCAAGTATCTCTTAGTTTTGACACATTTTCCTCTATATGCCACATCTTACAACGTGGCAGCTTGCTTCCATAGAGTGGTCAAATTAGATAGCAAGAGAGAAGGAAAGAATGCAAGCAACATGAGAATAACTTTTACCTATAAACTCATACTAGAAGTGATAACTCATCAACTTATATATTCTATTCATTAAAACCAAGTCACTAGGTCCAGACCACACAAATAAAAGGAGCTTATACAATATTATGAATAGTAAGAGGTGTGGTCATTGGGAGTGATGTAAGAAGTTGCCTGCCACAGTCCCAAGAAGTGAAAAGGAGCAAGAGGAGGAGACTGATGGCAGACTTGAGAAACATATTTAATGTTATAATTTTAAAATTAATTGGTACAAAGCCAAACTAAAATTTGAGGAATATGTTGGCATCATTTAATTTCATATTTTAAGTTATTCCAGATATAACAAAATTGCTGTTTTCACCCATAACTTAAAGATTCCATGTCCTTTATTCATACTTTGTTTTACTGATTAATGTTCAGCAAACATCTGTTTATTAACATATTTATGAAAAATGCTACAACTTATTTCCATTCAATTTATATCCAAAATGGGAAATACTTCTCTATGACTAAAAACAAAAGTTTTATTTCTGATGACTACTCTTAAACCACTTGTTTTCTATCCTCTTCTCTAGCTGAATATTGTGACTACAATTTGATTTTTTTGAGTTATTAGTATATAGAATTGTAAATAATATATTCTGAAGGCTCTTTCTTAATATTCTCTTACACTTTTATTCCAACCCAAACTTGTACAGCTCATAGTGATTAATTAATTCCAATGAGATAGGAGGAGGGGCAAGATGGTGGAAGAGTAGGGTCCCCAAGCATCTGTCCCCACCAAATTACCTAGATAACCTTCAAATCATCCTGAAAAATCTATGAATTTGGTCTGAGATTTAAAGAGAGAACAGCTGGAATGCTACAGTGAGAAGAGTTCACACTTCTATCAAGGTAGGAAGACGGGGGAAAAAATAAGTAAAAGGCATCCGAGGGGGAGGGGCCCCTGAGAAGCCAGGCTATAAGGCCTCCCAGGAGAGCCCCGTCCAGGAGAAGCAGGAGCTGCACCAACCTTCCCGGGCAGAAAGGGGCTCGCAGGGAGTTAGAGCAGGACCCAGGAGGGCGGGGATGCCCTCGGACTCCCTGGGACACTAACAGACACCTGCGCCCCGGGGAGAGCCCCACACCCCGGGCCGAGCTCCCTAAGGGCTGCAGCGCTCACGGCAGGGCCCAGGAGCAGCTCTGAGGGGCTCCCACGCGGCTCCACAGAAGGGGCTGCGGGGTGGGAGCCTGAATCCAACAGCGCAGGCCCGGAGCACACGGCGCCGGGACACAGCCCAGGACCCGGCCTCCCCCTGGGACAGGCAGAGGCCGGGAGGGCCCAGGACAGCGAGGACGCTACTACCTGGAACTGAGCAGATCAGTGGCCCTGCCCCGGAGCCTCCAGGCCCTGCAGACAGGGAGCTCTGGAGTACTGCAGGGGATGACTCCAGAGCTGCAGAGCTGGCCCCACCACTGTGGTTGTTCCTCCTGGGGCCTCACGGGGTGAACAACCTCCACGGAGCCCTGCAACAGGCAGGGGCAGAGCAGCTCCCCCAAGTGCTAACACCTGAAAATCAGCACAACAGTCCCCTCCTCCAAAAAAGGAGAATTACAGACCAATATCCCTAATGAAAATGGATGCAAAAATTCTCAACAAGATGCTAGCCAATAGGATCCAATAGTACATTAAGAAAATTATTCACTATGATCAAGTAGGATTTATCCCTTGGACACAAGGCTGGTTCAACACTCCTAAAACAATCAATGTGATTCATCATATCAGCAAGAGAAAAACCAAGAACCATGTGATCCTCTCATTAAATGCAGAGAAAGCATTTGACAAAGTACAGCATCCATTCCTGATCAAAACTCTTCAGAGTGTAGGGATAGAGGGAACATTCCTCAACATTTTAAAAGCCATCTACGAAAAGCCCACAGCAAACATAATTCTCAATGGGGAAGCACTAGGAGCCTTTCCCCTAAGATCAGAAACAAGACAGGGATGTCCACTCTCACCACTGCTATTCAACATAGTACTGGAAGTCCTCGCTTCAGCAATCAGACAACAAAAAGACATTAAAGGCATTCAAATTGGCAAAGAAGAAGTCAAACTCTCCCTCTTCGCCGATGACATGATACTCTACATAGAAAACCCAAAAGCCTCCACCCCAAGATTGCTAGAACTCATACAGCAATTTGGTAGCGTGGCAGGATACAAAATCAATGCCCAGAAATCAATGGCATTTCTATACACTAACAATGAGACTGATGAAAGAGAAATTAAGGAGTCAATCCCATTTACAATTGCACCCAAAAGCTTATGATACCTAGGAATAAACCTAACCAAAGAGGTAAAGGATCTATACCCTAAGAACTATAGAACACTTCTGAAAGAAATTGAGGAAGACACAAAGAGATGGAAAAATATTCCATGCTCATGGATTGGCAGAATTAATATTGTCAAAATGTCAGTGTTACCCAGGGCAATTTACATGTTTAATGCAATCCCTATCAAAATACCATGGACTTTCTTCAGAGAGTTAGAACAAATTATTTTAAGATTTGTGTGGAATCAGAAAAGACCCCGAACAGCCAGGGGAATTTTTAAAAAGAAAACCATATCTGGGGGCATCACAATGCCAGATTTCAGGTTGTACTACAAAGCTGTGGTCATCACGATAGTGTGGTACTGGCACAAAAACAGACACATAGATCAATGGAACAGAATAGAGAACCCAGAAGTCGACCCTGAACTTTATGGTCAACTAATACTCGATAAAGGAGGAAAGACTATCCATTGGAAGAAAGACAGTCTCTTCAATAAATGGTGCTGGGAAAATTGGACATCCACATGCAGAAGAATGAAACTAGACAACTCTCTTGCACCATACACAAAGATAAACTCAAAATGGATGAGAGATCTAAATGTGAGACAAGATTCCATCAAAATCCTAGAGGAGAACACAGGCAACATCCTTTTTGAACTCAGCCACAGTAACTTCTTGCAAGATACATCCACGAAGGCAAAAGGAACAAAAGCAAAAATGAACTATTGGGACTTCATCAAGATAAGAAGCTTTTGCACAGCAAAGGATACAGTCAACAAAACTCAAAGACAACCTACAGAATGGGAGAAGATATTTGCAAATGACATATCAGATAAAGGGCTAGTTTCCAAGATCTATAAAGAACTTATTAAACTCAACACCAAAGAAACAAAGAATCCAATCATGAAATGGGCAAAAGACATGAAGAGAAATCTCACAGAGGAAGACATAGACGTGGCCAACACGCACATGAGAAAATGCTCCGCATCACTTGCCATCAGGGAAATACAAATCAAAACCACAATGAGATGCCACCTCACACCAGTGAGAATGGGGAAAATTATCAAGGTAAGAAACCACAAATGTTGGAGAGGATGCGGAGAAAAGGGAACCTTCTTACACTGTTGGTGGGAATGTGAACTGATGCAGCCACTCTGGAAAACTGTGTGGAGGTTCCTCAAAGAGTTAAAAATAGATCTGCCCTACAACCCAGCAATTGCACTGTTGGGGATTTACCCCAAAGGTACAGATGCAATGAAACACCGGGACACCTGCACCCCAATGTTTCTAGCAGCAATGTCCACAATAGCCAAACTGTGGAAGGAGCCTCGGTGTCCATCGAAAGATGACTGGATAAAGAAGATGTGGTTTATGTATACAATGGAATATTACTCAGCCATTAGAAACGACAAATACCCACCATTTGCTTCAATGTGGATGGAACTGGAGGGTATTATGCTGAGTGAAGTAAGTCAATCGGAGAAGGACAAGCATTATATGTTCTCATTCATTTGGGGAATATATATAATAGTGAAAGGGAATAGAAGGGAAGGGAGAAGAAATTGGTGGGAAATATCAGGAAGGGAGACAGAACATAAAGGCTCCTAACTCTGGGAAACGAACTAGGGGTGGCAGAAGGAGAGGGGTGCAGGGAGTGGGCGTGAATGGGTGATGGGCACTGAGGGGGGAACTTGACAAGATGAGCACTGGGTGTTATTCTGTATGTTGGCAAATTGAACACCAATAAAAAATAAGTTTATTATTAAAAAAATAAATCCTATGAGATATAAATCACAAGGCATTGCCAGGTGACTGACATCATGTTAAGAAATCTACAAGGGAACCATAGACTAAGAATACAGATTGAACTGGAAAAAACAAAACCTAACAGCAAGAAGTATGTCTAATTATATAAGATAATTTGTGTGATTCACTCAGTTTTATGATTCATTCCTTGTTCATGATTTTGTGGCCTGAAAGCAGTAGCATTCTGCTATAATATCATGAAAGCACACGAAAAATTGCCTAGCACAACATTAACAAATATTAATAAATATATTTTAAGTACATTTAAAAACAATTTAGTTTATTTTTTATTTAAATCTTTTTTTTTTAAGATTTTATTTATTTATTCATGATAGACATAGAGAGAGAGAAGCAGAGACACAGGCAGAGGGAGAAGCAGGCTCCATGCACCGGGAGCCTGATGTGGGATTCAATCCCGGGTCTCCAGGATCGCGGCCTGGGCCAAAGGCAGGCGCCAAACCACTGCACCACCCAGGGATCCCAACAATTTAGTTTAATAGCTGTTTGTTTTCTCAGTATTAATGTGATCATATTTTGAAATTTTTCTTAATTTCCTTTTCAGATGCCCCATTGTTATAGAACGACCACAGATTTTTGTTTGTTGGTTTTGAAATCCTGCAACTTTACTGAATTCATTTATTAATACTAATAGTTGTTTTGTGGTATCTTTTGGGTTTTCTACATATAAAATCATGTCATATGTAAACAGAGATAAGGTTAGTTCTTCCTTTCCAATTTCTATGCAATTTTCTTTTTCTTGCCTACTATTTTAGCTAGGACATCTATTACTGTGCTGAATAGAAGTGGTAAGAGTGTGTATCCATGAGTAGCTCTGGATCTCAGAGGAAAGAATTTTGTTTTTGTTTTTTTTTTAAGATTTTATTTAATTATTTATTCCTGAGAGACACAAAGAGAGAGAGAGGCAGAGACACAGGCAGAGGGAGAAGCAGGCTTCAAGCAGGGAGCCTGACGCGGGACTCAATCCCAGGACTCCAGGATCAGGCCCTGGGCTGAAGGTGGCGCTAAACCGCTGAGCCATCCAGGCTGCCCAGAATTTCAGTTTTTTTATAGCAGAATATGCTGTTAGCTGTGGGCTTGTCATATGTAGAGGTTAATTTTTATTTATTATGCAGAGGTAAAGCTCTTCATATAATTTGCTGACAATTTTTTTATCATGAAAGTATGTTGAATTTTCTCAAATGTGCTTTTCAGCATCCGATCCTGTGATTTTCATTATTTCTGTTCATGTGGTGTATTGTATTAATTTATTTGCATATATCAAACCATACTTCCTTCCCAGGAGTAAGGCCCACTTGGTCACGGTATAAGCCTTTCTCATATACTGTTGAATATGATTTGCAAATATTTTATTAAATGATTTTTGCATCTCTGTTCATTAGTGGTATTGGCCTATGGTTTTCTTTTCTTGTACTGTCTTTCTTTGTCTAGCTTTGGTTTCAAGGGAATGCTGGCATCATAAAATTAGTGTGGGAGTAGTTGTCGTCTTCAGTTTTTTGACATAGTTTGAGAAGTATTGTTTTTATTTCTTTAAGTGTTTGGTAGAAATCACCAGTGAAGCCTTTGAGAACTGTGAGGTGAATGGTGTGAGGGCCTATTCCCTCTTTGCCTTCCTGCAGGAGACTCTGCCTCCCTCCAGTGATGATGCCACTGCACTCATGACCATTTCCAAGTTCATCACCTGGTTTCTAGTGTGATGCAACTATATCACCTGGAACTTGAGGAAGTTCCTAGAGGGCCCAGATGGTTTGCTCATGTGTAGGTATAGCCACCGCTTTCCAATAATTGCCTTTGAGCCTGACATCGATACCCTGCTGTCCTAGGGGCCCAGGTCTGCCTAGGGCATCCCTACCATCCCTGATGCTTGACTGTCACAGAGCTACCCTCTGTGAACTTCATCCATTATGGTGTTTCCTTGAAATCTGAATGGAGGAATACCTGATGTCCAGGAAATTCCCCTGAGATGGATACTTCTTGTCCATTCCAGCTCCCTCATTCACAAACCAAGACACCTCTAATAAAGGCTAACTAATAAAGTGCTTGAGGTCAGTAGAAAACAAACACAAAACAAAAAACCAAACAGAAAAAACACAAAATCACCTAAAGAATAAAATACTCAGAAGTAAGTTTAACCAAAGAGTAATCAAGGCGATGAAAATCCTGTAAATCTAAAACTGCAAAGTACTGATGAAAAAAAAAAAGACACAATAAATGGAAAGTCATCTTATATTTATGGATTGGCAGATGTAACATTGTTATAATGCCCATATTACCCAAGGGGAATCCAAAGACCAAGAAGGAGGTCGAAAGACCAAGGACCTACATTCACAATGCAGACACTCTCCCATTCCTGACAAAAGCATAGGCAACAAAAGCAAAATTAGACAAGCAAAGCTATATAAAACTAAAAATCTTCTGCACCACAAAGGTAATAATCAATAGAAAGAAATGGAAAACAATCTAATGGGATAGGAAACAATATTTACAAGCCATACATCTGACAGGGTGTTACTATTCAAAATTTATAAGTAACTTAGACAATTCAATATCAAAAATAAACAAATGAACAAAATAAAGGCCTAACTGAAAATTAGGCAAAGATCTAAACAGATATTTCACCTAAAAATCAAACAAGTGGCCAAATGGCCAACAGGTATATGAAACAGTGCTCAACACCAAAGAAACAAACAATCCAATCATGAAATGGGCAAAAGACATGAAGAGAAATCTCACAGAGGAAGACATGGACATGGCCAACATGCACATGAGAAAATGCTCCGCATCACTAGCCATCAGGGAAATACAAATCAAAACCACAATGAGATGCCACCTCCCACTAGTGAGAATGGGGAAAATTATCAAGGCAAGAAACCACAAATGTTGGAGAGGATGCGGAGAAAAGGGAACCCTCTTACACTGTTGGTGGGAATGTGAACTGGTGCAGCCACTCTGGAAAACTGTGTGGAGGTTCCTCAAAGAGTTAAAAATAGACCTGCCCTACGACCCAGCAATTGCACTGTTGGGGATTTACCCCAAAGGTACAGATGCAATGAAACGCTGGGACACCTGCACCCCAATGTTTATAGCAGCAATGTCCACAATAGCCAAACTGTGGAAGGAGCCTCGGTGTCCATTGAAAGATGAATGGATAAAGAAGATGTGGTTTATGTATACAATGGAATATTGCTCAGCCATTAGAAACGACAAATACCCACCATTTGCTTCAACGTGGATGGAACTGGAGGGTATTATGCTGAGTGAAGTAAGTCATTCGGAGAAGGACAAGCATTATATGTTCTCATTCATTTGGGGAATATATATAATAGTGAAAGGGAATAGAAGGAAAGGGAGAAGAAATGGGTAGGAAATATCAGAAAGGGAGACAGAACATGAAGACTCCTAACTCTGGGTGGTGGAAGGGGAGGAAGGTGGGGGGTGGGGGTGCTGAGGGGTGCACTTCCTGGGTGATGGGCACTGAGGGGGGCACTTGACGGAATGAGTACTGGGTGTTATTCTGTATGTTGGCAAATTGAACACCAATAAAAAATAAATTTATTATTAAATATATATATATCACTAATCATCAGGGAAATGTAAATCAAAAAACCACAATGAGACATCACCTCACATCTGTCAAGGACACTATCAGCAAAAAGACTGAATATAACAAATTTGGCAACAATGTGGAGAAACTAGAACTCTTATACACTATTGGCAGGAATGTAAAATGGTGCTGCTGCTATGGAAAACAGTATGGGGTTCCTCAAACAATTAAAATAAAACTACCATATTATCCAGCAAATCCACCCCTGAGAATATATCTAAAGGAAATAAAATCAGGATTCTGAAGAGATACCTGCACCCATGTTAACTGCAGCATTATTCACAATACCAAAATTAGGAAACAACCTTAATATCCATTGATAAATGAATGGATAAAGAAAACATGGTATAGGGATGCCTGGGTGGCTTAGCAGTTGAGCGTCTGCCTTTGGCTCAGGGCATCATCCCAGAGTCCTGATATCAAGTCCCACATCAGGCTCCCTGCATGGAGTCTGCTTCTCCCTCTGCCTATGTCTCTGCCTCTCTCTCTCTCTGTTTGTCTCTCATGAATAAATAAATAAAATCTTTTATTTATTTATTTATTTATTTATGATAGTCACAGAGAGAGAGAGAGAGAGAGGCAGAGACACAGGCGGAGGGAGAAGCAGGCTCCATGCACCGGGAGCCTGATGTGGGATTCGATCCCGGGTCTCCAGGATCGCGCCCTGGGCCAAAGGCAGGCGCCAAACCGCTGCGCCACCCAGGGATCCCTAAAATCTTTAATAAAAAAAGGAAATGTGGTATATATGTACAATGAAATAGTATTCAGTCTTGAAAGAGAAGGAATCCTGCCATTTTGGGCAACACAGATGAATCCAGAAGACCTTATGCTAAATGAAATGAGCCAGTAGAAGAAGGAAGGGCAAAACCTGCATGATTCCACTTAAATGACTTATACCTAAAGTAGTCAGATTCATAGAAGCAGAAAGTAGAATAGTGGTTGCCAGGGGTTGGGGTTAACGGGCAATGGAGTTGCTTTTGGATATGGATATGGGGCACCTGTGTGGCTCAGTTGGCTAAGCATCTGACTCTTGCTTTTGGCTGAAGTCAAGATCTCAGTATTGTGAAGTCAAGCCTCTTCGGCTCTGTGCTCAGTGCTGGAGTCAGCTTGACATTCTTTTCCATTTTCTTCTGCTCCTCCCCCACTTACATGTGCTCTCTAAATAAATAAATGAAATCTTTAAAAAAAAAAAAAATAAAGTTTCAGGGATGCCTGGGTGGCTCAGTGGTAGAGCATCTGCCTTTGGCCCAAGGCATGATCCTAAAGTCCCGGGATCAAGTCCCACATCGGGCTTCCTGCATGGAGCCTGCTTTTCTCTCTGCCTATGTCTCTGCCTCTCTTTCTCCCTCTCTCTCTGTGTGTCTCTCATGAATAAATAAATAAAATCTTTAAATTTTTTTTTAAAGTTCCAGTTATGTAAATGGATAAGTTCTGAAAATCTGCTGAGAAACCTAGCACCTGTATACAGCTAACAATATTGCATTGTGCACTTAAACATTTTGTTAAAAGGGTAGATCTCACAGTGTTCTTAGTACACACACACACACACACACACACACACAAAGAGTATAAGAAAACATTGGGAAGTAATGGATATATCTATAATCCTTATTACAATGATTGTATCAAGGATGCATGCATGTGCCCAAGCTCATTAAAATGTATACATTAAATACATAGTCTTTGGTATATAAACTATATTACAATAAAACTTTTTTTTTAAATAATGACCTCTTAGCAAAGTTTTGATGCTATATAGAGAAATTTATAAATTTAAAATATTATTCTAAAGTCACACAGCTCTAAATTCATACAGCTCTAAAGACAATCAATACTCATTTGGTATCTAAATAAGCTTAATATTTCATTTATTATTTTTTAAAGATCTCTATCTATCTTATTATGTATATTAGGTACATAATAAACATGAAATAACTCCATATTTTAGGAAATGAATCTTTTTCAAAGCTATGTTCAAATGCATACTTCCTAAAAATTAAACTTTAAAGAGCATAAGATATAAAGTGATCAGTTCCATATAGATTGCAAATGAAAAACTGGTTATAATAATATTGATGTTTTAAAGATTAATATCATATTTTACCCAATATCTATTATATTTCATATATAATATGAGGCTTATCAAATATTATATAAAAAAACACATGGCAAGATAGCTTTTATGAGAAACACAAACTAAATGTGATGAAAAATAATAATAATTTATGCTAAAAAAGGACCAATAAGCCTATAGAGTAGCATAATCCAAATTTTAAAAATATCTAGACACAGTATGGGATCTCTTTTATGTAATTCATTAAAAATGCATTTGATAACTATATTGCAATTAGTCTAATCCATGGAAATATGAAAAGGATAGAAAAATAGGCTATGGAGCATGCTTTCAATAAAGTAGCTATTGGGAGACAATTTTGTATTAAGTTCCATTTCATTTTGGTTATTTTAAAACCTTCAAAATAATTTAAAGTATAAGGGAAGTTATATATACATCAACTCAGAGAAAAGTGGCTCAGTATGGTTATTGCTATAAAATGATTATTCTTTAGAATAATTAATCTAAGATTTGGTACTTAAATCATTTTACTACTATTGTATTTTAAGGGTAATATGCATTATGAAGAGCATTTAGTTATATAATATGTAGCCACTCTTGGTTGCTTGAAAACAATAAGAAAACATTAAATTGGTCTTTAATAAACACTAGATCTAAGTTTGATTTTGAAAGAATTAAATCAATTATATGCAAAAATATTTGTGAATGGTAACAGAATGGTTTTAACAGAATAACAGAATGGTTTTACTTATGAATAAAAAATACTGGAACAATTTGAAACATTCTTTAGCCCTTCAGCACCCCACCCAAATACTTCAGGCCTTGTCACTTGATTATGCCTGCCAACATCAATATCTCTTTGCCTAGAGGCATTCTCCAAAGCCTTAAGGCCTCTGCCCACAGGCATTGCAGACTGGTAGCAGTTTTAAGAAATTAACAACTTCAAGAGACTCTCTCAATTAATATCTGATAGGAGGTTTTATGTACACACACAAATTCTCTTAAGATAATTTTGAGGCATGTGTTTTACACAATTTTCCAGAATTTCCCCCTTGAAATTAAGTTACAGACGCTCATGATATAACAGGATGGATGATGTGCCTATTGTTAACTGTAGTTCCTCTCCTTAATAACTGCTCCACTGCCATACTGATGTTCCCTGCACCTCTCACATAAACTATTTTCACTCATTATCTTTGCTCTGGATCTGGTTCTGAGTGAAGCCAAATCCAGATGAAAATATGCTTGTCTTTAGTCACATAGCTTTCAATAATTAAGCATCTATGGGCTGTATACAAATCTGTTATGACAAAAAGGAAAGTTTGATGAGTTGGACTAGTGCATGTCATATAACTATATAGAATAGCATTGACACAAAAAAATAGAAGCCATCAGGTAAAAACATCTTCGTTTCCCATGAACAATGTGGCATTCTTCACTCTGCTTAACTTTAATCTTCACTTATGCTATAGAACCTATTTTCCCTTCTCATCTCTAGCACCTTAGGTCCACTTTATTTCATTGTGTTCTCTCTGATTTATTTCTATGGCATCAGTTATCACTTACAGGCTTTTAGGTGTCTATCTCCGGTGCCTAGATCTTGTCCAATATTCAGATTCATAAAGTAAATTCCTAACTGGGCATGTCCAATGAGATACTCCCCAGGCATCTCAAATTCAAAATATCCAATACTCCAATCATTACTCAGAATTCGCACGACTGGCCCTGTTTCTTCTGCGTATAACATCAAGTTTTCCAAACAAGAAACTTAAACTTTATTATTGGTCCGTATTCAACTTCCGTATTCAACTAATTTAAAGGTATGTAACTTTATATCATAAACATTGCTATGTGCACAATTTCCACCTTACCACATTTTGCTGAGTGTAAACTGTCATCACAGTCTATAGGCTATCACCTGAAGGTTTTTGCCTGCCTAAAATTCACTTTCCCATTTCTCCACCTCAGGCTAATTTATTTTCATATTTCAAATTCTAAATTATACATATATTTACTCATCTGTTCAACAAAACCACTTCGAGTGCCAACATGGTGTCAAGATTTATTGTAGATACTAAGAATAAGTACATCAGTGAATAATACAGATGGAGTTCATGCTCTACTGGGTCTCCAAAGCACAGGAGGAAGCAAGTGACATCAGATGTTATGGAAGAAAATAAATTAGGGTAAGGTGAATAAAACATCATGGTTATATAGAGTGGCCGGGGAAACCATTCCGATGAAATGTGTATCTGAGTGGAGACGTGCATGAACTAAGAGTGTGAACTATACAGTTATTTAGGGGGAGCAGTTTCCAAGATGATAGAACAGCCAGGATAAGGATGCCCTTAGGTAAAAGTAGGATGTAGTGGTCTAGGAAAAGCAGAGATCAGTCTATTATATCTCACTATTCTGACATTTTTGGTCTGTTTTATATGACTCTCCTCTGAGTTTTTATAGCATACTGTCCCTCTTTCATATAAACTGATATACTTTATGTAATCATCTGCATGGTGACTTTTTTCAACTCGTAAGCAAACACAGGACAGAGTCCTTGCCTAACTTTTTCTCTGTGCCTCATGCACAGTGTCTATAACAAAATGGCTCAATATATATTTTATCAAACATGAAAGAATAAGCAGGCATTCATATATAAACACACAAACATATATTTGTGTCTGCATATATATAATTTTTCCTCCTCCCCAAATATTTTTTATTCTTTCTTACATGTTTCCAATTGAGAATTAAAAAGAACAAAAACAAAAACAAAACCCAATCACTTAGAAAATGGTTACAGGACAGTGTGAGCGGACCCAAGGCATGGGTGGCTGCCAAGGCCCGGTCACTTCCTACCCTTGTCTTGTGTGTGTTAGACCAGCCCGGCCTGCCGCCTGGGTCGGGTCAGCCTACTTGGGCTCCTGGGGCTTCTTACTCTCTGAATCTGGCACCGGCATGGGGCCTAGCTTCTGCGTCTGCTCCAGCTGACTGAGCGCAGCTTCAGCTGCGGAGCCCCGCTGTCTGGCTCCTCCACTCGTCCACCAGCTTGAGCAGGTCGTCCATGAAGAGATTTCCTTTTTTCCTTTTTAAAGATTTATTTATTTATTCATGAGAGACACAGAGAGAGAGAGAGAGAGAGGCAGAGACACAGGCAGAGTGAGAAGAAGGCTCCCCACATGGAGCATGATACAGGACTTAATACTGGATCCCAGATCACACCTGGAGTTGAAGGCAGATGCTCAACTGCTGAGCCACCCAAGAGTCCCCATGAAGATAGTTCTTAATGTATATTATACATGTTAAAATATACATTACATGCATAGAACATAAAATGCATATAATTAAGTATATCTGTATTATATGTATGCACACACGTACTACTGGTTCTCTTTCTGGAGAACTAACTCTGAATGATATATATTTCGATACTGAAAGTGGTTCTGGAGAAAAGAATCTTAAGGGTGAGTTTTCTTAACTGAGTCCAAAGTTTTTGGAATTCGTTCTCAAATCTGATTGGATTTTAAAGATGTTCATCACTATTTCTGGTGGTAAAGAAGGCAATGGTATCTATGTTGTAATGCAGCAATAGAGATAGGCAAAATATCATTGGTGAATATTCTTTATTAAAAATACCATTTTAGGGTTACCTGGGTGGAGTAGTCAGTTTAGTGTGGGACTCTTGGTTTCAGCTGATGTCCGGGTCATGAGATCTGCGGGTGTTGAGCTCTGCCCTAAGCACAGAGTCTGCTTATGTTTCTCTTTCTCCTTCTGCTCCTCCCACCCACCCCCCATGCTTGCTCCCTCTCTATTTATAAAACAAATAAATAATCTTTAAAAATACCATTTTAATGAAGCATTCTTCAAAATCTTCTCTTTTTACATTTGGATAAATACATACAAATGTAAATGTTGACTGTCTTCATTGAACTTTTTTTTTTAATTTTTTATTTTTATTTATTTATTTTTATTTATGATAGACAAACAGAGAGAGAGAGAGGCAGAGACACTGGCAGAGGCAGAAGCAGGCTCCATGCACCGGGAGCCCGACGTGGGATTCGATCCCGGGTCTCCAGGATCGCGCCCTGGGCCAAAGGCAGGCGCTAAACTGCTGCACCACCCAGGGATCCCCGAACTTTTAAAGTGTTAAAGGCCTAATTCTTTTCCATAGGTAGGATGAGTATTTTCATTTAATTTTTTATATTGAAGTACAACACACATCCAGAAAAGATGAAAGACATATGTATATAGCTCTTTAAATTACCAAAAAGTAAGCATACTTATGTAAATATTGCCTCGGTTAATAATATGACAGTATCTCAAACATCTCCTTTCATGCCCTTTCTAATTACTACTATTTCCGTCTTCTCCCAAAGTAATCACTATCATGACTTCTAATGCCTATTTTGAATTATATACAAAAGGAATCATACAACTGTACCTTTCTACACTTGGCTTCTGGTTAACATTATGTTATGGGGCATATCCTTGTTGTGTATAATTGATTTTCATTGTATTACAACATTTTGTTATATAAATATATACCAATTTGTTTATCCATTCTACACATGGACATGTGAGTTGTATTTTGGGAGTATTCTGAGGATACTTCAAGAACATTCGTGGGGTGACTGGGTGGCTCAGTCAGTTAAGCATCCAATTCTTGATTTTGGCTCAGGTCTTGATCTCAGGGTCCTGGGATCAAGCCCCATATCAGTCTCCCTGCTCAGAAGGGGAGTCTGTTTGGGATTCTCTCCTTCCCTTTGCCCCTCCCTCAGCTTGCACACCCTCTCTCTTTCAAATAAATGAATAAATATTTAAAAAAATCATATGCCTGCTTTTTAGAACACATGCCTGATTATTTGTTAGATATATTCTCAGAGTGGAATTGCTTGCTCATAAAAAGTATATATTTAGTATAATATATGAAAGACTTTTTTATAGAAATTATACTAATCCACAGTTTTGGGAACAGTATGTGAAAATTCCATTTGCTTCACATTCTTGATAACACTTGGTATTGTTAGTTTTCTTTTGTTTTAACTTTTAAATGTTTCCCTTAGTTTTAGCTATTCTGATTGGTGTGCACAACTCTCACACTTTGTTTTTCATTTACAATGTCTTTTTGACTAATGAGGTTGGAAACTACAGATTTGTTAGTCATTTAGATATTTATTTTGTCCCTCTTTTTCTTAATGTCTGATTTATCAATCTTTCTGATTTATCAATCTTTCCTCTATGGGTAGTGCTTTTTATGTCATATTTAAGAAACATTTGCATCCCTCAAAGTCATTGAGATATTCAGCTATGCTATCTTCTAGTAGCTTTATTGTTTTTGCTTTTCATATTCAGGGCAATAGTCTTACTGAAACTTGTTTATGCATATGATAGAAGGTAGTAATCAACCTTCCATTTCAATTTTTCTTCTTTCTTTTTTCTCTTCCCAATATTGTTATTCATTTGACTCAGCACCACACATTTAAACAAGGATGTGTGTATGTTTTGTTTTGTTATCATCATTGAATAATCTTAATCAAATACTTATAAAAATAAGGTTCTGGTTGACCATGTGTTTGATAGCTTAGAACAATTTGAGCAAACTAACTAGCATAATAAGATTGGCTGTTTGCTTATAATTGGGCTGGAATAAGTTGGGACAGAAAAGAATGAATTCAGGGCTTTTAAATTCTCAATTCAAGCTCAGCAAATATGACCTGAAAATTTTTATTCTGAAAGAAAATTTTATCTCCTGGAGCCACAGAGCTGAGGTTTCTGAAAACCAATCTAAAGTTTCATCATACCAGTAACTGAATTAAAATCTAATTTAAATCCCCAACCATATGGGGTATCTTCTGTTAAATTGAGGGCATTGATTAGGAAGAAATGAGATCCTGTAAGCCAGAATAGGGACATAGACAGATTCTGATGAATCTGGGGACATCAAATCTCCAAATTCTGCTGAGTCTCCTTTGCCAGTAGAAGTAGTTCTTTCACCCTTGTCTGAATTTGTTAAGCCTCTTTTGCTTGAAGAACCTGTAATAGACTCCCCTGAGGTAGCTAGCTGCCTGGCAAGACATGCAGATTTCTTCAGGACTTACCTTCACTGCCCTTCTTTGCTTCTAGACCTACATAGAACTAGACTCATGTCCAAGCAGGTCCTAGAAAGTCAATTACAAAGATTATCCCTTGAAGAGGAGTACAAAATTCAAAATAACTGCATGATTTTTCTAATTTACACACAGATGTATGTACATCTGTGGAACATATGTGAGAATGGATATTGAAAATGAGGTACTAGCAGGAGGAACAGGAAGTTTGATCAAACTGAATATGTTCATATGGACCTACTAAGTTGTTTTAAAGTACAAATCAAATAGTATTATCCCATTCCTTAAGCCACCCAAAGTGCTTCCACTACACTTAAAAGAAAATCTATTTTTTGCCATTGCTTCTGTGGCTCTGTTCAGCCTCATTTTGCACCACTACCTGTCTCTGTATTCCTTACAATGCAATCCATATTAAATTTCTTGAACACATCCAGCTGTGCCCTGACTAAATTTGTATGAACTCAGGTCTCTCTACAACTACTTCCTGGTGTCCACATCTCAGCATCAAATTCGGAATAAACAAACACACATTCCATCCACTGTTTATCACTCCCTACTATTTTCTTTTCTTTGAAATAGTTATGATGATCATAAATGAAAGTACATTCATGAATCACTACCAAGCCTGTATCTCTTACCAAGCCTAAGTAGCCAAATTTAAAGTACATGACAAGCTAATAAAAATGCCTGCTCAAAAAACACGTATTTAAAGAATGAACACAAGTTACACATGTAAGAAACACTTATATATTCTACAAGTATTTTACAATACTTTCTTAAAATGTTCTATATTTTAAATGTTTCATAACTCTAGATATTTATAATATACTGAACAAAATATTTTTTTAAAAACTCACATTCACAAATAACATACCTAATTATGCAATCAATACAGGCAAATTCCTTGAGATGTAGAGGGTAATATATTTTAGAATAGGATGAAAGTTATTTCTTCAAATCACAACATCAATAACTGTTTTACAAACCCAATATTGGCAACTATAACACATACTGACATGCACACAAACTTACACAGTTTGGCTATCTAAAAGTACTTTCCTTAGAAGAAAATGTTGATTTCTCTATGTAAATATGTGGGTTTGAGTAGTCCCTTTTTTAGGGGTTCCTGGATGACTCAATCGATTTAGTGTCCAACTCTTGATTTTGGCTCAGGCCATGAACTCAGGGCTGTAAGATGAAGCATTGGGCTTCAATGTGGGTGTGGAGCCTGCTTAGGATTCTCTCTCTGCCACTTCTCATTGCTCTCTCTCTCTCTCAAAAAAAAAAAAAAAAAAAAAAGTCCCTTTTAAAAATTGTATCCACTTTGTAGCAAAGGTTCAGACATCTATCTTTCCTAGGATGCTCACAGCTCATTAAATATTTGGTAATTGCATATTAGACAGAATAATGTGTAATATGAAAAATTTGAACTAAAATAGGTTTTTGAAATAATTATGTTTCTCTATTTAAGGGGCTCCTGTTTAAAACAAATGACAACCACAAAAAATAAAAACAACAGAACCAATCAAGGGTTTGTGGATAGTAAAAAGAGGAAGCAATGCCAAACAGTAACTTTCTTCAGTAAAATACAATGAAAAAGAATCTGGCTCACCACATTTGAATGATCTGATATTGAAGAGAACCAAAGTGCAAGACTTGCATACAAACCTGGGTAAAGCCAAGGGTGTGAACCAAGGAAAGTGATTTTTATTTATGGCTGCATAAATTTACTTATTTGGTAACTAATTTATGTGAAGCTTACAAGCTTGAGAGCTATTGCTTATCTTACTGGCTTTGATCAAGTCAATGTTGGTAGGACATTATGTGTCTAAAATTATCACTGTAAATGTCCTAAACATAGTTCTAGACTATATTAACTGGCCCACCTTGTTACATGCTTTATTGTCCAAGAGGTAGCTTGAAATGGAAGCTTAAACAGTATTCTTTTTAAAAAAATTAAAGCTTTGAGGTACTTTCTAAAACATAGAAGCTTGTATATTTAACATTAAATTGATTACAGAGTAATCAAAGTAATATCTATATTTTATTAAAATACTTAAAATATGTTTAAGGTTTTACTGAGGACCAAAAACTAATCTGCATCTATTATCACCATATTTTCAATTATGATTTAATTATCTTAAGCAATTGAAAATATATTCACTGCTATCAGTTTGTTTCTGTTAGTTAGAAACTCCAAATCAAGGTATAAATACTTGAGGTCTAGGACAACAAATAAAGTTTCCCTAGAGCCGCCTGGAGCACCCATAATAGGTGGCTATGGAGTAGTCCTTTAAAAATAAGATAATGGGACGCCTGGGTGGCTAAGTGGTTGGGCATTTGCCTTCGACTCAGGGCATGATCCCTGAGTCCTGGGATCGAGTCCTGTATTGGGCTCCTTGCATGGAACCTGCTTCTCCTATCTCTGCCTCTCTCTTCATGTCTCTCATGAATGAGTAACTAAAATCTTAAAAAAATAAAATGATCAAATATTTTGATTGATTTACAAACTATTAAATGAATGATTTGTGAACCTATTATTAAAACACTATCATATTTAGTGGGTACTGGTTACAAAGAAATTTATTTCAGATTTATTTAACTTATAGCTTATTAACATTAGGACTAAGTAAGAGTGTATCTACCTATATCTATCTATCTACCTATCTATCTATATACTTATATCTGTATCTATATATGGAGAGAAAAGATATATCTATAGTGGAATATAGACAATGTTAAAGTTTAAAAAATTAGCCCATCATAGTAATTCTGATGTATTAAAAGTACTCTGCAGTAGCACCAAGTGCAATGCAAACACTCCGTTGACTGATTGATTGATTTGGGTCCAAGTATTTTATTGTTGTTAAATAAAGGATTTCATTATCAAAATTTTGTAAAAAAATTATCTGGGTAGATATCAAGTCTCTGATGATCTTGAAGACCTCTGTTTCTGATGTAGACCACATTTTAGTGCCTTTCAGTTGTATCATCATTACCCATGGATGATATATTTCAACCTCTAGCGAGATGCAAAGTTTAGGCTAGGATTTTTATTTTTTCTTTCTTTCTTTTTTTTTTTTCCCAAAGTAAGAACTTGAAAAAAAAAATGAGTCACATATGATAGCCAATGATTAAACAATTCCTTAGGAGTAAATTTGATTTTTGTGTTACACTTGTACACAGAAATTGACTGTTACTAAACAAGTTTCTAATTTTTATTTCAAAAAATAAAACTTATTGGAAGAATTTATAGAAAGAGTCAATACATTTACATTGTATGAGTCCATGTGGGAACTTACACCTGAGAGGAACTGAATGCAAGTAAATAAACAAACAAACAAATAAGTAAATAAATATTTTTAAAAATAGAAATAAAAGGAATTGCATGTTTATGAATGTAGCACTAGAAGCCCTGAACTAAAATAGGGTGAGATAAAAAAATAATTTAAAATCTGTTTTGGCTACCAATTGTTTACACTTATACCTGAAAAATAGAAAACCTCTGGTCATTCTATTTCTGACATTTTGTATTTCTGATATTTTGTATAATGAGTTCTGACTATAATAATTTAGAAATATGACAAGATCACGCTCCTTTAAAGATGGTCTTCAAATAGCAATGGGAAAAAAGGAGAGTTGTTAAAAAGTATACACTTGAGCATTCAGTTGTTAGGATATACCAATTATTCCTCCTATGTAAATAATAAGATAAATTAAGATTCCTTATGCAGACCAACCAACTAAACATTGAGGAGGATGAGTATAACTAGAGCAAAATCCTGATTAACTATCGGAATTAATTCCAAGGAGAAAAGCAATAACTTGCCTCCAAAAGAAAAGCATATAAATGTATTTTTTCAGAAAGAAAGTAAATTATTTCTTAATAATCCCTCCTGTCCCTGAATTAAATGTCTTCCCTTTCAAGAGAATCAGACATAATGAGTAATGGAGAAAGGATAATTTCTAGTTTCTTTGTATTTGAAATGGCTCAGTTAAATACTATAAGTCAACAGATATCTTTTGAAATTCCTGATTTTGTCTATTTTGAGGGACTAAGAGTAAAATTGAAGGAAGAGGCATGTATTTTAAAACAAACATCATTATTCAGTATTTAGTTGATACAGAAAAAAATATATATTAGTTTAACTTCTCAACATGATTTAATTCAGCAAGCAATCATTGATTTTCTATGTTGGATAATGCTTGGTCCTTCGTGTTACCAGAGGTACAAAAATGAATAACTTGTAGTTCTTAGCTTCACTGATCTCATACTCTACTAAATAAAACAGATTCATAAGCTGCCACACAAAATATCAAAAAGCAATTTTATAAAAAAGGAACAAGGCTCTCAAACTTTAGCTGGCATCAGAATTACCTGGAGGAATTGTTAAAACCTAAGTTGATTGGCCCTACCTGCAGAGTTGCTCATTTAGTAGGGCCCAGATCATTTGAATTTCTAACATGGTCCCAAATTATACTTATGCTGCAGATCTTGGAATGACACATCTAAAATCACAACTTTAAGACTATGATAAACAGAATTATTTACTTTTACTTTAACTGTTTAACAAAGGAAAATTCTCAGTAGACATGAACTTGCAGTTTAATAATTCATATAAATTTGATAGAAAGATGAAAAATTAAACAATTATATTAGAAGGAAATAGATTTAAAATAGAATATTGGAATCAAGTGTAGAAGGTGTGGTTAGACTATGAGTGAATGTATTTGGTTACTAGAAAGGAATGATATGTAATGCAGATTTATTGAAATTTTATATATGAGTAGCAAAATAAAATCTGTATGTAATAAGCAAGTATACTCTACTAGAGTATCTATAATTAAACAATACCAATTTATGACATGATTGGTTGTAACTGGAACTTTTATTTATTTTTGTTTGTTGTGTAAAATAATGCATCATTTTTGGAAAACAATTTGTCAGGTTTGTTTGAAGATTTTATTTATTTTGAAAGAGAGAGAGAGAGCAAGCACAAGTGGGGAAAGAGGCAGAGGAAGAGGGAGAGAGACAATCCCAAGCACGCTCCCTGTGGAGCCCATTGAAGGGCTCAATCTCATGACCCTGAGATCATGGTCTGAGCTGAAATTGAGTCTGTCACTTAACTGACTCAGCCATCCAGGTGGTACCCACTCTATCAGTTTTTAATAATGTTAACCATACACTTTGCCAATGATTTGTCCACTTTACTCTCAGATTTAGTGCCAAAAAAATGAAAACACAAGTCAACAAAAAGATAAATACATTAATGTTTAAGGAAGCTTTATCTATATTAGTCTAAAACTGTAAATAACACAAAATCTATCAATGAGCAAATGAGTAAAGAAAATGATCTGCATATACACATACAGGTGAATCTCAAAAACATAGTGAAAAAAGTCAGACACAAAAAGTACTTAATACAGACTTCCATTTTTTTTAAGTTCTAAAAGTAAAGCTAATCTATGATGATTGAAATAATAGGATTGTTTTTCTAGGATTGGGAATGAGAATAAGTGAATAGACATATGCATAAGGAAAATTTCTGGGTTGTGGAAATATTCTATTGCTTGATTGAATGGTCAGAGGTGTAATATCACTAAGATGTATCATATAGGGTTTATTGAATGGCTGTGTATTGTTGGTAATGATGGAAAATTAAAAAAAAATATTATGACATGTTTTAAGCCTAGATAAATGAATGTACAATGATGTTAGTATGTGAAACAGAAAAATAACAACAAAAAAGTAGCATTTATAGGTGTATTCATAATTTAGTAAATTATCATAAATGATTATGTAAATTATCATAAATGTGGTAGTTTAAAGCACACATTTATTATTTCATAGTTTCTGTAACTCAGGAGTCCAGGCAAGATTTAACTGTTATCTCCTTGAGGGCTTACAAGGCTGCAATTGAAGCATGAGCCAGACTGCCTTCTTTTTCAGAGGCTTAACTGGTGGAAAATCCACCTCTGAGCTTTCTCAATTTGTTGGAATAACTTATTTTCTTATAGCTATAAGACACATGGCAGCTTGCCACTTCAAAATCAGTAATGGAAAGAGACCGGGAAAGGGAGATGGGAAGGAAAAGAGAGCAAGAGAGAGAGAGTCTATCCAGGTGGGTACTACAATATTAGCAATCTTTTGTAAATATAATCACAAGTATCTTATCAACTTTGCATTATTACATTGTTTACAGCAAATTACATGTCTTCTCACACTGAAAGGGAAGGATTATACAAGAATATGAACAGCAGGAGACAGAGACCATGGAGGTCACCTTAAAGTCTGTCCTCCATAGTAAGAGTTATTTTAGATTTATTGAATTTGTGCATCTTTCCTATCCCTATGTCAGGAAGGTAGGAGAAATCCTGTCCTTGACAAGATGCCGGAGAACAAATTGACTATTTCCATTGCACACTTTTTGGATTGGCATCTAGTCTTTCTACCGCTGAGTTTCTCTCCATCAAGAGATATATAAAGAAAAAGAATTTTTACAAGGAAAATTTGATCTTCTTAGTGATACCAACATGATAGACTTTTCTATGAATGTATATAAAACCTTTATTTTGATGATATTCCACATGCTTTAAATGAGAAAAGTGCCACATTTGTTGTACAACTGGAATAGCTTCAGGCATAAATTGAACCAATTGTGAAGACATTTGAAGATTCAGAAACTACAAGGCAGATGCAGTCAACCAGAGATGGTCAGATGCTGTTTGACCACCTGGTGGATAGGCAGGGTTTTAAGAAGGAGTATTTAGGCAGGGATTTGCACTTTACAGGTATGCAAATTTCCAATATGAATGTTGGAATCACTCTGGAGCAGAAGAATATCTACTTCTTTAGAGTGTTGGTCCCAGCAAAGCAGAAATGATTTGAGTTCACTCAGAGGAAAACTAACCTCTGAAATATTAATGTAAAATTGAGATGCAGTTATGGTTAAAAGAGACTATACATAATAATTCTGTGAGTTTTCCATTTCAGTCTCTTTAGCAGCAAACATGGCTCATCCACTGGTCTCTGTTTTCTTCAACTACTTCAAAGGGCACAATAGCATTATTGATCATTCCTTTACCAGCCACCATCTCTTAATGTATTTCAGACAATGCGTCCACATATTCTGCACTATTTGACTATAGCCATCATTACAAACAAAGATGTTCAAAAATGCCAGCAGGTGCTAAAATATGTGGTTAAAGTTATTTAACAGAGTCTTACGCATATAAAGACCCAAGTACAGAATATGTTAAATGCTTATATGTTAACTTTGACTTTGACAGGCTTCAGAAAAAGCTGAAGGAATGTGAATCAGCTTTTTGTGAATGACTTGTTGTTGGCTTGAGAAATTCTTGAGAATTTCATTGAAAGTGCTCGCCTCTTCATATTTGAGACTTTCTGTCACATCCACCTGTGTATCTGCATTAACATGTTGGCAGACAAACTGAACATGACTCTGAAAGAAGTTGAAAAGTAGATTTCTAATTTGATTAGAAATACAAGACTGGATGCCAAGATTGATTCTAATTAGGCCATGTGGTTATGGGTAACAATGAAGTCTCACCCTATCAACAAGTGATTGAAAAGACAAAAAGCCTTTCATTTAAACACCAGATGTTGGCCATGAATATTGAGAAGAAACTTAATCAGAAAAGTAGGGCAGAAGCTTTTTTTTTTTTAAGATTTTATTTATTCATGAGACACACACACACACACACAGAGACGCAGAGATACAGGCAGAGAGAGAACTGGGCTCCCTACAGGGAGCCCGACATGGGACTCTATCCTTGGTCTCCAGGATCATGCCCTGGGCTGAAGGCGGCGCTAAACCACTGAGCCACCTGTGCTGCCCAGGGCAGAAGTTTCTAACTGGAAAATTCAGGACTCTGACTTCTACTGAAGTCTTGTATAAAGACAGGATGAAAAAACTTTGAAATAAAATAATAAAATTATTGTATAAAGGGTAACATATTTTAGAAACAGTATATTTAATATAAATTCTGGAAAATTTGGTGTTACATTAAAAAATAAGGTAGTAGAACATGGGATTATTTAAGACTACAAATATTGTATAATGTTTAGCATGCTGATAATGGTTCACACTTTCTATTTAATATCTGGTCTATAAAAGAAAACAGCTTGGTGTCAATTGCTCTATTTTGGAATAACATAAGTTGTTTTTTGTTTTTGTTATTTAGTATTATACAGGCAAGGAAAGGAATAAATTTGTCCACCTAGATCAATTGGGCTATGAAGTTTTAAGAATAATTTTCAGGAAACATGATGAGATTTTTTTTAACTGCAAAGTTATGTTCTAGCATAAAACAAGAGCAAGAATGAATGTCAGTTCTGTACCAGTGGAATCATTGACCATATGTTCTCTTCCCTTGTCCAGGGATAAGTTAAATCATTGTCACAATGCTGATAATCATTTCTGTCAGTCAATTCTCTAGCAATATGTCTCAAATCCCTACTAAAGGAACATAGATAAAAGATGATCACTTGGCTCAAGATTAATCAGGCTGAGATATAACAGGCAAGAACTTTTCAAACTCCCTGGAGTTTTATTGATAAGGCAAAAGAAACTTTGTCATGGGCCACTCAATTTGTGGAGACTTTGGTGGGGATCTTTTGGGAATATTGGTAGTAATTTACCAAGTACAAAAGAATAAAATATTAATTATTGATGGAATAATAGTATTTCAGATGTATGAATAGAGCAATTCTAGGCAGATTCTTCAATAGGTAGTAAGTATGAGCAAAAATGAAACAATTGAGAAAATAAGCATAGAAAAGATATAAGGAAATATTTCGAGTTCATTTAAAAGTGAATTCAGCTAAAGCAGACATAAAAACCTGCTAAAGATTTTGTAAAGCAATAGTTCCAATAGGAAATCTAACTGTAATGATCAACAACAGAGAACAAGTTAAATTTCAAGTGTAATTTAACCCACTTTTGGTTGAAAATGTCTATTGACTTAGGAAATACAATATTATAGGTAAATATCTCTGAATTTATGGGAGGATTTTAAAGTAGTAGAACCAGATTAACATTGAAACACCTTCAAGTTACATAGGAGTTGGGGAATATGAAGCAGTAACAGCAGAGGGAATAATGCTGAGGCAATGCTGAGGTCCAATGCTGAGGCAGAGAACAGCTATATTGTTCCATTAACTCAGTTGCAGAGGACCTGTTGTTGGAAGCAGAGTTGTGTTAGGTAATATATATCTCCCAGCTGAAGGATTCCATAAACCCTTAGAAATTTAGAATTTCAATTGTCTATGTAAAGGTGGAGTTTTTGAAGAATAATTTTTATTCCTCACATAGAATTTTCATTGGGATATATGACCCCCATAGTGTAAGATGTAAATCCCTGTTAAAACTAAACTAAATTTTTAAAAATAATCCTTCTCCCTTTAAGAGCAAAGAGGACCAAGGATATCTGAATGAAGCTTATGTGCTGAAACTGACAAAAAAAAAAAAAAATCTAGCCCTTGTCATATATTTGAAGAGAAGGAAGCTCAGGAAAATTGTTATATGTAGAATGATGTTTCAGAATACAAGAGCTGAATTTCTTCTGTAGATATCTTTGTTGTTGTTGTTCAGGGCCAGAAAATAAAAACCAAGGAATAATCAGCTATAGCTGTTAAAAGTAAAATATTTGAATGAGAGAATAAAAAACCACTTTTTCAAATCCTTAGTAATTGCATAGGCAATTAGGAAAGCATCGATTATCACACTCAAATATAGACTGACTAGATCATTCCTGAAGCTGAAGTTTCATTGAAATGGCGCCTCCCTCAAAGATTATTGCACAAAGTAATTTTAGACAAAGACTTGTTAAAAAAATTCATTGGATGGAATTAAACAGGCAATGAGACCATGTTCAAGACTATTGGAATAGGAGTCAAGATTATTTCAATAGGACAGAAGGACTGAACTCAACTCCACTGACATAAAAGGCAGGAGGATTCTTAAACACTGGGATGAGATACTAGAAAAATTCTGGAGGATGTTACAGGAAAGGGAGGTTGGTCAATACAATGAGGCCATCTTGTTTGCTAACTGGTACTTCTTAAGTTGGTCTTTTATCCACTCTCAAAGAGTCGGGGATAAGAAATTCTTTCTTATTCTTGAGGATTACATTTCAAAGAGATAGCTACCAGATCCTTGTGAAAAATATACCTGGGTTTGTAAAACCGGCAAAAGGCTGGGTGAAGATTCACATCTTAAAAAGGAGAAAAATTGGGATCCCTGGGTGGCGCAGCAGTTTGGCGCCTGCCTTTGGCCCAGGGCGCGATCCTGGAGACCCAGGATCGAATCCCACGTCGGGCTCCCGGTGCATGGAGCCTGCTTCTCTCTCTGCCTGTGTCTCTGCCTCTCTCTCTCTCTCTCTCTCTCTGTGTGTGTGACTATCATAAATAAATAAAAATAAAAAAGGAGAAAAATTAATTCACAATTGTAGTTTCTAAAGTAAATAAGAAAAGGAACGTCAGAGTTTGTAGTCAAGAAGATACCTATCTAAAGTTTAGTTGAGCTGAAGGGGAAGAAAGGCTCTGTTCAATATTTTCTTTGTATACACTCAACCAATACACTCAACATATAAAGCAACCAACTAGCTTTAGTCCTTATATGGAAATTTGAAACTAGTCGTATTTTCCTTTAACAAAATCTATGGAAGGTCTTAGACTTGGAACTGCCATACCAAACACCATTACTACAATACAGAGAGCACTGTGTTTCACTTGCCACTTTCAATTTACTAAACCATTCAATCTTCTCTGAAGAAAAAAATATATATATATGTATATATATACATACACATCTTTGAAGCGCTTATTATAACATATGCAGCTTGTGAAGTGTTTCTTCTAGAGTTTCAAGGCTTTTGCTGAATTGGCTGAACTTTGTATATTGCAGTAAAGCTAACTATTCTTTTGCTTACACTGCTGTAAATTTTGCTTATTGTTATGTATTATGTATGAAGAAGCACAAATGTACAATGTATCTTTTGCAGGAAGATTATGAACTAAATCAAAAGTATTTCCAATATAAATAATAAAAGAGAAAAGACAATTTACAATATAACCAGAAAAGCTTAGACACACAAATAAAATTTCCAGAGCTACTTCAGAAAACAAATCATCTAAGGCAAATTGTGAGTATAGTGCTTGGTGATTATTAGAACTCACTTGAGATATTTTTCAGTTGATATGTGTAACTTAATGTTGAAACTTTAATCTCTGATGACAGTTAATCATTCTTTTTTTTTTTTTAACTTCACTTACATCCAATTGAGGGGGAAAAATAATTTAAAGTATTATCCACAAAAGAAAGGACAGGACATTTAACTTCCTTGTTAAACAGGAAGTTTTCTAAAACCTCACTGGTAATACTGAGTATTCAAACTACAAGTAGAGAAACTATTGAAAGAAGCCCATAGAAAAGAACCTTCTTAAACCCTGGATAAGGTCAAGATGACATAACTTTGGCATTTATAAAAAATAACCAAGGAACAAATGACTCCAAATAGAACAACCTTTAAATGTAACTTCTCTCAATTTATTATTTAAATAAACTTGAACTACAACCAATTCTGAAGCAATAAAAGCATTATTTCTCAGTTCTGCAACATTGTTGGCTGTGTAACTTGGACACAAATATTTAAGGGATGATCCAAATTGTTCTGTCGCATTTGCTAAATGATGAATGGTGTCCAATCTCTCTTGGCTAGTATTGATTAGAAATATTGAAAATATATTTAGTAGTCTTTCAGAAAGAAAGGTTTTGGTCATGAATCTAAATGGTGATCTTTCAAATTAAGTGTACATAGGCCAGTTGTCTCTGAGAAGAGCAATTTGGGTAATGGCCAATTAATTTTGTAGAAGAAACAGACCATTATCAAGCTAGTATCTTTGGTATATTGTATTGTACTAAGAGAGTGGAAAAGTATGTGTGTGTATGTTGTGTGTGTGTATTCATGTTTTTGTTTTCTTTTTTGCCTGAAAAAGTGTTTTTTTTGTGTGTGCATGTGTGTGTGTACACATGCTTTTTACTGAAATTGTTCACTCTGAGTATGCACATTCAAATTCTCATACCATTACTATCATTTCATTGTACTGCCTCTATGCCTTGTTACTAATTTTATGGTCTTTGAGTATTTGAGTCTGAGACACAGATAACCTCAACATTTTTTTCTTATATTTTAGTATCTTGACTTCATCCTAAATCTCACTTATGTTGAAAAAAAATACATGTCTTGAATAGAAAATCTCTAAGAATATTTATATTTGATTTGTCACCTCCAGCACTAATGCTCTCTTTTCATTAAATTACCAATATCAACTTGAAGTCTTTTCAACCATAAGACATTTAATTTCCTTGTTTTCTTAAATAACCATCAACAGAAATCATATATATCATATTTGTTTAAGTTTTTGAATGAGGAGAAGAGAAAGGATGAGTAAGATTTTCAGTAAAGAAAGTTAAGAACTTGTTTATGGTCATACCTCTTTGGTCTCAGGTTACCACCAAATTTTGCTTTATTTTTTTCCTTCCATATATTTGTAGGAATCTCATTTTCTTTCTGAGTTCACAGGCACCGCAGTAAGTCAAATTTCATTTGATATTGTTAGGTGGAGAAATTCACTTCCATTTAGTCAGTCATGACAATCTGGCTTATCAAGCCTTTCTTTTTATCAAAAAGAAGCCTCAAAATCGGGACTCCTGGGTGGCTCAACAGTTAAGCTTCTGCCTTCCCCTTAGGGTGTGATCCTGGGATCCTGTCTACATCAGGCTCCCTGTGGGGAGCCTGCTTCTCCCTCTGCCTATGTCTCTGACTCTCTCTCTTTCTCTCTCTCTGTCTCTCTCATGAATAAATAAATAAATCTTTTTAAAAAAGCCATCAAAATATATTTTCTAAATGATTAAATTATATACTTGGATATAATTACATAACTTTAGAAAAAGAGGAAATCAATGACATGCAGATTTTTGTATTAAAGAGCATCTTGGCACTATTTTTCATATTTTATGTTATTATTTTCCTTAAAATTTTCTTATGAATCCATAGCCGTATATTTTATTTGTTAACATTCATTGTTAATTTTCTTGTAGATTTTTGTGGACATTATTTTGTCCAAAAGAAAACATAATCACAAATATAAATAAGTAGAAAATTTATACATCCAAAGAATTTACTATTTTATTTAAAGCATTTATTAATACTGATGTTCCAGTAGAACAGGTATGAAATTACTTTCATACAGCTAAAAATATGTATAAGTTTGGCATACAGCCTATATTATTAAGGAAACTAAAGGAAAACTAATGACCATTGAACTAAACAGGATATATTCGACTTGATTTTTAGATTTTTCTCTATCTTTTCAGTGTTTCTGGGCATTCAATTGCTTTTATTGCCTGGATTCTACTTGGTAATTTTAATTGCATATGACACTTTAAAAATAGTAAATTTATAATTATATAAAGTTATATATATTTTTGACACATATTCTGAAATTAGGCCAAGAGAATATTACTTTATCATGTCACCAAGACTAAAATTCCCATCATCTTATTCATTCATTTGAATTAAAGCTGATTATAAATTTTCTGGAAAACGTTGAACCCTTGAACCATTAGCATTACTCATTATTACTGTTTATTAACAAACACACTTCTACTTTTTAGTCATGGAGTAGAAAATAGTTTAACATAATATGGATACAAAAGATTTTGCCAAGTTTTAATCCATCACTTAATTGTGAACTTCATTTTTTAAGACTAAAATTTGCATCTGTATAGTAAGTTGTACCCTAGTATTAAGCCACTCAGACTATGAAAGTTTTTCTGGGTAAACTGGTGTTTTTTCTAATTACATGATTTAAAGCTACTGTATACTATTTGTATCCAGTTGGAGTATAAAAATAATAAAACATTTTTAGAATTATATATAATCATATAATTATGCTACATAATTATAATATATAATTATAATAGGGAAGCAAATATATTAAGAATTTATTTATTTAACAATGGATACATTGTGCTTAAATATTCCTTATTGCTTTTCTGATTCTAAGCATATTATATAATTACAGAGAACTTATAAAATTCAGAAAGTAAAAAGAAAATATGAAAAATCCTAACAAAAATATCATAACTCACCATTTATGTTTTCAAACATTTAAGACTTTGCAACTTGATGCACATTTTGTGTTGCTTACCATAATCAGATAAAAATACACAAGTATGTCCATATATGTATAAATTTGAAGATAACACTGAATTAGTATAACAGGATAGATTACTACCCATTGAGTCCCTCTTAACCCAGAATGCAGGACACGGATGTATCAGAATTATCTACCTGGTGGAAGTTCAGCAGCCATGGCATGAAACCATTTCCTCCCTATGCCATAGAGAAGGCGATGGTATATCCAGCATGCTGCCTCCAACCCAGCAAAGTAAAGGGAAGTGGTCCACAGAATCTCAGTGAGCTTGAAAGTGTCTGCAAGAGGAAAAGACCATCCAATACTCTAATAGTAGGATGATGGCTTATGTAGAGAATAACTGGGCTAATCCTCTGGCCACCTCAAGATCAAATGAATGAATGAATGAATGAATGAACGAACAGATATATGGAGAAAGGAGATTTGAGAGAGTGATAAAAATGGAACAGCCTATACTTCTATTTTCAGGCCTGGGGCAGATTTTCTGTGAGTTTATTTTGGGTCAAGAAAAAAATGCTAGCAAGACCTGAACATTTGGTAGTTACCCTACCAGAAATGCCTCTACATTAGGAGGAAACCTTAGCAGCTATGGAAAAATTTGAGTCAGAAATGAATTCTCACTTCCTGGATCCTGGCAGCAGAAAAGCCTCAGAAGAGACTGTGAAGGACTCACACCTACACCCCCATAAGTCAGCAAATGCCTGGGCAGAATTTAATTTTAGACAGAACGGAGGGACGGGGCAAAAAGAATGGAGTATCTTACTCATCACATTCCCTAGTCCCTGAAGCCACAAGTTTAGACAATCATGATGGAAATGGAAAAGTATTTTAGTCCATTCTGGCTGCTATAACAAATTACCACAGACTAAGTAGCTTAAACAAGAAATATTTCTTTCCCATAGCTCCCCAACTCCTAGTGCCAGCAGGGCTGGGTTTTGGGCGAGGGTCCTTTTCCTGGTTTATAGATGGCCATCTTCTTGCTGTGTCCTCCTATGGTAGCAAGAGAGTTAGGAGGTTCTTTGGCCTCTTCTAGGATGATCTATATTCTGTTGTCAGTTTTAGTAATTTGTGACTTCCACATAATTTCTTCAATTCATATAATTGGAATTAAGTTGTTTATAATGTTTCCTTCGTATAATTTTAATATCTGAAAGATCTTGAGTGTATCCTCTCTTTAATTGGCATCATGATAAACTGTCACTTGTCTCCTTTTTTCTTCAATGGTAGAGTGGGATATTTATAACTTTAATGATATTTTCAAAGAACAAACTTTTGATACTATTTTTATTTTAGAATTGTCAGATTTACAAATAAAAATATAAGAACCCAATTAAATTTGAATTCAGATCAACAATGGATATTTTTGTATGCATAAACACGTCCCATATAACAGTTGTGACATAACTAAAAGTCATAATTTATCTGAAATATGATTTTTTTAAAGATTTTATTTATTTATTCATGAGAGACACAGAGAGAGAGAGAGACAGAGACAAGCAGAGGGAGAAGCAGGCTCCACGCAGGAAGCCTAATGTGGGACTCGATCCCAGGACTCCAGGGTCAAGCCCTGGGCCGAAGGCTGGCGCTAAACCACTGAGCCACCCAGGGATTCCATGAAATATGAATTTAACTGAACATTCTGATTTATGTGTGGTAGTTCTATGTTCTCTATTTTTATGTGTTTCCTATTTTGCTGATTTCTGCTCTTAATCTTTATTATATCTTTTCTTCTGCTTACTATACGCTTTGTTTGCTGTTCTTTTACCATTTTTCTTGTAGCTGTAGGTTTACAGCATTGACTTCAGACATTTCTTCTTTTTTTAGTATTTGCATTTAATATTAAATATTTCTATTTATATATTTCTTTAGCAGCTTCACATAAATTTTGACATGCTAGTTTTAAAATATTATTTGACTCAAAATATTGTATAATTCCCTTTTGTTTTATATAGTGACGTATGTGCATTGTGCATTATATAGTGACATTGATGTGCTATTTAGTATATATATATTTAGTTAATATGTATATATTTGGGGATTTTCTGTGTGTATTTTTTATTTCTAGTTTAATTATGATGTGATCAAAGAACATAGTTTGAAAAAGATCTATTCTTTATATCTATTTAGATTTGTTTTATGGTTCAATAAATGGTATGGCTTTGTGAACACTCCATATGTGTTTGAAATAATGTTTATCCTACAGTTGCTAGGTATGGTGTTCTACAAATATCAATTAGATTATGATGGCTGATATTGTCATTTATATTTTTTATATCTTTCTTATTTTCATCTAGTCACTACAAATTAATATGAGGGATAGGATATACTATTAAAGTTTATTTAGATTTTATGCCAGAATAATTTTGTAGATATTTTTAACAGTTTTCTGTCTTATTAGGTGCTATAGTATATTTAGATATATATTTTTTTCATATTGTATTTAGTTTTTATAATTGCTATCTTTGAGAAAGGAAGGAAGGTTTATTCAACCTCATTGTACTTTTTTTTTTTTTTTTTTTTTTGCCAAGTTTTTGGATCAAAGGCAAATGGAGTTAGTCCTTGAGAGATGCCTCTTCAATCCAATGCATTTTAAAATGAGATTCTTATTATATATATTTTTAAGTCTATATTTTAAGCATTGATATTTTGAAATGAGTACCTTGGGTAATTTTTTTTTTTGTTAATTTGTTATAATGTTAGTTTTAAGGTACTATGATTATCAAAGTTTGACTGATTAATTTATGACACAGAATATGTTCATGGTTTAGTTGTTGTATTTAATACCTCTCAATAGGATCTTAGCCCCCCGGTGCATATTCTTATGAATTTTTTCTAGTGTTTGCTTCTGGATCTTTAGTAATTAAGAGGTAATTGAGGTGGTATTAAGATGAGAATTTTCAGCTTACTGATAGGCATGAGCTACCAGAACCACTGCATTAATCTTATTCCAATCTTTTCACCAATATAGAAAAGAACTGTATTATTTATTTATGTACGTGATTTCTCTGACCCTCCTAGATTGTGTCAATTATTTAAGACACACTGTTGAGACAATATAGGTTCTGTTGATAGTCAAAATCTTAGGATTCTATGCATGTGTGTCTATACACATGCTTTATACACTCAGCAACAAAGACAGACTTTTTTATAGGCTGCAAAAATTAAATATATTTTGAATGTTTAATAGACAATCTGTATCTATCCTAGATAACATTTGGTCTTTCTTACTTTTTCGAAATAAATATAATTTTGTTTCAAACCTCAAATCCGAAGGATTATGGAAGTCAATAATGTCTTTAACATTTAAAAAAATATGCCCAGGAACTTAATTTCTCATGTTTCTCAGTGCCCCTCTCATTGATGAGTTCTGTGACTGTTTCTTCCTTACCTACAATTGCCATTCTTACTTTCTTTAAAATCAAACAAAAAGTGTGGTTAATTCCTTGACCACAGTATAGAGCACATAGACATCTGGCATCCATCTTGCTAATACCTTCGTTTCTCTTGGTTTCTCAAGTTCTTTCTATAGTGAATCCTTATTTAATTTCCTTCCTAGGGGTTCAAATTTGCTCCTCTCATTATGTAGAGAAATTCAGCTTCCTTTTCTCCTTTCCCATATTTCATGACAAAATAATTGGCATTATAATTAGCAACTTTCTTCTACCTATAGATTAGTAACACTGTTCACGTTTGTTTCAGAATAACCACCATTTAAATAAAATTTTGAAGATAATATCCAAGAATTATTTTTTAAAAGTTGATATTTGTTTTCTTTTTCAGATGACAAATATCAATCTCAAGAACATAATATTTATATAAGATTGTAATATATACTATATTTGAAGAATATTTAAATTATTTATTGTTCTTATATTAGCCAGCTCAGACTGCCATAACAAAATACCATAGACCGCATGGGTTAAACAACAGAAATTCATTTCTCTTAGTTATAGTCTGAGATCATGATGTCAGCATGGTCAGGTTCTGTAAGGGCCCGCTTCCTGGTTTGCAAATGGCTAACCTCTCACTGCGACTCTCATAGCAGAGAACAGGAGAAAGAGATCTCTCTTGTTCCCTTTTAATGAAGTCACACTCTTATGAAACTATGACCTCATTTAACTTTAATTACCTTCAAAAAACACTATCTCCAGAAACAGTTATACTAGGGTTTAAGACTTCAATATAAGAATTTCAGGGGACAAATCCAGTCCACAGGAATCATTATTAGGTAGTTACTACAGAAATAGTACTTACCCTTACTGAATATTTTCTTCTACAAATAGTTTATACTTGTCATTACTATTTTCTCATATTTCAGTTTGAAAATTTAAAATATTTGTAACTGTGTCCTGTGGAGGTGGCTTAACACCTCTTTATCAGCACATGGCTTGAAAAATTATATAAAGTTGCTAATATGCAAATGATAAAAAAATATTTAATTTAATTTATCTTGAATCTTAAATTAGTTTGCTATATACTTTATTTTAAACACATCTGCTAAAGTTTGTAGTTTATCCACAAAATAATAAGGGTCTCAAGCATTCCTATTTTTAAAAATTAATCAGTTTTCCTCCATCTATTGACTTATTCTGAAGCATCTGTTAGTGGATTAACCAAGGCTGTGAAAAGATTGACTGAAGGAAAGAAAGAGGTTAGACAGTGCTAGGATATAGTCACTCGTGGCTCAATCAACAAAGAACATCTGCTAAACCAAATGTGCACATCAACTGCAAAGAGAGCTTTCCTCAGATAGTCCCTGGATAGGGCCCATTCTCCCCAGCTTTCACAATATCCAAAGTCTACAAAGCCTGATTAATGAAAAGGGTTTGATATTTTTATTTATGATTGAATTACAATCATGAGGAGAAATGCATTGTTTCTATATTTCTGCAAGCCTCATTTTGTTTGATTTTACTATGGCAAGTACACTTTTGTGAGGAAACTATGTAACCATTCAAGTTAATAAAGAAAATTTTAAAAATTTAGATAATCATTTGGTAGAGAGATTTCCTTATAGAAATTATTCACATATTACAACATCGCCCAGAGGAAAATGTTTGTCTTTGGTATTTCCAAGGAAAGAAAGCAGAAAGGATTATATAGTCAGAAATTCAAACCTGAAGAGTTTTTCTATTTTCTGATGTTTTCAAGGTACACAAATTAGATGAGGAAAAAAATATTTCTTTCCTTGTAAAAGTTTATACTTTAGATGCTAACATTTAATTTCCTTTCCTTTTTTTCTTTCTTTCTTTTTTTAAAGCAAACAATATAAGTATTTGTTTTTCCATCTACTCTAAAATGGGAATTTACCTTGCAATCCATCTTTTAATTTACTCTATTTCAATTTTCTTTACTTTTTTTTTTTAAGAAAAACTATTGGTTATTGTATAATTGCTTTTAATGTCCTGATGATATAAAACACCTATACTTCTTTTTTTCATGCCAAGAAGTATTTTTAATTTTATGAAAGCATTTTATTCAAATGCCCAGGAGGGAGCCTGCCACTACTGGGAAAAGGAAGAAATAGTAATCTCAAAAATTAAGACTTTCTTATTGAGGAAAGAAAAGAGATTCATGAATTCATTTGCCATTAGATTTGAAGATAAAATACATGTGACTTATTACAAGTACTATAACAAGTTGAGTGATGCTATTTTAAACTGACATTATCTAAGTGTCTTTTTTTGAGGAAATAGAATAGTAAAGTTATGTTGCCAGATACATAGATAAGTAACATTTGAGATAAATCCAGGTCATGAAGTAATTATGCATTCTACATGAGAATTACTGTATTTGTTGCAATATGCCATTGACATGAAGTTGAATTAGGCAGAGCATTTCCTTTGGGGTACTGTGTATAAATTCAGAGGTTAGCTACCCACAGATTATTCCTATATATATATATATCAATTAAGCTTAGTGATCTAAAGAAAAGTATATTACTAACATGATCCTCATCTGCCATGTCAATTTTATCCACCAAAATCATCCAATGTAGAGCAAGTGAGAATTACAGAATCATACTTAACATTATTTTAGAATAAATGGTGAACATAAAGTAAATGAGAGGATTTACTAAGAGAAATATTATAACTCCTTAAATTGACAGAATAAGAAATTTCAAAAAATTGTGTTGCTATGGTGTCAGCTCAGGCTTTATGCACTCATCATTTTATAAAGAAAAAAGAAACTGATGAGAATATATAAACACACAAACAGCTTCAATTAGATGTATGGAGAGAGTCAGAATTCTATTATAAGTGAGAACCTTAAAACATGAAGAAATCCTGAAATCCTGCAGAAAAAAAAGAAACATAATGAAAAAATTGAAAAAGTTGAGAAAAAAAAGGACAGATATTGCTGTTCTCCTTGTTATGTCATCAAAAATGAACAAATAAGATATTTTTATAGAAAAAATTATTTTAGGATCACATTTCCCAAAGATGAATCCAGTATCATGCCAATGTCTGAATTACTGAGGCTTAGATTGTCACTGAAAATTGAATATGTATTTGAGGAACATGTTTGTCCTAACTTAAACCCAGTAAATATGGAGTTGATGTGATCTTCTAAAAAGAGAGGAATCTTCAGTTTACTATATATATTTTATGGCATCCCAAACACTTACATAAAACAGAAAATTTTGACCCATTTAATTATAGGGAAAAATCTATAATAATAGCTACTATCTACTGATAACCTACTGTGTATCAAGCAATGTGTCTTATGCATTCTCCAAGTAAAATAAATAAATAAATAAATAAATAAATAAATAAATAAATAAAGCCTTCCCAAATAGGGTATCACAGAAAATTCTAGATATTCTATGTTACTGTTATTTTCAGACTTTGATGTGACTGGTAAGAACCTGTAGCAGCCAGAGTAGGCTTCTGAATTTTACTCTTTGGGACATAAATATAGCATATTTTATGTGTGCAGCAAAGTGAAAATTAGGACTGATGATTACTTTCTTGCAATGGTCCTATTAGGTAGTTACTATTATCCTCACTTTAAATAAATTTAGACTTAAAGACGTTAATAATTCTGTTTAAAGAAGTTAAATAACACTCTCTAGATAGCATTAGAGAGTCTTGTTCACTCTGAATCTGTTTGATTCAATGTTCAACTTTCAACACTGACTACACTCTATAAATACACATGCTAGAACCTCTCCAATAACCTCTCTGCTTATGATCCTCCCCATCCTCCTTTTTGTCCCTTCTTAGGTGAAGATAGACATGCATTTTTTTATTCCATCCACACCATTTTACTTTCAAATCTTGTTTCATAAAATAAATATAGTACAAAGAGCATAGATGTTGGAATCAAAGAAACATGAGATGCAACTCAAATTCTGAATGATTGTCATTATAAAACTTTTCTCGGTGTTAAATTAGTTACCTCCAAGTTCTCTAGGATTATAATTCACCCACAAATATAACTACATATGTAGAATTTGCATAAACCAATGGAACTTGTAGATCCTTCATTAAGCAGCCTAATGCTGCTTAATCTAGTTTAAACAGATTATGCCAATAAAGATGGCCCAGAACAGTAATTGGAATCTTCTAGTGAAATGTCTTCAGTTGCTGTCCTTTGCTCCTGATCAGCTCAGCAACTCTATTACCTGGCCATCTCTTTACTTACTACCATTGAAACTCTGAAGTTTTTAGTTCAATGACCAGAAACTCAGTGCTCACCAAATTGTCCTATTTGCTTATGTATTACTTCTCTGAATGCAATGGTTTCTTCTTACTTGGCTGATGACTTCTCATATTTTATATAAAGCAAGGTCCACTCTATTACTCTCTTTTATTCCTTCTTTCCTTAAAATTAATTTATCTATGAGAAGTCTTTGTGTTTCTTCCTGTCAGATGTTTGAGTTCTGTAGGGGTATTAAATCGTTGTTCTCTAATAACTAATAAAAATAAGATGCATGGGGTCTTCCACATGAAAAAATACTATGTGAATCAATAAATTAAAAAGTATGCAAAGCTGAATGCATGGAGTCATGTATTGGATAGCCAGTAATTTGGAACACAGTATATTTGAAGAATGAATGGAAAAATATTCTGCAAAATTAAATTGGATGAACTCCATTGCTTTTGGGTAGTTTGAATGTGAACCTGCACCCTGGTAGTAGATTATTAAGACTACAGCCAGATCCTTTATTCACTGATGCGTTAAGGTTGGATATACTGAATTATGAACACTTTATCCTAGATTGTGAAGAAAGTTGCATATGTATAGGGGAGTGGGAACTATCAAAATCATACTACTAGTTTCTATGCAAAGTCACAAAGGATGATTTTCTGAATTTATTGAAGAACATGGATTAGAAGAAGAATAAAATGACTTTTCCTCATATACCTCCTCCCAGCACTTAGCCCCAGTTGGTATATACTTTATACTGTTCTATCATATGAAAGAGAATGTTAGCTAGTTCTTACTGAACTTCTCCAGATAATAAGTTGCTTAGGTGAGAGTGTACTCTACAATCTGGGAAAGGTGTAGAGGCAAAATGCATGCTCTCTACAGGGAAGAGAGAAAGGGTCATAATTCCTCCAAATTATGGCAAATCAACAGTAATGTTCTGTTGGTTAAGAATTGTCTACAGCTGGATGTGCAATTCTAAGAATAAAATTAAACAATGCCCTTGAATCTTATATAGCTCATTCATTTATGCAGATGTCTTCTAAATTCAGATTTAGAAAAGCAATATACTAAGTTTTTTGTTTGGTTTTGTTTTTCTGGGAGTTTGATGGCAGAGGGTGACTTAAAATAGTTTTTCTTTCAAACATCTATATAATATTAGAATTTCCATGTCTGGTTCTTGATAATACCATAGAAAATAGTCTCCTTGCCATATATCCACAGTAGCTCCTCTTGCTATGCACTGTCCTTTTTCTTCTTCTTCCTCCAACTCCTCCCTCCCCTCCTTTTCTTTTTTCCTTTTCTCTTTTTCCTTCTCCACCACCACTACACTTTAAGCAAAATTAGGAGTTAAACTACATCATTTTGGTTTATTATTGATTTCCCAGCAGCAGTGGTCATAGTTTCTGCCACATGTTGGTTTTGAATGACAGATTGGTATGTCTCCAGAATTTCTAGAGAGGGAAAAAGACCTCAAGGGAGAAGATGTATCATTTAGGATTCAATTATGAAGTTAAAACCACATAATAATTTAAACATTGAGGCTTAACTTAAAGATTCATTAACTAGTTAATAATAGATTAAATATTAATAAATAAGGAAACCCTAAATAAATAAGACTAGTAGACATTGAGAAAAAAACATTATCTGTATGACTGAGGCAGAGTAAAAATGAAGGGACAAATTTAAAAGTCCTCCACTCTCAAGTCTGTAATTTAGATCTTATAAGAAAATAGAACTTCCCTTATTGTATGGCAGAAAAGTTATCCATAATGCTGCAGGCCATTATGGACAAGCAGTAAATATGCACATGATATCAAAACACTTGCTGAGAAGATGGCGGGGGTAAGAGATAGAACCCATTGGAAAAGTACCCATGGAGGTGCTATGGATACTTGCTAAAAAGCCTTCTTCTGGAGCACTGATCAACCCACTTGGAAGCTTTCCATGGGACAGCTGATAAAACTTGGTTAGAATATATAAAATAAGCGAACTGTAACCAAGAAATAATATCCAAGCTTGAGCTGAACCAAGAGTTACCAGTAAGTTGCCTGAGCAGGTAATTCTAATACTTTCAACATTGATTGCTGCTGTAGTTTCTTCTGCCACAATCCATGCCTGTGACTTCCTGGGCTGTTTCTTATAATTAAGAAGATTGGTTGAAGATTAAAACAAAATCAAAGGGCCCCTGGGTTGCTCAATTGGTTAAACATCTACCTTCAGCTCCGGGGATGATCTATGGGTTCTAGAATCTAGCCCCATATTGGGCTCCCTGCTCAGTGGGGAGTGTGTTTTTCCCTCCGCCTCTGTCCCTCCCCACTACTCATGCTTGTGCTCTCTCTCAAAAAAATAAATCTTTAAAAAAATGTCAAAGAAAAACCCAAACCAAAACCACACCAAAGTACTGACCAACCTCTTGAGTTTAGTTACACATGTGTTTCCATAATATGTTGATACCAGCCAGAAGTGGACAGCTCCAGTACTGCAACCTCACTTAGGGCCATATCTAAAGAATAATAGAAAGATCTTCTTCCAGTGGGAAGTACTGCATTTACTTGTCTAATATATCTAGTTACAGGTAGCCAGACACACATATTTAAATTATATAAGAGAAGATGCTCATGGTTTAATTGGATGGCAGGACCTTGAAAGAAATAGGGTTGGATGATTGGTAACAAGGAAATATGGGAAAGAAGTATGTGAATGGGCTTTTCAGATCTGGCATAGATTATGAATATATTTGCACCAGTGTGGTATGGCCACCAAAAGGTGTTCACAATGAGGGGGAGTTCTAATTAATCAGGTGGTAAACCAGTATGCTCTATGGATGCCCATCAATGTCTTTCCCCAATCCATCCAGTGCTGGGCCTATGACCAAAATAATCCTAGTGGTAGAAGTGGAGGCTATGCATGAGCTCAACAATATGGAATTTCCTTTACCAAGGTTGGATTGACTAAAAATATGGCTGAGTGTCTGTTTTGTTAATATGGAGTCCAATGCTAAGGACCATTGTGAGATATGGCACAATTGTGGAGAAAGGCAAGTCAAACTGATGGCTGTTGATTAGGTTGGAACTCTTCTATCATGCGGGGGCAGATATTTGTTTTCACTGAAATACACATATTCTGTATATGCATGTGTTTTCCTTCATGTAGTATTTCTACCAACATCATCATTCATGGACTGCCAGAATGGCTTACCCATATTCATAACAACTCTTTTGCTAAAGAAGCCAATTTCTCAGCAAAGAAAGAATAGCAATAGGCTCATTCTCATGGAATTAACTTGTTTTGATAATACTGAAATGTACAAGGAAAGATTGAGTTAATTTAAAAATGAAGTGATTTGTTGAAGATTCTGTTATAACATCAAATGAGAGATAATACCCTAAAAAGTTGCAGTATGTGATTTGTACAGTTCGAATCAGAGACCATTATATCCTGCTCTCTTCCCAAAAGTAGCAGTACATGAGTCCAGAAGACAAATAACAGAAGTGAAGGTTACTCCTCTCACTATTACTGCTAAATATTCATTCTAATTTTTGTCTCCCATCTTGGAAACCATGAACTTTCTTGATTTGAAAGTCTTAGTCCCTTAGACAGAACAAGTCCTCAAGACATGTCAAGGGGCCATGACACAATTTCAATTCAAATGTAAGATGAGACTGCCACAGGCTATTCAGAGTTTATTTAGAGTTTGTTTTACTATTGGATCAATAGGGAGAAAAAAAAAACTCCTCTCTTTACTGAAGTGATTGATGTCAATTACCATAGAGACATTATGTTGCTGCTACACAGTAGGGGAAGACAACAATATCTAAAATCTAGGGGATATTCTGCGGTACCTTTTAGTACTTCCACACTCAGTAATATGGCTTGATGAAAACTATAGCAAAGAGGGAAAGAGAGACTCAGACCCCCCAATCTAATCCTTACATCACTACACCACCATATAGAAACCCCTCTCAGCTGATATTCTGAGGACAGAGAAATACAGAATGCATAGTGGAAATAGGAAATCACAGATATCAATGCATTGTGGCCAATTTTAGGTAGTAACCATAACACATAGTATTTCTTGTATTTTCTTTTTTTTGTTTGTTTTGTTTTGTTTTGTTTCTTTTTTTGGAGAGGGAAAGAGACAGAGAAAGAGAGAAAGAGAAAGAAAAAAGAAAGAAAAAAAATAAGGGAAAAAGAAAGAGGAAGGAAGAGGAAGCAAACAGAATATACATATCAATCTCCTTCTCTCTCCTAAAATGAGTGTTACAACTATTCGTCTTCTAATTTTGAGAGGTGAAAACTTCTTCACTTGTCAGAGAGTTAGCTGTATCTTTTTAAGTAAAAATGTAAAGGTGTGGACTCTTCAGCTGTCAACCTATCACATCTCATATTCCAATTATCGCTGTCTTTGTCTGCTCTGTGATAATGTAGACACATTTTGTCAGTATTTTTCATATGAGAGCTAGCTCTCAATAGAGTGGTGAAAGGACATTGGGGGAGAAAGAGTTTTTCTTTTCTTCTCTCCATTCTGTCTCCATCTCCTTTTTCCAGTCTCCTCCAGGACAAAGCTTTCTCCAGTGTAGAATCCTGTGTACAGTACAATTAATCTTGTGCTAAGTACCCACTACTGTTGGGTGTGACTTCTTTCAGACCCAACTCCTGCAGAGGATGGGTTTTCCAGTTCCTGGTTCTAGAGCACTTGGTTTTCCTCAGTGCTCCCAAGACCCTCTCCAATGTCTTCATAGTAGAATGCCGTGAGTGGGACACTTCCCTATAAATGGCTCCTCCTGGTTTCTCTTGGGTAATTCTGCAGTGTGTTTGAAGATGACAATCCTCCCTGTAGATGGCTTCTCCCAGTACCACAGAGGGTACATTTTCTAAAGCATGTCAGAAACACTTTCCACTGTACAGTGAGCCACAAATGTGGTCCTGACCCCAGCTTTTGGGCAAGGGAGAAGAGGTCCTCTTTAGGTGGCTTGTGCAGCTTAGGGATCATACATATGACAACATACACACACTTGTATACACATACACAAAGAATGGCTAATAAAGCATCTCATACAGGCTGAGGTATGTGTATTCAGCTCTTTCACTCTTTTCTTTCTGTGCAATAAGGATCTAACAAGCTATGCAGTCTAAAGAATTAGAAAACTGGGAGTCAGGCCACTAAGACTCCATATTCTTTCTTCATCCTTCATACAATTTGTTACCTAATCCTGGTCATTTCTACTTCCATGATATTTTTCAACTTATTTGAATTATTCCTACTCCTCCTTTGTTTCAGGAACTTATAATTTCTATCACAGCTAATTAAAAATTTTCCCCAGGTTATTCCCTATCTCTGATTTCATCCTCTTGAACCCATTTTTGATAGAGCTACCAGGGCGATTTTTTTATTAAAATTCAGATGTCATGTTGGTGTCACTTTGTCTGAAATAGTTCAATGTTAAACCTCTTTAGGGATAATAGTCAATTACCTGAGAAATTAAGAACATTTCTATTCTAGACTATAACTACTTTTCAATCACTTACCATTTCATCTTCTAAACCCTATTCATACTTACACAATATTCTTCTCCAGTGTCTAAATTTAAACTTTAGTAATTCTGAACTCTTTGTGTAACTCATATAATTTTACTCTACCTATTCAGGACCCAGCATTATGAGTGGTCAATGAATTATTGTCAGAAAAATAAGTAATGTAGGTACAAAATAAGTTAGAAAAGAATGGTTGATTGAGCGAATAGACCAACATTTTTTTTTTTCACTTAATTTCACGGAAAAAAGTTCATAGTTGATAGTCTGAGATGACTAATTTCTTGTAGTGTTACAAAGTAAAATATGCATCTTGGATTTATTTGATATAGAAGGTAACCTTCATGTAAATATAAACTCATGTAAATTTAGTGAGAAATATGTCTATGCAAAAATTCAAAAGTATCCATTAAAATAGAAATATAATGAAAATGCTTCAAATCCATTAATAAAGAGAAAATAAACAATTCCATATGAATTCCATAGGAAAAAAAACAACTAAGGACGAAGAGCTTGATAAAAGTCCAAGAGAGGTAGAATTACAAGTTGCTATAGGAAGAAATGGAGAGAATAATCGGTAAAGACAATTAAGTTAATAATATGGTAGAAAGCTAAATGGCTGGGGAATGGACAGAAAGACACTCTCTTGCAGAGAAATTTAAGAATTTTTTTGTTGTTGTTTTGCTTTGTTTTTTTTTTTCTCTCTCTCTATTTTTTTAAGTAGAGAAGAAATCCAAGTAGAACAAGTATAATATAGCTCATTAAATTAAAGATAAAAGGATAATCTAGTTAATATGAATATAACTAGAATCTCAAAGCCTAAAATTCTCATTCATGAATCTGGTGTAGTCAGTTTTACCAGTTGCTATAAATGGAATGTTTCTGTCCCCTCAAAATTCATATGTTGAGGAGTGCCTGAGTGGCTCAGTCAGTTAAGCATCTGAGGCTTGGTTTCGACTCAGGTCTTGATCTTCATGAGATCAACCTGTATGTTGGGCCCTATGCTCAATACAAAGCAATCTGGTTCTCTCTCTCCCTCTGCCTCTCCCCCACTCACATTCTTTCTTGCATGTGCTCTTTCTAAGAAATAAACAAACTCAAGAAGAAGAAGAAGAAGAAGGAGGAGGAGGAGGAGGAGGAGGAGGAAGAAGATTAATGTGCTTATAAAAAAGACCCCATACAAAAAAAAAAAAGACCCCATAGAGAGTCCTTGCCCCTTCCTTAGCGTGAAGATATAGCTATATGACAATGTCTATGAGCCAGGATATGGCTATATGACAATTGTCTATGAGCCAGGAAGCAGGCTTTCACCAGACAATAATCTACCAATGCCTTAATCTTGAACTTCTGGCTTTAAGAACTGTGAGAAATAAATTTCTGTTATTTATAAGTAACCCAGTCCATGGTGTTTTGTTACCAAAACAAACACAGCAGTTAAGGCTATTGAGGTTATTTGGATTATTTATTCTGAGGAAAAAGAAATCAGTGAATGGGCATTATGTTTACCTTGCAATTTGATTCTATTCCTATTTTGTTGAGATAAAGTGGAAAATTGAGAAGTTTTAGCAACATCTTTTGCCTATCCTAGAATCATGCCAGCTGACCTTCCTAGTAAGCTTGTTTATTCTATGTTCCATTCTGTTAACATTTTGTCTTCACAAGTGGAGGAGGAAGCTACTTTTGATAGATTCCACTTTCTTGAAAGTGTTTCAGAACAAAGAGAGAAAAGAATTTTGTAAAGATAAAAAGTCATCCAGCAACACACAGAGGGGTTTTAGGTGTTCCACTGACAAAAGTTTTTACACCTTAGCCCCTTCCTCCAAAAGTTTCAATTTACATTGTCATGTCGAAATGTTCTGTCTTGATTCATATCTGGTATTCACCCTGACAGTGAAGCAAGTGGTGAGAGAGAAATAGGATGGGATCTTTGAGCTATCATTAAAGGTTAGATGCTTTTTTTTTTCATTCATTCAAAGTTTGAAACTCAGATAGCCTGTGTTAACACCACCTCCCATGATTTTCAGAAATGCAGTTTTCAGGCAACACTCAAACATATTAAAATAGACTAAAATATGCCTTAAAATAGACTGAGACAATTCTTATGCAGGAAAAACACTATGACAATTGCTATAATGTGTGCCCTATGAGTTTATTCGTAAAAATAACTCCAAATTAAGGTAGAATACAGAAAAATGAAATAATGTAGAGTATTACATTGAGCACAGTAGTATGACTCACTTTGTTCAAGGAGATGTGAGCGGAAGTGGCATGTATCATTCCCACTGGAGTTTTTCAAAGCCTGAGAATAACTTAACACATTTTCTTTCTCCTGCCAAGGTGATCTTAGAAGCAAATGTTAAGATGAAGCTACTATCAGCTAGGATTTCAGAATAACTATAATGAGCTAAACATGCTGCCAACATGATAGACTCAGTGTGAGTGAGAAATAAACTTTTGCCATGCTATGCCATTAGATTTGAGGTTGTTACTATAGCATACCCCAAGACATACAATGGCCAATAATTCAATCTCTTGCCAATAACAATGGCCAATAATTTAAACCTATTGCACTAACGTAAGGTTGAGATGTGTTATCAACCGCCAAACAATCCATCTTTTCTTCTACCCCATGTATGTTTATCTTCGGGGTGGGAAGGATGCTAGTGCTTTTCCCGTATTAACCTTTCTGCATATTTCTTCTATGTAAGCTTCTTTTCCCCATTTTATTAATTTTTAAAGATGTATTTATTTATATGAGGGGGCAGAAAGAGAGAATATCCCAGCAAACTCCCTGCTGAATGAGGGGCCTGATGTGGAGCTCTCTCTTATGACCCTGAGATCATGACCTCAGCTCAAACCAAAAGTCGGTTGCTCAAATGACTGAGTTACCCAGGTGCCCCTATTAAGTTTGTTTTTGTTCTTATTTTGTCTTGTCTGCCTAATATCTAAAGAATTTTCTCCAGATTACTGAGCATGCAAATGGCAAATGCCTCTGCAATGTGAATTTTGCTAGATTTTTTCTTGTTTTTTTTTTTTTAATCACACTGAATATTTAAAATTGTCTTTTGAAATGGGGCAAGTGTTGTCTTTGTGAGTTCAGCTTGCTATTTGAATCATAATCTGTGGCGGTGATTGTTGAAGAATGTTTGTCCTCTGTGTCTTACAAGTTCATTGTCATTCTTTGAAGTTGGATAATTTTCATAGGCTGTTGTTTGTTATTATCTGTTGATATTTATTTTTTTGAGGATTACAGATGTGTTCTATCCTGTGAATATCTACAGGTTATTTGTTCTTCATCATATTTTCTAACTCTTTAATATTAATTTCTCTTTTTAAACCCTAAGTTGTAGGACAGATTGATATATACAAACTTTATCATAAATCTGAATACTTACTAAACACATCTGTAGCTCTGTTGGTCTGTATAGGGAGCTTTGATCCTAGTGCTTGGTCTTCTTACATCCAAGCATGTAGTTTATTTTAAATCTTCTAATGGTATTTACAGTTTTATCCTTCCTGAGAATGAGAAAAATATAATAGCTTTTGGAGTATACTAATAGTAACTTTCCTGTAATATATGCACATACATAGTTATGCTATGAAGAACCACTGATCTTTATTTATATTTTCTACCGTATCATGTCATACATAGATAGTAATAGTCTATAATGAATATACAGTAGAAAATTGCTATGCAATTAAGATGGGGCTAAAATTACTCTGGCTACTTTAGAAAGAAACTGAGGACTAAATGTATAGAGGTGAAGTGGTAGCAAGTTGAAGCCCTCCACATTCTTCTCAAGATACACAGTTCATAAATACAGTCTATCATGTATGACTTCTGATTATAATCACCCTCTCCTTAGAGATAAATGAAAAGAACAATCACGTATTTATGGAATATTTCCTAGAGAATGTCATTAATAAGAGTACAATTATTACTTCTCAGAAAATAATATGAACTACAGTAAAGATATTAAGTATGTTTGGTTTAACATATAAAATACATTATTTAATAATGTGATTTGTATAAGTCAATATGAAACTGACTAGGCGCTGGCAAGAAGATGAAAATTTTAGAAAAAATACACATTTCTTGTATGTATGGCCTTTTGTGGCCCAATTAAATCATTACTGTGGCCCAATAATTGCTCACCTAAGAGAAACAATGCACACAGAGTTCAAGCAACAAATATTGACCATATCAGTCATTTCTACCTTATCTGTCAGTAGCCAACCCCATCTAGAGAGAAAAAATCATATTGTAAATATATTGTGGTATAGGACAGGTGGCCAGCTGATGACTGAAGCACTTCCTCTTAAGCCTTTTAAGTCTGTGACACCTGATGAATAGGTCTCATTTTAAAGAAAAGGTATTCTTTTTAAAATACCTGGTTTTGAGTGTTAAATTTAATAAGATTAATAGGTTAGGGGTGGAGAGTCTAGGGAATATATGAAGAAACAAATTGTTTAAGTTCCTCTAGAAGTTTAGAAGACACCTGAAATATAGGGAAACTCAAAGGAGTGCATATTTGATAATTGACTATCTTTCCCACTGTGATCCTAATGTTTTACCAGATAACTTGTGACCTAAGAAAAGTTGAAATCCCTCAGTGTTTCTGGTCATATTCCAAATTCCCTTCCACAATTTGCATTTTATACTCTTTTTGAATATTCATTAATATTTCATAGGGAAGTTGAAAGTGTTCTGAACTCATAACCACTTACCATATTTTTAATGGAAGAATAATGGTTAGAATGGTATTATCATCTATAGAAAAAAAAACTAAAATTAACTGAAATATCACTCATTCAGCTAAAAGGCACAGTGTGTAAGTAGTATGTATTACTCTGAGTTTTCTAGACAAACAGAACCAATAGTATAAGGCCATTGGGTAGCAGAATTCTCTCATACTGGGAGGAATGGCAGTCTACTATTGAGACCTTCAGCTGATTGGGTGAGACCCATCTACTTTAGGGAGAATAATCTGCTTTACTCAGTCTACCTATTTAAATGTTAATCACATCCAAAAACACCATTATAGAAATATTCAGAATAATGTTTAACCTAATATCTGGGCTCCCTGTGTCCAGTCAAGTTGATGCATTAAAATAAACTATCAACAAGTGTAATCACTTTTTTTATCACTAATTCCCTATTTATTTGAAAAATATATTTCAGATTATCTTCTGTATTCATAAGTCAAGTCATATGTCAAATAATACTTGTTTTCCACTATCTCAAAGTGATAATGCAGGATTAATGTGTTAGTTTCATAATACACATTGAGTTCCTTGCAAGAAATCAACAAGGAATTGACATTTTAACACCATCAATATATTATAGATTGTAATATATTCAACTGAGACTCTGTCATTCATTATGCGGCATGAATAATGAAAAACACCTAAGGAAAAAAAGAAAAACAGTCTATAAAAGCTTTGATGAATTCACGATTAGATGTGTGCATGCCCTGTGTTCTATAATCTATACCAGATATGGTATTCCACAATAAGGGAATATGATATATGTGATATATTCCCTTATTGTGAAATACAATAAGGGAAAAACATTAATGCAATCTGGTTAAATTTTACTTTTATGCTTGTGCAATAAGGGTAGTCTTTAAATGCTTTTTCAGTATACTTTCTTAATGAGCATCAAACTAAAAATCATTAGATCTTCTAATCCAGGCACTTTGATTGACACCATGGTCAAATCAGTTTGATTTTAGGATATCCATTAGTAAGATTGTTAGAAAAATGACATGATATCTAACAAAATATTCTATTTAAGATTCTATATTATAGGATAGGTAGTGAAACAGTGGCCTACAGTTTTAAAAAGAAGAATAAAAGGAATTCATCATTTACAAAACAGAACATTTTACAGAAAAAAATAAATGGCTTTATTTCTCTAAGAAATAAGACCTGGTAATTTCCCCATAAATCTGCATATGATATAAGTTTATACCAAAGGTATAATCTTTCCAGTTTGTTGTCATTTACTGTTTAAAGAAATAGGTATTGAGTATCAGACACTCACTTGACTTTTCTACCTTTGTAGGCAAGTGAAATTGCAGCTCATGTTCTAGAAGGACTATCTATACATAAACACATATATATTTGATTTTTCTTTGTCTTGACTAACCAAATTGATAAATTAGTCCATGAAGTCATATGAATATCACATTAAATGATGAATTAAGTCCCAGGATGTTGCCAGATAGTAAAACTTGTTCACCTTAAAAAATAATGTGGGTAGTCACTTGTTTCTTCTTTCCATTGCTAGGCAAATTGACTCCAAGTGGCTAGATTTGGAGAAGAGAAAATAAGAGGAAAAACTAGACTCAATTTATTCATAGTGAAAATGAATACTGACACTACTTTTTACCAAATAAATAATTTCCCATTATCTTTTTTGCTAGTGATACCAGAATAAAGAGAAACAGGTTAGAAACAGGTTAGCTATTTAATATTAAGAAACTGTTTACCATAAAAGATCAACACAAAAAATGCTGTTCACAAATGAATCCAAATACCTGATGTATTTTTACTGAAATGACTTAAATCTGATATCATCATGTATTAGTATGTAAAATGATGAAAATATATGTAATCACTTATAGCATTCATCTTACTACTATACTTCTTACCAAGAGGTGGCAGTACCATATTTTCAACATTCATAAATTGTTTAGAAATATTTAATATTGGGATCCCTGGGTGGCGCAGCAGTTTAGCGCCTGCCTTTGGCCCAGGGCGCGATCCTGGAGACCCGGGATCGAATCCCACGTCGTGCTCCCGGTGCATGGAGACTGCTTCTCCCTCTGCCTGTGTCTCTGCCTCTCTCTCTCTCTCACTGTGTGCCTATCATAAATAAAATTAAAAAAAAATATTTAATATTGATTTAATGTATTATTATTTCTCTTGAAAATTAGCAATACAAGTCAGTACTTATGTGTATTCTCATAAGAATCAATTAAAGTGGGGACACCTTGGTGGCTCAGCGGTTGAGCATCTGCCTTTGGCTCAGGGCATGATCCTAGGATCCAGAATGGAGTCCCACATCCAGCTCCTTACAGAGAGCCTGCTTCTCCCTCTGCCTCTCTCTGTGTCTCTCATGAATAAATAAATATTTTTTAAAAATAATCAATTATTGTGTGATAATACAGCATATTATTTGACAGCCATTATTTATCTTCTTTATAGAAATTATCTAGAGCCTTTTTTTAAATTATAGGCAATCTTTTCTAATGATTACCAGCCCATACACATCAAACTGCCTCACCCCAATATTCAGTTCTTCATGTGCTTAAGAAATGATTAGTAATCCCAAAAGTAACTTAAATAAAAATACAATCTATTAATGTATAAAAGTTGGCCCAAAATATATGTTATAATATTTACATAAAATAAAACAATTTGATTTGAATAATATATCCCCTTGCTTCTCACAGTAATGAGAGTCCATATCAATCCCATGAGAGCTAATTATAAATGTAGAATATCTGTACCTTTCCAGACTTAATCTGAATGTACATTTTGCCAGGATCCCCAGGTAATTTGTATGCACACTAAATGTTGAGAAACACTTATCTGGACTAATGACTACAAAAGTGAGCGCTAATAATCACAACTGACCTTTAAACAGTGTTTTCCTAATCTGTGTTTTACCAAACGCTGTATATCTGAAGTAGCATTTCCCTGGCTAGCACGAGAGAAAGAAGTGTGTCTTAGAGCTAGAAAATTTCGCTCTTATACTTTTTTTTTCCTTTTTAACGTAGCATGAACATTTAACATGAAACTTACCATTTTAACAAATTTTTGTGTGTACAATGTAGTATCGTTGACTACAGGTATAATTCTGTACAATAGATCTTTATATTTATATAAAATTTATTTTTTATTTATTTTATATAACTGAAATTTAATGCCCATTGATTAGTGATTTCTCATTTTCTACTCCCTCCTGCCCCTATCAACCACTATAAAAATTTTTTTTGTTCTATGAATTTGACTATTTGAGATAACTCTTATATGTGGAATCATGCAATATTTGTCTTTCTGTGTCTTATTTCATTTAGCATAATGTCCTCAAGTTTCATCCATTTTGTTGCATATTACAGAATTTCCCCTTTTTAAAAGGCTGAATAATACTTCATTATATTGTATATATATCATATTTTCTTTACTCATTGGTTGATGGATGTTTAATTGCTTTCATAGCTTTGTTATTGTGAATAATGTAGCAATGAATATAAGAGTACTAATACCTCTTTGCTATCTATTTGATTTATCTTGGATAAATACCCAGAAGTAGAATTGCTAGACCATATAGTTCTATTTTCAGAAATAATTTTAATGTTTTTAATGAAGTCTATACAATTATTTGTCCATACCAACAGTGTGTGGATATCTAATTATTTTCAGCACTACTCGTTGAAAAGAGTGTATTTGTTCCATTGTATTGCTTGCTGTTGATCTATGATGAAGATCATTTGATTATATTCATGTGGATCTATTTCTAGGTTTTCTATTCTGTTCCATTGATCTGTTTTGTTTTGTTTTGTTTTTTGCCAATATCACACTGTCCTGTATACTGTAGCTTTATGGTAAGTCATGAAGTCAGTCCTCCTACTTTGTTCATGTTAGTTAGCTATTCTGGGTTTTTTGCCTTTCCAATTAAACTTTAGAAACAATTTGCTTCTATCCATAGAAAACTTATTGGGATTTTGATTTGAATTGTTTGAATCTATAAATCAAATTGGGAAGAATTAACATCCTGGAATATTGAAATGGACTTTATTGTCCACAAACATGGGATATCTCTCCAATCATTTAGTTCTTCTTTGATATTACAGTTTGGTAGTTTTCCTAATATACATTTTGTACATATTTTGCTAGATTTATACCTAAGTATTTCATTTTTGCAGGTGCTAATGTAAATGGTACTATTTTATTTTCAAATTCTACTTATTCATCGTTGACATATAGAAAAGTGATTGACTTTTATATATTAACCTGGTATCCTGAAACTCAGTACAATTGCTTATTAGTTCTAAGATTTTTTTGTCAATTATTTTTGATATTTTACATAGGGAATCATGTCATCTGTCAACAAAGACGGTTTTATGTTTTACTTCCCAGTCTGTATACCTTGTATACTTTCCTTGTTTTATTGCATTAACAAGGACTTCCAGTATGATGCTGAAAGGAATGGGGGCATATTCCTACCTTATACCTGATCTTAGTGGGAAAGCTTCAAATTTTTTATCATTAGGTGTGATGATAACTATAGATTTTTTTGTAGCTATTCTTTATCAAGTTGGGAAAGTTTCTCTCTTTTGCTATCTTACTGAGAAATTTAATCACAAATTGGTTGGATTCTGCCAAATGTCTCTTCTGTATCTGTTGATATATGGTCATGTGATTTTTCTTTTTTAATATGTTCGTGTGATGCATTAGTCGATTTTTTTTAAAAAACTGAATCAGCCATACGTACCTGGGATAAAACCCATTTGTCTTGATGTCTAATGCTTTTTATACATTGTTAGATTTGATTTGTTAATATTTTGTTGAGAAATTTCATATCTATGTTCATAAAAGCTATTGGTCTGTGTTTTTCTAATGTTTTTGTGCAGTTTTGGTATTAGGCTAATTCTGGCCTCATAGAAGGAGTTACGAAGCATTCTCTATGCTTCTTTCCTCTGAAAAATATTGTAAAGAATTGGTCTTTTTTATTTTCCCTTAAATGTTTCGTAGAGTTCATCCGTGGACTCAGCTGGCCCTGATGCTGTTTTGGAAAGTTATTAATTATTGATTAACTTTATGTATAGATATAGGCCTATTCAAGTTGTATATACTTATGGTGTGTGTGTGTGACCTTTGGTAAATTCTGAAAGAATTGGTCCATTGATTATGTAGGTTATCATATTTGTGGGCATAGAATTTCTCATATTATTCCATTATTATTATTATTATTAATTTTAATGTCAGAGGATCTGTAGTGATGTCCTCTCCTTCCTATATGGGATTAGTAATTTGTGTACTTTCTCTTTATTTCTTAGGTAACCTTAGTAGAAGCTTATCAATTTTCAAAGATCTTTTCAAAGAGGTGATTTTTGGTTTGGTTGATCTTCTCTATTAATTTTCTGTTTTCAATTTTTTTTAATCTGCTCTAATCTCATCCTTTCCTTCTTATTCTTCCTTTAGACATAACTTGTTCTTTGTTTTCTGGTGTCTTTAAGGGGAAATGTAGGTTATTGATTTTAAATCTCTCTTTTGTAATATATGTATTTAATATTTTATTAAATTGCCTCTGAATGTTGTTTTCACTGCTTATGACAAATTATGATAAGTTGTGTTTAATTTTCATTTAGTTCAATTTTAAAAATTCTCTTGAGATTTCTCTTTGATCAATGTATTATTTAGAATCACCGTGGTTTTTATTTGCATTTTTCTGATGATCAGTGATGTTGAGCATCTTTTTATATACCCATTGGTCATTTGCATGTCTTCTTTAGAAAAATGCCTATTCAATTCCTTAGGCCATTTTCAAAATCAAGTTAGTTCTTTTATTGTTATTGTTATCGAGTTATTTGTTTTCCTTATCTATTTTTGAGATTAACCATTTATCAGATATATGGTTTGCAAACATTTTCTCCCATTGGATACATTGCCTTTTCATTCTGTTGATTGTTTCCTTTGCTTGCAAAAAACTTTTTAATTTGATGTAGTTCTGCTTGTTCATTTTTCTTTTTGTTGTCTGACACAGCACTGGTGTCATATCTATGAAATCATTGCCTATACCAATGTCATGACATTTTCCCTCTATTTTCTTCTACTAGTTTTACAGTTTCATGTCTATACTTTCAGTCTTTAATCCATTTTGAATTTTTTCCTGTAGTGTAAAATAAGTGTCTTGTTTCATTTTTTTTTGCATAGTAATATTCAGTTTTTTTGAAAAGATTTTATTTGTTTATTCATGAGAGATACAGAGAGGGAGGCAGAGACACAGACAGAGAGGCAGAGAGAGAGAAGCAGGCTCAGGGAGCCCGATGTGGTACTCGATTTCAGGACTACAGGATCACACCCTGGGCCAAAGGCAGGCGCAAAACCGCTGAGTTACCCAGGTGTCCCAGGGGTTTTATTTAAAACATCACTTGTTGAAGAGACTATTCTTTCCCTGTTATGTATTCTTAGCACACTTATTGAAACTCAGATGACTGTGTATACATGGATTTATTTAGGGGCTTTCTATTCTGTTTTGTTGTTTTATATGTCTGTTAATATAACTAAATGATAAACATAACATTTTAAAAATCTAAATTAAGAAAATGAAGAATTAAATGAAAATAAAGTTTTAAATGAACAAAATATGAGTCACATATAATGCCACAGCTCAAAGGTAAGCAAATAATTAAAAATATTTTTTCTCCCACTTTTTGAGTCACATGCACTTAAATGCAATTGAGCTCAGAGAGTACATGTTCTCCAGAAAAAGTTTTGTGTCATTTTTTTCACATGAGAATTTATGGTGTAAGCATCATCTATTGCCTTTAAAATATGTGTATTTACAGTTTGTTTTTTTTTTAACAAATTGCTAATTTTGTGACAGTGGAAGAATATCAACACTAACATCTGATGAACTCCTGTAGACCCCAGGAGGTACTGAAGATGGAAGCCATTGATAATACTTTGTCTTATAGAGCCTCTCTATAGTTTGACTCATGAAAAAAAATTCTATGTCATAATTCTCCAAATGTTTTTCAAGAAACTTAAATTTAAATTCAGGGTGTGTTGGGCAGCCTGGGTGGCTCTGCAGCTTAGCGCTGCCTTCAGCCCAGGGTGTGATCCTGGAGACCAGGGATGGAGTCCTACATCTGGCTCCCTGCATGGATCCTGCTTCTCCCTCTGCCTGTGTCTCTGCCTCTCTCTCTCTCTCTCTCTCTCTCTCTCTCTGTATATCATGAATACATAAATAAAATATTTTAAAAAATAAATTCAGGATGTGTCATTCACCAATCAGATAGTTTAGATTTTGATTTGATAGCCATTTCCATAACCTTAATGCTAATTCCATTAAAAGCAGTAAAAGATGACCCTAAATCCTGCATCTCTCATGGAAAATACCTGTAAATACCTCCAGATATCTTTCCATCCTACTCCCATAGTTGTATGGTGATTTCATGCTATAGATGGACCTATAGTTGTTGTCTGAAATGGGTTGCATCCTTTGGTCTACTCAGGATAGAAATTAATACTAATTGTTACAATAGGTTGGATCTGAGGCTGACTGCTTGATAAGTAAGAAGTAATCCTAGAGAAGTGTGACCAACAAAGAGGACACCATTTGGTCACCTGCCTTTGAACTTATTGTTAAGTATACGGAGTCTGATCTCATCCCAAATCTGTCTACATTTACAGGAAATAAAGCAGAAGACTATTTATTATTCAGTAGACCATAATATTTTGGACAATATGTTCACTATGAGTTACCATGAAGTTACTTCAAACTCTATTAATCAACCTATAAAAAGCCTACATTTTTACTTTTCCAGAAATACATATATGTCAGCATTCCCTCATCATTGCTAAAATTGTTAAGAACCATGAAAGATGTGTAATTTTGCTCTGCTTACAAGCTCACAAGGTAGTTTGCCACAGTTTTATAGATGCTGGCAGAACATGACACATGAGTCAGAGACAAAGAACCTTATTGCCCATGTCAGTGCAAGCAGCACATGCATCAAGGTATTTCCTCAGCTCTCTTTGTCTAAGGTCCATGAGAGTAACTCATATGGGTCCAAATGGATGCAGGCAAAGGAAATAGCTTGCATTGTATGAAATGCATCTTTAGTTTTAGAAACTCATTTTTTAAAACAAAGGCAGTGAACACATATGCTCAAAGGGAGACAGTTTCTATTTTCATAGGTGGATTAGTATACAAACATCTTTGAAAACAGTCTAAAAGAGAAGTAGTCAATGTTTCTACTCTAGAAACCTGTGTTACCCATAAGGAATGTCTCTCTATATTGGCTTGTCAGCTTTATCTGTTTTTCCTCTCTGTT